>NC_083590.1:14767655-15378488 GCF_027579695.1 Neoarius graeffei | reverse complement strand
TTTGTAGAGGTATGCATACATGTAAATGAGTATTTTGTAGGCCTATAGGCTACATTTAGAAAAGTAAATGTTGGAGGTCAATACCATGGGCATAGTGCTAAGACAGTGGTTTTATGAGAGCACTTCATTTTCATGTAAATTTTGTACTGAAAATCAATAATTGTATATTTGAGGCCAAAAATATTTTGTACGATAATATCAAAAGAATTAATGCACGATTATGTCTTTAAATTGCACATGTAATAAAATAGTAAAAAAGAGCCTGATATAGTGCTGTACAAGTGCTCTATCAGAAGCAGTTTCATAGCGCATTTAAATACAGTGATATAAACGCTTTCATAATTCAGAAATATAACAGTTCCATAGGATTCTAATATGGATGAATAATTGCAAAAAATAGGAATAATAAAAAAATAACGTTGACGGCTTGAAACTCATGTAAAGAATACTAAATAATCAAGAAATGTGTTGTTTACTCCATTACTGATGAGCTGTGTGATTGAATGTCAGTCCAGTGCTGCTCGCATCACACTTGTACAGCACTCAGTGCCCGCTGTGTGACTGCCAGAGAAGCGCTCAGACATGCTGTTCACACTTCTGTGAAGGTCAGGAGCAGTTATATCGCGGTTGGCCGTGTAACCTGTGCGCATGCGCGATAATTACTATATAAGGACTAATGCTGTGTTCATGTGCTATGGGAAGATGATATTTTCCAGTTGGGAAGTGGTATTTACCAGTGTGTTGTGTTCACATGCTTTTGTTGTTGTTGACAAATTAAAGATGGACCAGATTCAAGTTAGCAATAGTTAGTTATCGTTAGCAATAGCGTCTGCTCTGGATAGGTAAAAACAAACCATAACACATTTTAAAGGAAACGGATTTCTAACGTATTATATTACACTTGTTAATGACGCAACATTGCATAGACACCAAAAACTACCCACTAGTACTAGTAAAAAAAACTTTAGTAGCGTACAATGCTTAGCATTCAAGTGTCTTGTACCGCTCGCCGCCATGTTGAAAAGGTTAAAGTTCATCTCATCTCGGCAACTCGTGTATCAAAATTTTCTACGAGTTGCCCAGTGGAAAATACTACAAGAGGGGGCGTTCATGTGTGCTTTCCATGTCGGCGTTTGGTATTTACCATAATTCCCATAGCACATGAATGCAGCATAATAGAGTCATAATGTCGGGATGCCATTAAATCTTGGAGGGGAGAGTGTAAAGACAAGAAGAGTTCAAATACATATTTGTTTATTTATTTGATGTACTTCCTTGTTTAGTGATGATGCTGAGACAGTTGTGCTCTTCCATGTAGTTGTGGCTCACAGGGCGATCTGTGCTCCTGTGCTTTAAACGGAGATGGAATGCGTTGGGAGAGGTTGTTCCTCCGTTACGCCACAAGGGGGAGTATGCGGCTAGGCACATTCATTGTGCAAAGCAAACAAGGTGTAAAAACTTTCCCAGCTCCATCTCGCTTCCTGTGAAGGTGAATAACATCACATCAGGAGCTCCATGTGTTTGAGGAGTTTTATTGAGTTATTTTTTTCTTGTTTCTGATGCTAAGGCTGCTGGTTGGTGGTGTTTTATTTGAAATGTGCTGAAAATATCTTTGTGAAGTGCCCAGGCAGTCGGATCGGTTTGGTGTGTGTGTGTGCTCTCACAGATAAATGTTCTCATCAGTGCTTTACTAGACCGCAATGCAATCAGCACAAAGAGTTTAGTTTTTGAATTCTGTAACCACTTGGTGGAAACTACTTTAATTTGTATGTTTTTTTGCACAAATGCAGATAAAAATATCGTGAATAATCACACAAAATCGTCAAGTTTAAAAACTGCACATTAATTAGTTCTTATAGTTTATTTTGTGAAGCGCCCTCTTGTGTCTGAAATTGGAAATGTGTAATTTTCTATTTATTTCTGATGCTTTGTAGACTTTATATAAAGGAACCTTCTACATGCAAATATAGTATTTATCATTCTGCCTGAACATTTCTGTACATGATTATATACAGTGGAAACTCCATATAATGAAATACCGAATATATAACATTTTTCTCCTCCGGTCCCAGTGAAAACAATTTGCTTTGTTTTGTATTGTTTATTGACTGCTGATATAAATACCTGGGCCCTGTACTACGAACGGAGGTTAACCTACCCAGAAGTAACCCAGGGTTCCCCCGCTAAACCGGGGTTGACAAAACCTGGTTATCTTGTTTGGGGTTAAACGGTACTACGACGCCAGTTATGAAGTTGATTTGTTGAACCTGGTTTAACCTAATCAGGGTTAATGCGCGTTCACGTTAAAGGGGAGGTTATCAGCGCAAATCCCCACTGTTCACAATGGCACGGTCGCCGTACTTCACGGAGGAAGAATGCGCTGTCAGAATGCAAAGCTACGAGGAGTTCAAAACAACATTAAGAGCAAAATCTAACACAGCGGCTGCCAATAAGGAGCGGCAAGCATGTTGGCAACGAATTGCCGATCGGGTAAATGCGCAAGTTCATTCTCCCTTCTACATGTTCCAGAACAGAAGTATAGGATGAGAGAAAGCTTCATGATCAATCACAAGTCACAGAAAATGGTCCTTCGACGTGGCCCCAGTCATATATAGCTTGTTTAATGTCCGAAAAATCCTGAATAAAATTTGGTATGGTAAATTCATGGAGTAGCCTACTTAAGCTGATATGTGCACAGTCACATGAATTAGGATGGCTGACTGTTCAGTCCCTTTGACCATTTCAGAGGTAACAGCAGTGCCAAACGCACCTGGCAACAGGTGAAAATGAAATATAAAAACATCATTCATAATGGTGTGTGTGTGCGCGTGCAAGCAAGCATTCATTTGTCTTTTATTTATTCAAGTTTTATCTGTTTGCCTAATAGTTCAAATTGTTTTGTATATAGTTTATAATGTTGTTGTGTGATATTAATAATATTGTGGGAAAACTACTTTGCACGGACGTTCATTTAATTTATTCTATCGTCACTTTGTTTGTTCTATTTTTGTGTATTTTATTTATTTATCTGTTTGTCTAGTTGTATCTATTTTTCTAATAATATATTTTTTGCATTAATAGTTTGTTTTTTCCTATTAAAATAATCTTGTGTTCTTGTTATAACTTTATCTATTTATCTGACTGTTTAGTTGTCTATTTTTGTTACAATTTCAATATTTTTAATATAGAAAGTTTTTGTTTTTTTCTATTAAAATGTTCTTGTGATAACTAGTTCTTGTTATTCATTGTAGTTGTATCTATTTTGTATCTCAGACTTAAATATTTTTGTAAAACAAGTGTTTTTCTATAAAATATTCTTGCGTTCTTGGTAACTGTTCTTGAGTGGGTTCTTTTTTTTTTTTTTACAGAAAAGCCGTTCTGCATGGACATTCATTGAAGCCCTCATTGTTTTTTAATGGTTATTTATGAGCGTTTAGGGGTTACAATAATGTAAGTCTAGGTTGCTTTATATAAAAGGTATGTCCAGAAATATTGATGTCACTGTCTAAGCAGAGGGATCTGGCTTCTTTAGACGCTGTCTTCTTAAAACTGAATAAATATTTAAAAAGAGCCAAATGAGCCAGTCTTTTGAACGGCTCTTTTCAAAGAACGGATCACAAAGATGCGGATCCCATCAAAGAGCCATAAATCCCATCTCTAATCTGCACTCCGATATCGCACGGGTCATCCAGGTACGCTGGCATTGTCTCTAGAGGAAATGTCGGTGGAGAGGTGGTGTTTAAAAAGGGTGTGGTTAATTGGAAACCTCGGGTTAACCAAGAACATAACCTGAGACGAGCAGGTTTGAGATGCAGCGTAAGTTGCCATGGCAGCATACCTCGGTTTGAACATAGCCAACTTTCGTAGTATGGGTTAATCGGGAAGTTACGCTGCACGTGATCAAGTTACTCTCGACGTTACCCTGGTAAGCCAGAAAACCCGCTTCGTAGTACAGGGCCCTGATATAACAAAGTTCCCTGTTCCCAAGGACCTCGATATAAAGAGTTTCCACTGTATTTATTTATTGATTATAATGGCGAAGTTACACTGAAGCATAAGTTGTGGTATTTACTGCTATTGTTAGAAAATACCTTCAAGAGAAACTCATCATGAGACAAATTTATTTCAAAACAATGTGTGATTTCTTCAAGATAATACAGTATGTAATACAGACAGAAGCTTCAACAAGATCCTGCTGGAATGAGTTTGTTTCATTATTGAAATGTTCTCATGGTTGCAAAGACAAGAAATAGATCTTTAGGACTGAGAAAACAAGGATAATGTGGTGAAAAAAAGGGAAAACATCAAATTACACTTGCTCTTGTGACATACAAGTTGAAAGCTGTTTAGGTTTTTGATGATAAAGTAGATAATCTGATTAAAGGATAAAAAATGCTATGAATAAAAAAAAATCACAGTGGAGAGGGAAGGACCTGGAAGTTACACTCGTTGCCATTTTCAAGCCAAGTCCACTGTCTTCTCAATCCTACTGACTGCAGCTTTAAAGGGTGAGGTTGTGGTGATATTTGTATGGAACTGATGGTTAGTAATCCCTGGTGTGTGGAGATGAACTTTTTGGTGGATGAGACCCATGAACTCATGTTCTGTCTGGAAAGGGGCGTAGCAGTGCCTTGGGTCTGTGGCCCAAGGTGGTCGGAGCGTGAGGAAGGGGCGTGAGGGGGTATCTCCCTCCTGTAAGGGGGGTCTGGGCCTCCCCCAGAAAATGTTTAAAAACTGGATATTGTTCGATGCTCTCTGACGGCATTCCTGCGATGAAATAGGTTTTATTTTGCAGATATTAAAATGGTACACTTTGTTATACTTTTCAGCAGCCAGGCCTAAAATCAGTCTGAATGATGTTAACATGCACCACAGGAAAATGTTCCACTGGATTTTCTGATGCCATTTCTGCACTAAAACAGGTCTTAAATCTGGAGTCAATAAAATGGAACACATTAATTTTATTCTCGTCTACGTCTGTAATTTTATTACACCAGACACCCAAAAAACGCAGAGGCAGGGTTGGAGGTTGCCCTGGGATTCACTGCCTTACACTTTTTTTCTGAGAAGGAAAAAAAAAATCAAATAATTATACGTACATTATGAAAATCAAAACACTAGTACTTTAAATGCATGGTGTACATTTATAACAGGGTTCTTCCCCCTGAGAGGGAATGAAATTCCATGACTTTTCCAGGTTACAATCTTATTTTTCCAGGACCTCAGCCAAGAAAAACATGTACACAGAAATGTTTTTATTTTCTTTATCAACAACAATAATCATGTGTATCAACAATAATTATCATTCAAAATGCAATTAAAACTTTGAATTATGGAAATTAAAGATTCATACTATTTCTTTTTCTTGTGAAAATACATATTTTATGAAATTTAGGACATTGTCTTTTGCAGCTGCTATACTGTGGTGTGTGTGTGTGTGTGTGTGTGTGTGTGTGTATATATATATATATATATATATATATATATATATATATATATCCATCTGTGTGTGAGCCAACAATGTGTATATCATTTACTACAAATAAGATTTGTAAATAAAAAATCATAATGTTATCAAATGAGAAAAATATAAATTGTAAAGTTGTACATCTGCATAAACATTATCAAACTAAAACAATAAAACAAAAATAATCTACTGTAATTAAGGAATATGAATCATTGAATAAACAAAATAAAAATAAAATATAAATGTGCAACAACCCACTGTCTACTGGAAAATGAAAACATATCAAGCAATATTATTATACAATAATTATGAACACTTAATCTTCTGTATTTATAGCTTATGACATTGATAAATGCCAGACTATGATTAGACAGTAAAACAAAAACTCTTCTGCTGGATCAAGACTAGAATAAAACTCAGTAAATAAATATTAAAAATAAAAAATATAGAAAAATATTAATAAGATTAGAATTAAACTCAGTTGACAGTAAATAAATATTGAAAATTTCCCTGACTATTCACTGCTATTATCAAGAGAGACTTGAAATGAGGAGCGATCCCCCATTTAGCAAGACGAGCAGATTTTGATTCACCACACCCAAACGACTTTGCTATGGCACTATCAGGAAACATATTACAAAAAAAAGCTTATTTGTGCCTTAGGCCATCCTTAAAAAAAAAATCCATTTCCTGTCCACCGGGTGAGCAAAAAAATTTTCAGTCGGGAGGGAGGGATTTTTTTTTTATGGATGGATAAGAAATCGCAATGCTGTGTTTGCTTTTTCTTTCAGTACTTTTTTATTACAAAAGCAGACACATTTAATAAAATATGACCGTTTAATCAACTGAAACTTGTACAAAAACTAAGTTAGCATTTTAAATGCTGACTGCAACATTTGCAAAACTTTTACAAAGGTACTTAAAATGTCCGACACACGGACTTTTTGTAGTTCTAAATCGACCGTTAGGCCTAGTTCGGATGAAATTACACTATTAAAATGATCACTGAATGATTTGTTTTTCTGAATCTTTACTATTTTGTTGTTCGCTAGAATACCATTTTGCGATTTCACACTTAAGCAAATGTTTGAAAACTCCGGATCGCCTTCCTTCATGGTGGCTGCCATTTTTTTGTGCCGCACGGCGCATGCGCAGAGCTGATTCAATTCTATATTCTCCGCGGAATGCAGGGCTTTCCACAAGCGCCGGCTGCCGGCCATACAGCCGACTACACAATTAAGTCCAGCCGGCTACTTTAATGACTATTATTTTTGTAGCCCACAGGCTCTAAATATTAATTTTCGATTTTAATAAAATTAAATGTTTATCTAACGGACTAACAATAATGTCAAACTGAACCGCACTCGTTTAAGTTGTGATTCGCGCTGTTTGTACCGATAATAACCACAAATTCCCCGCCGACTCCGTTGATCAGGGGAGAGTAACTCATCCGCGGCCCCGACATGCGGTGTGTGCGCGCGCGCACTCGGCGGAGGCAGTAGTGTGTCGGGGCCGTCGGAGGGAACAGAAGCAGAGATAATGCTTATTTTGTCTCCAGTAAACCAGTCTTCTCTCGTTCAATTACGTGCTGGCATCAAAAGACACCGTTGGTTGTAAATGAAACCAAACTGAGTCGTTGGAGTGTATTTTCATACACAAATGGAGAAATGTTCGCTGAGTGTTTGTGTAGCCACCACTGCAGACCGTTGTCGTTGTTAATTCATAGCATGCTCAGTTGCGTGAATGTGTCATGCACCGAAAATAAGAGATTTACAAGCCAGGAACGCCTCCTGATGCAATACGCAAGAAAAGAAAGAAGATTTACTGCCATTTTACTTTTTATTTGAGTAAAGTGAATAAATAAATGGTCTGTGGAAAATACATTTAATCCTGGGAACTGCGTGCACAGGAGTTTGTGTTTACTCCCTCCCCTGGCTGGCTACTTATTTGTCATGGCTGGCTAGTATGAGCCTTAGTGGAAAGCCCTGGGAATGCGTAAATGTCAAGTTCGATTTTAGATTTACGAACCCGAAAAAAATGTCGAAAAACCGACGTTAAAAAAAAAATTTCAACCGCACAAACAGCACTCACCTGGCCGGTGGACCGGAAACAGAACATTTTTTAATAATGGCCCTATATGATGAATGAGTTGTGACGATATGCAGACACCAAATTATCTCCGCTTTTAATGTGTCGTTTCGCGAAAAATAACTGTCTAATCTACCTTTGCATGTTCTGTTGTCACTGTCGGTACTCATGGCAGACGTACTTGGCTGCGGCACTGCATCACGTGGCTTAGTCAAGTTAGTGACGACCGACGGCGACGCTGATGAGGTTGTGTTTACCGACGGGCATATATCCGTGATTCGCATGCAGTTCCCTATCATGGCCACCTGTTCTTGGTGTTTCTTTCCCTTTTGGTGGCTCGTGATAGCAGCCTCCCCCATGTTAGATATGTTAAACATCTTCACGCATAATGTGCACTGTGCCTTGTGTCTGTCTCCCGGCACTCGCCACAGCCACTTCCCGTATTCTGGCTTTTGTAGCCATCGATCAGTAAATGAACAATTTCCAGGCATCACAATTAATAAAAATATACAGTGCAATGCAATAATGAGTACACCCCCCCTGAAAAACGACATTTTTCACAGTATTAAAATGAACGCAAACAATATGTCCCAAACAGTTCCTTGATGATGTTTATTGCACTATGTTCTTACATTATAACTCAAGCAGAAAGGTGAAAAGATGCCTTAAATTACATATTTTTCTGTTTCCGTGAAAGTGGGGTGGAGCAAAAGTGAGTACACCCCACAACAAACTCAATTACATTCAGTACATTTAGTACTTTGTATGGCCTCCATTATTTGCAATGACAGCCCCAAGTCTCCTTGGCATGGAGTGCACAAGTTGACAACATTTGGCTACATCAATCTTTTTCCATTCTTCAAGGATGACATCTTTCAGAGCCTGGATGTTGGATGGAGAGTGATGCTCAACCTGCCTCTTCAGTATTCCCCAAAGATGCTCTATAGGGTTCAGATCAGGTGACATACTTGGCCATGGAATCACTCTCACCCTGTTCCTCTTCAGAAAGTCAGCAGTGGCCTTAGATGTGTGTTTTGGGTCATTGTCATGTTGAAAAATGGCACGACGACCAACGGCCCGAAGTGATGGAAGCATCTTAGCTTTCAGTATAGAGCAGTACATTTGAGAATTCCTGATGCCATCAATGAAATGCAGTTCTCCAACACCCGCAGCACTCATGCAACCCCACATAAGAACACTACCCCCTCCATGTTTCACTGTGGGCACCATGCATTTTTCCTTGTACTCCTCACCCTTGCGACGCCAGACTGTGTTGAAGCCATCAGTTCCAAAAAGATTGATTTTGGTCTCATCACTCCAGAGTATAGAGTCCCAGTAGCCTTCATCCTTTTCAGCATGTGCCCTGGCGAACTCTAGACGGGCTTTTTTGTGACTGGGCTTTAGGAGAGGCTTCCTTCGGGGACGACACCCATGCATGCCATTCCGCTGCACTGTACGGCATATTGTGTCACGTGACACATTCACTCCAATTTCAGTCTCTACTTCCTTAGATACCTGTTGTGCACTTGCATGCCGATTTTCCTCAACTTTTCTCATTACAAGCCGCTTCTGCCTGGGTGTTAATTTTCTTGGCCGGCCTGTACGTCTCTGTACTTTGGCTGCAGTTCCATCTGTCTTGAATTTTTGGATCACTTTTGCAACTGTGTTCTTACTGATAAGTAAGGCTTTACTGATCTTCTTGTAGCCCTCACCTCTCTTGTGTAAAGCAATAGTCCGCTTTCTCAGATCCAGAGACATTTCCTGGCCATGAGGTGCCATTGCTGACAGCAGGAAATGGGAAAGGGTGGTTTGCTTTAGGTAACAGCCTTTTGTAGCCAACTGCCTAATTAACACCTGTGTAATGACTAATTAGACTCACCTGTGGTTAATTGTTTGTTCAGGTCCACATTGGTAGCCTAAAAAGTTGCTTTACTCAGAGCCCTTCAGTGGGGTGTTCTCATTTCTGCACCACACAAATTTCACTAAAACTGAAATAAAAATCATTTAAGTTATATTATTAGCCTTTGTTTTGAGTTCAAAAGCTCAACAGAACCTGTGTTTAACTTAGTCTGGGAACATTTTGGAAATATATCTTTGTGTTCCTTGTCATATTGTGTGAAATGTTACTTTTCAAAGAGGGTGTACTCATTATTGCATTGCACTGTATATAACTAAAAAAAAAACTACAGTAAAACTACCGAAAGCTGATCGCTTATGAGCTAACACATGATGTTTGTGGGTGGCGCCATTTTGTACAGACCTATAACGCATGCGTCAAATCACAGCATTGCATCTTATTATTTTACCAACAGACGGTGTTCGCGTCTATAAACATTGAATACGGATGGTTGATCGTCGCTATGATTTTTCTATGAAAGCGCGTACGTGCGCATGTACAGAAACTTTTGATATAACCTACAATAAGGGCATTTTATCATTTTATTTGTTTAAGACCAATTTTCCAGGATTTTCAAGGACTCAATATGAATTTCAAGCACTTTTCCAGGCCTTTAGGGCATATTTTGAAATTCCAGGTTTTTCCAGGCCGTACGAACCCTGTTATAAATTATGTCAACCGGGTTCTAATTTATCATTTACATTTTATCTTGCACATTCAGGAGATTTTTAAAAATGTAATTTTAATAAAATGTACTTTTCAGATTAATTCTTAAAATTCAAAATTTTCTCATTTTTCAGAATAAGTGAAAATCTTTACTAAAAATATAAAAGGTTTAAAAAAAAAACCATTATGTTGGTTTTGGTTTTCATTCATATGGCTGATATCCAGAAATAATCTTCAATTTTTTTTAATTTCCCAAAATTCAGACAATTTTTCATTCAGAAAAATTATATAAAATTCTAACTTCTTTCGAACTATTACACATAAAGGGAAGTTTATGAAGCCGGTTTTATGGAACATTTTCTTAAATCTGTAAACAGTAAAATCCAACACATGATTTCACCAGTAAACAGATTTAAAATTTCTCCAAAATTCAGGCTCCTGCTTTTCAGTGTAAGGGTGTAGGAAGGGGGTCGACCCAATCTACTGTGTCAGTCAATATGGCGTGTGAGCGATAATCGGTTAATTACTCAGTTACATCTGTTTACTGACCTGCCAACGTCTGTGTGAGTGCCTGCTGACCAATGGCTTTTTCATCATTTTGGTCGTCATTTGCATGCTTTAAAAGCACCTTCTTTCTGTTCTGGCTGTAGGTCTTTTCCTCATTACATAAAAGGCAAATCACAACTCCAGACTTGTCAATAAGTTTCCGACGCCATGTTTCTCGTGGCTGAACATATTTATCAACTTCTTTTAGCCATTCGTCCCACCATTTATTTTTAATGCCCTGGTCCAACTGTTTAATTCTCTCTTTTTTACACCAATTTCTAAATACTGTGGCATATTTTTAGGAAAATCTATCCAAAGTTACATGATTGAATCCAGCGTTAAGGAGGACTAAATACATGTCGACATAAGAAACAATCAGAATTTATATGAAGACGCATTAAAAACCTGAGTATTGCTGAGTAATAGTGACAAACACAAACCACCACAGAACAAGACAAGTGACAAAGGCAAGGCAAGTTTATTTATATAGCACATTTCATACACAGTGGCAGTTCAATGTGCTTTACAGAGGTAAAGGCAAAATAGTAAACAATAGAAAATAAAATTACATAAAATAAAGGGGGAAGAGAGAAAAAAATAATAAGAATTAAACAGTAGTAGAAATAAAATAATAAAATGAAGTAAAAGTTCAGTAAAAACAGCAGAATAAAAGAGAATATAAGTTAAGTAAAGTTTAAAACATGCAAAGACTGTAAAAGTTAAGTAAAGTTTAAAATCATGTAAAGATGATGATATCAGTTAGCAGAAAGCATCTGAAAACAGCGTCTTTAACCTAGATTTGAAGCTGCCAACAGCAGGAGCATTTTTAATGTCCTCTGGGAGTTGGTTCCATAGCTGTACTGCATAGTAGCTAAAAGCTGCTTCACCACACTTTGTTTTAACAACAGGTTTTACCAGTAAATTTTGCTGCTGCGATCTGGTAGATCTGATTGGGTTAGGCTGCTGCAACATATCAGAGAGGTAATTGGGCCCTGTACCATTTAGAGATTTGTACACCAGCAGCAATGCTTTAAAGTCAATTCTGTAGCTTACTGGAAGCCAGGGAAGGGACCTTAGAATTGGAGTAATGTGCTCTGGTCTTTTTGTTCGTGTGAGAACCCTAGCCGCTGCATTTTGAATCAGCTGAAGTTGTTTGATGGTCTTTTTTTGGCAGGCCTGTGAAAAGGCCATTGCAGTAGTCAACCCTACTAGAGATGAAGGCATGTATAAGTTTTTCCAGATCATTTTTTGACATAAGTCCTCTTAGTTTGGAAATGTTTTTTAGGTGATAAAATGTCGATTTAGTGATTGCTTTCATGTGACTGTCAAAGTTTAGCTCGCTGTCAATGAAAACACCAAGATTTTTAACCATATCTTTTGTTTTAATCCCCTTTGTGTCAAGAATAGTGGTAATCCTGAGTCTTTCATCTTTTTTCCCCAAATAGAATTACTTCTGTTTTATCTGTGTTCAGCTGAAGAAAATTTTGTGACATCCAGTTGTTAATTCGGTCGATACACTGGTAGAGACATTCAAGGGGGGCATAATCATTAGGTGATAGAGCAAAATAAATTTGGGTGTCATCTGCATAGCAGTGATACAAAATTGAGTTGTACTTGATAATTTGTCCAAGTGGGAGCATATAAAGGTTGAATAGAAATGGTCCAAGGATCGACCCCTGGGGGACACCACAGGTCAAGGACATTGATGTTGAGGTACAATTTCCCATGGTAACAAAGAAGCTTCTATCTTTTTTAAGTATGATTTTAGCCAATTGATAACTTTACCAGTCAACCCAACCCAGTGTTCAAGTCGATATAGCAGTATGTTGTGATCAACAGTATCAAAAGCTGCACTGAGGTCCAGTAACACCAGGACCGATGTTTTGCCTGCATCAGTATTAAGATGTATGTCATTTATAACTTTAATCAGTGTTGTTTCAGTGCTATGATTGGCACAAAATCCTGACTGAAAGTTATCAAAACAGCTGTTTGATATCAAGAAGGCAGTTAATTGCTTGAAGACAATTTTTTCAAGGATTTTCCCGATGAATGATAGATTTGATATTGGCCTGTAGTTGTTCAATACTGAAGCATCCAGATTATTCTTTTTAAGTAGGGGCTTTACAATGGCTTTTTTTCAGGGACACAGGAAAAATGCCAGGCTCTAGGGATGTATTTATGATCTGAAGCACATCTGTAATTATGAGGTGAAGAACAGACTTAAAAAAGTTGGTGGGCAGAATGTCCAATTCAGATGTTGAGGAACTGAGATTTTGTACATTTTTTTCAAGAGTCTCGTAATCAATCAAACAAAATTCTGACATTGTGTTGAAATTGTCTGTCTGTGTCACTGGTGATTGCAGTTTTTCAGTTATTTGCAACTGAGATATATTATGAGTAATATTCTGCCATATTTTATAAATTTTACCTTTGAAAAAGGATGCAAACTCATTGCATTTATTAACTGAGAGAAGTTCAGGTGCTAATTGTGGTGGGGGATTAGTTAGCTTCTCGACTGTTGAAAATAGCACACGGGCATTGCTCATATTCCTGCTGATGATATTGGAGAAGAAAGACTGTCTTGCTTTACCAATTTCATAATTATATTTACAAAGCATCTCTTTATGGATTTGATAATGGATGTGAAGTTTAGATTTACGCCATTTTCTTTCAGTCTTCCTACATTCTCTCTTTAGCAATTTAACAGCTGGGTATTGCTTCCATGGTGCTTTCTGCTTGTCATTGACTCTTTTGATTATGAATGGAGCAATATCATCCATAATTTGGGTCATATTTAAATTAAAAATTTCCAGTAAGTCGTTTACAGAGTCTGACATTTTAGTTGAGATCCGTGAGAGAGCTTGCTCAAAGAGAACACGTGTTGTCGTTTATGACTCTCCTACCCATAGTCGTTGAGCTGTTCTGAATGTGAGAGGACATAGAAACATCAGAGAAAACACAGAAATTATCAGATAAGGCCAGGTCAACAACAGTAAGACCCTTTGCGATAACGAGGTCAAGGGTATGACCACGAGAGTGGGTCGGCCCCTGTACATATTGTACTAGGTTGAAGTTGTCAATAAGTGCAAGTAGTTCTCTGGCATAAGTGTTTTCAGGATTATCTACATGCAAGTTAAAATCCCCAGATATAATAAGACAGTCAAACTCTAAGCAAATGACTGACAACAGTTCACCAAACTCTTCAAGAAAGACTTTGGCTGAATGTCTCAGAGGCCTGTAAATAGTTAATAACAACATGTTAGGAGAGCATGTAACAAATGCACATAAGTGTTCAAAGGATGTAAAATCACCAAGTGAGGACTGTTTAGATTGAAAAGAGGCTTTGAATATATTTGCGATCCCTCCACCTTTCCCTTGTCGGGTAGCACTCATGAAATTAAAATTTCGGGCAGCTGCTTCAATAAGGGTGGTAGCACTATTTGCTTGATCCAGCCATGTTTCAGTTAGAAGCAAAAAATCAAGATTGTGTTTGCAAATAAGATCATTAATTAAAAATGACTTGTTTGAAAGTGATCTAATGTTCAGAAGAGCTAGCTTTACAGAAAGTCTAGAAGTAATATCCGCTTGGGCACTCTGATGTTATTTTGAAACAGGAAGAAGACTAGACTGGTGTACCCCCTGGGTTAAATATGCTCTATGTTTTCTATTTCTTATCAACACAGGAATAGAGAATGGCATAGGCATACTGGGTCCCAGCTTGTTTTCAAAACTACACCCAATGCAGGGACCCACAGCACATCATACAAGACTCTCTGTTGAGGTTGGGAGGGGGAAAGATTGGAGATGTCATGTATTTTTTAGATGGTGAAAAAGATTGGTAGCCAGCTTAAATAAAAGGGATGACACTGATCCCCTGACAGAAGTGGAACCCGACGTGGTCATCCACCCTCAGTGTTCAGTGTGTTGTGCATTTTGAGATGTTTTTCTGCTCACCACAATTGTACAGAGTGGTTATCTGAGTTACTGTAGCCCTTCTGTCAGCTCAAACCAGTCTGGCCGTTCTCCGGTGAACCCTCTCAACAAGGCGGTTCCATCCATGTGTTCCTAATAAAGTGCTCAGTGAGTGTATAGTAAATACCAACCAAAGGACAAAAAGATAAATGTGCCTTGTAGTGAGTCTCCTCGGGGCTTCCTCAGATTAACTCCCCAAATGCCGATCCTGTCAGGTGAGAATCCCACCAATGTCCTGAAACTGTTCCTGTCCATTTCAGCTCCCTCTTCCACTGACTGGGTTCAGCTCGAGTCCCTGTGCTTTTTCACCTGCTCTTTCAGGGTTTTTAAGGGACACACTGACCACATCTCCGAGTCTCTTTCATTTGTTAGAACTAAATGACTGACGTGTTTACGAATGTGTTGACTGTTCCCCAACATGGAAATGCAGGAACACCAGAGTCTTCATCACACACACACACACACACACACACACACACACACACACACACACACACACTCTCACCAAAACCTGAAAAAACAAACGAACATCTGGATTAATCCCCACACACTGGACTGTGGTACTTCATGACCAACACGTAATCATCTCTGCTCCAAGAGAAACATTATTATCTCCAGTTTATAATTTAATTCAACATTTATTCAGTCTTATATAATATCTGTGTTCGAACATTGAGCTCCAACAAACGAGAACTTCCACAAGATCTAACAGGAAAGTGAGCAGATGTTTCCCATCACATCACTGGTCTTATCCAATCACAGGCTTTGGAGCTTTTTAAACAGTAACACTGCGGTGGGTTTGATCTCTTGTTCTACATGTAGATTTAAGTGCAGACTTTAAGAAGAAGCCGAGGTGAATTTTACAGGAATGACAGAAGACACGGTGTGGAGGTGGAGAGCAGGAAGGAGTGTCGGAGTGAGTCAAGTGGCTCCTTAAATCACACATTTGTGGCAGTGTGGGATTAAAGATGATCATTTTACTGAGTTTTGAGGAGAGTTGAGAAGAAAGTGTGCTGCTGATCAGAAACAGGGAAAAGCCGAGATCATCTTATTCAGACAAAAGCAGCAGGATGAAGTCAGAGACAGCAGGGTGTCACAAGGAGACGAGGTGTTCATTTACAATCACTCTCATGCACTCAGACGGGACATTTTGGAGACTCTGACTGACTCCATCTTCTGCTTTCAGATGAATTTTAAATCAATTTTACTGAACAACAAACAGGCTTAAAGACAACTGGGAGGAAAAAGTCAGATTAAATAGAACACTGAAAATTTCTAAAACTGGTTTCATTTAATGGCCTGGCCATGTGACATTTACTGAAATTAAAGGAAAATGATAATGAGGTTAAATTATTCTTCTTTTTTCCCCAACATTCACCTAAAAAGGTTATTACTTACCAGAGTTCCTGTAGTTTGTAATGTTCATCATCCTTAAGAGCAGAGAGCAGCTTCTTTCCTGAGTCTCCTATTTTATTCTCAAACAGATTCAGTACTCTCAGGTGTGAGGGGTTTGATCTCAGAGCTGAAGCGAGAGCAGCACAGCCTTCACCTGAGACACCACAACCACACAACCTGCAGAGACACAATGATACACACTTCACTGCCTCAGTTTATGAACATCAAGATTTGCTTTGATGGTTTTGCTTTGCTTTCTAATGAGCTCTTGGAGACGTCGTTCGCTCAGAGGTTCACACACTTTTTAAACCCCAGAGTGTGAATGTTTAAATGGTTTATTCAGGACTGACGAGAACAAGTGTGACTGTTTTCTTTAGACAGAATGTGTTTGTCTACGATTCTGACTCGGATGAAGATTAGGCCATGTTTTATTATTAAAGAAAACCAGGTAATGTCAAAGTGTTCAAAAACTTTTTTCCAAACACAAGTAGTGAAATAATTTTTTAAAAATCCCGTTATTCATGAAGAAACATTTTGTGAATTTTTCCAAGTATGTGAAAGAATTTTAATTTCAGAAGAGAAAATGTCTATTCTTCATTACAGTTCTCTCTCTCTCTCTCTCTCATGTTGAGATTTTTTTTTTCTTCTGTGTAAAACACGCTCGCCCACACTCCATTCCCTCCCAGTGAAGCCGTGTGTCTGGGCGGGGCTCAAAATGACACACTAAATCCTGTTGTCCAATGAGCTTTCGTCTTTCTGCCCATTAAAACAGCGAGTACACAAACACCTAACAGACACTAATAGATGCAGAGGCTTCAGTGGGGGTCTGTTAGCTCTGTGTCAGGGGCTTTTCACACAGGCTGCACTGTTCACCACTAAACAGTGTGAGTTTAATGAACAAACAGCGCGATATTGCAGTGAGATACTCCATCAATCTGATTCACTAAAATATTGAACGACACCAAGATTGATGAATAAAATAGACACTTTGGGAAATGTTTCATTGCTGCATTTTGTTTTTTTTTGTAATTTATTTTTTATTGACATTCAGAATCAGACATTCACATCATATGTTCATACATCTTACATCTGTTGTCTGCCCCAAATGCCAAAATAGCATTTTTGTTTTGTATCTGAAGAATGAAAAGAGAAACAAACAAGAAGAAGACCCCCCCAAAAAAAACAAAACAAAAACCCTATATCCAAGTAGGGAGTGATCCTTTTTATCCAGCACAGTCACTGATTTGTGAAAATAAAATCAGGCCTATGGGGTGTGACATATTTGACCCAGTTTTCCCAGTGTGAAGCGAATTCCTCCAATTTGTGATTAACGAAAGCTGTTATCTTCTCCATTTTATAAATGTCCATTGTAATGTCCATCCATATATTTAAAGTTGGGCTCTCCTGTGATAACCATTTCCTGGTAATATTCTTTTTACAGGCCACCAGCAATATATTTATTAAATGTTTATCTCTTTTCGGCCATTCCTCAGGTACAGTGTGTGTCCGAAAAACATAGTCTTACTCTCGAGGGGTATTTCACATTTGAAGATATCCTGTAGGGCATTGTGTATCTCTCTCCAATAGTCCTTCATGACCGGGCAGTCCCAGAAAACATGGTAATGGTTTGCACTTTGATTTCCGCAGTTCCTCCAACAGACAGGGGAGTTATCATCATAGTGAGACTTCTGAGAAGGCGTAATGAAGTACCTAATCAGGCTTTTCCAGCCAAATTCCCTCCACTTCTGTGAGCTGGTACACATCCATTGATACTTCCATATTGTTGTCCATTCTTCCTCAGATATAGTTATGCCTCCTTCCTTCTCCCATTTTATTTTAATATATAAAGTTGAATGTGGTTTCAAATTCGACAGTCGCTTATACAAGCATTAAATAGTTCTATCAATAGTTTCTGAATTATAGGCTTTTGTAAACAATTCAGTCAAACGTGTGTTTTTGTTACATTTTTCATCTTCATATCAACGTAGTGCCGCAGCTGCAGGTATCGATAGAAGTCTTGTTTTTCTAATAAATGTGTCCTTTTAAGCGTTTCAAAACTGAGCAATTTTTCATCTTTCATTACACTACATAAGGCTGTTAATACCCTGAGCTATCCAGTCCTTGAACCTATAGTCCAATTTATTTGGTGTAAACTCTGAGTCATAAGTGTAAACGCTGTCTGCATTGTGTTGTGTTTCTGTGACAAAGGCCGACACTTTCTCAGTGTTTGAATGCACTTTAATTGCCTGTAAGACAGCAAGGAAACCCACTGGTTGGTCACGTTCATATACAGCAGTTTCTTGGCACAGCATGGGCTCAATCCTCATGTACTGGCCAGATTATTCATAAATAATAATTAATAAATATAAACCCAAACATAAACATATGTACCTGTAAGACAGCAAGGAAACCCACTGGTTGGTCACGTTCATATATAGCAGTTTCTTGGCACAGCTTCATGGGAAGAAGTTAACAAAGTTAGCTTAAGCCTTTGAGCTAAGGTAGCTAACTATTGTATCAATATGTAACAACAATACACAACCAATTTGACTCATTCTGTTAAGTGCAATGTGTTCGACACCTTCTTAAGTATAATATAATTTTAGCTGTGTTATTGCATTACGTTATTTTCAGAGTTTCAGTGCAGTGCTGTGCTTTGAGTAACCTACCATGGGCTCAATCCTCATGTACTGGTACTGAGGTGATGTCACAGCCAGTATTTATATGCTGAGGGGAGCCATGGCAACCAGTGAGTGTCCATGATACATATTGTATGTAACAGCAAATCTGATTGCTTGTCACTGTGTCAAGTGGAATCAACAGCTAAAATCTGTTACATAAGCACACCATTTAAGAGTTGTAATATCGCTCTCAAGTTCATGTTCCTTTATGATAGTTTTCCATGTTTTAAGGGTCCATTTCACCCATGGGATATCAATGTTATTTATGTGGGTTTGTAGGTTGTTATCAGCTAAGATTGCCTGTATGGGGATGGAGGGTGTTTTTTCCTCAATGTTTTTACATTGAGCAGTATATGACGGGTTGCACCAGCATATCACTGCTCTCATCTGCGCTGCCAAATAATAATATCTAAAATAAGGCAAGTCACATCCTCCCTTTTGTTTAGCTAGCTGTAAAGTTTTGAGACGGACCCTTGGTCTTTTACCTTGCCATATACACCTAGATAGCATTTTGTCCCACTCGTTAAATTGGTTTTGGTTAATCTCTATCGGCAGGGTTTGAAATAAATATAAAAGTCTTGGCAATATATTCATTTTAATAGAGTCAATTCTTCAACTAAGGCTGAAGAAAGGAATTAAGTTCCATCTCGCTATGTAACCCTTTATTTTTTTATGTATAGGTAGATAGTTGTGTTCTGATAATTTTGTAAGATCTTTTGGTAGGTTGATGCCTAAATATTTAAAAGAATCTGTTTGCCACGCTAAGGGGTAACTACTTTTGATTTCTCCTGGTGGGCTATAATTGAGAGTCACTGGGTTTTACTTATATTGATTTTGTACCCTGATAATTGACCGTACTGCTCAAATGATTGCATCAATTTAGGTAGCGAGTACGTTGGGTGCCCAAGGTAGATCAAAACGTCATCCGCATAGCAAGCCAATTTATATTCCGTCCCTTTAATAGTGATTCCCTTGATGTCTTCATTTTGTCTAATGTACTGAGCTCGTGGCTCCAAATATAATGCAAAGAGTAACAGTGACCATGCACAACCCTGTCTGGTGCCTCTTTCTAGGGTAAAATTATTTGATAAATATCCATTGATTTTAATCCTAGCAGTAGGATTGTCATATAGTGCCTGTATGGTTTTAATAATTGTATCATGGAAGCCAAATCTATGTAGGACTCTGTAGAGGAAGTTCCAGTTGACCGAATCGAAGGCCTTTTCAACATCTATGCTTACTACATCTCCTTCCAGCTGGGTGGCATTTGTGCTTTTTTTTAAAACCCAATTCAGTGCGGGAAGTAAAACAGGTATTAGTTCTTTTTTAAATTCCTTGTACCACTCTGCCGTGTAACCATCAGATCCTGGTGACTTGCTTAATTTAAGCCTACTAATTGCAACTTTTAATTCTTCTTCAGTTATATCCGCAGTCATTAGTTCATTTTGTTCTTCATCTAGGGTGGGTAAATGTAGGGGATTCAGGAAGCTGTCAATTTGGGTTACACTCCTACCAGGGACTTCAGAATATAGGGTTTTATAAAACACTTCAAAAGCTTCCTGAATTTCATTTAGTTTATTTTTTATTACTTTTGTTCTTGGATCCCTAATTTTATGAATTGTATTTTCGGCTATCTTTTTTTTTTTCAGTTTCCACGCCAATACTTTCATAGATTTAGAGCCACTTTCATAGTGTGTCTGTTTCAGAAACATTAAGTTTTTCTTGATTACTTGTGTGGCCAGACTATTAATTTTGTTCTTGATATTTCTAATTTCTCTTCATGTATCCTGTGCCAAATCCAATTTATGCTTTCCTTCCAATTCCTTTAGCTTGTTTTTTAAGTCCTCTAATTTTTTATTCCTATTTTTTTTCTGAAATGAAGATATTGCTATAATTTTCCCTCTGAGAACAGCCTTCAAAGTATCCCATAACATGGGAGGTGAGACCTCTCCAGTATCACTGAATTCTAAGAAGAGACTAATTTCAGATTTAATTTGTGTCTTAAAAGACGGATCATTCAGCAGGCTTGAGTTCAGTTTCCATGTATTATTTTTTGACTGCAGGTTAAGATCAATGGATAAGTATATTGGTGCATGGTCACTTAGATCTACTGTCCCGATTCCACAAGTATGTATTTTATCTTTATCCTTCCCAAATGTTATGAAATAATCTATTCTTGTGTAGAGAGAGTGAGGGGTAGAATAGTGAGTGTAATCCCTTCTGTTAGGGAAAAAGTCTCGCCATATGTCAATTAAGCCCACCTCCTCAAAAAGTATATTTACTTTCTTATATAGGGACTTCATATCATGGGTTTTTCTACTAGACGAGTCTAACTTTGGCTGTAGATGTATATTTAAATCCTCTCCACAGACCAAAAGGCCTTCCGTTTCCGTTACCATAATATTAGTGATTTTTTGGAAGAAACTGATATCACTCCCTGGGGATGCATAGACGTTCAATAGGGTAATGGGATTCCCATCTCTCTTACCCCTTACTAAAATAAATCAGCCCTCCTTATCACCCATTTCGAATACTTTTTCAAAATTTAGCTTGTTTGATATGAGGGTAGCAACTCCTCTCCTATGTCCTGATTTGTATGAAGAAAAAAACAGATCAGTGAAGCCAATTTTTTTTTTTTAAATTTTACATGCTCCTTATGTGTCAAGTGGGTCTCCTGTAAATAAACTACATGGGCTTGTTCGGTCCTCACTTTAGATAGGATTTTACTATGTTTAATTGGATTCAACAGCCCACTGACATTAAACGAGATTAATTTTACTTTGTCACTAGCCATGTGTATTTACTTCTAAGTGCATCAACAGAATAAACAAAATGAGACTGAACAGATCCACTCCCTGAACAAACATGAACACCGAACATAAGTAAAAGATAAAGAAAAAAAAGAAAAAAAATGTGATTCCAAGGCTGGGGTCTCTAATAGAGGACCCTGAGCTAAGCTAGATAAAACGTCCAGCTGCGGGGGAAAGCCTCTCCCACCTATTGGCTGAGGGCCCCCACCATGGCACTCGGAAAGAGGAGGAAAAAGGTCTCTGTTCATTCCACAGAAAATGTGTCCTTATGCATCCCTCGCCTGTATATGTGACCCCTCTCCGAATCCAGGGACGCATGTTGGCCAAAACGAATCCGAGATAATTGCAAAAGAAGCATTTTTTTCTAAATTTGTGATTTTCTTTTTTTCCCATAATGTGCAAGTTGAGATCTTGAAGAATGCAATCAGTATTTCAGATAATAGATTGTTTTGTTGGAAAAGCATACATTTTTTGTTGCAAATTGTCTCGTTTTTGTCAGGACTGTAGCCTGCTGGGGGATGTGGGTAAATTACCATATGGGCCATTCACATGATGATTTAAGTCTTTTGTTTTTTTTTCGCCAATCAGCTGTATGATACGAGCTGAGCTCGTGGCTACTTAAGTTGCATACATGCATGTAATTTCACTATGGAATGAGCAAACTAAACAGAGCACAGAGGAGCTGAAACACCGCGAAGCAAACAGACACATGGTAGTTTCATTGGAGATAACCATTTCTAGCAAAAAAAAAAAAAAAAATGCAACCAAAAAGAAGTGTTCTTGGACTACATATTCCATCGGAGGCATTGATGTGTGCAAGGCGACGTTTCTCTTTCTGATGGGGTAAGTTTATTAATCTAAGGCTGTGTGGTTATTTTTGTATGTAACGGAGAGTGTTGTGGTTTGGTTACATGAAACTAGTATTGTGTTAGTTGTGTTATCATCGTGCTATCTTTCTTTCTTACAGTGTGAGTATTTTGTTATTTTTGCATGTAACAGAGAGTGTTGTGGTTTGGTTACATGAAACTAGCATTGTGTTAGTTGTGTTATCATCGTGCTATCTTTCTTTCTTACGGTGTGAGTAATTTTTCAACCACAAAACGTTCAAGTATACTTTAGGACTTATTTTTGTACTTCATAATTGTTTTGGGCATACTTTGCATGGAAGGAAAATTGACGTGGTGATCTTTGTTTACATGAAAGTAGCATCGTACTAGCTAGGGGATAGGGCTTTCCTTAATGTCATGCAAATGAGCACTATTATGAGCCCGCCCTCCACCCAGAGTAACCAAGATGGAAAACTTTGAGGGCGATTTTCTCCCTTTTCTGTTTTAAGAGGTATACACTTTCAAAAGGCCACACATTCTTCAAATATTGTCAGATCTCCACATGGAAGGCATCATTGGAAAGCTTAGAAACTGTACTTTCTGAATCTGTCAATAACTCAAAATGCCCCCAGGCCAACATGTGTCCCTGGATTCTGTTATCTGGCACATATATTCTCACCTAACTGGGGTAAAGAACATAAGTAAAATATGCAAATATCTTGAAGTGAACACACCACCACCTATATTAAGTTCTGTTTAGCTCTCCGACACTTTAAAAGTCAATCAGAACTTATAACTCCTCTGGAGAGGGTGAGGGCTGCCTTCTGAAGGCTCGCAGTCTCTCCTTGATACTTTTCTCTCACTCCTCACCTGTCCCTCGCCGGCTCGGTCTTCCCACTGTTTCCCAGGTGGAGCAGGACAGCTGCTCAGCCAGACTCTCCCTCGGTGTAATCACGCTGACTGGCAGCCCTCTGTCCTTCATGTCTATGGTCGCTTCCTCCGCTGTCCGATACACTTGCGTCCCATCCTCGTAAAACACTCGTAGTTTAGCTGGGAACGGAGTCTGGAAGCGGATATTTCTCTGCTTTAACACTCACTTCACCTCAGCAGATTCCTTCCTCTTCTGCAGGACTGCTGGGGGGTAATCCTGCTCAAAGTATATTAGCCTCCCGTTCAGAAAAACCTTCTTTCCCCAAGCCTTGCGCAGAATCTCTTCTTTAATCCTGTAGCGGAGGAATTTGACTATTATTGACCGCGGGTTATCTTCCCTGTCTCCGGCGGGACTTGGCGCCAGCGCGCAGTGTGCCCTCTCGATGTCGAGCTCCTCGGTTGGGGGAAAAAAAAAAATCGCCCGCGTGTCCCATAATAGTTTTCCCACAAGCTCCACCATAGATGATCCCTCAGTTCCTTCGGGAACATTGTATATCCTTAAATTCTCCCATCGGGATCTCCCTTCATGATCGAGTAGCTTGTTTTCTTGCTGATACGTGACTTTTATCATCTTGTTCAACACTTGCTCTGCGTTTTGAACACAGTCTTCCACTTTTTCAATTCGCACCTCTGCCTCCGCTATTTTTTGGTTGACGTTAGTGATCTCGGATTTAATATCGTTTAGTTGTTCTTTTGTGTCTCTTTGGAAGTCCCGAATTTCCTCCAAAACTTTGGTTGGACTTGCGGCATCATTTGAGTAAGGGTTAGCATTAGCTCCGCCATCTTGTGCCTGTGTAGGGGAGCTGTTCTCCGGATTTTTTTCATTTGCAATCACTGCATCTGTGTTTTCTTTGTTTGTTTGCTCCTTCCCCATTCTTGCCCCTCTTGTCTGTTCAAGTAGTACCTGAAAACCTAGTATTTGAGGGTCTAACGGGGCGAAATAACTATTTTTGCGAGGGAGCTGCTACTTTAGGCTGCCATTCAGGATGATGACATCATCGGAACCTCATTGCTGCATTTTAATTAAATGTGAGGGGAAGCCGTGCTTCCGGTGCCGTCTTAAAGCAAATCACCACTGACCAGGCCCGGATTTAGCTTTACCCACCAGGGTGGGCAGGAAGAAACGATAGGGGGGCACCCCTCATCGGAGTTAAATCCCTCAAACTTGCTGCTAAAAAACTGCTATTTGCTACCCTCTGCATTTGCCCGGGCTTGGGACCGGCACAAGTAGGACACTGGCTTGTGTCCCGTTGAGGCTGCATTCATATGTTTATCTATCTATCTATTAATTAGGCTATCATCTATTAATTATCATATCTATGTATCTATCTATTATCATATCTATTTATTAATTAGGCTATCATATCATTATCTATCTATCTATCTGTCTGTCTGTCTGTCTGTCTGTCTGTCTGTCTTTGTATATCACATCAGTTTCACACCAGTATCATGTCTGTCTGTCTATCTATCTATCTATCTATCTATCTATCTATCTATCTATCTATCTATCTATTAGTTATCTCTATCTATCTATATATCTATCATTTGTATATCTTTGTCTATCACATCAATTTCACACCAGTAGGCCTATTATGTTTATCTATTTGTCTATTTATTAGTCTGTTGTCACCTATCTATTTATTAATCTATTTATTTATCTGCTACCATCTATCTATTCACTAATTATCATATCTATCATTTATCTATATTTGTCTATCACATCAGTTTAGCATTTGTATGTCTATCTTTCACATTAGCTTATCTGTCTATCAGTTACATTTGTATCATGTTTATCTGTCTATCACATATGTCTCCACCAACACCAACATCCTTTTTATATATCTTAGCATAACATCAGTCTTCTGTTTGTCTTTGCAAAAATTCTCACAAATTCATCCATGTCCAATGTATTTGTTATCGATTTCTCATGAGCCAAGATGACCAAATTTCTTTTTCTGCCATGCAACATGGTGCGATGATAGGGCGTTAGGACACGTGCCAGCGTGGAGTAGGAACTCTCACATGAAGCTGAGGACACACCAATTACCAGGGCTGTCACATATAACTTGTGCAACACAGGAAAAGCTGTCTTATACACCTCCATGCATTTACACACAGTGGACAGGTCTGTTTCCTTTGGACATTCCTTGACCAACATTGGGTTTGCAACAGTAACCTCATTTTTCAAAGTCAAATAGTCTTCTCCAGTTCCAGCAAGTGCATGCAGAGGCTGCAATAAGGTGGAGTCTAGAAATACACTAGATGCAGGTACTAGGCTGGATATGGCTGTCATTAAGTCTAGATTCTCCTTTGAGAATCTGCTTTCCAATTCTGAAATGGCCCTGTCAAGGATGTTGAGTAGGGATCTTTTGAGAGACTGAGTGGGGGTGATAGTGGGGTTATCCGAATCTGTATGACCCACAGTTGAGAACACAACACTTTCACCAAGGTGTTTACTCAATGTTCTCCGTCTTTTTGGGTGATGTGACTCATCCTCATCAGTTAACTGAGAATGCTCAGTCCAGCAATGGTCTTTACGGATGTCTTTCAAAGACTCAAGTGAAGCACTAACAACCCCACTAGCAGCACACATATCCACAGACTGAGACTGAAAAATTCCATTTGCTGGTTTCAAGACACCAAGCACCCGCACTAAAAAGTTGCCAATCTCAAAGAAATGTGTCCTCTTTATTTGAATTAAAAGGCCTGATGCCTCAGTGCACAAATCAACTGAGGCCTCATCATCCTCGGCAATCTCAGACAGGATAGTGCAAAGAAGCTCTTCATTCTCCACAATGCACCTTGTCACATCATAATGGCTTGTCCAGCGAATTTCAATTAGTCGTCTGAGACAAGGACCATCATACCTTTGTGATACATAGTGGTGACGAAAGAAGTTCTCATCTCATTATCTCTAGCCGCTTTATCCTTCTACAGGGTCGCAGGCAAGCTGGAGCCTATCCCAGCTGACTACGGGCGAAAGGCGGGGTACACCCTGGACAAGTCGCCAGGTCATCACAGGGCTGACACATAGACACAGACAACCATTCACACTCACATTCACACCTACGCTCAATTTAGAGTCACCAGTTAACCTAACCTGCATGTCTTTGGACTGTGGGGGAAACCGGAGCACCCGGAGGAAACCCACGCGGACACGGGGAGAACATGCAAACTCCACACAGAAAGGCCCTCGCCGGCCCCGGGGCTCGAACCCAGGACCTTCTTGCTGTGAGGCGACAGCGCTAACCACTACACCACCGTGCCGCCACGAAAGAAGTTATACAGGGAATTACAGAGGTCAAAAAACCTTTGGGCACATGGCTCACCCTGCATAGCATGCACAACCACTAAATGCAACTGATGGTTGTAACAGTGAACATATGGCACATATCTACCAACCTTCTTTTGCAGTAGTGCTTGGACACCACCTCGCACTCCACTCATCACCGAAGCACCATCATAACACTGGCTAACTATATTGTCAGCACTGTAGCCAGCATCAGAGAGATGTTTTAGTATTTCGGTGCAGATGTACTCTGCATCAAGTTGATGCAAGCTAAGTAAGCCAATCAGATGGTCCTCTGGTATGGAATTACTTACAAAACTTATCATTATGGACAAATTCTCAATATTACACCTGTCCCTTGTCCCATCACTTTTCACACAGAATCCTGCAGAGTCAGCTTCTGAATACCTCTTCTTGATCTCTGCCTGAACCATGCTGGCTAGTGTTTCAATTATTTCTACATCCTTAGATGTGTAGGTAGCATTTTTTGGTATGCCTTTGACAATAGCAGCTAGCTTCTCATCCTTCTCTAAGGTATAGGTAAACAACTTCAAAAAAAGACCAGAAGCAATATCATCACCTTCACTGCTGTCAGGGTGTATTAAGGTTTCTTTCGTTCCACGGAGTCCCAACTCATTAACACAAAGAAACTTAATAATGTCACCAATACTTCTGATATAGTACCGGTTCCTTTCCAGCGCTGTCTTTCCGACCAGCATGCTGTCAATTGTCGCCCCTGTCACTTCTCTAGATTTGTGTTCAGCCCAGGTAGCTGCAGCCTGTACATGACAGTAGCTGGACGCATGTTTCTGCAGTCCCCTGCCACTTTCGAGTGCTGCTTTCCAATTAGTAAAACCTTGCACGGTAAAAACAACATCCTTTTCATTACCGGCTTTGCTATCTTTCCGACAAGGGAAACAGAAACATGCGTCTTTTTTAACGGAGTACTCGAGCCATGGCCGTGTGCGGTACCAGGCAGGGTTAAACGCACGTAATGTGGCACCAAATGCACGTTTTGGGTATATGGTTAAAACGGGTTGGGATGGTACATCTTCGTTCAAGTCTGTGCTAAGTGGTGGGGCTGAGGCAGCGGAGTCTGGGGTTGAGACATTGGTTGTGGTGGGTACACTAGCCTCTGTATTCTTGCTAGATGTGCCACTGCTACTACTACTGCGAGGGGCACATTGTTCGGCAGAGGTAGAAGCAGCACTAGGCTTGCTTACAGGCTTAAAGAAATTGTACATTTAGCTCTTCAGTCAGCAGCAGTCGGGTGCACTGAGAGAGTGAATGACTGTAACTGTGAGTGTGTGTACACGTAGTAAACTTTAGGAATTCGCTTCGGAAAAATCAACGTCTTCTGTGTCTGACAGAAATCTCTGATTGAATCATGCATCCGTTGCTGGGGGCGTGATTATGTATAGGGTTGTTTTTTACACGCAGCTCATTGGTCTCAGTGTGTCCTGTGTGTTCTGATTAGGGATGTTAACCGATGACCGTTTGACCGGTGGTTGACCGAATCAACGTCAACCGGTTAATTTTTTTTTGGTTGTCGGTGAAAAAAAAAAAAAATCAATCGTTTTGAAGCTGCCGATTTTGGAGCGGAGAACCTGCAATTCTGTGTTGTAAACGCTTGGGGCATGCCATGCGGTGTAAGGACGACAGCTGACAAATCAGAAACAATTCAGTCATGTCCCGCCCTCCCGCCCCAGTTAAAGACAGCTGACAAATCAGAAACACCCATTCAGTCATGTCCCGCCCTCCCGCCCCAGTCAAAGACAGCTGACAAATCAGAAACACCCATTCAGTCATATCCCGCCCCAGTTAAAGACAGCTGACAAATCAGAAACACCCATTCAGTCATATCCCGCCCCACGTAAAGACAGCTGACAAATCAGAAACACCCATTCAGTCATGTCCCGCCCCAGTTGAACACAGCTGCCACTCGGCTAAAGAAAAAAGTGTAGACAGGCTTTTTAGCTTACAAATTACTATTCTGTTTATTATTATTATTATTATTATTATTATTATTATTATTATAAGGCACATCGAGTTTAGTCCTGCCTTGGCCAGTGCATTCTGAAAGTATGTTTCGGTCTGTAGCCAACAATGCATTGCAGATCATATCTCTCCACACAAACTGAAGGCGCAGATGCCGACTTTTTCACGGCTTTTTCATGGACTGTAACGGCATTTGCTTATGTAGTAATTTTAATACAGAATTTACTCTGATGAAATTATTCAGACACGCCAACGCCCCCCCCCCCCCCCCCAAAAAAAAAAAAAAATCGAATCTGCACGAGCCGTGAAAAAGGCGCGCCGTTTGCATCCCTGTAATAAACTCATAGGTTAACCGACTTTAACCGGCTAATGAGGCTCGGTGGTCGGTCAAGATTTTTTTTAGTTTTCGCCATCCCTAGTTCTGATCTGACAAATGTGCACCTTTTGCTAGCCGTCGTCCGCCCGTCAGAGCCGCTACCAAGTCATACAGTTATCGTGGTATTTTTTTTTTTTAATATTGACAGAATGTACATATACATTCCCCATATCTTGATTGGGTGGGCAGGACTCACGTTTGGGTGGGCACTGCCCCCCCCCCCCCCGCCCCACATCCGGCCTTGCCACTGACAGAGATGGACTGTAATATTATTTACTATTTTAACATTTATCATCATCATTATAGATATTTTAAGTTCGTTTCTTAGACAAGGATTTTTTAAACTTAACAAGTTTAAAAAATCCTTGTTTAAGAAACGAACTTAAAATATCTATAATAGATAGACATAATGAACTTCCACTACATATCATCATCATTAATTCTTTTCATTAAAAAATTCAAAATAACAAAAGGATTGCTGTCATGGTTTTCAGTTTATTCGAAGTTCTTTTCTGCTCTTTTTTAATTTTTATTTAAAAGCCTTTTTTAATCTATTCATTTTTACTGCATCAGTTCTATGGCATTAACATCTCATTTTAGTTTTTAAACTCTATATTCCTGAGATTGTTTCCACCATGTCACTGCTGCTTTTAAACCCTGCAGCTCACACAGAAGACAGTTAGTTTGTGTCTCAGGTGCAGTTTGTGTGATTAGTTACAGTGTTGTAGTAAATTCCCCAGTGATTTCAGACACATTGCAGTCGGATCAAGTCCCGTTTTGTGCTGCAGCTTCTCACATACGTCCATCTGACCCAAAGACTCTGTGACAAATCATCAGTGTGCAGTGAAAAGAAACAATCTTCCTCCTCAGGACATTGATGATGAACCTAAAACCTCTGCTTCAAGCTCACTATTAGAGAATGTGTCTTACTGAGGAGCAGGTCATGTGACTAGAGATGATCTTACCACAGTGTCTCCAGTTTACAGTGAGGATTCTCCAGTACAGCACAGAGACGCTTCACTCCTGAGTCTCCCAGTTTATTATTAGACAGATCCAGTTGTCTCAGGTGTGAGGGGTTTGATCTCAGAGCTGAACTCAGAGCAGCACAGCCTTCATCTGAGACACCACAACCCCACAACCTGCAGAGACACAATGACACACACTTCATCAACAGATTTTCATCTTGGTTTAATTCTTACTTTAAATATGATGAGTGTAAAATTCATTTTATTATTCAGAATGTCATGAGGATTTAATATCACCTGTTTATTCTCATTAACAGTGTAATTAATAATGATAATACTGAGTGTGATATTGAGTTTCTCTCCTCTGTTGTGTGTGATATTAAACCATCAGCAGCTGAAGCTGAACAGAGAACAGCAGAGAGACCATGAACTTTAATCAGAGAGAGAGAGAGAGACTGAATCTCAGATGGTTCTCTACTAGACTTATAGTGCACTACACAGGGGCAATAAACTTGTTTCTCCAGAGTCTACAGAGTGCATTTATAGAACACTATAGATTTATATTATTGTAGAATCAGAGAAGTAAACAATGATTATTCCATATAAATCCTACAAACATTCAGCCACTCGTTCTTGAGACAGCGTGCCAACAAGAATTTCAGAAAAAATGGAAAGAAAACCCGAAAACATACCGGTTTCACCTCTCAGTGTCGGAGGAATAAAAATGTCAGTGTAATTTATGACGATGTTCATTTGTCTAATAAGTTTTTCATCCCTCAAAAAAAGAGGAAGCACATATAAACAGTGCTGTAATTTCAACACCAGTCACCCAATCTGGATGCAAGTTTCCTCAAAATAAAGCTGAAGGTGTGCACTTTGAGCTCATCTTCATTATTTAATTTCATCAACAATGTACTGTGGAGGACAACAATAACAACAACAACAACAACAACAACCAGTTAAAAACAAACAAACAAACAAACAAACAAACAAAAAGACAGCAATTATCTATATCCACATCAGGGCTGGATTTAGGGGGGTCCTGGGATGAAGTTGGGAAAAAAAAAACAACAACTTTGAAACTCTACATTCCACACTACACCTAAAAATTTCATGCAACCAGAAAGAAAAGTTAAAAATAATAATGAATTGATCTTTGTAATGTTTTTCTGTTGCACTTGTTTTTACTGTAAAATTCAGTCCACGCTGCCTGTTACAAGCCTCGATATCTCAGAAACTAATGCAGATACAAGCCTGGAATTTTACATACCATTTACTGGGAATAGTGACTTCATTCAAAAAAGTATGAAGCAAATCTGAGACGGTCAGTTGGGAACTTTTTTTCGTCTGGTGAAAATTCATTTTTATTAATTTCTAAAGTAAAGCAATACAGTATGTTTCAGACACATTGCAGTCGAATCAAGTCCCGTTTTGTGCTGCAGCTTCTCACATCTGTCCATCTGACCCAAAGACTCTGTGACAAATCATCAGTGTGCAGTGAAAAGAAACAATCTTCCTCCTCAGGACATTGATGATGAACCTAAAACCTCTGCTTCAGTCTCACTATTAGAGAATGTGTCTTACTGAGGAGCAGGTCATGTGACTCTCAGAGAGATGATCTTACCCCAGTGTCTCCAGTTTACAGTGAGGATTCTCCAGTACAGCACAGAGACACTTCACTCCTGAGTCTCCCAGATTATTATTAGTCAGATTCAGTTCTCTCAGGTGTGAGGGGTTTGATCTCAGAGCTGAACTCAGAGCAGCACAGCCTTCATCTGAGACACCACAACCACACAACCTGAAGAGACACAATGACACACACTTCATCAGCAGATTTTCATCTTGGTGTAATAGTGGTTGTGAAGATGATGTCTCTCATGTTGGACTGTCTCTATTCTCTTCACCAATCACAAGCTATTATTAATAATGACTCAAACATTACCACTGTTACTGACATTAAGTTTACTCGAGGTGCAAATGATTCAGCAAAAAGTCAATAATTTAAAGGTTTAAATGAAGAGTCAGGTTTTGGAGAATTTATCTCTGCTTGATTGGATTTTTAATGATCACATATTTAATTGTAAACACATTTTAATTATTTCTTTAAAGTAAAAGTGATTCTGAGGAGAAATGATCACTTCATGACCAATATATTTGCTCTGCATATTTTACTTTTACAGAAAATTTTAATTGATAAACAACACTGTATACAACTATTAACTGCTGCTTTAGTGAGTTATTGTGACTCTCAGAGAGATGATCTTACCTCAGTGTCTCCAGTTTACAGTGAGGATTCTCCAGTAGAGCACAGAGACGCTTCACTCCTGAGTCTTCTAGTTTATTCCCAGTCAGATCCAGTGTCTTCACAGTCAGATGCAGTTCTCTCAGACTGGAGGTTTCTGAGTTGAGCACTGAGACCAGAGCTTCAGCACTTCTCCATTTAATCGTCTCACAACTGATCCTGAAGGAAATAAAATAATGCATAATAAACTCACACAAATGGTCAAACAGGTTCTCAAATCTTTCACTGCACCATTTTATTTTCATAAACGACAAAAGTACAAACTCCGAGTCGACAATACACTGAAATGCTGTAACAGTAATTCACAGTTCGAGCTGTTCGGATTTGAGTTTTCTGCTGCACACATCATCACTGACACATGGGATAAACAAGCAACATCAAATCTGATCACCAAATCGGGAAATAAGAGTCTGATCTAAAATATTTATAAGAGGAGAAAGGAAAAGAGTTTCAAAAGTCAGGTTTAGATGAAGCACACCGAGTTCAAGGCAGAGTCATATTTATCTGAACAGATCAGACATTTGATTTGTTCTCTAATTATTGAGCGACTGAAATGATCACAGCCCAGTGCTGAAGGAGTTTTATGGAGATACTCATGATGAGCTACTTGGCTAACAGTGTGTGTGTGTGTGTGTGCGCGCGCGTGCGTGTGTGTGTTCCCAGGTGCTCCTTATTTGTTCCTGGTGCCAGTGATTTACAGACTGGACATGTTCTTCCCCTTACACTCTGTATGTTGTCTCTCCCTGTCTGACCTGAAACCAATAAATCACAGAGCTACAGCAGGGAAAAGAACAAAAGCTGTGAAGGTCAAAAAATTTACAATTTATAAAAGATGTCAGGATATTAGAAGAACAAAAGAATAATTAGCATGTAATAAATTTATATTATGATGTAGTAAAAGTAAATAAGAATGGTGTTTCTAATGAGTTCTCTGTGAAAGTCTGTTTTTCCACTTGAATAAAACCTTTTATCAGGTCATAATAACAGTAAAGATTTTAATTATAATTCTCTATTACTGCAAACTCCACATGGTTCTATCGTCCCAGTGTCTGCGTCATTACATTTCAGCTATGACACAAATTTAACATAGAGAAATGTGAAGAAAAAGATTTTCAAACTAAACACAGTGAAGATTTTACACAGAAAAAAAAATCTGCATGTTTATTGGACACTGGAGCCTGTAATAGAGGTGTAATTTGTAAATATTGTAAATAAACGATAAGTAAAAGCTGTGTTTGATTATTTGCATTGATTTTTGGAAATGTGTTGTTTGTAAGTCGAGTTAGTTGGCTGTCGCTTCCATCTTCAGCTCACAGATTTGATACTTCTTGGGACAAAATTACATCATTCGACATGTAAATGTTTTTCTCCTTCAATGACATCAACTGGTTTCCACATGTTTAATCTCTGCCCTTCAGTATTATTCAACTCTACATGCAACTGTTATCCCCTAATGTATCTACTGATCTATTTGCATGAACACACTCTGGATCACCTGAAACTCAAAACATCCCAAAACAGGGGTGGACAGGAACGAATTACACTTACTTGAGTTCTGAACTTAAGGACATTTTTTATATCTATACTTTACTCGAGCGTTCATTTTTTGGAAACTTATGACTTTTACTCCACTACAATCGAAGGACAAATATTGGACTTTTGACTCCAGGACATTTCTCTGAAGGTTCCTGTTACTCGTTACTCTGAAACATGGCTTTCATATCAGCAGATGAATTTTCGTTTCTTTTCTAAAATGTGAGGCCATATGCTGTGTTCGTGACAGGAGAAAACCAATCACAGTAAACTCCACCTACGATCAAGTTCAAAGTGCTTGCTGCATTTTTTGAACAGTTCAGTTTGAACTTGGTGGTGGTGATGATGGTAATGATGGCTACAGCAGATAAAAATGATGGTTCCTCACCAGAGCACCCAGGGCCAAATCTGAAGTCCTTGTTTGAGATTTTTGAAATGAAGAAAGATTTGTATTGTTTTAAATGTTTGCTCTGTTTACCGCACAAACATCACTGTTACACAAATTTTCCGTCCAACCTGAGAAAGCATGGTGAGGGATATAAACATTAGTTGGCAGGGTGGGGTGTGAAAAAATGAAAAACAGCAACAACGCTGTACTTTTGTTCATTCAAGTGTGTTTCTATCAGCATTTCTTCAGGCTTTGTATCATATTCTACACACTTTTTATTCTACAGGTTCTACAACACTGCATTCAGTAGGTTGTTTCCGAGTCATAAGATTCTGTAAATGGATCGTGGCAACAATACAACATAAAAAAGGAAACAAGAAAAACATCAATAAAAAGTACTTTTGAAGACTTAAAGTGCACATGAAACAAATTTTTTCAAAGTATTTCAGAAACATAATGTTGAAACAAATAATTGCCAAGTTTGAGATGACAGGAATGAAAACTGACGTTTTTATGAGGCAAAGAAGTTTCATAGGTTTCCTAAAAAATTGGCAGTTCAGAACTCACAGCCAAAACACATCATACAACACCGCCGTGACGTCACGTTCATTGCAAACTTACCATCACATATCGCATTCCACTCCAGCAGACAGGAAACCCAAACAAACAGGATGTTGATATTGTGTCATTGAAGCACCAAATAATGTTAGTTTTATGAACACAACCTTTACCCCGGGTATAAGGACTCATCAGATCCCATCCGATCCGGCTCCGAGAAGAAACTGGGTCAAATTTGTGCAGCGGTATCACCTGGACTTTCACGAACCTCTGAGCAAATACACTGCGCTGTGCTCAGCACATTTCAAAGACAGCTGTTATGAAAGGAGGTATTCGATTCCAACCAGAGACTCCGTCATGATAAAACCACCAGAAATCATCAGTGAACGCCAAAAAACACAAGTTTAGACACCAAAATGTTATATTTTATGTCAACAGCGAGTGAACAATCTGCATCACATGATTTATTGTTCGTTTCATGGATCTCCGCCACAAATAAGAATATTCTTGTAGAGATGGAATAATGAATAAACCTTCAGGCTAAAGGTAAAAAGAAAACCAAAGGTGAAGTTTCATGTTGTATTTCATGCTGTGATGCCAGTGGTATTGCTCTTTATCATATCACAGCACTGATGTCTACATAGAGCTCAATCTGTCACAGTCACACAAACAGCTCTGCAGACAACACACAATTTATGGTTTTGCTTTTCCTTTCTTTCAATCAATCATTTTATTCAAATAACGAAGGTTAAAGCTTCAATTTTTTGAAGAGGGCAGTTAGTTTGTGTCTCAGGTGCAGTTTGTGTGATTAGTTACAGTGTTGTCGTAAATTTCACAGTGATTTCAGACACACTGCAGTCAGATCAAGTCCCGTGTTGTGCTGCAGCTTCTCACATACGTCCATCTGACCCAAAGACTCTGTGACAAATCATCAGTGTGCAGTGAAAAGAAACAATCTTCCTCCTCAGGACATTGATGATGAACCTAAAACCTCTGCTTCAGTCTCACTATTAGAGAATGTGTCTTACTGAGGAGCAGGTCATGTGACTCTCAGAGAGATGATCTTACCCCAGTGTCTCCAGTTTACAGTGAGGATTCTCCAGTACAGCACAGAGACACTTCACTCCTGAGTCTCCCAGATTATTATCAGACAGATCCAGTTGTCTCAGGTGTGAGGGGTTTGATCTCAGAGCTGAACTCAGAGCAGCACAGCCTTCATTTGAGACACCACAACCCCACAACCTGCAGAGACACAATGACACACACTTCATCAACAGATTTTCATCTTGGTGTAATTCTTACTTTAAAGATGATGCATGTAAAATTTAATTTTATTATTCAGAATGTCATGAGGATTTAATATCACCTGTTTATTCTCATTAACAGTGTAATTAATAATGATAATACTGAGTGCTATATTGAGTTTCTCTCCTCTGTTGTGTGTGATATTAAACCATCAGCAGCTGAAGCTGAACAGAGAACAGCAGAGAGAAGAAAAGCTGTGAAGGTCAACAGAACAAAAAATAATTCATAAACGATATCAAAAACGATATATAACGATATATAAAAATAAGTATTTTGTACTCATACCATACGTAAGTCTTACATATATGATTTATGTTTCATGTTTTCAGGACTTTTCTTGTTGCTCTGTTGCAGAAATAAATGTTTTTAAAAATAATTTCTGTACTTTAAAAAAAAAAAAAATTATTTCTGCAACAGAGCAACAAGAAAAGTCCCGAAAACATGAAACATAAATCATATATGTAAGATTTACGTATGGTATGAGTACAAAATACTTATTTTTATATCGAGTTTCGGATACAAAACACACTTTGTTTTGCCTCACAATGACTCACAATATTGCAAAGATGAATTATAAAACTAAAAACATTATAAAACAGGAGTGTGTACTGCAGTACTGTCTTATCATTCAGTCTGCCTTTGCACTCAGGAGGAAATTAAACAACCTGTCCTCCTCATCTACATCAGCTTCCTGTGCAGCCTCTGCAAATTGTGGGCGCCGTTCACGCCGTCCCTCCGTCCACCATAGGTGGACTGCTCTCTCAGCAATAAACGCATCAAGATCCAGTCCCTGTAGAGCAGGGGTTCTCAACCTTTTCTGCTTTAAGGCCCACCTATTCAGGTGCAGTTTGTGTGATTAGTTACAGTGTTGTAGTAAATTTCACAGTGATTTCAGACACATTGCAGTCGGATGAAGTCCCGTTTTGTGCTGCAGCTTCTCACATATGTCCATCTGACCCAAAGACTCTGTGACAAATCATCAGTGTGCAGTGAAAAGAAACAATCTTCCTCCTCAGGACATTGATGATGAACCTAAAACCTCTGCTTCAGTCTCACTATTAGAGAATGTGTCTTACTGAGGAGCAGGTCATGTGACTCTCAGAGAGATGATCTTACCTCAGTTTCTCCAGTTTACAGTGAGGATTCTCCAGTCCAGCACAGAGACGCTTCACTCCTGAGTCTCCCAGATTATTTTTAGTCAGATCCAGTTCTCTCAGGTGTGAGGGGTTTGATCTCAGAGCTGAACTCAGAGCAGCACAGCCTTCATCTGAGACACCACAACCACACAACCTGCAGAGACACAATGACACACACTTCATCAACAGATTTTCATCTTGGTGTAATAGTGGTTGTGAAGATGATGTCTCTCATGTTGGACTGTCTCTATTCTCTTCACCAATCACAAGCTATTATCAATGATGACTCAAACATTACCACTGTTACTGACATTAAGTTTACTTGCGGTGCAAATGATTCAGCAAAAAGTCAATAATTTAAAGGTTTAAGTGAAGAGTCAGGTTTTGGAGAATTTATCTCCGCTTGACTGGATTTTTAATGATCACATTTAATTGTAAAGACATTTTAAATATTTCTTTAAAGTAAAAGTGATTCTGAGGCGAAATGATCACTTCATGACTAATATATTTGTTCTGCATGTTTTACTTTTACAGAAAATTTTAATTGATAAACAACACTGTATACAACTGAGCGAAGCTAGATAAAACGTCCAGCTGTGGGGGAAAGCCTCTCCCACCTATTGGCTGAGGGCCCCCACTGTGGCACTCAGAAAGAGGAGGAAAAAGGTCTCTGTTCATTCCACAGAAAATGTGTCCTTATGCATCCCTCGCCTGTATATATTCTCACCTCACTGGGATAAAGGTATAAATGCAAATATCTTGAAGTGAACACAACACCGCCTATTTTAAGTTCTGTTTAGCTCTCCAACGCTTTAAAAGTCAATCAGAACTTATAACTCCTCTGGAGAGGGTGAGGGATGCCTTCTGAAGGCTCGCAGTCTCTCCTCGATACTTTTTTCTCGCTCCTCACCTGTCCCTCGCCGGCTCGGTCTTCCCACTGTTTCCCAGGCGGAGCGGGACAGCTGCTCAGCCAGACTCTCCCTCGGTGTAATCAGGCTGACTGGCAGCCCTCTGTCCTTCATGTCTATGGTCGCTTCCTCCGCTGTCCGATACAGTTGAGTCCCATCCTCGTAAAACACTCGTAGTTTAGCTGGGAACGGAGTCTGGAAGCGGATATTTCTCCAGATTCCTTCCTCTTCTGCAGGACTGCTGGGGGGTAATCCTGCTCAAAATATAGAGTGCTTCGAGGTCAGCGCGAACCCAGCGGCGGCCATATTGGAAGACAAAGGTCGCTGTGTCAGTGCATTGTTGTTGTTCAGTGAAGCAAAAAGGGGTGACAATGCCGAATACGTGTGTCATTGTTGGCTGTAGTAGCCGGGGGGAAAAGGGTGGCAAAAGCTTCCACAGATTCCCTAAAGTCGTGACTAACCAGGGAATTGCAGCACAGGAGAAAAGCGAATGGAGGAGATGACAGTGGCTGGCTGCCATTAACCGATCAAATTTAGGACAACTTGACTGTATCCGGATTTGTTCTGATCACTTTGTGACAGGTAGGTTAATATTGTCTTGAATTTCATAGTTACTAAAATAGTTACTAAAATAGTTATTTTAATTTCATTGTTACTGGTAGCGGGCGGCACGGTGGTGTAGTGGTTAGCGCTGTCGCCTCACAGCAAGAAGGTCCTGGGTTCGAGCCCCGGGGCCGGCGAGGGCCTTTCTGTGTGGAGTTTGCATGTTCTCCCCGTGTCCGCGTGGGTTTCCTCCGGGTGCTCCGGTTTCCCCCACAGTCCAAAGACATGCAGGTTAGGTTAACTGGTGACTCTAAATTGAGCGTAGGTGTGAATGTGAGTGTGAATGGTTGTCTGTGTCTATGTGTCAGCCCTGTGATGACCTGGCGACTTGTCCAGGGTGTACCCCGCCTTTCGCCCGTAGTCAGCTGGGATAGGCTCCAGCTTGCCTGCGACCCTGTAGAAGGATAAAGCAGCTACAGATAATGAGATGAGATGAGATGAGATGAGTTACTGGTAGCATCCAGCATGCCGGCTGTTGTGTGACCGTCGTTCTTTCCCTCAGTCTCATGGCCGCTTCAACATAAAACAACAGGGAAGCAACATGGGAGCAACATTCCCCAAGTCCAGCAATGCAGTTGCAATATGCACACAAAATAGCATGTCTCTTGTCAACTATTATCCAGGGGTGTAGACTAGGCTGGGATAGTCTCTGCGAGTGTAACACTTTCCCTCTGATCACTTTTGTCTCTCTGTCTTCAGCAGTCAACACCGACACATCTACATTCCCAATGAAACGTACCTTCTCAGCATAACGCTCCCGTGCCTGCTTATCTAAACTATCACAGTAGTGCTCCATCACTTCAGATGTCTAAATTCTTAAAAAATCCAAGCTTCTAAGCCCTCTAACGCGGAAAGGAATCGGTGAATGTGTACTCTATGATGTGTACTCTATGAGTGCTCTGGAGCGAGTGACTTCCAAGATGGCCGCGCAGACCGCAGTGTTACTATTTTTAGCATCATCTCGGAGCCCTCTATATTAGCCTCCTGTTGAGAAAAACCTTCTTCTTTCCCCAAGCCTTGCGCAGAATCTCTTCTTTAATCCTGAAGCGGAGGAATTTGGCTATTATTGACCGCGGCTTATCTTCCCTGTCTCCGGCGGGTCTTGGCACCAGCGCGCGGTGCGCCCTCTCGATGTCGAGCTCCTCAGTTGGGGGGAAAATCACCAGGGTGTCCCATAATAGCTTTCCCACAAGCTCCACCATAGATGATCCCTCAGCTCCTTCGAGAACATTGTATATCCTTAAATTCTCCCGTCGGGATCTCCCTTCATGATCGAGTAGCTTGTTTTCTTGCTGATACGTGACTTTTATCATCTTGTTCAACACTTGCTCTGCGTTTTGAACACAGTCTTCCACTTTTTCAATTCGCACCTCTGCCTCCGCTATTTTTTGGTTGATGTTAGTGATCTCGGATTTAATTTCGTTTAATTGTTCTTTTCTGTCTCTTCGGAAGTCCTGAATTTCCTCTAAAACTTTGGTCAGACTTGCAGCGTCATTTGAGTAAGGGTTAGCATTAGCTCCGCCATCTTGTGCCTGTGTAGGGGAGCTGTTCTCCGGATTTTTTTCATTTACAAGCACTGCATCTGTGTTTTCTTTGTTTGTTTGCTCCTTCCCCATTCTTGCCCCTCTTGTCTGTTCAAGTAGGACCTGAAAACCTAGTATTTGACGGTCTAACGGGGTGAAATAACTATTTTTGCGAGGGAGCTGTTACTTTAGGCTTCCATTCAGGATGATGACGTCACCAGAACCTCATTGCTGCATTTTAATGAAATGTGAGGGGAAGCCGGGCTTCCGGTGCCGTCTTACAGCAATCACCACTGACAGAGATGGACTGGAAGATTATTCACTATTTTAACATTTATCATCAACATCATTAATTCTTTTCATTAAAAAATTCAAAATAACAAAATGATTGTTGTCGTGGCTTTCAGTTTATTGGAAGTTCTTTTCTGCTCCTTTTTAATTTTTATTTAAAAGCCTTTTTTTATCTGTTCATTTTTACTGCATCAGTTCTATGGCATTAACGTCTCATTTTAGTTTTTAAACTCTATATTCCTGAGATCGTTTCCACCATGTCACTGCTGCTTTAACCCTTTGGTGACTGACCCCTTGAAAATGGTTCCTCCAGGAACGATGACGTTTCAGTTGTCAAGACAACGGAAAAACTAAAATACAAAAACAGAAAGATACGTCACAATGCTCTTGTGCACAAAACAAAATGCTCTTGTATTTGTATTTGTATTTTAGTTTTTCCATTGTCTTGACAACTGAAATGTCATGGTTCCTGGAGGAACCATTTTCAAGGGGTCAGTCACCAATTTAAACCCTGCAGCTCACACAGAGGGCAGTTAGTTTGTGTCTCAGGTGCAGTTTGTGTGATTAGTTACAGTGTTGTAGTAAATTTCACAGTGATTTCAGACACATTGCAGTCGGATCAAGTCCCGTTTTGTGCTGCAGCTTCTCACATATGTCCATCTGACCCAAAGACTCTGTGACAAATCATCAGTGTGCAGTGAAAAGAAACAATCTTCCTCCTCAGGACATTGATGATGAACCTAAAACCTCTGCTTCAGTCTCACTATTAGAGAATGTGTCTTACTGAGGAGCAGGTCATGTGACTCTCAGAGAGATGATCTTACCTCAGTGTCTCCAGTTTACAGTGAGGATTCTCCAGTACAGCACAGAGACGCTTCACTCCTGAGTCTCCCAGATTATTATCAGTCAGATTCAGGTCTCTCAGGTGTGAGGGGTTTGATCTCAGAGCTGAACTCAGAGCAGCACAGCCTTCATCTGAGACACCACAACCACACAACCTGCAGAGACACAATGACACACACTTCATCAACAGATTTTCATCTTGGTGTAATAGTGGTTGTGAAGATGATGTCTCTCATGTTGGACTGTCTCTATTCTCTTCACCAATCACAAGCTATTATTAATAATGACTCAAACATTACCACTGTTACTGACATTAAGTTTACTCGAGGTGCAAATGATTCAGCAAAAAGTCAATAATTTAAAGGTTTTAGTGAAGAGTCAGGTTTTGGAGAATTTATCTCTGCTTGACTGGATTTTTAATGATCACATATTTAATTGTAAAGACATTTTAATTATTTCTTTAAAGTAAAATTGATTCTGAGGAGAAATGATCACTTCATGACTAATATATTTGTTCTGAATGTTTTACATCCATCCATCCATCCATTATCTGTAGCTGCTTATCCTGTACAGGGTCACACGCAAGCTGGAGCCTATCCCAGCTGACGATGGGTGAGAGGCGGGGTTCACCCTGGACAAGACACCAGATCATCGCTTGGCTGACACACAGAGACAAACAACCATTCACACTCACATTCACACCTACAGTCAATTTAGAGACACCAATTATCTGAACCTGCATGTCTTTGGACTGTGGGGGAAACTGGAGCACCCGGAGGAAACCCACGCAGACACGGGGAGAACATGCAAACTCCACACAGAAAGGCCCTCGTCAGCCGCTGCGTTCAAACCCAGAACCTTCTTGCTGTGAGGTGACAGTGCTAACCACTATACCACCGTGCCGCCTGCATGTTTATTTTTACAGAAAATTTTAATTGATGAATAACACTGTATACAACTATTAACTGCTGCTTTAGTGATTTAGTGTGACTCTCAGAGAGATGATCTTACCCCAGTGTCTCCAGTTTACAGTGAGGATTCTCCAGTACAGCACAGAGACGCTTCACTCCTGAGTCTCCCAGATTATTATTAGACAGATTCAGTTCTCTCAGGTGTGAGGGGTTTGATCTCAGAGCTGAACTCAAAGCAGCACAGCCTTCATCTGAGACACCACAACCCCACAACCTGCAGAGACACAATGACACACACTTCATCAACAGATTTTCATCTTGGTGTAATTCTTACTTTAAAGATGATGAGTGGAAAATCAATTTTATTATTGAGAATGTTATGAGGATTTAATATCACCTGTTTATTCTCATTAACAGTGTAATTAATAATGATAATACTGAGTGTTATATTGAGTTTCTCTCCTCTGTTGTGTGTGATATTATACCATCAGCAGCTGAAGCTGAACAGAGAACAGCAGAGAGACCATGGACTTTAATCAGAGAGAGAGACTGAATCTCAGATGGTTCTCTACTAGACTTATAGTGCACTACACAGGGGCAATAAACTTGTTTCTGCAGAGTGCATTTATAGAACACTATAGATTTATATTATTGTAGAATCAGAGAAGTAAACAATGATTATTCCATAGAAATCCTACAAACATTCAGCCACTCGTTCTTGAGACAGCGTGCGAACAAGAATTTCAGAAAAAATAGACAGAAAACCCCCCAAAATAACGGTTTCACCTCTCAGTGTCAGAGGAATAAAAATGTCAGTGTAATTTATGATGATGTTCATTTGTCTAATTAGTTTTTCATCCCTCAAAAAAGAGGGATCACACATAAACAGTGCTGTAATTTCAACACCAGTCACCCAATCTGGATGCAAATTTCCTCAAAATAAAGCTGACGGTCTGCACTTTGAGCTCATCTTCATTATTTAATTTCATCAACAATAAACTGTGGAGAACAACAACAACAACAGTTAAAAAAAACAAACAACCCCCCCCCCCCCCCAAAAAAAAAAAAAAAAAAAAAACACCACCACAGCAATTATCAATATCCACGTCAGGGCTGGATTTAGGGGGGTCCTGGGATGAATTTAAAAAAAAAAAAATAACTTTGAAACTCTACATTCCACACTATCCCTAAAAATTTCATGCAACCATAAAGAAAAGTTAAAAATAATAATGAATTGATCTTTATAATATTTTTCTGTTGCACTTGTTTTACTGAAAAATTCGAGCCACGCTGCTGTTAAAAGCCTCGATATCTCAGAAACTAATGCACATACAAGCCTGGAATTTACACACTATTTACTGGGAATAGTGACTTTATTCAAAAAGTATGAACCAAATCTGAGACGATCAGTTGGGAACTTTTTTTTTCATCTGGTGAAAATTCATTTTCATTCTTTTCTGAAGTAAAGTAATACATTTCAGACACACTGCAGTCAGATCAAGTCCCGTTTTCTGCTGCAGCTTCTCACATACGTCCATCTGACCCAAAGACTCTGTGACAAATCATCAGTGTGCAGTGAAAAGAAACAATCTTCCTCCTCAGGACATTGATGATGAACCTAAAACCTCTGCTTCAGTCTCACTAATAGAGAATGTGTCTTACTGAGGAGCAGGTCATGTGACTCTCAGAGAGATGATCTTACCCCAGTGTCTCCAGTTTACAGTGAGGATTCTCCAGTACAGCACAGAAACGCTTCACTCCTGAGTCTCCAAGATTATTACAGGACAGATTCAGGTCTCTCAGGTGTGAGGGGTTTGATCTCAGAGCTGAACTCAGAGCAGCACAGCCTTCATCTGAGACACCACAACCCTGCAACCTGCAGAGACACAATGACACACACTTCATCAACAGATTTTCATCTTGGTTTAATTCTTACTTTAAAGATGATGAGTGTAAAATTAATGTTATTATTCAGAATGTCATGAGGATTTAATATCACCTGTTTATTCTCATTAACAGTGTAATTAATAATGATAATACTGAGTGCTATATTGAGTTTCTCTCCTCTGTTGTGTGTGATATTAAACCATCAGCAGCTGAAGCTGAACAGAGAACAGCAGAGAGACCATGAACTTTAATCAGAGAGAGAGAGAGAGAGAGAGAGAGAGAGACTGAATCTCAGATGGTTCTCTACTAGACTTATAGTGCACTACACAGGGGCAATAAACTTGTTTCTCCAGAGTCTACAGAGTGCATTTATAGAACACTATAGATTTATATTATTGTAGAATCAGAGAAGTAAACAATGATTATTCCATATAAATCCTACAAACATTCAGCCACTCGTTCCTGAGACAGCGTGCGAACAAGAATTTCAGAAAAAATGGACAGAAAACCCCAAAAAATAACGGTTTCACCTCTCAGTGTCAGAGGAATAAAAATGTCAGTATAATTTATGACGATGTTCATTTGTCTAATTAGTTTTTCATCCCTCAAAAAAGAGGGAGCACATATAAACAGTGCTGTAATTTCAACACCAGTCGCCCAATCTGGATGCAAGTTTCCTCAAAATAAAGCTGACGGTCTGCATTTTGAGCTCATCTTCATTATTTAATTTCATCAACAATAAACTGTGGAGGACAACAACAACAACAACAACAACAACAACAACAACAACAACAACAACAACAGTTACAAGCCACCCCCCCCCCCCCAAAAAAAAAAAAAAAAAAACCACCACATCAAGTATCAATATCCACGTCAGGGCTGGATTTTGGGGGGTCCTGGGATTAATTAAAAAAAAAAAAAAACTTTGACACTCTACATTCCACACTATCCCTAAAAATTTCATGCAACCAGGAAGAAAATTTAAAAATAATAATGAATTGATCTTTATAATATTTTTCTGTTGCACTTGTTTTACTGTAAAATTCGAGCCACGCTGCCTGTTAAAAGCCTCGATATCTCAGAAACTAATGCAGATACAAGCCTGGAATTTTACACACTATTTATTTGGAATAGTGACTTTATTCAAAAAGTATGAAGCAAATCTGAGACGATCAGTGGGGAACTTTTTTTTTTCCATCTGGTGAAAATTCATTTTCATTAATTTCTAAAGTAAAGTAATACATTTCAGACACATTGCAGTCAGATCAAGTCCTGTTTTGTGCTGCAGCTTCTCACATACGTCCATCTGACCCAAAGGCTCTGTGACAAATCATCAGTGTGCAGTGAAAAGAAACAATCTTCCTCCTCAGGACATTGATGATGAACCTAAAACCTCTGCTTCAGTCTCACTATTAGAGAATGTGTCTTACTGAGGAGCAGGTCATGTGACTCTCAGAGAGATGATCTTACCCCAGTGTCTCCAGTTTACAGTGAGGATTCTCCAGTACAGCACAGAGACGTTTCACTCCTGAGTCTCCCAGATTATTATTAGACAGATCCAGTTCTCTCAGGTGTGAGGGGTTTGATCTCAGAGCTGAACTCAGAGCAGCACAGCCTTCATCTGAGACACCACAACCACACAACCTGCAGAGACACAATGACACACACTTCATCAACAGATTTCCATCTTGGTGTAATAGTGGTTGTGAAGATGATGTCTCTCATGTTGGACTGTCTCTATTCTCTTCACCAATCACAAGCTATTATTAATAATGACTCAAACATTACCACTGTTACTGACATTAAGTTTACTCGAGGTGCAAATGATTCAGTAAAAAGTCAATAATTTAAAGGTTTAAGTGAAGAGTCAGGTTTCGTAGAATTTATCTCTGCTTGACTGGATTTTTAATGATCACATATTTAATTCTAAAAATACATTTAATTATTTCTTGAAAGTAAAAGTGATTCTGAGGAGAAATGATCACATCATGACTAATATATTTGTTCTGCATGTTTTACTTTTACAGAAAATTTTAATTGATAAACAACACGGTATACAACTATTAACTGCTGCTTTAGTGAGTTATTGTGACTCTCAGAGAGATGATCTTACCCCAGTGTCTCCACTTTACAGTGAGGATTCTCCAGTACAGCACAGAGACGCTTCACTCCTGAGTCTTCTAGTTTATTCCCAGTCAGATCCAGTGTCTTCACAGTCAGATGCAGTTCTCTCAGACTGGAGGTTTCTGAGTTGAGCACTGAGACCAGAGCTTCAGCGCTTCTCCCTTTAATTGCATCACAACTGATCCTGAAGGAAATAAAATAATGCATAATAAACTCACACAAATGATCGAACAGGTCCTCAAACCTTTCACTGCACCATTTCATTTTCATAAATGACAAAAGTACAAACTCCGAGTCAACAATACACTGAAATGCTGTAACAGTAATTCACAGTTCGAGCTGTTCAGATTTGAGTTTTCTGCTGCGCACATCATCACTGACACATAGGATAAAGACGCAACATCAAATCTGATCACCAAATCAGGAAATAAGAGTCTGATCTAAAATATTTATAAGAGGAGAAAGGAAAAGAGTTTCCAAAGTCAGGTTTAGATGAAGCAGGCAGATTTCGAGGCAGAGTCATATTTATCTGAACAGATCAGACTTTTGATTTGTTCTCTAATTAGTGAGCGACAGAAATGATCACAGCCCAGTGCTGAAGGGGTTTTATGGAGATGCTCATGATGAGCTACTTGGCTAAGAGAGAGAGAATGTGTGTGTTCCCAGGTGCTCCTTATTTGTTCGTGGTGCCAGTGATTTACAGACTGGACATGTTCTTCCCCTTACACTCTGTGTGTTGTCTCTCCCTGTCTGACCTGAAATCAATCAATCACAGAGCTACAGCAGGGAAAAGAACAAAAGCTGTGAAGGTCAAAAAAGTTAAAAATTATAAAAGATATCAGGATATTAGAAGAACAAAAGAATAATTAGCATGTAATAAATGTATCTTATGACGTAATAAAAGTAAATAAGAATGGTGTTTCTAATGAGTTCTCTGTGAAAGTCTGTTTTTCCACTTGAATAAAACCTTTTATCAGGTCATAATAACAGTAAAGATTTTAATTATAATTCTGTATTACTGCAAACTCCACATGGTTCTATCAGCCCAGTGTCTGTGTCATTACATTTCACTAATAACACAAATTTAATGTGGAGAAAAAAGATTTTAAAACACGGTGAAGTTTTTGCACAGAAAAAAAATCTCCATGTTTATTGGACACTGGAACCTGTAATAGAGGTGTAATTTGTAAATAAACTATAAGTAAAAGTTGTGTTTGATTATTTGCATTGATTTTTGGAAATGTGTTGTTTGTAAGTCTAGTTAGTTGGCTGTCGCTTCCATCTTCAGCTCACAGCTTCGATACCTCTTGGGAAAAAATGACATCATTCGACATGTAAATATTTTTCTCCTTCAATGACATCAACTGGTTTCCACATGTTTAATCGCTGCCCTTCAGTATTATTCAATTCTACATGCAACTGTTATCCCATAATTTATCTACTGATCTATTTGTATGAAAGGTACCCTTCCACCAAAAACGTTTAATACTGGCTCTTTTTGAAATACCATAGTTCACTCCGAGTTGCATATGCATGCTGCATGTGAAAATGTAATTCTACTCCCATTCCCTGTATTAGCTTATGAAAAGAAATAGTTGGAAAAAACGAGCGAATCTGAAAAAGCCCTACGAACTTACGTCACTTCGAAAATTAGTATTCATGGCTCGCCCACCTTGGCTTGCAACCGCCCACGGGAAGAAAGTTCGGATTTAAGCGCAAGGAGAGATAGCATAGCCCATCTCGTCAGTAGCTAACGAATAGCACCTAACAGCAAGTTGAAAACATGTCTGAACAAGTTCATGCCTGTGTTATTTGTGGCAGTAACACATCAACGTTGCATTTCTTGCCCAAGATAGAAGAGGTGAAGAAGAAATGGTTGGAATTTATCTTTGGAACACCACCAGCGAAGTATAATGCAACGTTAGTACTGTGTTCTGATAATTTCAACCACAGTGACTTTTCAAACTTCGGTGCCTTCAGTAGTGGTTTTGCGTCGAGGTTGTATTTAATCCCTGGATCTGTACCGTCAAGACGATCGACCACCAGCTCACAAGCTGTAAGTGAAACATGAACTTTTTGTTCGAAGGTTTTTGTTACAAAATAGCATGTTCATATTCTCCACGTTAGCATGCATGTGTGGCACCCCTGGGAGGGAATGGCCACATTAATGTTATTTTATGCAAATTAATGGGACAATTTCATTAATGCATGTGTTTCAATTTCAGTTTCAGTTTAAAAGTGAAGAACCAGTTAAAGGGGATAATTTTAGTTTAAAAGCAGTGGGGCAGAACATTTGTTGTTGCTTCAGGTGTTCGGGGGGTACGGTAAGGGAGCCCCACCTCCCGCCGCTCCCTCAGACACATTCTGGAGAAAAACGGAGATGCATCCTGTCTTCCTTATTCTGCTTTCCACCTGCTTTTACAGGTCAGTAAACGGTGTGTTAACTTAAAAAAATGTTTTTATTTTACTGCTTTTTATCACTGCTAACATAAACAAGAGAGGTTCAGATGGTTCGCCGAAGTTATTGCTGGAGAAACGTAACAGTAAAGGGAGAAATTTCCCGCATGGCCGCCATTACGGGTCGAGCTCATCTTGGCTTAGCACTTGCCAACATGAGCCTGTACACTTTACACACTTACAAACGGCGGGTTATTATTTTCATCTTTCCTTTAACGTATTTTTTGTTAAGATGTGAATAATTCATGTTATATTTAAAAGTGACTGAGTTGATTAGCTGATGTAGCACAAGCATTCGATTAGCAATTCTGTGTAGCCGAGAGACGCGCTTAAAAGGCCAATGCGTCCAACATGCTGGATTTTCATAATGCACTGTGAATAACGATTTCTACCAGTAAATTACTGAAAAAAGACAAGCATGTAATGTATTTACTTATTTTGGTTACTGAATATAACTGTAAAGAGAAATGTGAAGATTAGAGAAACTGAAGGAGTGTATAGAGAACAGATGTGGAAAATTTAAATGTACATGATGTGAACAAAGAATTGGCTGAATTGTATGGCAAAGACTGATGTTTGTTTACAAAGCTTTTATTTTATGGAAAATAAATCAGACTCCGACACATTCTGGAGGAAAACAAAGACGCACCCTGTCTTCCTTATTCTGCTTTCCACCTGCTTTTACAGGTAATTTATTTGTCCCTGTTCACGGGACCCGTAACACATGACATGGTCACAAGCTAGGCACGAATGAGAGTTTTCCGCTTTTTCTGAGTAAAAAAAACGACCTTTTTATATTATGCCAAATCTGTTGAGAATTTTTTTTTATTAATTTCAGGGGGTTGGGGTATGTTCCTTCATGCTGTTCAAACTTTATTAACTCCAACGATGTTTACACATTATTTGTAAGTTGCCATCTTTAGTCTCGTTTAAATCTTGTTGAATGTGATGTAAAATTCGTGTTATCTACATTGTTATTGGTCAAAACATCGATGTTGAGACCATAATAGCCAATCAAAACAGTTTTTACAAAGACACCCACATCCGCTTGTTCTGAACCACTAGAGGTAGCATCACAGTGCTGTTAGCCAATCAGAGGTAACACGTTTACATGTCATGAATATTAATGAGTAAGAGCTGAAATCCTGTCGTTCTCCCGCCACCCACTCCTCCACCAAACTAGAACAGCCTGAAACAGGAGAACCACAGCATTTTTTTCACCAAAACCGGCTCACAGGGCATTCATTCATGCTAGAGACCACCGCACAATTAATGAAAAAACAATGCAATGAGACCTGGATCACCTGAAACTCAAAACATCCCAAAACATGGGTGGACAGGAATGAAGTACATTTACTGGAGTTCTGAACTTATGGACATTTTTCATATCTATACTTTACTCGAGTGTTAATTTTTTGGAAGATTATGAGTTTTACTCCACTACATTTGAAGGACAAATATTGGACTCTTGACTCCAGGACATTTCTCTGAAGGTTCCTGTTACTCATTACCCTGAAACATATCTATCAAATCAGCAGATGAATTTTTGTTTCGTTTCTAAAATGCGAGGCCATACGCTGTGTTCGTGACAGGAGAAAACCAATCACAGTAAACTCCGCCTACGATCAAGTTCAAAGTGCTTGCTGCATTTTTTGAACAGTTCAGTTTGAACTTGGTGGTGGTGATGACAGGCCCGGATTTAGCTTTACCCACCAGGGTGGGCAGGAAGAAATGATAGGGGGGCGCCCCTCGTCGGAGTCAAATCCCTCAAACTTGCTGCTAAAAAACTGCTATTTGCTACCCTCTGCATTTGCCCGGGCTTGGGACCGGCACAAGTAGGACACTGGCTTGTGTCCCGTTGAGGCTGCATTCATATGTTTATCTATCTATCTATTAATTAGGCTATCATCTATTAATTATCATATATATCTATTAATTGTCATATCTATGTATCTATCTATTATCATATCTATTTATTAATTCGGCTATCTATCTATCTATCTATCTATCTATCTATCTATCTATCTATCTATCTATCTATCTATCTATCTATCTATCTATCTGTCTGTCTGTCTGTCTATCTTTGTCTATCACATCAGTTTCACACCAGTATCATGTTTATCTATCTATCTATCTATCTATCTATCTATCTATCTATCTATCTATCTATCTATCTATCTATCTATCTATCTATTAACTGTCTATCTATCTATTTATTAGTTATCTCTATCTATATATATATCTATCATTTGTATATTTTTGTCTATCTTTGTCTATCACATCAATTTCACACCAGTAGGCCTATCATGTTTATCTATTTATCTATTTATTAGTCTGTTGTCACCTATCTATTTATTAATCTATTTATTTATCTGCTATCATCTATCTATTCACTAATTATCATATCTATCTATCATTTATCTATATTTGTCTATCACATCAGTTTAGCATTTGTATGTCTATCATTCACATTAGCTTATCTGTCTATCAGTTACATTTGTATCATGTTTATCTGTCTATTACATATGTCTCCACCAACACCAACATCCTTTTTATATATCTTAGCATAACATCAGTCTTCTGTTTGTCTTTGCAAAAATTCTCACAAATTCATCCATGTCCAATGTATTTGTTATCGATTTCTCATGAACCAAGATGACCAAATTTCTTTTTCTGCCATGCAACATGGTGCGACGATAGGGCGTTAGGACACGTGCCAGCGTGGAGAAGGAACTCTCACATGAAGCTGAGGACACACCAATTACCAGGGCTGTCACATACAACTTGTGCAACACAGGAAAAGCTGTCTTATACACCTCCATGCATTTACACACAGTGGACAGGTCTGTTTCCTTTGGACATTCCTTGACCAACATTGGCTTTGCAACAGTAACCTCATTTTTCAAAATCAAATAGTCTTCTCCAGTTCCAGCAAGTGCATGCAGAGGCTGCAATAAGGTGGAGTCTAGAAATACACTAGATGCAGGTACTAGGCTGGATATGGCTGTCATTAAGTCTAGATTCTCCTTTGAGAATCTGCTTTCCAATTCTGAAATGGCCCTGTCAAGGATGTTGAATAAGGATCTTTTGAGAGACTGAGTGGGGGTGATAGTGGGGTTATACGAATCTGTATGACCCACAGTTGAGAACACAACACTTTCACCAAGGTGTTTACTCAATGTTCTCCGTCTTTTTGGGTGATGTGACTCATCCTCATCAGTTAACTGAGAATGCTCAGTCCAGCAATGGTCTTTACGGATGTCTTTCAAAGACTCAAGTGAAGCACTAACAACCCCACTAGCAGCACACATATCCACAGACTGAGACTGAAAAATTCCATTTGCTGGTTTCAAGACACCAAGCACCCGCACTAAAAAGTTGCCAATCTCAAAGAAATGTGTCCTCTTTATTTGAATTAAAAGGCCTGATGCCTCAGTGCACAAATCAACTGAGGCCTCATCATCCTCGGCAATCTCAGACAGGATAGTGCAAAGACGCTCTTCATTCTCCACAATGCACCTTGTCACATCATAATGGCTTGTCCAGCGAATTTCAATTAGTCGTCTGAGACAAGGACCATCATACCTTTGTGACACATAGTGGTGACGAAAGAAGTTATACAGGGAATTACAGAGGTCAAAAAACCTTTGGGCACATGGCTCACCCTGCATAGCATGCACAACCACTAAATGCAACTGATGGTTGTAACAGTGAACATATGGCACATATCTACCAACCTTCTTTTGCAGTAGTGCTTGGACACCACCTCGCACTCCACTCATCACCGAAGCACCATCATAACACTGGCTAACTATACTGTCAGCACTGTAGCCAGCATCAGAGAGATGTTTTAGTATTTCGGTGCAGATGTACTCTGCATCAAGTTGATGCAAGCTAAGTAAGCCAATCAGATGGTCCTCTGGTATGGAATTACTTACAAACCTTATCATTATGGACAAATTCTCAATATTACACCTGTCCCTTGTCCCATCACTTTTCACACAGAATCCTGCAGAGTCAGCTTCTGAATACCTCTTCTTGATCTCTGCCTGAACCATGCTGGCTAGTGTTTCAATTATTTCATTTTGTACATCCTTAGATGTGTAGGTAGCATTTTTTGGTATGCCTTTGGCAATAGCAGCTAGCTTCTCATCCTTCTCTAAGGTATAGGTAAACAACTTCAAAAAAAGACCAGAAGCAATATCATCACCTTCACTGCTGTCAGGGTGTATTAAGGTTTCTTTCGTTCCACGGAGTCCCAACTCATTAACACAAAGAAACTTAATAATGTCACCAATACTTCTGATATAGTACCGGTTCCTTTCCAGCACTGTCTTTCCGACCAGCATGCTGTCAATTGTCGCCCCTGTCACTTCTCTAGATTTGTGTTCAGCCCAGGTAGCTGCAGCCTGTACATGACAGTAGCTGGACGCATGTTTCTGCAGTCCCCTGCCACTTTCGAGTGCTGCTTTCCAATTAGTAAAACCTCGCACGGTAAAAACAACATCCTTTTCATTACCGGCTTTGCTATCTTTCCGACAAGGGAAACAGAAACATGCGTCTTTTTTAATGGAGTACTCGAGCCATGGCCGTGTGCGGTACCAGGCAGGGTTAAACGCACGTAATGTGGCACCAAATGCACGTTTTGGGTATATGGTTAAAACGGGTTGGGATGGTACATCTTCGTTCAAGTCTGTGCTAAGTGGTGGGGCTGAGGCAGCGGAGTCTGGGGTTGAGACATTGGTTGTGGTGGGTACACTAGCCTCTGTATTCTTGCTAGATGTGCCACTGCTACTACTACTGCGAGGGGCACATTGTTCGGCAGAGGTAGAAGCAGCACTAGGCTTGCTTACAGGCTTAAAGAAATTGTACATTTAGCTCTTCAGTCAGCAGCAGTCGGGTGCACTGAGAGAGTGAATGACTGTAACTGTGAGTGTGTGTACACGTAGTAAACTTTAGGAATTCGCTTCGGAAAAATCAACGTCTTCTGTGTCTGACAGAAATCTCTGATTGAATCATGCATCCGTTGCTGGGGGCGTGGTTATGTATAGGGTTGTTTTTTACACGCAGCTCATTGGTCTCAGTGTGTCCTGTGTGTTCTGATTAGGGATGTTAACCGATGACCGTTTGACCGGTGGTTGACCGAATCAACGTCAACTGGTTAATTTTTTTTTTTGGTTGTCGGTGAAAAAAAAAAATCAATCGTTTTGAAGCTGCCGATTTTGGAGCGGAGAACCTGCAATTCTGTGTTGTAAACGCTTGGGGCATGCCATGCAGTGTAAGGACGACAGCTGACAAATCAGAAACACCCATTCAGTCATGTCCCGCCCTCCCGCCCCAGTCAAAGACAGCTGACAAATCAGAAACACCCATTCAGTCATGTCCCGCCCCAGTTAAAGACAGCTGACAAATCAGAAACACCCATTCAGTCATGTCCCGCCCCAGTTGAACACAGCTGCCACTCGGCTAAAGAAAAAAGTGTAGACAGGCTTTTTAGCTTACAAATTACTATTCTGTTTTTATTATTATTATTATTATTATTATTATTATTATTATTATAAGGCACATTGAGTTTAGTCCTGCCTTGGCCAGTGCATTCTGAAAGTATGTTTCGGTCTGTAGCCAACAATGCATTGCAGATCATATCTCTCCACACAAACTGAAGGCGCAGATGCCGACTTTTTCACGGCTTTTTCATGGACTGTAACGGCATTTGCTTATGTAGTAATTTTAATACAGAATTTACTCTGATTAAATTATTCAGACACTCCAACGCCCCCCCCCCCCAAAAAAAAAAAATCGAATCTGCACGAGCCGTGAAAAAGGAGCGCCGTTTGCATCCCTGTAATAAACTCATAGGTTAACCGACTTTAACCGGCTAATGAGGCTCGGTGGTCGGTCAAGATTTTTTTTTAGTTTTCGCCATCCCTAGTTCTGATCTGACAAATGTGCACCTTTTGCTAGCCGTCGTCCGCCCGTCAGAGCCGCTACCAAGTCATACAGTTATCGTGGTATTTTTTTTTAAATATTGACAGAATGTACCTATACATTCCCCATATCTTGATTGTGTGGGCAGGACTCACGTTTGGGTGGGCACTGCCCCCCCTACATCCGGCCTTGCCCATATCTTGATTGGGTGGGCAGGACTCACGTTTGGGTGGGCACTGCCCCCCCCAAACACATCTGGCCTTGCTGTGATGATGGTAATGATGACTACAGCAGATAAAAATGATGGTTCCTCACCAGAGCACCCAGGGCCAGATCTAAAGTCCATGTTTGAGATTTTGAAATAAAGATTTGTATTGTTTTACAAGTTTGCTCTGTTTACCGCAAACAAATGTCATCACTGTTACACAAATTTCCCGTCCAACCTGAGAAAGCATGGTGAGGGATGTAAACATTAGTTGGTGGGGTGTTAAAAAATGAAAACAACTACACTGTCCTTTTGTTGATTCAACTGTGTTTCTATCAGCATTTCTACAGGCTTTGTATCATATTCTACACACTTTTTATTCTACAGGTTCTACAAGCGAGTCACTGCATTCAGTAGGTTGTTTCCGAGTCATTAGATTCTGTAAATGCATCATGGCAAAAATACAACACCACCTCGATATTAAAAAGGAAACAAGAAAAAAATTAAAATGTACTTTTTGTTAGGACTAGGACTGTTTTGGCCTCTAGAGGCCGCTGTTATTTCCTTTTCGTGTCATGTTTATTTTGGCCTCTAGAGGCCGCCACTGTTCCTGTGTTTTGTGTTTTTGTTAATTGCCTGTTAGTCCTGATTATCTTCACCTGTGTCCCTAATTAGTTTGTGTATTTATACCCCTGAGTTCGGTCCTCTTGTCACGGAGTCTTTGTGCTGTTATGTTTATCTCCAGTTTCCTCTGTACTGTGTTCTTTGTTTTTGCACTTTGCTTTTCTTTTGGATTTAGTTGTGACTGTGTTTTTTGGATTATACTCTTTGTTTTTTTTTTCTGTTTTTGTTTTGCCCTGTATATAGTGTATATAGTATAAATAAACCTTTTGATTCTTTTTCTACTTCCGCCTCACGCCTCTGCATTTGAGTCTTCCCCCTGGTGGCCTAGTGGGGGTTTGCTGGATTATCACACCAACGAACCAGGTTCAAATCCCAGCAAAACCCTAACAGAAAGACTCCGTCATGACCGACTCAGCAGAGGCTGCTTCAACTGTCTACCCGGCCAACCTTCAGGGAATTATGGCAGCTTTGACACGCTTCGGAGCAACCATGGACGCTCATGGACGTACGCTCACCAGCCAACGTGAGGCCCTTGCTCGCCACGAGGAACTGCTTCAGCAAATTGGGAAAACCCTGGCACAGCTGACATCTCTGCCTGCATCTCCTGATCCAGCTCCAGCTCCCGCTCCTGTGCCTCCTGCCATGCTGCCTTCTTCACCTCGCGAACCCAGCCTTCCTGCACCACAGAGGTACGACGGCAAGCACAGTGAGTGCTGAGAGTTCCTTACCCAGTGTCAACTTACCTTTGAGCTTCAGCCTACCACCTACACTACGGATCGCCGCAAGATTGCCTTTGTGATAACCTTATTAGCTGGTAAGGCGCGAGCCTGGGCTACTGCTATCTGGCAAAGACAGGGACCTGAGTGCCTGGATTTCCAGCTGTTCTCTGAAGAGATGCTTCGGGTCTTCGATCAGGCGGACATCAGTACTGATGCAGCCCGAAAGCTCATGTCCATCCGGCAAGGAGGAAGCGTCGCAGATTACGCCATCTCGTTCCGAACGCTTGCAGCAGTAAGTGGATGGAACGAGACTGCCCTGGTGTCAGCCTTCCACCATGGTCTGTCTGACCCCATCAAGGACGGTCTGGCCTCTATTGGATGCCCAAGTGACCTCGAAACCCTCATCTCACATGCTATTCGTCTGGACAACAGGATGAGAGAACGCCACCAAGCCTTGAGCCCCCCCAGCCTCCCTACCTCTACCTGGAAACCATCTACCTCCTTCAGTGACTGTCCAGAACCCATGCAAGTGGGTCGTACTCGCCTCTCCGCATCTGAGAGGGAGCGCAGAAGGAGGGACAAGTGCTGCATCTACTGTGGCAAGCCTGGTCACTTCCGAGCATCATGTCCCGAACTCTTGGGAAAAGGACCGCCCCGTCCAGCCGAGGGAGGGTTGTGACGGGGCCTACCCTCTCTCCCGGACTCCCTGGCCAAGGAATCTACATCCCGGTCTCCATCTCCTGGGGTGAGTCTGTCCACTCTTGTCAAGCTTTGATAGACTCAGGGGCGGCTGGGAACTTTATGGATATTCACTTCGCCCAAAGCATCAATATTCCGACTGCACCTCTTGAAGTTCCACTGTCTGTGTCTGCCCTCGATGGCCAAGCGTTAGGTGATGGAAGAGTCACCCAAGTTACTTCTCCAGTCTTCCTCCAGTCTCAAGGTCACAAGGAAGAAATATCCCTGCACCTGATTCCTTCACCTAAGTTCCCAGTTATTCTAGGCCTTCCTTGGCTTACTCGCCATAACCCTCGCATAGACTGGGTAACAAGCCAGGTTGTGGAATGGGACCCTGCATGCCATGCCTCTTGTCTGCTCTCTAGCTCTCCTGTGTCTCCTGCCGAGCCCCCTGATCTCACCGAGTTATCTCAAGTTCCCACAGAGTACTGGGATCTCAAGGAGGTATTCAGCAAGAGCAGGGCCGCCGTTCTTCCTCCGCACTGGGCCTACGACTGTGCCATCGACTTGCTCCCTGGGACTACCCCTCCTCGTGGCAGACTGTTTTCCCTCTCTCAGCCAGAACGCAAGGCCATGGAGGAGTACATCAAGGACGCCCTGGTCTCTGGGTTCATTCGACCCTCCACCTCACCTGCTGGTGCCGGCTTCTTCTTTGTCGGCAAGAAGGATGGGGGGCTCCGACCATGTATTGACTACAGGGGCCTGAACAAGATCACTGTGCGCAACCGATATCCCCTTCCGCTGATGTCCACTGCTTTCGACCTGCTCCAAGGCGCCACCGTCTTCACCAAGTTGGACCTATGGAACGCATACCACCTCATCCGTATCCGACAGGGAGACGAGTGGAAGACTGCCTTTAACACCCCGTCTGGGCACTACGAATACCAGGTGATGCCCTTCGGACTCACCAACACACCAGCTGTTTTTCAGGCCCTAATCAACGATGTCTTAAGGGACATGATTAACCTGTACGTTTTTGTCTACCTCGACGACATCCTTATCTTCTCCAAGACCATGCAGGAGCACCGCCACCATGTCCGCCAGGTTCTCCAGAGGCTGCTACAGAACAATCTGTTCGCCAAGGCCCAGAAATGCGAATTTCATGTTCCCGAGGTCTCCTTTCTGGGATTTATTGTACGGACAGGCCAACTCCAAATGGACCCTGCCAAGACCCTGGCCGTCCGGGATTGGCCTACTCCCAAGTCTGTTAAGGAGGTTCAGCGGTTCTTAGGATTCGCTAACTTCTACCGCAAGTTCATCAGGAACTTCAGTTCTGTGGCAGCACCCATGTCAGACCTCACCAAAGGGACAGGTGGATCTTATGTCTGGTCTCCTCAGGCGGAAAAGGCGTTCAGAGACCTCAAGGACCGCTTCTGCACGGCACCCATTCTGGTCCTCCCGGACACCTCCCAACCATTCATTGTGGAGGTGGACGCCTCGGACAGTGGTGTTGGCGCGGTGCTCTCTCAACGTTCGGAAGGAAAGCTGAACCCCTGTGCTTACTTCTCCCACCGCCTGAGTCCTGCGGAGTCCCGGTACGATGTGGGGGATCGAGAACTGCTAGCGGTCAAACTGGCCCTTGAGGAGTGGAGGCACTGGCTGGAGGGAGCGCAACATCCATTCCTGGTTTGGACTGACCACAAGAACCTGGAGTACCTCCAGCAAGCCAAGAGACTTAACCCTCGACAGGCTAGGTGGGCCCTGTTTTTCAGTCGGTTTGACTTCACCCTCTCGTACCGCCCCGGCTCCAAGAACACCAAACCTGACGCACTGTCCAGGCTGTTCTCTGCCACTAACAGGGAGAATGAAGTCGGGCCTATTATCCCTGTGTCCCGGATTGTGGCCCCTGTCCGCTGGGGTATTGAGGAGGCTGTCCGACGAGCCCAACGCCAGGACCCCAGTCCTGGGACGGGGCCACCGGGCCTCTTGTACGTCCCACATCAAGCCCAGGCCAAGGTTCTCCAGTGGGGTCACTCTTCCCCTCTCACCGCCCACCCGGGAGCTCGGAGGACCCTGGAATTCCTGAAAAGACGCTTCTGGTGGCCTAACATGGAGCAGGAAGTAAGGTCATTTGTCCTGTCCTGTGAGGTTTGCACCAGAACCAAGAACCCACGACAGCGTCCCCAGGGTCTCCTGCATCCTCTGACCATTCCCCGGCGTCCCTGGTCCCACGTGGCAGTCGACTTCATCACGGGTCTCCCTGAGTCACAAGGTAACACAGTCATTTTGGTCATAGTTGACAGATTCTCCAAGGCCTGCCGCTTCATACCACTGTGCAAACTCCCCTCTGCTCTTGAAACAGCGAAACTTTTGTTTAATCATGTCTTCCGAGTCTTTGGTCTTCCACAGGACATCGTCTCAGACCGAGGGCCCCAGTTCTCCTCCCGAGTGTGGCACGGGTTCTGCAAGGTCATCGGAGCCACTGCCAGCCTCTCCTCTGGGTTTCACCCACAGTCCAATGGTCAGACGGAGAGGCTCAACCAGGACCTGGAAACCACCCTGCGAGGCCTGGCTATGGATAACCCGACATCGTGGAGCACCTGGCTGCCATGGGCAGAGTACACCCACAACACCCTGCAGTCATCGGCCACCAAGCTGTCGCCATTCCAGTGCCAATTCGGGTTCCAGCCACCTCTGTTCCCAGACCAGGAGGAGGACGCGGGGGTGCCCTCGGTCAACCAATATGTGAGACGGTGTCGCAAGACCTGGAGCAAGGTCAGGAAGACCCTCATACAGACCTCCAGAACCAACCAGACTCAGGCCAACCGCCATAGAAGACCTGCACACACTTTCCGCCCTGGGCAGCGGGTTTGGCTGTCCACTAAGGACCTTCCGCTGCGGGTGGAGAACCGCAAGCTTGCTCCTCGCTACATTGGCCCCTTCAAGGTGGTGCGCAGGGTGAACCCTGTCTCCTACCGTCTCCAGTTGCCCCGGACTCTGAGGATCAACCCCACATTCCATGTTTCCCTGTTGCGGCCCGTACTGACATCTACGTATGCCCCTGCCCCTAGGAACCCCCCACCCCCCCGCATCTTCCAGGGGCAGACTGTGTTCACTGTGAATCGCCTGCTTGACTCCCGCCGGGTCCGCGGCAGGTTGCAATATCTGGTGGACTGGGAGGGCTATGGTCCTGAGGAGCGCTGCTGGGTTCCTGCTCGGGATGTCCTAGATAAAGAACTGTGTCGGGACTTCCATTCGGCCCATCCGGATCGCCCTGGGAACGTCAGGAGACGCTCCTAGAGGAGGGGGTCCTGTTAGGACTAGGACTGTTTTGGCCTCTAGAGGCCGCTGTTATTTCCTTTTCGTGTCATGTTTATTTTGGCCTCTAGAGGCCGCCACTGTTCCTGTGTTTTGTGTTTTTGTTAATTGCCTGTTAGTCCTGATTATCTTCACCTGTGTCCCTAATTAGTTTGTGTATTTATACCCCTGAGTTCAGTCCTCTTGTCACGGAGTCTTTGTGCTGTTATGTTTATCTCCAGTTTCCTCTGTACTGTGTTCTTTGTTTTTGCACTTTGCTTTTCTTTTGGATTTAGTTGTGACTGTGTTTTTTGGATTATACTCTTTGTTTTTTTTTCTGTTTTTGTTTTGCCCTGTATATAGTGTATATAGTATAAATAAACCTTTTGATTCTTTTTCTACTTCCGCCTCACGCCTCTGCATTTGAGTCATCCTAGTGGGGGTTTGCTGGATTATCACACCAATGAACCAGGTTCAAATCCCAGCAAAACCCTAACACTTTTGAAGACTTAAACTGCACATGAAGCATTTTTTTTTACATATTTCAAAATATGATATGTACGTATACGTATTTCAAAATATGATGCTGTTGAAACACACAGCTGCCAATTCTGAGATGAGAGGAATGAAAACTGACATTTTTATGAGGCAGAGAAGTTGAGTGGATTTACTAAAAAATTGTCAGTTCAGAACTCACAGCCAAAACACATCATACAACACCGCCGTGACGTCACATTGGTTGCAAACTTACTATCACATATCACATTCCACTACAGCGGACAGTAAACCCAAACAAACAGGAGGTTGATATTGTGTCACTGACGCACCAAATAATGTTAGTTTTATGAACACAACCTTTACCCCGGGTATAAGGACGCATCAGATCCCATCCGATCCGGCTCCAAGAAGAAACTGGGTCAAATTTGTGCAGCGGTATCACCTGGACTTTCATGAACCTCTGAGCAAATACACTGCGCTGTGCTCAGCACATTTCAAAGACAGCTGTTATGAAAGAAGGTATTCGATTCCAACCAGAGACTCCGTCACAATAAAACCACCAGAAATCATCAGTGAACGCCAAAAAACACAAGTAAGTTTATTTACCAAAATGTTATATTTTATGTAAACAGCGAGTGAACAATCTGCGTCGCATAATTTATTGTTCTTATTGTTTGTTTCATGGCCCTCCGTCACAAATAAGACTATTCTTGTAGAGATGGAATAATGAATAAACCTTCAGGCTAAAGGTAAAAAGAAAACTAAAGGTGAAGTTTCATGAAAGAAGAAGAAGAAACGTATTTCATGTTGTATTTCATGCTGTGATGCCAGTGGTATTGCTCATCATATCACAGCACTGATGTCTACATAGAGATCAATCTGTCACAGTCACACAAACAGCTCTGCAGACGACACACAATTTATGGTTTTGCTTTTCATCTCTTTCAAGGAATCATTTTATTCAAATAACGGATTTTAAAGCTTAAAATTTTTGAAGAGGGCAGTTAGTTTGTGTCTCAGTTGCAGTTTGTGTGATTAGTTACAGTGTTGTAATAAATTTAACAGTGATTTCAGACACATTGCAGTCGGATCAAGTCCCGTTTTGTGCTGCAGCCAGAGGCGTCAGAAGCATGTTTAATGTGTGTGTGTGGGTGGGGGACACTGGTGGGGGGTCTGGGGGTCCTCCCCCAGAAAATTTGTAATTAATTAGATGCCATTTCCTGCATTCTAGTGTATTTTTAATAGGTTGTTAAACACCTAATTTTACCTACAAAATTCACTTAATTCAATGACTATTTTAGAGGCTCAACAATAAGTCCCCATTCAACTCGTCCATATATTCATCAGCCTGTTTTTAAACCCACTGCTCTGCCTAAGATAATGAGATGAATGTGACAATTTATCACCAACAATGACTTTATGGGTGCGATTTATTTTTTATTTTGTGTTTCCTTTTTTATTTAGTTTTAAATGTAACACAACATGCCACTGTGCCAAGCAATAGTGACACTCAACTGTATGTTTAAAAATAAGAATATTCATAATTTCACACAATGAACAGGCATGACATGGCATCATGCAAACTTCACAACACAAAATCACACTGTGTCAAGCAATGGTGACATAAAAAATAGCTTCACACAATGAACAGGTGCAATTTTGTTAACCACCAACAGTGACTTTAGTGGGTGCATTTTACTTTTTTCCGATTTAGTGATACTCACAACAAAAATGACATGACATCATGCAGTCTTCATAACACAAAATTACAGTGTGTCAAGCAACGACACATAAAAGAGAACTTCACACAATGAACAAGTGCAGTTTTGTCAACCTACGTGCAATGGTGGTACTACAGTAACATTTACAGATTAGTATAACAAATAGATTTATAGATATAACTCCTTCCTACATTGGTGCCACCACAATTTCTACCACTTCATAACTTTTATCCCCCTTTCCTTCACAATCCACCTGGAATAACATCCATCTCTCTCCATTGCTTTCCTTTCTACTATTCCTTCCCCATACACTGATTTCCCATGTTACTTTCCAGAAAACTGGCAAAGACCAGACAAAACAAGTTCTTCAAATCACAACAGGGAATCAATAAATATCATCAGAGCAGACTTGACCTCATTCTTGGCATTACAATAAGGTCGCCCTACTGGGTTTGAATTAAATGATAGCTAACATTAAGCTAGCTGATACATCTCCTAACATTGAGTAGCCAGCTAACTGCACTAACATTTCCATTGGGACAAAAAAACCCTGTCCTATGGGGAAATTTCGACTGACTTTCCGCTTCTTTGTAAAGAATGTCCTTATGTCCATTGTGTCTGGGGAGGGAGCAAATACTGCAGACAATCCATCATCAACCAAGAATACCCCATTAGGCTAAGCTTATTTCATTGTTTAGTTGAACATTAATTTAACGTGGCCTGGGGTTAATTTTGAGGGCATAGAACAGAAGAATAAGGTTTTAGCAAAAGCCAGACATTGTGAGGTGGCAATGGGGCTGACGTCACCTCCTCCACTCTCGAGCAGCTGCACCAAAATGTCTCTGCTCGCACTGAGATTCACTCGCGTGCGGTGAGTTGTTGTAAGAAACGCCCAGAAAAACCAGAGTGGATTTTCAGTTGTACGTGTATTCTCTTATCGATCACGTGGAATGGATTCTTTCACGAAGCAATAGAAATGGTGCTGGGAGAACTAATAATTTATGTAAATGTGGGGGGATCCAAACGAAGAATTATGAAATGTGAATTCAGTGGTGGTGACGCCCATGATACTGATATCTCTCAAATCAGTGCAGCTCTAAAGAATCACAGATTTTGATTTTTTTTCTCTTTCTACCTTGATAAATGGTGCCTTTATAGTTATGTTTATCTTTCGCCGAATTAATTACTTTTTCTTCCTGTCCAACTGTAACAATTTCAATTTCTTTCCAAGTTCTTTAAATTATTATTATTATTATTATTATTATTATTATTATTATCAATTTCTTTTCTTTTCGTATTCTTTTTTCTCCCTTTCCTGATTTGTGATCATTTATTTAATATTTAATATGACTGATCCACCTCGATTAGCATGACGACTTGTGGATCAGTCCAATATTGTAACACAAACAGCTCTGCAGACGACACAATTTATAGTTTTTGCTTTTCGTTTCTTTCAAGGAATCATTTTATTCAAATAACGGAATTTAAAGCTTCAATTTTTTGAAGAGGGCAGTTAATTTGTGTCTCAGGTGCAGTTTGTGTGATTAGTTACAGTGTTGTAGTAAATTTCACAGTGATTTCAGACACAGTGCAGTCGGATCAAGTTCCGTTTTGTGATGCAGCTTCTCACATGCGTCCATCTGACCCAAAGACTCTCTGACAAATCATCAGTGTGCAGTGAAAAGAAACAATCTTCCTCCTCAGGACATTGATGATGAACCTAAAACCTCTGCTTCAGTCTCACTATTAGAGAATGTGTTTTACTGAGGAGCAGGTCATGTGACTCGCAGAGAGATGATCTTACCCCAGTGTCTCCAGTTTACAGTGAGGATTCTCCAGTACAGCACAGAGATGCTTCACTCCTGAGTCTCCCAGATTATTATCAGTCAGATCCAGTTCTCTCAGGTGTGAGGGGTTTGATCTCAGAGCTGAACTCAGGGCAGCACAGCCTTCATCTGAGACACCACAACCCCGCAACCTGCAGAGACACAATGACACACACTTCATCAACAGATTTTCATCTTGGTGTAATAGTGGTTGTGAAGATGATGTCTCTCATGTTGGACTGTCTCTATTCTCTTCACCAATCACAAGCTATTATTAATAATGACTCAAACATTACCACTGTTACTGACATTAAGTTTACTCAAGGTGCAAATGATTCAACATAGTCAATAATTTAAAGGTTTAAGTGAAGAGTCAGGTTTTGTAGAATTTATCTCTGCTTGACTGGATTTTTAATGATCACATATTTACTTGTAAAGACATTTAATTATTTCTTTAAAGTAAAAGTGATTCTGAGGAGAAATGATCACTTCATGACTAATATATTTGTTCCGCATGTTTTACTTTTACAGAAAGTTTTAATTGATAACACTGTATACAACTATTCACTGCTGCTTTAGTGAGTTATTGTGACTCTCAGAGAGATGATCTTACTTCAGTGTCTCCACTTTACAGTGAGGATTCTCCAGTACAGCACAGAGACGCTTCACTCCTGAGTCTTCTAGTTTATTCCCAGACAGATCCAGTGTCTTCACAGTCAGATGCAGTTCTCTCAGACTGGTGGTTTCTGAGTTGAGCACTGAGACCAGAGCTTCAGCGCTTCTCCCCTTAATTTTATCACAACTGATCCTGAAGGAAATAAAATAATACATAAGAAACTCACACAACTGATCAAACAGGTCCTCAAATCTATCACTGCATCATTTCATTTTCATAAATAACAAAAGTACAAACTCCGAGTCGACAATACACTGAAATGCTGCAACAGTAATTCATAGTTCGAGCTGTTCGGATTTGAGTTTTCTGCTGCACACGTCATCACTGACACATGGGATAAACACGCAACATCAAATCTGATCACCAAATCGGGAAATAAGAGTCTGATCTAAAATATTTATAAGAGGAGAAAGGAAAAGAGTTTCAAAAGTCAGGTTTTGATGAAGCAGAGTTCGAGGCAGAGTCATATTTATCTGAACAGATCAGACATTTGATTTGTTTTCTAATTAGTGAGCGACTGAAATGATCACAGCCCAGTGCTGAAGGAGTTTTATGGAGATACTCAGGATGAGCTTGTTGGCTAAGAGCGTGTGTGTGTGTTCCCAGGTGCTCCTTATTTGTTCGTGGTGCCAGTGATTTACAGACTGGACATGTTCTTCCCCTTACACTCTGTGTGTTGTCTCTCCCTGTCTGACCTGAAATCAAGAAATCACAGAGCTACAGCAGGGAAAAGAACAAAAGCTGTGAAGGTCAAAAAAGTTAAAATGTATAAAAGCTGTCTGGATAGTCAAAGAACAAAAGGATAATTAGCATGTAATAAATTGATATGATGTAATAAAAGTAAATAAGAATGGTGTTTCTAATGAGTTCTCTGTGAAAGTCTGTTTTTCCACTTGAATAAAACCTTTTATCAGGTCATAATAACAGTAAAGATTTTAATTATAATTCTGTATTCCTGCAAACTCCACATGGTTCTATCGGCCCAGTGTCTGCGTCATTACATTTCAGCTGTTACATAAGTTTAATCTGGAGAATTGTGAAGAAAAAGATTTTCAAACTAAACACAGTGAAGGTTTTGCACAGAAAAAAAAAAAAATCTCCATGTTTATTGGACACTGGAGCCTATAATAGAAGTGTAATTTGTAAAAACTGTAAATAAACTATAAGTAAAAGTTGTGTTTGATTATTTGCATTGATTTTTGGAAATGTGTTGTTTGTAAGTCTAGTTAGTTGGCTGTCGCTTCCATCTTCAGCTCACAGCTTCGATACTTCTTGGGACAAAATGACATCATTTGACCAGGGCTCTACACTAACTTTTTTTTTTTCAGGAGCACACGTGCTCCTAAGTTAAAAATTTTAGGAGCACAGGGAAAAAAATGGGGGCACAAGCAGGTTTTCATTTTAAAGGTTTATTGCAGTGCAAACCTTAGACACACCAACACATAAAACGCAAAATTCAATTGAGAATGAATGAATGAACAAATGAATGAATGAACAAACAAATTAATAACGAACAACTGAATGAATGAACAAACAGTAGCTAAACAGAGAGCAGAGCTCAGCAGAGCTAACATCATCATCAAGGACAGCTCCCACCCTGGCTCTGAGTTCTTTGACTTGCTGCCCTCAGGCAGGTGTTACAGGTGCATCAAAGCAAGGACCAACAGACTCAAAAACAGTTTTTTTTTCCCAAAGGCCATAACCACCTTGAACAATTAGCCTTTTTCACATTACGTCACTTGCAGGGGAACTCATATCCGTTTTCAGCCTTTTGAATGGAAGAAGAGGTATACGGCGGCAACATATGTTAACAAAACTGTGTCATTCACAGATAAGATTGATAATAATATTGCACATTGTTGTTTATCATTACGTATTGTTAGCAACCATTCCAGTCACCTATCTGCCTTGTTTTGGAAAGGAAGTTTACTGACTTTCTATGGTTGCACTGCAAAAAATAAAAATCTTAGGAAGTTTATTTGTCTATTTTCAAGTCAAAACATCTAGCCACCCTTATTATAAGACATAATTGCCCAACAAGCAAAACCTCATTTAGCTCGAAAGGCTAGTTTTTAGACAGTCCATCTTGAAAATCTTGTATAGACAAAATGTCTTGAAAAAGTCTTATTTGGAGCACCTTTGAAAATAAAACAAGTTTTTTTAAAACAAGTAAGTACATTTTGAACATTTGTCAAATGCTGTTCATCTTGTTTCAAGAAAAAAAAACAAAGTATGCTTGTTTTGGGAATAAATGAACTTTACTGAAATCTTTGAATCTTTCATTACAATTCAACTCCACCTTACATATCCTAAGTTTACTGCGACTGTTTTCTCAGTCATTCAGAGTGAGGTCCTTCTAGATGCTGTACATATTCTAGACCAGACAAGTGCCTTCAAAAAGGCTATGAGTGAGTGGAGGGCATTTTAGTGAGGTCTTTTTGGAATGCTGTGAGTTAAGTTCAGTGTTTTTTTGTTTGTTTGTTTTGTGCCTGATCTTGTAAACCCCTCATACACATGAATAGTCAGTGCCCCAAAAATGCACTGTTGCTTTGGCGCTGTGTAAGCACTGTAAGTCAAAATGCGTAGACTTTATTATTATTATTATTATTATTACTATTATTTATTTATTTATTTTTTGGTGCCTGAGGTCCTGGGGAAGTGGAATCTTAAGAGATGTTTTAATGTTTGAATGTTGAAATGGGAAAAAAAAATAAACTTGTTGCAATGCTACACGTGTCATCAACTTGATTCAAGATAATCTCTGGTCTCATATCTAGAATATTTTACTAATTACAGGTCACAAAAGGAGAATCTTTTAAGCTAGCCATGCTTAGTTGTAGAATTTAACAATCCTAATATTAGTATAATTAGCTTAAATTCAGTTTTTACTGCTAAAACTTTGTCATGAATTTAGGTGAAATACCCTTAAAATGAAATAAATAAAAATGACTTGAATGGCTAAATGTAAGAAGTACGATCTTGTTATAAGAACTATTTTGATTATTTTGAGTTAATCAGATCTCGCATAATAAGTTCCCCAATCTTATTTTGGAATTATTTCATCTAAAAACAGGTTAGATTTTTCATCTTACTTTAAGAAATCTTACCAAGTCAAATTTGACTAGTTCCATTGGCAGGTTTTTTTTCACCTGATTCAAGCAAATATGCTTTGTTTTAATCTTTTATTTCTTATTTTTGAAAGGCCATTTTTTGCAGTGTGCTACTTGTTAGCCAGCAGATTAGCATGCCGCCTCTTCTTCCATTCAAAAGGCTGAAAACGGATGTGAGGTTCTTCTGCAAGTGACGTAATGTGAAAAAGGCTAATTACATTACACTGACTGATGCCACTTCTGGAAGGTGCAACAATGCACCAACAAGGACCTAAAAGGACAATATTCTGACACTTACCTGATACAGTGCAATACTTATTACAGTGCAACCTCACAGAGCAACTTTTTAGTTTTTATAGCTTTTGTATATTTTATATTTATATTTCTACACTTTTACATCCATACCCAATACAATGCAATACCAAATACAGTGCAATATCCTGAGTTTTGTAGCTGAACTGAGTTTCTATAACTAATGTGCAATTAACATCTGCAACTCAACACGCCCAGTTGTATATATATTCTTTGTTTTTCTGCTGTGTTGTGACATGCACCATTTGTATATACTGTATATTATTTGTTTTTCTGCTGTGTTGTATGTTCCCATCTAAATGTTTGCACTGGGGTGTGTGCTTTCCATCTCATAACTGTTAGGACTGGGACTGTTTTGGCCTCTAGAGGCCGCTGTTATGTTTATCTTGTCATGTTTGTTTTGGCCTCTAGAGGCTGCCACTGTGTTTTGTGTTTGTCTTGATTGCCTGTTTCCTGCCCCGCCCTGTTCCTTAATTGTTTTGTGTATAAATACCCCTCTGTTTGTTCCCTTGCCACGGAGTCTTTATGCTATGCTGTCTTGTGCTAGTTTCCTCTGTCTCATGTATCTTGCCTGTGCCCTTGTGTTTTTGATATTTTTTGCTTTCTTTGGACCTTGTACCTTTTTGATCTTCTGAGCGTTCAGCATTTTGCCTTTCCTTTTGTTTTTGGACATTTAACCTTTGGATATTTTTATTTTGGTTTATCTTCTGAGCTTTTGGATTTTCTTTTTGGTTTTTTCCATTGGATTGTATATAGTGTAAATAAACTGTTTTTTAATACTCTACTTTCGCCTCTGCCCTGGTGGCCTAGTGGGGGTTTGCTGGATTATCACACCAGTGACCTGGGTTCGAATCCCAGCAAAACCCTAACAGAAAGACTCCGTCATGACCGACTCAGCAGAGGTGTCTTCAACGGTCTACCCGGCTAACCTTCAGGGAATTATGGCTTCTTTAACACACTTCGGAGCTACCATGGACACTCATGGACGAACACTTACCTTGCTCGCCATGATGTACTGCTTCAGCAAATTGGGAAAACCCTGGCACAGCTGACTCCTCTGCTCGCATCTTCTCATCCGGCTCCTGCTCCACCATCTGCACCCGCTCCAGTGCCTCCCGCCATGCTGTCTCCTTCACCTCACAAACCCAGCCTTCCTGCACCACAGAGGTATGATGGAAAGCATGGTGAGTGCCGGGAGTTCCTTACCCAGTGCCAACTCACCTTTGAGCTTCAGCCTACCACCTACACTACGGATCGCCGCAAGATTGCCTTTGTGATAACCTTGTTAGCTGGTAAGGCACGAGCTTGGGCAACGGCAGTTTGACAGGGACCTGAGTGCTCTGATTTCAAGTTGTTTATGGAGGAGATGCTTCGTGTCTTCGATCAGGCAGACACCAGTAAAGATGCAGCCAGGCAAGAAGGAGGCGTCGCGGACTACGCCATCGTGTTCCGGACGCTCGCAGTTGTCAGCGGATGGAACGAAGCAACCCTGGTTTCAGCCTTTCACCATGGTTTGTCTGACCCTATCAAAGACGGCCTGGCCTCTATCGGATGTCCAATGCCGCTTTTCCACTACCAACGCGGCTGAGTCGGGCTGAGCCGTGCCGTGCTGAGTTGGGCTGAGTCGAGCTGAGTGGGGCTGTTGGAGTTGCATTTCGACTACAACCGCGCTGAACCGTGCTGGCTGGAAGTGGGTGGACACATTGGGTGGAGTTAGCGAAAGTAGGTGGATGTCACGTGATGTCATTAAGCGGCGCAAACAGTGACATCAGTGAGCTTTTAAGCGGTAGTCTCACGACCCGGATAGTAAACAATAAACATGGAGTCGTTAGTGTTGCTGGTCTTGGTGCTGTGGCTTGTTGTCACCGACAACGCCAACAGATACTGGCAAGAGCGTATAGATGAGGCGAGGTGCATAAGGCTTCAGAAATTCTCGTAATTCTTCTTCTTCCGGGTTTACAGTGTTTACAGATCCCAGCGTGCTCATGGGGCGTGTGGGCATGTGAGGACACTCCTCACCAATCAGTGCACAGGGGAGTGTCTCCTCATGCCCCTAGCCTTACTCAGCTCGGTTTGGCTCGCTTCAGCCCCACTCGAAAACCGTGCGAGTTTTGGGTGCTAAGCAGGGCTGAAGCGAGCTGAGTCATGCTGTTCTGAGGTAGTCGAAACGCGAGCCATGTCGGGCTGAAGTGAGCTGAAGCGAGCTGAAGTGAGCTGAAAAAGGGTAGTGGAAAAGGGCCACAAGTGACCTCGAAACTCTGATCTCACATTCTACTCGTCTTGACAACAGGATTAGAGAGCGCCGCCGAGTCCTGAGCTTCCCCGGCCTCACTGCCTCGACCTGGAGCCCGTCTACCTCCTCCAGTGACTGTCCAGAGCCCATGCAAGTTGGCTGTACTCATCTCTCCACAGCTGAGAGGGAGCGCAGAAGGAGGGACAAGTGCTGCATCTACTGTGGCAAGCCTGGCCATTTCCGAGCATCATGTCCCGAGCTCTTGGGAAAAGGACCGCCCCGTCCAGCCGAGGGAGGGTTGTGAAAGGGCCTACCCTCTCTCCTGAACTCCCTGGCCAAGGAGTCTACATCTTGGTCTCCATCTCCTGGGGTGAGTCCGTCCACTCTTGTCAGGCCTTGTTAGACTCCGGGGCGGCTGGAAACTTTATGGATGTTCACTTCACCCAAAGTATCAATGTCCCGACTGCACCTCTTGAAGTCCCACTGTCTGTGTCTGCCCTGGATGGCCAAGCCTTAGGTGATGGAAGAGTCACCCAAGTAACTTCTCCAGTCTTCCTCCAGTCTCAAGGTCACAAGGAAGAAATATCCCTGCACCTGATTCCTTCACCAGAGTTCCCAGTGATTCTAGGCCTTCCTTGGCTTACCCGCCACAACCCTCGCATAGACTGGGTAACAAGCCAGGTTGTGGAATGGGGCCCTGCGTGCCATGCCTCTTGTCTGCTCTCTAGCTCTCCTGTATCTCCTGCCGAGCCTCCTGATCTCACCGAGTTATCTCAAGTTCCCACAGAGTACTGGGATCTCAAGGAAGTTTTCAGCAAGAGCAGGGCCACCGTTCTTCCTCCGCACTGTGCCTACGACTGTGCCATCGACTTGCTCCCTGGGACTACCCCTCCTCGTGGCAGACTGTTTTCCCTCTCTCAGCCAGAACGCAAGGCCATGGAGGAGTACATCAAGGACGCCTTGGCTTCTGGGTTCATTCGACCATCCACCTCACCCGCTGGTGCTGGCTTCTTCTTTGTCGGCAAGAAGGATGGGGGGCTCCGGCCGTGTATTGATTACAGGGGTCTGAACAAGATCACTGTACGCAACCGCTATCCCCTTCTGCTGATGTCCACAGCATTCGATCTGCTCTAAGGCGCCACTGTCTTCACTAAATTGGACTTATGGAATGCATACCACCTCATCCGTATCCGACAGGGAGACGAGTGGAAGACTGCCTTTAACACCCCGTCTGGGCACTACGAGTACCAGGTGATGCCCTTGGGACTCACCAATGCACCAGCTGTTTTTCAGGCCCTAATCAACGACGTCTTGAGGGACATGATTACCCAGTACATTTTTGTCTACCTCGACGACATCCTAATCTTTTCCAAGACCATGCAGGAGCACCGCGACCATGTCCGCCAGGTTCTCCAGAGGCTGCTGCAGAACAATCTGTTCGCTAAGGCCCAAAAATGCAAATTTCATGTTCCTGAGGTCTCCTTTCTGGGTTTTATTGTACGGACGGGCCAAATCCAGATGGATCCAGCCAAGACCCTGGCCATCCGGGACTGGCCCACCCCCAAGTCCGTCAAAGAGGTTCAGCGGTCCTTAGGATTTGCTAACTTCTACCGCAAGTTTATCAGGAACTTCAGTTCTGTAGCAGCGCCCATATCGGACCTCACTAAAGGGACAGGTGGATCGTATGTCTGGTCTCCTCAGGCGGAAAAGGCGTTCAAAGACCTCAAGCACCACTTCTGCATGGCACCCATTCTGGTCCTCCTGGACCCTTCGCAACCCTTCATTGTCGGGGTGGACGCCTCGGACAGCAGCATCGGCGCGGTCCTCTCTCAATGATCGGAAGGAAGGTTGCACCCCTGCGCATACTTCTCCCACCGCCTGAGTTCTGCGGAGTCCCGGTATGACGTGGGGGATCAAGAACTGCTAGCAGTTAAACTGGCCCTTGAGGAGTGGAGGCACTGGCTGGAAGGAGCCCAACATCCATTTTTGGTCTGGACGGACCACAAGAACCTGGAGTACCTCCAGCAAGCAAAGAGACTCAATCCACGACAGGCTAGGTGGGCCTTGTTTTTCAGTCGGTTCGACTTTACCCTATCATACCGCCCTGGCTCCAAAAACACCAAACCTGACACGCTGTCCAGGCTGTTCGCTCCCACCAACAGGGAGAGCGAAGTTGGGCCTATTATCCCTGTGTCCCGGATCGTGGCCCCTGTCCGCTGGGGTATTGAGGAGACCATCCGACGAGCCCAAAGCCAGGACCCCAGTCCTGGGATGGGGCCACCGGGCCTCTTGTACATCCCACATCAAGCCCGGGCCAAGGTTCTACAGTGGGGTCACTCGTCCCCTCTCACCACCCACCCGGGAGCTCGAAGGACCCTGGACTTCCTGAGAAGATGCTTCTGGTGGCCAAGCATGGAGAAGGAAGTGAGGTCATTTGTCCTTTCCTGCGAGGTGTGCACCAGAAGCAAGAACCCGCGACAGCATCCCCAGGGCCTCCTGCATCCTCTGACCATTCCCCGACGTCCCTGGTCCCACGTGGCAGTCGACTTCATCACGGGTCTCCCGGAGTCACAAGGTAACACTGTCATTTTGGTCATAGTGGACAGATTCTCCAAGGCCTGCCGCTTTATACCACTGTGCAAGCTCCATTCTGCCCTTGAAACTGCTAAACTAATGTTTAATCACGTCTTCCGAGTCTTTGGTCTCCCTCAGGATATCGTCTCAGACCGGGGGCCCCAGTTCTCCTCCCGAGTGTGGCACGGGTTTTGCAAGCTCATCGGAGCCACTGCCAGCCTCTCCTCTGGGTTCCACCCACAGTCCAATGGCCAGACGGAGAGGCTCAACCAGGACCTGGAAACCACCCTGCGAGGCCTGGCCATGGATAACCCGACTTTGTGGAGCACCTGGCTGCCATGGGCAGAGTACGCCCACAACACCTTGCAGTCATCAGCCACCAAGCTGTCGCCGTTCCAGTGCCAATTCGGGTTCCAGCCACCTCTGTTCCCGGACCAGGAGGAGGATGCAGGGGTGCCCTCAGTCAACCAATATGTGAGACGGCGTCGCAAGACCTGGAGCAAGGTCAGGAGGACCCTCATCCAAACCTCTAGAACCAACCAGACTCAGGCCAACCGCCATAGAAGACCTGCCCACGCTTTCCGCCCTGGGCAGCAGGTTTGGCTGTCCACCAAGGACCTTCCGCTATGGGTGGAGAACCGCAAGCTTGCTCCTCGCTACATTGGCCCCTTCAAGGTGGTGCGCAGGGTGAACCCTGTCGCCTACCGGCTCCAGTTGCCCCGGACTCTGAGGATCAACCCCACATTCCATGTTTCCCTGTTGTGGCCCATACTGACGTCCACGTATGCCCCTGCCCCTAGGAATCCCCCCCCCCCCCCGCATCTTCCAGGGTCAGACTGTGTTCACTGTGCATCGCCTGCTTGACTCCCGCCGGGTCCGCGGCGGGCTTCAATATCTGGTAGACTGGGAGGGCTATGGCTTCTGTAAAGCACATTGAAATGTGCTCTATAAATAAACTTGCCTTGCCTTGCCTTGCCTGAGGAACACTGTTGGGTCCCCGACCGGGACATTTTATATAAAGGACTTTGTCGGGACTTCCATTCGGCCCATCCGGATCGCCCTGGGAACGTCAGGAGACGCTCCTGGGGGGGGGTCCTGTTAGGACTGGGACTGTTTTGGCCTCTAGAGGCTGCTATTATGTTTATCTTGTCATGTTTGTTTTGGCCTCTAGAGGCTGCCACTGTGTTTTGTGTTTGTCTTGATTGCCTGTTTCCTGCCCCGCCCTGTTCCTTAATTGTTTTGTGTATAAATACCCCTCTGTTTGTTCCCTTGCCACGGAGTCTTTATGCTATGCTGTCTTGTGCTAGTTTCCTCTGTCTCACTTATCTTGCCTGTGCCCTTGTGTTTTTGATATTTTTTGCTTTCTTTGGACCTTGTACCTTTTTGATCTTCTGAGCATTCAGCATTTTGCCTTTCCTTTTGTTTTTGGACATTTAACCTTTGGATATTTTTATTTTGGTTTATCTTCTGAGCTTTTGGATTTTCTTTTTGTTTTTTCCATTGGATTGTATATAGTGTAAATAAACTGTTTTTTGATACTCTACTTTCGCCTCACGCCTCTGCACTTGAGTCATCCCCCTGGTGGCCTAGTGGGGGTTTGCTGGATTATCGCGACTGGGGTTTGAATCCGAGCAAAACCCTAACAATTATATAATTTTCCCACACCTTCTCCCATCGTTCTAGCTTTATTCACTACACTTTCTTCGTCGTCTGTTCTTTTATTCTTGTTTCCACCATCATTGCTTTTAAAAAACGCCGTTATTCTCTGCATAGCAAATATATTTCTCAGCTCGGTCCGAACCAGCTCTCAGTTATCTCTCAGTTGAATGATCTGATGAATCCCTAAAAAGCACTTTTCCCACCCAATGCCACACCCACAACATACAACCGTGGGAAAGAGGGGCAATCACAGAAAGAGGAGTAGAAAACGGGAAATGTTACGGGGGATATTTATTGTGATAGTAGGCTATTGTAGCATCAGCACAAAAGCACCAGACTCAACTTTAACTGAAAGTGTTATTCAGTAGCCTAAACTTATTCAAGCTACAGACCGAGAAGAATAAAAATGCTGAAATCTCATATCCCGGTAAAACGCACTAGCATGGCAGAACGGCAAAAAAAAATGTAACTTTTTCACTCCCCCCCCCGGCAGTGCTCTCGCACTGCAGGGGCGGGGAGAGTGAAAAAGTTACATTTACAGAGGCAATGCACGCAACTACAGACAGGGAGCAAGGCGCAGGCAGAACACACACACGCATGTACACAACACTGAACACACACACTTTAATGTTTGATAGATTTTAGAATGTTAAACTCGTCGTGTCTGTGCTCAGTGCTTTCCTAAATTGTCGGCCGCAAGAAGCTCTTGCACGAATGCGCGTGTTTGTTTTTTGTTGTTCGCATGCCGAAAAATTCGCTCGCAAATGCGAGTGAAATGTGCGCACTGTAGAGCCCTGCATTCGACACGTAAACGTTTTTCTCCTTCAATGACATCAACTGGTTTCCACATGTTTAATCGCTGCCCTTCAGTATTATTCAATTCTACATGCAACTGTTATCCCATCATTTATCTACTGATCTATTTGTATTAACACACTCTGGATCACCTAAAACTCAAAACATCCCAAAACAGGGGTGGACAGGAATGAAGTACATTTACTGGAGTTCTGAACTTTAGGACATTTTTCATATCCATACTTTACTCGAGTGTTCATTTTTTGGAAAATTATGACTTTTACTCCACTACATTTGAAGGACAGATATTGGACTCTTGACTCCAGGACATTTCTCTAAAGGTTCCTGTTACTCGTTACTCTGAAATATATCTATCAAATCAGCAAATGAATTTTTGTTTCTTTTCTAAAATGCGAGGCCATACGCTGTGTTCGTGACAGGAGAAAACCAATCACAGTAAACTCCGCCTACGATCAAGTTCAAAGAGCTTGCTGCATTTTTTGAAAAGTTCAGTTTGAACTTGGTGGTGGTGATGATGGTAATGATGACTACAGCAGATAAAAATGATGGTTCCTCACCAGAGCACCCAGGGCCAGATCTAAAGTCCATGTTTGAGATTTTGAAATGAAGAAAGATTTGTATTGTTTTAAATATTTGCTCTGTTTACTGCAAAGAAACATCACTGTTACACAAATTTCCCGTCCAACCTGAGAAAGCATGGTCAGGGATGTAAACATTAGTTGGCAGGGTGGCGTGTTAAAAAATAAAAACAACAACACTGCCCTTTTGTTGATTCAACTGTGCTTCTATCAGCATTTCTACAGGCTTTGTATCATATTCTACACACTTTTTATTCTACAAGTTCGACAAGCGAGTCACTGCATTCAGTAGGTTGTTTCCGAGTCATTAGATTCTGTAAATGCATCGTGGCAACAATACAACACCACCTCGATATTAAAAAGGAAACAAGGAAAACATGAAATTATGAAAAAGTGTTTTTTTTTTGAAGACTTAAACTGCACATGAAGCAAATTTTTTTCAACATATTTCAATAAACATATTGTTGAAACAAACAGCTGCCAAGTTTGAGACGACAGGAATGAAAACTGACGTTTTTATGAGGCAAAGTAGTTTAGTGGGTTTACTAAAAATTGTCAGTTCAGAACTCATGCCCAAAAACACATCAGACAACACCGCCGTGACATCATGCTGGTTGCAAACTTACTGTCACATATCACATCCCACTACAGCGGACAGTAAAACCAAACAAACAGGAGGTTGATATTGTGTCACTGAAGCACCAAATTACATTAGTTTTATGAACACAACCTTTACCCCGGATATAAGGACGCATCAGATCCCATCCGATCCAACTCCGAGAAGAAACTGGGTCAAATTTGTGCAGCGGTATCACCTGGACTTTCACGAACCTCTGAGCAAATATACTGCGCTCTGCTTAGCACATTTCAAAGACAGCTGTTATGAAAGAAGGTATGTGATTCCAACCAGAGACTCCGTCATGATAAAACCGGCAGAAATCATCAGTGAACGCCAAAAAACACAAGTTTAGACGCCAAAATGTTATATTTTATGTCAACAGCGAGTGAACAATCTGCATCACATGATTTATTGTTCTTATTGTTTCATGGACCACCATGACAAATAAGGCTATTCTTCTAGAGAAGGAATAATGAATAAACCTTCAGGCTAAAGGTAAAAAGAAAACCAAAGGTGAAGTTTCATGTTGTATTTCATGCTGTGATGCCAGTGGTATTGCTCTTTATCATATCACAGCACTGATGTCTACATAGAGATCAATCTGTCACAGTCACACAAACAGCTCTGCAGACGACACACAATTTATGGTTTTGCTTTTCCTTTCTTTCAAGGAATCATTTTGTTCAAATAATGGAGTTTAAAGCTTCAATTTTTTGAAGAGTGAAATTAGTTTGTGTCTCAGGTGCAGTTTGTGTGATTAGTTAGTGTTGTAGTAAATTTCACAGTAATTTCAGACACATTGCAGTCAGATCAAGTCCCGTTTTGTGCTGCAGCTTCTCATATACGTCCATCTGACCCAAAGACTCTGTGACAAATCATCAGTGTGCAGTGAAAAGAAACAATCTTCCTCCTCAGGACATTGATGATGAACCTAAAACCTCTGCTTCAGTCTCACTATTAGAGAATGTGTCTTACTGAGGAGCAGGTCATGTGACTCTCAGAGAGATGATCTTACCCCAGTGTCTCCAGTTTACAGTGAGGATTCTCCAGTACAGCACAGAGACGCTTCACTCCTGAGTCTCCCAGTTTATTATTAGACAGATCCAGTTCTCTCAGGTGTGAGGGGTTTGATCTCAGAGCTGAACTCAGAGCAGCACAGCCTTCATCTGAGACACCACAACCCCACAACCTGCAGAGACACAATGACACACACTTCATCAACAGATTTTCATCTTGGTGTAATAGTGGTTGTGAAGATGATGTCTCTCATGTTGGACTGTCTCTATTCTCTTCACCATCTCATCTCATCTCATCTCATCTCATCATCTCTAGCCGCTTTATCCTTCTACAGGGTCGCAGGCAAGCTGGAGCCTATCCCAGCTGACTACAGGCGAAAGGCGGGGTACACCCTGGACAAGTTGCCAGGTCATCACAGGGCTGACACATAGACACAGACAACCATTCACACTCACATTCACACCTACGGTCAATTTAGAGTCACCAGTTAACCTAACCTGCATGTCTTTGGACTGTGGGGGAAACCGGAGCACCCGGAGGAAACCCACATGGACACGGGGAGAACATGCAAACTCCACACAGAAAGGCCCTCGCCGGCCCCGGGGCTCGAACCCAGGACCTTCTTGCTGTGAGGCGACAGCGCTAACCACTACACCACCGTGCCACCCCTTCTCTTCACCAATCACAAGCTATTATTAATAATGACTCAAACATTACCACTGTTACTGACATTAAGTTTACTCGAGGTGCAAATGATTCAGCAAAAAGTCAATAATTTAAAGGTTTAAATGAAGAGTCAGGTTTTGGAGAATTTATTTCTGCTTGACTGGATTTTTAATGATCACATATTTAATTGTAAACACATTTTAATTATTTCTTTAAAGTAAGTGGTTCTGAGGAGAAATGATCACTTCATGACTAATATATTTGTTCTGCATGTTTTTTACAGAAAACTTTAATTGATAAACACCATTGTATACAACTATTAACTGCTGCTTTAGTGAGTTATTGTGACTCTCAGAGAGATGATCTTACTTCAGTGTCTCCACTTTACAGTGAGGATTCTCCAGTACAGCACAGAGACGCTTCACTCCTGAGTCTTCTAGTTTATTCCCAGACAGATCCAGTGTCTTCACAGTCAGATGCAGTTCTCTCAGACTGGAGGTTTCTGAGTTGAGCACTGAGACCAGAGCTTCAGCGCTTTTCCGTTCAATTATATCGCAACTGATCCTGAAGGAAATAAAATAATACATAATAAACTCACACAAATGATCAAACAGGTCCTCAAATCTTTCACTGCACCATTTCATTTTCATAAATGACAAAAGTACAAACTCCGAGTCGACAATACACTGAAATGCTGTAACAGTTATTCACAGTTCAAGCTGATCGGATTTGAGTTTTCTGCTGCACACGTCATCACTGACACATGGGATAAACACGCAACATCAAATCTGATCACCAAATCGGGAAATAAGATTCTGATCTCAAATATTTATAAGAGGAGAAAGGAAAAGAGTTTCAAAAGTCAGGTTTTGATGAAGCAGGCAGAGTTCGAGGCAGAGTCATATTTATCTGAACAGATCAGACATTTGATTTGTTCTCTAATTAGTGAGCGACTGAAATGATCACAGCCCAGTGCTGAAGGAGTTTTATGGAGTTACTCATTGTAGCGCCTCTCTCGCGTGTACTGTCTAACGTGAGAGGTGGCCAACCTGTGTTCTTTAAAATATACTGTATATAGCTTGGGGTTTCACTTATCAACTTAGTGTCAACCTAAGGTGTGTAGAACTACTCTCTTTTTAATTAACACTTTTATCCTTTACCCCTTTAAACATAGCATTCAATGTTACAACTGCATGAATTCCCCAAATAAAATATGCACATATGCACCAAAACCAAGTTTACCTATTCTTTATCTCCTCCCTATATAAGTAAACTTTTTAATCATAGACAGACATCATATAATTTACGTGGAGAGCTAGCTCTAAAAATACCTTCTGTTTGCACCACCAAATATGGTTTACATTCCTTAAGGCAGCGGTTCCCAAACTTGTTTGGCCGCGCACCCCCTTCTATACTCCAACCAGGTTGACGCACCCCCAGTTCCCCAGTTTCAAACACACGCTTTCTTATAAAGGCAGCATCTTTAATCGTGCTAAAATGATAACAAACATCGTTTGCCACACCTGCAGGAAACCACAAAAGTGAAAAAAAACACCAAAGCTTTCTTACAAAGGCAGCATGTCGTGCTCGAATGAGAACATCGAATCACATTAACATATTATGCGCTCTCGTATTTGAATTAGATAGAATTTGACTGAAATGTAACAGTTTTAAAACGTTGCAACACGTTAAATGCGCAAATTCATTACAAAGGGAGATCACATCAAGGCATGTAGTCTACTAGCCAGATATGGGGAAAATATATGATTTTCATCCGTGTTTAAAACACTAGCAACACAACCCTGTCATTACAAGGTTATGAAAATGAATTGAGAATGAATTTAATTTGCAAAAAAGTTAACATATAATAACAGTAAAAATAGCAATGATAATTATGAACATATGCATTTTAAAGAGATACAACAATTAAGGAGCATATCAGGAACAGATAAAGAAGAGGATCCATCTGATTGTGAAGTGCAGCGCTGGCAGCTCAGTCTGCAGTGAGAGAGAGAGAGAGAGACAGACAGACGGTGGGTGGGTCAGTAGGCTACAAGGCCGGATGTAGGGGGGGGCAGTGCCCACCCAAACGTGAGTCCTGCCCACCCAATCAAGATATGGCTATATATAGGTCCTATTTTCAGTAGCAGTATATATTTTTAGCAAGATCAATGCCATTTGGCCAAATACATACCAATATTAATGCGACGGATGGGCCTGCATCTTGGCACAGAGCTCTCCGATGTTTGGGGTAATTGAAGACAGTCTCAGCCTCAAATCTCTCTCAACATCTCCCAGTCTTTGCCGATGTTTAGTTTTAATTGCTGCCAAAGCGGAGAACCCAGCTTCGCACAGATAAGTTGTTGCGAAGGGCATCAAAACTCTCAAGACCTGTTTTGCCAGGACTGTGTATGACGGCATCGACACAGTCCAGAAATCCACAAGTGCCTTTTGCTTGAACTGCAACTGTTTAGTTTTGCCGATTTCAACCAGTTGAGCATCGCGAATGAATGAATGAATGAAGCCACAAACTACTGCAGAACCGTTACGGCATAGGAGAAGAGTTAAAAATTGCCATTACATTTTTTATCTTGCGCACCCCCTAGTGGCAGCTCGCGCACCCCCGGGGGTGCGTGCACCACACTTTGAGAAACCCTGCCTTAAGGTATTTCGGACCTAAGCTTTGGAATTCTCTGTCTGATTCTTGTCACAAATTATCTTTTAATGACTTTATCTGCCATTAAGGAATTAAATTTTATTGCATAGTGCTGCTCATTTCTGTAATTTTTAAATATATTAATATTTCATGAATTTAATTTTATTAATAGTTGTACTATTTTTTTATGATTTATCTATTGTTTATTTTATTTACTATATTTACGTGTATATTTTTATTATATTCGGAGATATTAGCATGTATTTGCTATTTTAAATTTGAATTTAAATAAAGTTTATTGTACTGTATTTAACTATTTACTTAAAATTAAATTTACATATATACTTTCAAGCAATATGCCGCAAAACACAAAATATCCTTTTTTCTTTTCAGTTCTTTCAAAATAGTTCAGTTCACTTTCAATTGCAATTCAACAAAAAAAAAGTTTCACTTCAGTAGCGATAGCAAAAATAGAACCCCTTTGCTAAACCTTATCCTAAAGCTGGCAGTTTATAAACCTAAACTGATACATTACCAAATAAAAGAAAACGAAAAGGGTACCCAACCAAAGCAAGGTGTCAGTCAGAGAGAGATGCAGGCCTGTAGCGTGGCTTGGGAGCGGAGAGACCTAAAACAACATGGCCGCTTCATGCCGTGGCACATGAAATAAAACTCGCTGCTGCTGTCACCGTCAGCCTCTCGGCAGCCTCGCAGCGCTGGCGGTGCTGGGGTTAACAGACGTAGTCATCACAGCCAAACGAATGTGTCTCAGAGGATCGGAATCCACTGGTTTGAACACTGAAGTAGGGCCGGGCAGGCCACTCGCTTGCACAGTCCAAGTAGAAACTCCAACGAGCCAAGTCGGGTTGACTAGCACTCACGGTATCCTCGCGGGAAACTTTTAGCCAAAGTATTCCATATAAATCATGTGTAACACTACTATGCTCAAGCAGAATGTCCATACGTGACTCACTGTCCATTTGTCACTAAACATTTACCCTTACATACATAAAATTAGCATTTTGCCCACTCTACAGTTCACCAGTGTCACTGCGTAACTGCCTACTCATCTCTCGTTCTCTCCTGCTCGCTCTTCTCCTCACTACCACCACTTCCTGTTCCTTCTCGACCTCCAACCCCAACTCTGATTGGCCAACATAACAGGTAAGTGCTTTACAAACTTAATTCTTTCCACATGTACACAGTTTTCACAGTTTTAACATAACATTCACATTTTAAAAGTCAATAAACAAAATATTACTTAGGAATTCAATAACCCCAAATTCCCACAGGGCTACACATGTTACTTATTTATATTCTCAAACACCAATTTCAACAGGGTTACACCCTCCCCCTTTTAAATGTCTGTGTGTCCTCATCAGACACTAATAAATGTATCTTAGGAGTCTTAAGGGCGTAGTAACTATTTATGTTTAGTGTTTTCCTATTTTAATGACTATCCCTCTGTGTACAATAGTTAGAGACTGATCTCTTGATCTACCAGGTTCATCATAGGTGAGCCTAAGAATTGGCTTGGCAGTTCTCTTAGGTCTAGGCTCAGATCTGGGCTTCTCTCTATCCTCCTGGACCTCAGATACTTCTTGGGCAGACTTCGATCCAGCTTCACTGTTCTCTTCTGGAGCTACAACCTGATGAAGCTCCTCATCCTCAGGTTCTGGTTCAGAGTTGTGGTCAGCATCTTCTGGGTCTGAATCATCTTCCTGAACAGGTTCATTATCAGTTTCAGAGTCATTATCATTTTCTGGTTCAGGGTCAGCTTCTAAGTCAACTACTGGCCTGGCAGTATCTTGCACCCTCGGTAGAGGCTCTCTCCGAGTGACATGGTGCGTAACATAATACTCCATGTCAGAGGATGAATCAGAAAACTCCTGTAACTCTTGAAACTCTGGTCTTAAGTTTCTTTGACTTTTCTTACGAGTGTCTGCTCTGGTCTTTTTTCTGGCAGGTGGATCTTTAACCTGGTTGGTGAGTGGCATTCTCACAAGCTGTCCAGTAGGGAGAAGGTGGTCCCTGTGTATAGTCTTTGTCCCTAGACTTCCATCCTCCCGTTTGATCTTGAACACAGGTAGGTTGGGCATCTTTCCAACAACATAGGGATCAGGGCTCCACTTACTTTCCAGCTTATGCTTGCCTCTCAGGCCTAGATTCTGGAGCAGTACTCTGTCACCAATCTCTATGGACTGAAACGTAACTCGGCGGTCATACAACCTCTTGTTTCTCTGGTGCCGTTTATCTGCAGCATCAGAGGCCAACTTATAGGCTTGCTTCAAGTCTTCCTTCAGTGTTGTTACATATTGAATGTGGCATGCATCTTCAATGCCATCTGGGGACATTCCAAAACACAAGTCAACAGGAAGTCTCGCCTCTCTGCCGAACATTAGGAGGTAAGGCGAGTACCCTGTGGCATCACACTTTGTGGTATTGTATGCGTGGACCAAGTAAGGCACATGTTGGCTCCACGTATGCTTCTTCTCCCGGCCTAACGTACTGAGCATGAAGAGCAGAGTTCAATTAAACCTTTCTGGCTGCAGGTCTCCTTGTGGATGATACGGCATTGTCCGTGACTTGCGTATCCCCATCAAAGTCAACAGCTCTCTGATCAAACGGCTCTCGAAATCTCTTCCTTGATCCGAATGGATCTTTGAAGGCAGTCCATAATGTAGGAAATATTTCTCAATCAGGACCTTCGCCACAACATGGGCCTTCTGGCTTTTTGTTGGGAAAGCCTGGGCGTATCTCGTGAAATGATCAGTGACCACTAACACGTTACTTATGCCTTTGGTGTCAGGCTCCAGGGAAAGAAAGTCCATGCACACTAAATCCATAGGCCCATGGCTAATGATCTTGTGCAATGGATCCAGCTCTCTGTACAGGGGTCTTGTGAGTGACACACTCTCCACAGTTCTTAATGTATTCTTCCACATGCATTGACATCCTAGGCCAGAAGAATCTACTTTGGAGCAGGTCAACGATTCTCTCTTGCCCAAGGTGTACCAGGTCATCATGCATGGCCTGCATAACCATTTCCCGGAACTCTTGGCAGGATGAGTTGACTGACTACATCCCCAGAGGGTCTCTTGATGTATCGGTACAGCAATCCATCTTTCAGGGACAGTTTCCCAGCTTCTCTTTTCAGCCTTGACAACTTGGAGCTCATGTTCACATCCTCTGGCCAGCATCCATGCTTGACAGCCTGGATGGCTGGTCCAATGGCTTCATCCTCTCCCTGAGCCTTCCTAAGATTCGGCTTGGACATGAGTTCCAGTGACTTTAGCTCCATGTGTGTTGGAAAAACATACAGGTCAGGAACACAGTGAGAAGAGGCTCCAAGCTGAGCAACACACACTGGCATACTACGGGCAGACTCTGGGATGCAAACTCTCTGGTAGATGGTCCTCACTCCAGACTGGGGTATAGTCACCCAGCCATCGTCATCCTCTTCTGGCATGTTCCTTGACAACAGGTCAGCATCAATGTTCTGTCGGCCTGGGCGATACCGAACATCAAACTCATAGGTCAATAAAGCAGCTAGCCAGCGATGCCCTACCACATTGAGCTTGGCTGTAGACAGCACGTACGTAAGCGGGTTGTTATCAGTACATAAGGTGAATCTTGCCCCGTACAGGTAGTCATGGAATTTGTCAACGACCGCCCACTTGAGTGACAAAAATTCCAGCTGATGTATGGGGTAGTTTCTCTCTGCAGAGCTTACTTTACTACTTGCAATGGTGACTGGTCTCAGGCCTTCAGGGTGTTCTTGGTAAAGAACAGCACCAAGACCCTTCAAGCTTGCGTCTACATGCAGGATGTATGGCTTTTGTGGATTGGCAAATGCCAGAACAGGCGCATGTGTCAGACAGTGAATTATATGATGAAACGCATTTGTGCAAGATTTGTCCCATCTTTCCCCGAAAGGCTCCGATTCCTTCAAATAGATTTTGTTTACATCTTAAGTATACTTCTTTCTCTTCTGAGTTGGAGTGTAGCCTTTGGTGAGTTCAGTTATTGGTCTTACGATTGCAGAATAGTTCTGAATGAAACAGCAGTAATAACCGCAAAATCCTAAGAAAGACTGTAACGTCTTCAGGTTTGTTGGCATTGGCCATGTAGTGACGGCCTCAATCTTGTTTGGATCTGGGGCGATGCCATCCGCCGACACGATGTGCCCCAGATATTTGACCCTTGGCAGACAGATCTGGCACTTGTCAACTGAAAGTTTCAGCCCAACTTCACTGAGACGATCTAGGACCTTGAGTAGTCTTTCTTTGTGTTCCTCGAGAGTTTTTCCAAACACTATCATGTCATCAAGGTATACTAGCACTTGTAAGAGGTTCATGTCACCAACCGCCTTTTCCATTAACCTCTGAAAAGTTGTAGGGGCCCCAATAATGCCTTGAGGCATTCATTCAAACTGGAAAAATCCTAACAGGCAAATGAATGCCGTTTTCTCTTTGTCCTCTTCAGACATAGCTATCTGGTAGTAGCCTGAATGCAAATCCAGTACAGAGAACCATTGACTTCCTGTTAAGGCATTCAGTGCATCTTCAATGCATGGTGTTGCATACTGGTCAGGTATGGTTCGGCTATTCAATAGTTTGTAGTCTATGCACATCCTAATAGCTCCAGTTTTCTTTCTGACTACAACTATTGGGGATGCATAGGGGCTTTGCGACTCGGTTATGATCCCCGCCTGCAGCAGTTCTTGTAAATGCTTTCCAACATCTTCAATATCTGCAGGGGCCAGCCGGCGTGATCGTTGATGGAAAGGCCTGGAATCATCAAGTTGGATTCTGTGCTCTATGCCTCTTGCTAATCCCACATCCCAGTCATGCATTGAGAAGACATGTGACTTCTGAGCCAGTTTCTTACATAATCTGCTCTTCCATTGCTCCAAGATAGGAAAGTCTCCAAAGTTGATCATGCTCTCATCAAAGTCAGAGAAAGCAGTATCCTTAGGGGGAATTGTTGCAACTAAGTCAATGTGGTACACACATCCAATCACGGTTCCCGCAGGTATGCAAGTTTCTCTTGAAGACTCATTTTTGAGTAGTATCCTCAAGCTGTTGACATCCAATGCCTCACTGGGCACAACCATGGGAGGAAAAATCACCTCCGCAGGTAGAGCAGCTACTGGTGATGAGTCTATCATCAGGATTTCTTGAGCAACCAGCTTCTTCAGCTCAACTTTGCACACAACATGAGTGTCACCATCCGGGGGTAAGATCAAAGGGCCAGGACCCATCCATCTGACATGGCCAGCCTCATCATCATGGACCGGGACAGCAACACCCCAGAGTGCAGGTTGATCTTCCTTGACACAAACACGAAGGCCTAGTGTTTGGGCGACATCAACGCCATGGTCTTTGCATTGACTAACCAAACGTCTAACATGGCTCGCATTGGTGCCCACAATGACAGACGTCTTATCTTCAGTCCTGGGGTTAGGACATATGAGAGCTAGAACAGTTACAGTCTGAGCGGTTCCTAACACCTCAGCTGGATACTCCACATCAACTACCACATAGCCCCGGTAAGGGTAGCTAGCTCCAGACTCACTTAAACCCCACAGGGAAAGACTAGATACGGGCTGAATAGGGATATCAGACAAGTATTTCTGGTACCAGTGCTCAAAAATGATCGTCACCTGAGAGCCACTATCTAATAAAGCAGTGCAGGGCTATCCATTAACCTTCAGCGGCACCAGGCTAGGGGGTCCTATCAACTCATCAGGAATACACACCCTCTCCGACAAGTCAGCAGTACTTTTCTTAACTGCACAATTAACTGGACTTGCTGTGGCATCACTTGACAGCTGGTGGTTCTTTGACAGCTTCAGGGTCTGAATAAGTCTCTTGATAACTTTAGCCTGGTTTTCTGGGCTTTGGCACTTCCCTGCAAAATGCCCATTCTCACCACATCGATAACAGAAATGTTCCTCTGACACTTTGGACGATCTTTGTGGGAAGCTGGTTACTGGTCTTGAGGTGTTCACAGCTGAAACCACCACTTGAGGTTCAGCAACTTTCTTTGTGACTTTCTGTTGCAAGCGTTTTTGTTTTTTCAAAGCTGCTATCTCACTATCTGAACTACACTCACTGTACACTACATTTGTGGGAGTCTTCTCAATGCTAGCTGACATGTCTTGAGATGGCTTAGACACAACAGCAGCAACTAAGGCCTTAAGCTCTCTGATCTCAGACTTCAAGTTCTGAATTTCGGTTTGTTTGACCTCAACATTCTGCTTTACATTTGCATTTTGTATAACCGGGGTAATCTTTTTCCATGAGGCCTCATAGTCCTCCTCTGTGCGTATCTCTTAACAACTGGAGAAAGGTCGGGGGCTTTGCTCTCCTCTCTCGCAAACGAAGGTTTACTAACATCAGATCAGATGCTATGGCACCACGCAACAACTGTTCGAGTCTTGCTTTATCTGCACAACCATGGGGGAGACCATCTCTCTGCACAACCCTGTTCAATGACTGTTCTAGACATCTGAGGTAGTCAGACAGCTTCTCACCTGGTTGTTGCTGCAGTAAGTGAAATGCAAAATACAACTCTTCTCCTGACTCTGCTGTCCCAAAAGCATGCTCAAGTGCCTCTAAGCAGTCTTCAGGGCTCACATCAGAATCACTGTCTCGTGCTGCTTTTATAATGTCAAGCGCCGGGCCTCGAAGACTTTCCATCAGCCTCCGCCTCTTCTCTTTGCGAGAGCAGTCACACTCTTCCACCATGAGCCGTGCTTGACCCAACCAGTGGTCAAACTGCTCTTCTCCAGCTGGAGTGGGCAACAACCCAGAGAACATACGTAGGCGGCGATAACTTCCATACTCACTGGAGGGCTTTGACGTCTTGTCAAGTAAATCACTCACAGCCCGCAGAATGGCCTCTGTTGACTTAGTAGCCTCTTCAGCAGAGAACAATGAACAGAGGTTTTGTGCGCGCTCACCTTCAGCTTGCCGCGGGCTGGACATATGAAATTGTGCATTGGCTCGTGTAGTTTCATCTGCTATTACGACAAACCACGGCCCTTCACCGTGAATAGGAAACACTTCAAAGGGAACCCTTTCACCTTGTACACCTTCCTTACATTCACACAAGACAAAGTATCGGTTTCGTCTCACATTGAAAATTCAGCCTTCGACCCACACACGTCCCAAGCACTTCACTGTTTGCATTGTTTCTATTGCACTTGTATCTACATCATCTTGAATGAGCACCATGACTGTATGAGCCTCATCTAAAGCCTCCCCATGGCACCATCCCTTTAACTCTGATACTAGCTCTTTTAGATGTTCCATATTAGCTAATCAGTTAGCACTATTTAAAACTTCAGAATAAAAATTTTTAGTACTAAAATGGGTTAGCTTATTAACTAGCACTGCGTGTCTTCAAAATGCTAAGTTTCAGAAACAAAATACTCTGTTAGGGTTTTGCTGGGATTCAAACCTGGTTTGCTGGTGTGATAATCCAGCAAACCCCCACTAGGCCACCAGGGGGATGACTCAAATGCAGAGGCATGAGGTGGAAGTAGAAAAAGTATCAAAAGGTTTATTTACAATATTTACACGCAAAAAATCCAAAAAGTATAATTCAAAACGCTCAGAAGATATAAGGAAAAAAATTAAAAATCCAAAACTTCAAAGTAAATACAAAAGCCAATAACCAGAAAAGAAGGGGTAAAAATCCAAACGCTCAGAAGATCCAAAAAGTCAAAAACAAAATCCACAAAGTCCAAAAGAAAGCAAAAATACAAAGAACACAAGGACATAGGCGAGGAAATAGGAACAGAGGTAACTACAGCTAAACATAACAGCACAAAGGCTCCGTGACAAGAGGACTGAACTCAGGGGTATAAATACACAAACTAAAATAGGACACAGGTGACACTAATGAGGACTAGGCGGGGCACAAGACACATGGAAAACAACAAACATAAAACACAGAAACAGTGGCGGCCTCTAGAGGCCAAAACAAACATGACATGAAAAGGAAATAACAGCGGCCTCTAGAGGCCAAAACAGTCCCAGTCCTAACATACTCGACAAAAAAACCCACACTATAATCCCAGCAGTGCCTCCATTTGTGTAGCGCCTCTCTAGCGTGTACTGTCTAATGTGAGAGGTGGCTAACCTGTGTTCTTTAAAATATATATAGCTTGAGGTTTCACTTATCAACTTAGTGTCAACCTAAGGTGTGTAGAACTACTCTCTTTTTAATTAACACTTTTATCCTTTACCCCTTTAAATGTAGCATTCAATGTTACTACTGCATGAATTCCCCAAATAAAATATGCACATATGCACCAAAACAAAAGTTTACCTATTCTTTATCTCCTCCCTATATAAGTAAACTTTTTAATAATAGACAAACATCATATAATTTACGTGGAGAGCTAGCTCTAAAAATACCTTCTGTTTGCACCACCAAATATGGTTTACATTCCTTAAGGTATTTCGGACCTAAGCTTTGGAATTCTCTGTCTGATTCTTGTCACAAATTATCTTTAAATGACTTTAAATCTGCATTTAAGGAATTAAATTTTACTGCATAGTGCTGCTCATTTCTGTAATTTTTAAATATATTAATATTTCATTTATTTAATTTTATTAATAGTTGTACTATGTTTTTTTATGATTTATCTATTATTAATTTTATTATTTACTATATTTATGTGTATATTTTTATTATATTCAGAGATATTAGCATGTATTTGCTCTTTTAAATTCGAATTTAAATAAAGTTTATTGTACTGTATTTAACTATTTACTTAAAATTAAATTTACATATATACTTTCAAGCAATATGCCGCAAAACACAAAATATCCTTTTTTCTTTTCAGTTCATTTCTTTCAAAATAGTTCAGTTCACTTTCAATTGCAATTCAACACCAAAAAAATGTTTCACTTCAGTAGCGATAGCAAAAATAGAACCCCTTGGCTAAACCTTATCCTAAAGCTGGCAGTTTATAAACCTAAACTGATACATTACCAAATAAACAAAAACGAAAAGGGTACCCAACCAAAAGGGCAAGGTGTCAGTCAGAGAGAGATGCAGGCCTGTAGCGTGGCTTGGGAGCGGAGAGACCTAAAATAACATGGCCACTTCACGCCATGGCACATGAAATAAAACTCGCTGCTGATGTCGCTGTCAGCCTCTCGGTAGCCTCGCAGCGCTGGCGGTGCTGGGGTTAACAGGCGGCGGCGTCACAGCCAAACAAATGTGTCTCAGAGGATCGGAATCCACTGGTTTGAACACTGAAGCAGGGCAGGGCAGGCCACTCGCTTGCACAGTCCAAGTAGAAACTCCAACGAGCTACGTCGGGTTGACTAGCACTCACGGTATCCTCGCGGGAAACTTTTAGCCAAAGTATTCCAGATAAATCACATGCAACACTACTATGCTCAAGCAGAATGTCCATACGCGACTCACTGTCCGTTTGTCACTAAACATTTACCCTTACATACATAAAATTAGCATTTTGCCAACTCTAAAGTTCACCAGTGTCACTGCATAACTGCCTACTCATCTCTCGTTCTCTTCCGCTCGCTCGTCTCCTCACTACCACCACTTCCTGTTCCTTCTCGACCTCCAACCCCAACTCTGATTGGCCAACATAACAGGTAAGTGCTTTACAAACTTAATTCTTTCCACATGTACGGTACACAGTTTTCACAGTTTTAACATAGCATTCACATTTTAAAAGTCAATAAACAAAATATCACTTAGGAATTCAATAACCCCAAATTCCCACAGGGCTACACATGTTACTTATTTATATTCTCATACACCAATTTCAACAGGGTTATATCATGATGAGCTTGTTGGCTAACTCTGTGTGTGTGTGTGTGTGTGTGTGTGTGTGTGTGTGTTCGTGTTCCCAGGTGCTCCTTATTTGTTCCTGGTGCCAGTGATTTACAGACTGGACATGTTCTTCCCCTTACACTCTGTGTGTTGTCTCTCCCTGTCTGACCTGAAATCAATAAATCACAGAGCTACAGCAGGGAAAAGAACAAAAGCTGTAAAGGTCAAAAAAGTTAAAATGTATAAAAGCTGTCCGGATATTGGAAGAACAAAAGGATAATTAGCATGTAATAAATTGATATGATGGTGTAATAAAAGTAAATAAGAATGGTGTTTCTCATGAGTTCTCTGTGAAAGTCTGTTGTTTTTCCACTTGAATAAAACCTTTTATCAGGTCATAATAACAGTAAAGATTTTAATTATAATTCTGTACTACTGCAAACTCCACACGGTTCTATCTGCCCAGTGTCTGCGTCATTACATTTCAGCTGTTACATAAATTTAGTCTGGAGAATTGTGAAGAAAAAGATTTTCAAGCTAAACACAGTGAAGGTTTTGCACAGAAGAAAAAAATCTGCATGTTTATTGGACACTGGAGCCTGTAATAGAGGTGTAATTTGTAAATATTGTAAATAAACTATAAGTAAAAGTTTCTTTGATTATTTGCATTGATTTTTGGAAATGTGTTGTTTGTAAGTCTAGTTAGTTGGCTGTTGCTTCCATCTTCAGTTCACAGCTTCGATACTTCTTGGGACAAAATGATATCACTCGACACGTAAACATTTTTCTCCTTCAATGACATCAACTGGTTTCCACATGTTTAATCGCTGCCCTTCAGTATTATTCAATTCTACATGCAACTGTTATCCCCTCATTTATCTACTGATCTATTTGTATTAACACACTCTGGATCACCTGAAACTCAAAACATCCCAAAACAGGGGTGGACAAGAACGAAGTACATTTACTAGAGTTCTGAATTTAAGGAAGTTTTTCGGAACTATACTTTACTCGAGTGTTAATTTTTTGGAAAATTATGACTTTTATTCCACTACATTTGAAGGACAGATATTGGACTCTTGTTTCCAGGACATTCCTCTCAAGGTTCCTGTTACTCGTTACTCTGAAATATATGTATCAAATCAGCAAATTAATTTTTGTTTCTTTTCTAAAATGCGAGGCCATACGCTGTGTTCGTGACAGGAGAAAACCAATCACAGTAAACTCCTCCTACACTCAAGTTCAAAGTGCTTGCTGCATTTTTTGAACAGTTCAGTTTGAACTTGGTGGTGGTGATGATGGTAATGATGACTACAGCAGATAAAAATGATGGTTCCTCACCAGAGCACCCAGGGCCAGATCTAAAGTCCATGTTTGAGATTTTGAAATGAAGAAAGATTTGTATTGTTTTAAATATTTGCTCTGTTTACCGCAAAGAAACATCACTGTTACACAAATTTCCCGTCCAACCTGAGAAAGCATGGTCAGGGATGTAAACATTAGTTGGCAGGGTGGGGTGTTAAAAAATAAAAACAACAACGCTGTCCTTTTGGTGATTCAACTGTGTTTCTATCAGCATTTCTACAGGCTTTGTATCATATTCTACACTCTTTTTATTCTACAGGTTCTACAAGCGAGTCACTGCATTCAGTAGGTTGTTTCCGAGTCATTAGATTCTGTAAATGCATCGTGGCAACAATCCAACAACACCTTGATATTAAAAAGGAAACAAGGAAAACATGAAATCATTAAAAAGTGTTTTTTTGAAGACTTAAACTGCACATGAAGCAAATTTTTTTCGACATATTTCAATAAACATATTGTTGAAACAAACAGCTGCCAAGTTTGAGACGACAGGAATGAAAACTGACGTTTTTATGAGGCAAAGGAGTTTAGTGGGTTTACTAAAAAATTGTCAGTTCAGAACTAATGCCCAAAACACATCATACAACACCGCCGTGACGTCATGCTGGTTGCAAACTTACTATCACTTATCACATTCCACTACAGTGGACAGTCAAACCAAACAAACAGGAGGTTGATATTGTGTCACTGAAGCACCAAATTATGTTAGTTTTATGAACACAACCTTTACCCTGGATATAAGGATGCATCAGATCCCATCCAATCCAACTCCGAGAAGAAACTGGGTCAAATTTGTGCAGTGCTATCACCTGGACTTTCACGAACCTCTGAGCAAATACACTGCACTCTGCTCAGCACATTTCAAAGACAGCTGTTATGAAAGAAGGTATGTGATTCCAACCAGAGACTCCGTCACGATAAAGCCACCAGAAATCATCAGTGAACGCCAAAAAACACAAGTTTATACACCAAAATGTTATATTTTAAGTCAACAGTGAGTTAACAATCTGCGTCGCATAATTTATTGTTCTTATTGTTTCATGGACCGCCATCACAAATAAGACTATTCTTGTAGAGATGGAATAATGAATAAACCTTCAGGCTAAAGGTAAAAAGAAAACCAAAGGTGAAGTTTCATGCTGTATTTCATGCTGTGATGCCAGTGGTATTGCTCTTTATCATATCACAGCACTGATGTCTACATAGAGAGCAATCTGTCACAGTCACACAAACAGCTCTGCAGACGACACGCAATTTATGGTTTTGCTTTTCCTGTCTTTCAAGGAATCATTTTATTCAAATAACTGAGTTTAAAGCTTCAATTTTTTGAAGAGTGAAGTTAGTTTGTGTCTCAGGTGCAGTTTGTGTGATTAGTTACAATGTTGTAGTAAATTTCACAGTGATTTCAGACACATTGCAGTCGGATCAAGTCCCGTTTTGTGCTGCAGCTTCTCACATACGTCCATCTGACCCAACGACTCTGTGACAAATCATCAGTGTGCAGTGAAAAGAAACAATCTTCCTCCTCAGGACATTGATGATGAACCTAAAACCTCTGCTTCAGTCTCACTATTAGAGAATGTGTCTTACTGAGGAGCAGGTCATGTGACTCTCAGAGAGATGATCTTACCCCAGTGTCTCCAGTTTACAGTGAGGATTCTCCAGTACAGCACAGAGACGCTTCACTCCTGAGTCTCCCAGATTATTATAGGACAAATCCAGTTCTCTCAGGTGTGAGGGGTTTAATCTCAGAGCTGAACTCAGAGCAGCACAGCCTTCATCTGAGACACCACAATCACGCAACCTGCAGAGACACAATGACACACACGTCATCAACAGATTTTCATCTTGGTGTAATAGTGGTTGTGAAGATGATGTCTCTCATGTTGGACTGTCTCTATTCTCTTCACCAATCACAAGCTATTATTAATAATGACTCAAACATTACTACTGTTACTGACATTAAGGTTACTCGAGGTGCAAATGATTCAGAAAAAGTCAATAATTTAAAGGGTTAAGTGAAGTCAGGTTTTGTAGAATTTATCTCTGCTTGACTGGATTTTTAATGATCACATTTTTAATTGGAAAGACATTTTAATTATTTCTTTAAAGTAAAAGTGACTCTGAGGAGAAATGGTCACTTCATGACTAATATATTTGTCCTGCATGTTTTACTTTTATAGAAAATTTTAATTGATAAACAACACTGTATGCAACTATTAACTGCTGCTTTAGTGAGTTATTGTGACTCTCAGACAGATGATCTTACCTCAGTTTGTCCAGTTTACAGAGAGGATTCTCCAGTCCAGCACAGAGATGCTTCACTCCTGAGTCTTCTAGTTTATTATAGGACAAATCCAGGTATCTCAGGTGTGAGAGGTTTGATCTCAGAGCTGAACTCAGAGCAGCACAGCCTTCATCTGAGACACCACAACCACACAACCTGCAGAGACACAATGACATACACTTCATCAACAGATTTTCATCTTGGTTTAATTCTGACTTTAAAGATGAGTGTAAAATTAATTTTATTATTCAAAATGTCATGAGGATTTAATATCACCTGTTTATTCTCATTAACAGTGTAATTAATAATGATAATACTGAGTGTTATATTCAGTTTCTCTCTTCTGTTGTGTTTGATATTAAACCATCAGCAGCTGAAGCTGAACAGAGAACAGCAGAGAGACCATGAACTTTAATCAGAGAGAGAGAGAGAGAGAGAGAGAGAGAGACTGAATCTCAGATGGTTCTCTACTTGACTTATAGTGCACTACACGGGGCAATAAACTTGTTTCTCCAGAGTCTACAGAGTGAATTGATAGAACTCGTCTCATCTTCTTCCGCTTTATCCAGGACTGGGTCGCGGAGGCAGCAGTCTGAGCATGGAAGCCCAAACTTCCCTTTCCCCAGACACCTCGGCCAGCTCCTCGGGAAGAACACCGAGGCGTTCCCAGGCCAGCCGAGAGACATAGTTCCTCCAGCGTGTCCTGGGTCTTCCCCAGGGCCTCCTCCCGGGGGGTCATGCCTGGAACACCTCCACAGGGAGGCGTCCAGGAGGCATCCGAAAAAGATGCCCGAGCCACCTCAGCTGATTCCTCTTGATGTGGAGGAGCAGCGGCTCTACTCCAAGCTCCTCCCGAGTGACTGTGCTTCTCACCCTATCTCTAAGGGAGCACCCAGCCACCCTGCGAAGGAAACTCATTTCGGCCGCTTGTATCCGTGATCTTGTTCTTTCGGTCATTACCCAAAGCTCATGACCATAGGTATCATGACCATATCATGAATTGATAGAACACTATAGATTTATATTATTGTAGAATCAGGGAAGTAAAAGTCTGAATCATGGAGAAAAACAAGCACCATAATGAATTCAAACAAAGATATACTAATGTCCAACTTAAAGCGTTCATTCTGAGGAGGAATAACATTCATGTCTTTTCGAAACCAGATTACTGACTGATAATTATCAGTCAGTAATCTGGTTTCAAAAAGACATGAATGTTATCTGGATAACCTGGTGATAACATGTTACCATGTTATCTGGATAACCTGGTGAACCTGATGTGGAAATATTTTACACTCCATCCGTTTTATAATGCAGGATTTTTTTTTTAACTGGCAATAAATTATAATTTATTGTCAGTTAAAAAAAATCCTGCAGTATAAAAAGGATGGAGGGTAAACTATTTCCATATCAGGTTCACCAGGTTATCCAGATTTAGGGAGTCAAATTTACAGTAAATAGAAAATGTCCATAAGAAGGACATGAAGATAGAGGGGCCAGATGTGCTGAACTTTTTCACTCAAGACAAAATTTGTAATAACTCAAGACCATTTTAGGGTCTTGGAGAAAGAACTATGGAGGAAAACTGCATGGGTTTAATACTGCTTGTTCACTGAGCTGCTTCTCCAACACAGATCTGGCAACCCGGTTCATAGCAGATAGACAAACTGAAAGATTCTGCTGCAGCTTCTCACATACGTCCATCTGACCCAAAGACTCTGTGACAAATCATCAGTGTGCAGTGAAAAGAAACAATCTTCCTCCTCAGGACACTGATGATGAACCTAAAACCTTTGCTTCAGTCTCACTATTAGAGAATGTGTCTTACTGAGGAGCAGGTCATGTGACTCTCAGAGAGATGATCTTACCACAGTGTCTCCAGTTTACAGTGAGGATTCTCCAGTACAGCACAGAGACGCTTCACTCCTGAGTCTCCCAGATTATTATTAGACAGATTCATGTCTCTCAGATGTGAGGGGGTTGATCTCAGAGCTGAACTCAGAGCAGCACAGCCTTCATCTGAGACACCACAACCACACAACCTGCAGAGACACAATGACACGCTACATCAACAGATTTTCATCTTGGTGTAATAGTGGTTGTGAAGAGGATGTCTCTCATGTTGGACTGTCTCTATTCTCTTCACCAATCACAAGGTAGTATTAATAATGACTCAAACATTACCACTGTTACTGACATTAAGTTTACTCGAGGTGCAAATCTCATCTCATCTCATTATCTCTAGCCGCTTTATCCTGTTCTACAGGGTGGCAGGCAAGCTGGAGCCTATCCCAGCTGACTACAGGCGAAAGGTGGGGTACACCCTGGACAAGTCGCCAGGTCATAACAGGGCTAACTCAGACACAGACAACCATTCACACTCACATTCACACCTACGGTCAATTTAGAGTCACCAGTTAACCTAAACTGCATGTCTTTGGACTGTGGGGGAAACCGGAGCACCCGGAGGAAACCCACGTGGACACGGGGAGAACATGCAAACTCCGCACAGAAAGACCCTCACCGGCCACAGGGCTCGAATCCGGACCTTCTTGCTGTGAGGCGACAGCACTAACCACTACACCACCGTGCCGCCCTGAGGTGCAAATGATTCAGCAAAAGTTAAATAATTTAAAAGTTTAAGTGAAGTCAGGTTTTGTAGAATTTATCTTGGCTTGACTGGATTTTTGATGCTCACATATTTAATTGTAAAAAGACACTGAATTATTTCTTTAAAGTAAAAGTGATTCTGAGGAGAAATGATCACTTCATGACTAATATATTTGTTCTGCATGTTTTACTTTTACAGAAAAATGTAATTGATAAATAACACTGTATACAACTATTAACTGCTGCTTTCGTGAGTTATTGTGACTCTCAGAGAGATGATCTTACCTCACTGTCTCCACTTTACAGTGAGGATTCTCCAGTACAGCACAGAGACGCTTCACTCCTGAGTCTTCTAGTTTATTCCAAGTCAGATCCAGTGTCTTCACAGTCAGATGCAGTTCTCTCAGACTGGAGGTTTCTGAGTTGAGCACTGAGACCAGAGCTTCAGCGCTTCCCCCTTTAATTGTCTCACAACTGATCCTGAAGGAAATAAAATAATACATAATAAACTCACACAAATGATCAAACAGGTCCTCATATCTTTCACTGCACCATTTCATTTTCATAAATGACAAAAGTACAAACTCCGAGTCAACAATACACTGAAATGCTGTAACAGTAATTCACAGTTCGAACTGTTCGGATTTGAGTTTTCTGCTGCACACGTCATCACTGACACGTGGGATAAACACGCAACATAAAATCTGATCACCAAATCAGGAAATAAGAGTCTGATCTCAAATATTTATAAGAGGAGAAAGGAAAAGAGTTTCAAAAGTCATGTTTAGATGAAGCAGGCAGAGTTTGAGGCAGTTCTATTTCTCTGAACAGATAAGACATTTGATTTGTTCTCTAATTAGTGAGCGACTGAAATGATCATAGCCCAGTGCTGAAGGAGTTTTATGGAGATACTCATGATGAGCTCATTGACCAAGTATGTTGTGTGTGTCCCCAGATGCTCCTTATTTGTTCCTGGTGCCAGTGATTTACAGACTGGACATGTTCTTCCCCTTATGCCCAGGTCAGACGGCAGGCTGCAACTAGTTTTCACTACTTGTGTCTCCCTGCAATAACAAAATTGCAGATAGATGCAAAACTGGTCTTGTGTTATGACGACATAAGTAACAGCAGAGTGTTGCAGAGGGTCTTTAGTACAGGCAGGTTGACGCAAGTGGATCACGATCTGTTCGCATTTCAGCTGTGATTCGCTTCCAATCAGTGCAAATCGCAGTTTGACGCATGTAGAGGCAGGCGGTCATGCATTGCTTGAGTGACCAATCGTGGGTTGAAGCAGTTTGGATTGTGGAGAAGAAGAGAGGAAGGCAAAAACGCACGTTCACATGAACTCTGGGACTTCCACAGTACTCATAGTTTATTAACTTACTACAGCAAAATTCTCTGAGTTAATTTCCCAGTGTTAAGTAAAAGTGTTAAAATATAGAGCTGAAATGACACTGTAAAAAATTTATTTAACTATAGGAAGTGTTAAATTAACACTGCAGAGATTGGGACAAAATAAACACCGGTACTGTTATTGGTGACAAGATGTGGTGAGCAGGATCCAAAAGCAGAACAGAAACCAGAAAATCCAACGAACAAAAAAAGATTTAATTAAAGTCCAAGAGAATAAATGAACAAAAATAACAAAAAAAAAAAAACTGTAAACAAAAAACAGCACAAAAACATGAAAAAAAGTGATAAGTGTTGGGTCCAGTATGAACCTGGCAGGGACCCAACTTCTCTCCTCGGGACAGTAACCCTCCTAGTCCACCAGGTACTGAAGACCTCTGCCTCACCGCCACACCTTCAGCAGTTTCTTGACTGTGTAGGTCTTGCCGCCATCGATGAGCCTGGGAGGAGGAAGGGGTTTGGAAGGTGGGAGCAAAGGACTGGAAACCAGAGGTTTAAACTGTGATACATGAAAGGTAGGGTGAACACGTCGCATGGTGAGTGGTAATGCCAGTCTATCAGAACATGGGTTGATTACCTTCTTGATGAGGAAGGGTCCAAGGAACCTGGGTGCCAGCTTGCGAGAGATGGCCCTAAGTGGCTCATTGGCCCACTCGGTAGGTGGGTGCCTTGAAGCGACGTTTGTTGGCCTGCTTCTTGGATGCGAGTGCGGAGCGAATGAGTCTTCTCCAGGCCAATGCCCACGTCCTTCTGCAGCGGTGTATAAAGGCCTGGGCTGATGGTATGGCAACCTCCTCCTCCTGGCTGGGGAACAGTGGTGGTAGGTACCCTAGGGAGCACTGGAACTGAGAGAGACCTGTGGCAGAGGAAGGGAGAGTGTTGTGTGTATTCGATCCAAGGAAGGTACTTGCTCCAAGAACTGGCATCCCTGGATGCCATGCACCTGAGTGCAACCTCCAAAGCCTGGTTGGCCCATTCTGCCTGGCTGTTGGTCTGTGGGTGAAAGCCTGAGGAGAGACTACAGGTGGCCCCGATGAGTTTGCAGAAGGCTCTCCAGAACTGTGCAGTGAACTGAGGACCCCGGTCAGAAACTATGTCAAGTCAAATTTATTTGTATAGCGCTTTTAACAATAAACATTGTCACAAAGCAGCTTTACAGAATTTGAACGACTTAAAACATGAGCTAATTTTATCCCTAATCTATCCCCAATGAGCAAGCCTGTGGCGACGGTGGCAAGGAAAAACTCCCTCAGACGACATGAAGAAACCTCGAGAGGAACCAGACTCAAAAGGGAACCCATCCTCATTTGGGCAACAACAGACAGCCTGACTATAATATTAACAGTTTTAACATGAAGTCAGTTTCGTTGATGTTATAACTCTTCATTGATGGAAACTTGAGTGCAAAACTGTTCATGATAACTACAGTCGTAAAGTTAGCAAGACAACTGTAGTCCTCAGCCATAAAAGCATTACTGTAAGAGTCCAGAGCATCCTCCAGGTATAACCCTCAACTGTCCTCATGGGGCCATCCTTCACAGGAGCGGTGCAATAAAACTCCGACCAGACACAGCGCACCTGGATGGATCAAGCATGTCCGAGGGGCAGAAGAGGCCAGCATCTCAATCCCAGAACCAACATGTAACTCAGAGGGACAGATTGGGGGGGGGGAAGAGAGAGGCAGGCAGACCATGTCGGTAGGCAGACCATGTAGATGGAAAACGTGGTGGATGAGTAGTTCTGAGGTCTCTTTGGATGAGGGGAGCTTGGGCAGAGGAATGAAATGGACGGTCTTAGAAAAACGGTCAATGACAGTGAGGATGCATGTATTGCCACCTGAATTGGGGAGTCCTGTGATGAAGTCCAGGGCAATGTGAGACCAAGGTCGATGCGGAGTAGGAAGGAGTCTTAGTAGGCCGGCAGGGGGTTGATTGGGTGTCTTTTTCCGGGAGCATCTCCTGGATGTCCTCCTTGATGGATGGCCACCAAAAGTGCTGCTGGATGAGAGCCAGGGTTCGGGTGGCTCCCGGATGACCGGCCAACTTGGAACCGTGACCCCACTGCAGCACCTGAGTTCACACATGACAGGGGACAAACAGATGGTTACGAGGAATATTGTTGGAGTTACCTTCACCGGGGTCCTGCTCCAGGGCCTTCTGCACAAGCATCTCAACCTCTAGAATAGAGGCTCCCATCAGGCAGCATGGAGGAAGGGTAGTCTAGGGTGTCTTGGACTCCTCTTGGTGGGAGGAGAACATCCTGGACAGGGTTTTGGGTTTGCTGTTCTTGGAGCCTGGGCAGTAGGAGAGCATGAAGTTGAATCGGGAGAAGAAGAGACCAACGGGCTTGACGGGAGTTGAGACGTTTGGCAGACTTGTGATACTCCAGGTTTTTATGGTTGGTCCAGACTAGGAACGGGAGGTCAGACCCCTCAAGCTAGTGCCTCCACTCCTCCAAGGCTAGTTTCACGGCCAGTAGTTCTCAGTCGCCGATGTCGTAGTTTTGTTCAGCTGGGGATAGCCGGCAGGAGAAGGAGCATGGGTGGACCTTGTTGTCGTTGGCCCTCTGGGATAGGATGGCTCTGACCCCTGACTTGGAGGCGTCGACCTCAACAATAAACTGCTTGGTAGAATCGGGTATGGTGAGAATGGGTGCTGTGGTCAACCTGTGCTTGAGACTGGAAAAGGCTTTCTCTGCTTCCTCCCCCCACTTGAACCTGGTCTTAGTTGAGGCCAGGGCTGAGAGAGGTCTGGCCACCGTGCTGAAGTTGCAGATGAAATGCCTGTAAAAGTTGGCAAACCCCAGGAAGCGCTGGAGCTCTTGTCTCGAAGATGGGGTGGGCCAGTCAGCGACTGCCTCCAGCTTCAGGGGGTCCATCTGGATCTTGGCTGGTGAAATGATGAACCCCAGGAACAAGACAGAGCTTTGGTGGAACTCGCTCTTCTCTGCCTTAACGAACAACTTATTCTCCAGCAGGCATTGAAGAACCTGCCGGACGTGACCCCAATGTTCCTCCAGGGAATGAGAGAAAATCAAGTTATCATCCAGGTAAACAAAGACAAAGGTGTTAAAGTCTCTCAAGACATCATTAACCAATGCCTGGAATACTCCAGGTGCATTAGTCAGGCCAAAAGGGACTACGAAGTACTCATAGTGGCCTGTGGTGGTGTTGAAGGCCATCTTCCACTCGTCCCCTTCCCTGATCCTAACTAGGTGATAGGCATTGCGCAAGTCCAGTTTAGTGAACACCTTGGCTCCCTGGAGTAGTTCGAAGGCTGTAGCCATAAGCGGTAGTGGGTAGCGGTTCTTGATTGTGATGGCATTAAGACCTTGATAGTCAATGCAGGAGCAGAGTGACTTGTCTTTCTTCTCAACAAAGAAGAATCCCGTCCCTGCCGGGGAGGAGGAAGGGCGGATAATCCCAGTTGCCAGAGACTCAGTGATGCATTTCTCCATGACCTGTCTCTCGGCGGGGGAAAGAGAGTAGAGACGTCCCTTGGGTGGCGCAGTCCCTGGCAGGAGGTTGATACCACAGTCATAAGGCCTATGAGGGGGAAGGGACACTGCTCGGGTCTTACTGAAGACAGGCTTGAGGTCCAGATACTCTGGAGGCACATGAGAAAGGTTGGGAAACTCGCTGGCTGAGGGCGGAGGTGGTTTGGTGGGAGGCAGAGCAGAGTTCAGGCAGAAGGCCAGGCAGGAAGGACTCCAGCCTAAGATGGTGTGGTCAGTCCAGTTTAAGTGGGGGTTGTGCTGCATCAACCAGGGTAATCCAAGAATAACAGGAATGTGAGGGTTGTACATGACGTGAAGTTGTATAGTTTGAGTGATTACCTGAAATCCTTAGGGTGAGCAGGGTGGTGAGGTGAGTGGTGGTGGTCAAGCCAGTGTCATTGAGTGTCAGGACAGTGAGAGGGACCTCGAGGGCGAGTAACGGGATTCCAAGATCCTTGGCGGTGGCGGAGCAGATCAGGTTCCTGTCTGCCCGAGTCATCGAGTGCATGAAGATGGTGATGCCGGTTGAGAATGATAACCGGGAGCAACGGTCGGTTGACAGGGGACTGGTTCCGAGCATTGCCCACCAGGGCCCCTTGATTAACTGGTGGGCTCATCCTTTTTAGTGGGCAGGCTCAGCAGATGTGTCCTTGCTGACCGCAGTAGAAGCAAGCCCCCATGCTCCATTGGCGCAGTCGTTCCTCCGCTGACACCCGTACCCGATCTACCTACATGGGTTCGATGGACGAGGCAGGTGGTGGAGAGGAGTTGAAGTTGAGGCCGCTCCTCTCTCTCCTCCGTTGTTGAACCCGCACGTCAATACAATTGGCATGGTCCATCAGGCTGGAGAGGTCCAACAGCAGTTCCCGCAAGACGAGTTCATCCTTGATGGCATCGGATAAGCCATGTAGGAACGCATCGACCAGGGCACTCTCGTTCCAACCGCATGACGCTGCCAACGTCCGGAACTCGATGGCATAATCCGAGGTAGATCGGGACCCCTGCTGCAGCTCCATGAGCTCTCTTGCCGCCTCCCGGCTGGACAGAGAACAGTTGAATGTTCGCCTCATTTCCTCAGAGAATTCCTTGAAGCTGAAACAACAGAGCACGTCGGCGTCCCAGACCGCCATCCCCCATTCCCTGGCCTTGCCGGTGAGGAGCGTGATGGTATAGGCTACCCGGGAGTGTTCTGTGGGGAAATCCAGGTTGGCGCTCCAAGATCAGCGAGCACTGTGACAAAAAAAAAAGATCTGCAGGTACCTAGTTCTCCACTGTAGGGCTGAGGCGAAGGGAATCTTGGCTCATGGAGAACAGTGGTGGCAGGAGGTGAAGAAAGAGACGGCTGGGCAGGGGTAGGCACGGCTTGGGAGTGCTGGAGTTGCGTGGCTAGGAGGTTGAGTGAGTCGGAAAGGGTGGCCAGGTTCTGGGTGATCTGCCTGAGTTCCTGTTGGTGGGTCCCAAGGAGGGCTCCTTGCTGCTGCATAGCCGTTCTCAGATGGTTCAGTTCCACTGGATCCATGTTGGCCAGAACGTACGGTTATGGGTGACAAGATGTGGTGGGTAGGATCCAAAAGCAGAACACAAACCAGAAAATCCAATGAACAAAAAAAGATTTAAAGTCCAAGAGAATAAACGAACAAAAATAGCAAAAATAGTCCAGACAAAAAAAACCTGTAAAGAAAAAATGTAGCACAAAAACATTAAAAAAATGGCAAGACGAGAGTGTAAAAACTGTGGCAAAGAATAGGCAAAAACAGAGAACAAAAATCCAGGAAACAAAATGGCACAGAGACAATGTGAGAAACAGACAAGACATTCTGGCAAAGTCCCCTTTCTGAGAACGGCCTATTTATACACAGCAGAGCAGACCAGGAAGTGAATACCGGCAAGATGGAAGTCCCGTCCCGGATCCGGATTGCGCTGAGCTGGGAGATGATAAATCTCCAGAGTGGAAGTCCGGTGCAGATCATGACAGATATAGTGTTAAAATTGACTCTCAGAGTTGATTTAACTCAATAAAATTTGTTGTGTACACTTCAACCTTACCATGCCCGGCTGAATGGCTCTATTCTATCATACCTGAACAAAATAGAGCTCACACATTCCCTAAACATTACTCTGGAGTTGAGAAGTGTAGAGTAAACTTTTTGGTCTGGGTGACAAGCGGTATGTTTGGAGAAAGGAAAAACACTGCATTTCAGCACAAGAACCTGTAGAGTAAATTTTAGTGTCATACTGTTTTGTAATTTTCCTCTTCTCTGAGGACAAATGACAGAACATTTTGCACCAAAACATTTATCTTATGTTCCTTACGTGCATAGCAGACGTACATAGCAGATGTGTGTACAAGACAGCAATTGGAGACGATCCAATCGACTCTGGAGCTGATCATGCTCCCGGCGCGTGATCAGGGCATGCAATTGCAATGATGTAATGCAAAAGATGTAATGTCTCCTTTTTATTTAGTAAAGAGTATATATAGATTTGAGAACAAAGGGACGGTGTGAGGGGTGTGCCGAACCCTCATCATGTGTCCATTTCTGCAATAAACCTTCTTTCTCTTACAAAAGGACAAGACTGGTGTTGATGTTTGTCATTTTTCCATGACAGATCTTGGCGTCCCTGGGTGGGCTGCACGACTTCTGCGGTCTTCTGGGCAGCAAGTGGACTGGAAGACGCTCATGGAGAAACAAACACCCATTCTCAAACCTTGTATTCTTCAGACAGGAGGCGGTATGCTCTTTGCTGCCCAGGGGCAGGAAAAGCTGCAGTCCACCATTAAATAGGTAGGAACCACTAATTCTGTTTGACCTTAAAGTTTACAAAATTAAAAGAGTACTGAAATTACTGATCAGTGAAGTTTAATGTCTGCGTCATGGCAAAGATGCATCAGTGAGGAGTCAATGATCTAGAAACTGGGTTTCTAAGATAAAAGTTCTGGGAACTTTGACCTCCACGATGGCCAAGGATTAAAAGTTTCCCTTAGTTCTTGAGAAAAACTAGGGATTTATACTGATGGGTATATCTTATGGAACTACGGCAAGTTTGTTAAACTAATGAAAGCAAGTTGGTTAAGAGGTGGTTTGGTTGAATGGCATTACTTGTGATGGGTAGTTGCCAGCAAAAGACGGATCCACCATTGACTCTCAGTCATTGAACAATCGCCCATGTCACATTAAATTGTTCCTACATAGATACTAAGAACACCAGGCTCATCCTATATACACCGGTGTGCTCTCTCGCTTTCTTCTCACACACAATTGCAAGGTCCTGTGTGCGCGCGCGCGTGCGTGATAGAGATATCTCGTGTGTGTGTGTGTGTGTGTGTGTGTGAGAGAGAGAGAGAGAGAGAGAGAGAGATATCTCATGTGTGTGTGTATTTCTATTTTTAACGCAGTGTGGTGGTGCAAGTTTTATATACCATGAATGTAAGTTTTATTTCATTATTCTATGCATACAGTTATAATAAGAGTTTCCCTCTGTAACAAAGAGTTCAGTAAAATGAGTTTGTGCCATAACAAAGGCACCGAAGACACAACATGGTACAAAATAAGGCACCGGTTGTTCATATGATAGTCCTAACATAACTTTCATGAGAGTTAACTATGGGGAAGGCTCTCTAGCACAGTTTGATATATGAGTAAAAGAATGCGGGTTTCCTGAAAAGGGAAATTTTAGTATGAGGCAGTTGGAAAGCTTAAAAAAAGGCTTTAGACAAGAAAGAGAAGGATGAATTAAACAAATTTTAAAAAGAAGAATGAGGCATTTTAGTGAACTGGAAAGCATTTGGAGAGTGGCAGAGCGAGGCACATAAGAGAGAAAAAAGGCAGGTGTAATGTAATAGGCTTGTGAGCCTTAGAGGTACCTGTAGGTGTGTGATGTGTTATGGAAACAAGAAGCGGGTTTTGAATGCTACTCTGTGTTATGGCTGTGAGTTGAGTAGACGAACAGTAAAGTTATGTTTATAAATGAAGTCAGTTGTCAAGCCTCATCAATAGAACATGGTGTCAGAAGTAAAGGTGGAAGAAGAGTGACGGTATGGCGCAGTTTCAACCACCAACGAGTTTGCGTTTGCAAGGCAATCTTGCCGAAAATTGGAGGAACTGGAGTCAGCGTTTTGAGCTCTTCCGTACTGCCAGTGGCATCGCAGAGAAATCCGAGAAGGTGCAGTGTGCAATGTTTCTTCACATTGTGGGAGAGGAGGCGATTAAAATATGTAATATGTTTGTCTTCGCGGATGTCGAGAAAGACAAAATAGACATGCTGAAGAAGTTGTTTCAGGACTGTTGTGAGCCAAGGAAAAACTTACCTTACATACAGCACATGTTCTTCACACGAGCCCAGAAGCAGTCAGAGTCCATTGATTCGTATGTAACGGATTTAAAAAATAAGGCCAAGGACTGTGAATTTGGACTGTTGCACGACTCCCTGGTACATGACAGAATTGTTTGTAGTATTACTGACGACCAAGTGAGAGGGAGACTGTTAAGGGAAACAGATCTGACCCTAGAAAAAGCCACTGATATCTGTCGTGCAAGTGAAAGAACAACCAGCCAAGTCAAAGCACTGACAGAAGTAGAAATTAACAGAGTACGGACTGTCAGAAAAAAGAAAGTGAAAGCTAACACAGAACAAAATGAATCAAGTTGCAGCAGATGTGGTTTCAAGCATGGAACTAAAAAATGTCCAGCTATTGGCCAAACATATAAAACATGCAACAAGAAAATCACTTCGCTAAGATGTGCAGATCAGAGTTGGCAGCACCAACAGAGAAAGAATGCGCATGCAATAGAGCAAGGTGAGGAAGGAAATGACATGTTTATTGGCACAGTCAGAAAGGAGCATGAGAAACACGTAAGAGTGATGGAGTCGGCACAAACAGAAACCAAGGAAGAAAAATGGACTGAAAATAAACAAGACAGTTTAAACAGACAGAAATAAACAGTTGTGACTTTTAAACTGGACACAGGTGCAGACTGCAATGCAATGTCAGTTAAAACAAATGCGCTGAATGTCAGAGGAAAACTCAGTGTTAGTAAAAGTAAACTTGTTGCCTTCTTTGGCCAGAAGATAGTACCACTGGGAAAAAGAGCATTAACATGTCAATACAAAGGCCAAAAGCACAATATTGAGTTTGAAAATCACACAAGATGATGTTCCGGCTATACTGGGAGGAGCCACATGTGTGAAACTAGGCTTAGTGAAGAGGATGCATGAGGTTGGAAAGGCAAATGACATCCTTAAAAACTATGAGGATCTTTTCACCGGACAAGGTTGCTTACCTGGTCAGCATCATATACAGATTGACCACACTGTTACATCTGTCGTGCACGCTCCCAGAAGGATTCTTGTAGCACTCAGAGACAGAGTAATTGAGGAACTACAGCGCATGGAGAAATTGGGAGTAATAGCCAGGCAGATGGAGCCAACAGAGTGGGTTAACAGTGTGGTAACAGTGGTCACACCCAAGAAAATTCATATCTGCATGGACCCAAAAGACTTAAACCAAGCAATTAAACAGGAGCATTACCCATTACACACAGTAGAGGAGGTTGTTTCCCATATGCCAAACGCTAAGTACTTCTCAGTACTAGATGCCAATCAGGGTTTTTGGCAGATAAAACTTGATGATGAAAGCTGAAAGCTCTGCACATTTAATACCCCCACTGGAAGATACAGATTCTTACGTTTACTGTTTGGGATCTCATTGGTGCCAGAGGTGTTTCAGAGGGCTATTGTGCAGATGATTGAAGGGCTAGATGGAGTTGTGAACATCATTGATGACTTACTTGTCTGGGGAGACTCTGTGGCAGAGCACAACCACAGATTGAAGTTGTTGCTGGAGAGAGCAAAAGAAAACCTGAAACTGAACAAAAACAAGTGCTTTATCAGGACAAAAGAAATTAAATACATTGGGGACACACTCAGCGCCAGTGGACTGAGACCGGATGAGGAAAAAGTAAGAGCAGTAACAGGAACTGCTGAGGTTCATGGGGATGATTCAATACCTCGCAAAGTTCATTCCATACCTGTCAGACATCAGTGCACCTTTAAGAAAGCTGCTTGAAGGTGACACGGAGTAATATTGGGAAGAAACAAAAAAGAGGAGTTTTGAGCATCTTAAACAGCTGGTCACCAATGCTCCAACCCTGAAGTTTTAGGATGTTAACAAACCACTGACACTGTCAGTAGATGCCAGCTCAGAAGGCATCGGTGCAGTCATATTGCAGGATGGACAACTGGTAGCTTACCAGTCGAGGGCTCTCACTGACTGTCAGCGCAGGTATGCGCAAATTGAAAAAAAGCTACTCACCATTGTCTATGGATGTGACAAATTCCATCAGTATGTGTAGGGAAAAAAAAAACATTCAGGTTGAGAGTGACCACAAGCCACTGAAGAGTATTTTCAAAAAAACCTTGCACCAAGCTCCCATGAGACTTCAGAATGCTGCTTAGGCTGCAAAGATACAGCCTTAAAGTCACCTATTGACCAGGCAAGGAACTGCACATTGCAGATGTATTGAGTCGAGCATTCCTCAACGAGAAGAATGAAGAACTGATGGAGAAAGAATTAAAGGTAAACATGATCACACATCATCTACCTGTGTCAGAGGAAAAACTGCACAAGTTCAGGGCAGCAACAGCGGACGACCCCGAAATGCAGTTACTGAAAGACATTACATTAAGAGGTTGGCCGAATGAAAAAAAGTGCAGTACCAAAAGAAATTCAGCCCTACTGGACATTTAGAGATGAAATCACACACACATCTGGGCTGATGTTCAAAGCAGCAAAGCTCATTGTTCCACATCAGCTGAGACAAGATATGCTTAACAAAATACATGAATGGGGCGGCACGGTGGTGTAGTGGTTAGCGCTGTCGTCTCACAGCAAGAAGGTCCGGGTTTGAGCCCCATGGCCAGCAAGGGCCTTTCTGTGCGGAGTTTGCATGTTCTCCCCGTGTCCGCGTGGGTTGCCTCTGGGTGCTCTGGTTTCCCCCACTGTCCAAAGATATGCAGGTTAGGTTAACTGGTGACTCTAAATTGACTGTAGGTGTGAATGTGAGTGTGAATGGTTGTCTGTGTCTATGTGTCAGCCCTGTGATGACCTGGCGACTTGTCCAGGGTGTACCCTGCCTTTTGCCCGTAGTCAGCTGGGATAGGCTCCAGCTTGCCTGCGACCCTGTAGAACAGGATAAAGCGGCTAGAGATAATGAGATGAGAAAATCCATGAATCACACTTAGGGATTGTTAAGTGCAAAGAAAGAGCCAGATATGTTTTGTATTGACCACACATGTCTACACACATTGAAGAGATGGTGTCACAGTGTCCCACTTGTAATGACAACAGCAACCCAAGAGAGCCGCTACTCTCACACCCTGTATCAGACAGACCATGGGAGAAAGTAGGGACTGATCTCTTTCACTTCAGAGGATCGGAGTTTCTGCTTTGTGTTGATTATTTCTCCAAGTTCCCTGAAATAGTAAAGTTGAGAGACACCACCAGTAGTAGTGTCATAGTCACACTGAAATCAATGTTTGCAAGGCATGGCATTCTTGATGTTGTCATCTCTGATAATGGTCCTCAGTATGCCAGTGTTGAGTTCAAAGACTTGGCAGAAAATTGGGAATTCAAGCACAACACATCCAGTCCTGGTCATGCTCAGTCAAATGGTCAAGCAGAAAGGACAGTACAGACGATTAAAAATCTGCTGAATAAATCAGAAGTTAATAGTGACTCCTACATTTCACTACTGGAGTATCGCAACACACTGCTGGAAGGAGTAGGATTATCACCAGCCCAGCTACTAATGGGACAGCGGCTAAAAGCAAAACTGCCAACTTCAGCCTCACTCCTTACTCCAGAGGGTGCTGTCCGAGTACACAGTCAGCTGAAAGAAAAGCAGGAGAAACAAAAACTATATTTTGACAGACAAACGAAGACACTGTCTGACCTGCAGGCAGGAGAAAATGTCAGGGTGCAAAAAGGAGGGACCTGGCAGCCAGCAGCAGTCTTGCACAAACATGACCAACCGTAATCTTTTGTGGTTTGTACACCTGATGGGAGACTGTACAGAAGAAACAAAGTATCTGCGAAAAACTGATGAGAAAACCTTTCATGTCACAGATGCACAGGACCTCAACCTGAACACAGACCTCAGGGATGAAACCCTGTTACACAAATGATGGACATGCAAAACACACAGGTTCAGCTGAGCACACTGTCGTTGCAGACAAAAAAGAGACACTGAATGAACAATCTGAAACACTCATGTTGAACCAGATCCGGTAGACAAGTGAGACTACCTGTTAGATACAGAGAGTAGATTAAGTAAATGCACAAGTTAGTGAATATGTACTGTTATACTTATGGTTTCAGAGATGTGGAACCCTATGAAAGCTATTTTCACAGTAGTTTGCAACCTTTTCAGTGTGTAAAATGTTTGGGTACATTTTATGTTGGTAAAGTGTTTGTTTAATAAGACATGTTTTCACAGGTGAAGTCAATAAAGTGAACAGACGCTCATGCATGTTAATTTAAAAATGTATAAAAAAAAAGGGGATGTGATGTAATAGGCTTGTGAGCCTCAGAGGTACCTGTAGGTGTGTGATGTGTTACGGAAACAAGAAGTGGGTTTTGAATGCTACTCTGTTTTATGGCTGTGAGTTGAGTAGACGAACGGTAAAGTTATAAATGAAGTCGGTTGTCAAGCCTCATCAATATAACAGCAGGCAGGACCTTCATCTGTTTCTCAGTGTTTTAAGTTGCAGGCTGATCCTGACCTCAACTCCGCCCCGCCGAGACGACGACTACCACAGCCAGATGAGAATGACCCAACACTTCCTGTTACAACATCACCAGTAGCAGAGGAAGGAGCCCCAGTCCTCATGTCATCTACACCCAGTGCACCTCCCCTGCAGGCCCCAGCGCGGCGCCCACTCTACCCAAACCTGGCAGAGGTCACAGGTCCACCACCCAGATACGAGGACCGCCCAACGACACCTCGTCAGAGCGAGCCATCACCACTGATGACAAGGAAACAGAGAAAAGCTAAAGAGCACGCAGCAGGCTCACATCCAGAGGATGATGGCAACAAGGCGTTGAACATGCCGATGGTGGAAGTGGCAGGGACAGATGGGCCTATGCTGGTTCACTGCCCATGGACTCTGGCAGATATCAAAGAAAACATGACACACCTCCCTAATGTGCGTGAACTGGGAGGAAGGAAGTTTGGGGAAGAGCTGTTGATCTTCTGCAGAGAATTCAGACCTACCACACATGAACTGAGACTTATGGCCAAGATGGGCCTAGACTGGAGACTTGGTAGAGGAAAAAGCAAAAGAAGAGTCAACAGATCTGATCTGGTGTGTTACAACTGTGGGAAGATGGGACACTTTGTGAGAGAGAGTGTATGGCAGAGCAACCCAAAGCTGACTGATGGGCAGGGGAGAGGGATGGAGAAGCAGCTGAGAACAGAGGAGGTAACACACAACACAAAACCAATCAGATAGTTCACATTATACAGGAACATACACCCCAACCTAATCACACAGACAACATTAGACAGCTACATGACCTCCAAACGCAGCAAGGTGATGAAAATTTATCTTTCCTTAAACATGCAGCCTTCCCATTTACCCAGCTTCCATGCATGCTGTTGAAAATATGGGGAAAGAAGTTTAATTTCCTGGTAGATTCAGGAGCTACCCACTCAGTCATCAAACAGGGAGAATTGCATTTACCATTTGCACTAAGTTCTCGATCAATTTGCACAATTGGGGCAACAGGCCATTCAGTTGTAGAAAAGTTCTCAAAATCTGCGTCATGTCAGGATAAGATGGACAGGAAGTGGAGCACTCATTCCTGATCTCCTCTTCCTGCCCAGTTAATTTACTAGGGTGAGATTTAATGTGCAACTTTGGCTTGGTTCTTACATCATCCCCAGAAGGCATTACAGTGACAAATACCACTGTGACATGTGTTTTACATGAACAAAAGCTCCCTGTTTATGTATATGAGTGGAAGCTCTGTCCAGACACTCTAACTAATGTAACTCAATACCTTGTGAAGCAAGCACATGACAGAGTTGTAGCACATGATGTTGACTATATGGAGCATACGGACCTTCACTGCACGGCTCACTGCATATGAGAGAGTATGGTTTAAAGACACCTGCAAGCAAGAATGTATTTGCCTTAGAGATTTATACTGGTCAAAAGAATATTGTGCATGTTCTGTTGAATTACAGCACTGTACAGACATTTGTGCCTGGATTCAATCAGCGGGCACAACCAAATTCCCTAGGTGCTGCCAAAAGGAGCTGTTTGATGTCCCATCATCCACACCCCACATTTCTTTAGCCAAATCAAAGGCAGTCCCATGGAAGGAGGTGGGACATTGGCTTCGAGGGTGTGTGAGTAAGAAAGCCTCCGGTTGGGTTAGTACAACGTTTCCTTCTGTATTTTATAATCCAGATGTAGCCAGGTGGGAAAATGTAATGTAACTTGTTACTAATGCCACCAGATGGCACCGTCTCAATTTGGGGAACTGTTTAGAGAATGGTCTTTAAAAACCGGAAGTAGCCACCTTGCTTACCGTGATGCAGACCCGCTATGCTTTTCAGATGTTGCTGGACTGTTAATGAAGGTAAATATGTTATAAGTGTTACTGTTTACGTGGAATATCAAGTGATATATGTTTAAAATTAATGCATGTTTACAGACTGTGAAATGTTATACACTGATGGGTCTATGTGTTAGACGCCGACAGATGAAAGAGACTCAACTGTTGTAATGTGGCTACCGTCCTGCCATTAATGCTGGTTGGGCTCCAGGACAAATGCACAAGTTAGTATTATATATGTGTTATAATTCTGCACATTCATTGTAATATTGTGATCTGTGAATGTAAGATTGATAACTGTGAATTTGTGGGCTCTTTGTGTCACAGGGTCGAGCCACTATAGTTATTTTTGCACTCCGTTGTTTGCCTAACAGTTATTTTAGCACTCAGTTGCACTAGCCTGATACATTTATTTTTGTACACTTTTGTGCTAGTATCCTGATTTTAGCCATTTGTTAGAGTGTTAGGTGTTACTCATTTTGTTTTTTATATGGTAACTGCAGATACCGCAGAGGACGGTCTGTGAACTTTATTTTGAAACTTTTATTATTTATTTTATCTGAACACCAAACATTCTTTTGGTTCAGAATAAAGACCCACAAAAGATATTTCTGTGTCCTGTGCTGGTTCAGTTTCACCAGGCTACACAGAAAAGGATATCTTTAAACAATCTCTCTCTATGCTAGTACATTACAGTGCAACATAGAGCTCTCCACATGCTTAGTGGGGGCTTTTGCAAGCGTTTCAGGAGACATCTCCCCAGCCCAAGTCCATCCTAGGCTGGTAGAGGTTCCACCAGAGCTCTGGGCCATAGGTAAACATGATGTGGGTTTAATGAAGCATGCTGAAATGGTTGTAATAATGCCCAAGTCAGATTTTAGATCTAGACAGACAAAGTACCCACTAAAGCCGGAGGCCATTGAAGGCATTAGGCCTGTCTTTGAGTCTCTGTTGCAGGCAGGAGTAATTGTCCCTTACCCGGACTCACCAGTGTGCACTCCTATATTTCCTGTAAAGAAAGTCAGAAAACCTCCCTAACCTGATGAGTGGCATTTTTTACAAGACTTACAAGTAGTGAACGCAGCTGTCAGACAGTGTGCACCAGATGTTCAGAACCCTTACACTATTCTAGGTCAAGTGCCACCTAGATGGTTTTCAGTAGTGGATCTAACGAATGCATTCTTCAGCATTCCAGTACACAAAGAGTCAATACTGGTTTGCATTTACATTTGATGGCAAGCCTTACACCTTCACACGTTTGTGCCAAGGGTATTGTGAGTCACCTACCATTTATAACCAAATGCTCAAACAGAGCCTGGACTCATTTGCACTCACTCCAGGCTCCGCCCTACCCCAATATGTTGATGATTTGATGGTTTATGCATCATCTAGAGACCAATGTGAGAATGACACCAGAGCATTGATTCAACACCTAGCCAAGGAAGGTCATCAAGCAAGTTTGTCCAAATTGCAATTTGTTAAACAAGAGGTTCACTTCTTAGGCTATGACATCTCAGCTGAAGGTAAGAAACTGTGCATAGAAAGAGTCTCAACAATCTAGAAAATCCCCAAACCTGTAACGAGAAAACAGATAGGCTACTTTCATTTTTGGGTGCTCTTATTGTAGAACATTTCCTAAAACTCATTGTTGGAAGCACCCATTAGAAACATAGTTTACACCAGTGATTCCCAACCACTGTGCCGCGGCACATTAGTGTGCCATGAGAGATCATCAGGTGTACCATGGGAAATGATCCAATTTCACTTAATTGGTCCAAAAATTATTATTTATTTACTGCAAATAATTTGTCTTAGTTTGTCTATGCCAGCGACCTATAGTGACAAGCAGACCAATTAAATGCTCTTCCACTAGATGGCAGCAGGTAGCTAATTAACCTGTGTATCTACCTGCTGCCATTCAAACAATAGAATTAGTAATGCTTCAGGTGTGACAGTGGTGATAGTGATGGTTAAATATTTGAAAAAGAAAAAGTGCACAATCCAAACTGGGTTCTGGGGAAAATTCTGACCCAGATGAAGGCCCTAGTATGAGTAGTGGTCAGAAGAAAGCAAAAAAAGGTGAGCTCAAGACAATACAATGAAAGTTATCTTTCCTTTGGATTTACTTTTACTGGGGAAACAACCAAGCTGACTCCATTATGCTTGGTGTGTGGGGAAAAAGCTGTCCAACAGTGCAGGAGCAGAAGGAAATAACTGTATTGAGACAAAATTGTGGTTTTAAGCTGAGCTTTACTGATCTACCTTTGGACAGTTTTTGGCTGACTGCTGCCAAGGAGTTCCCCATTCTGGCAAGCAGAGCTCTTTCAGCTTTGCTCCCATTTTCCACAACCTATCTATGCGAGCTGGGCTTTTCAAGCATGACTGCTATTGTGGTATAGCTGGAAAATTATTGTTTGTTCCTCACAGAGTAACCGTTGCAGTGACCAGTAGTGTACATGTCATTCACCCTTTTTGGAGGCTGTAGTATGTGAGAGTCCAGTAGGGGGCGTATGGGGATTAGCAGAGGTCAAGGTTGGTGTTGAATGTACAAGAAGTGTAACCGGAAAGGGGGGGGGGGGGCAGGTGGTGGTTGTTGTTATCCTGCCATGTTGTTTATGGTCCAGTAAAAAACCCGCTAAACTATATTCCTGCTGTGTGGACATTCGTTCTGTTTTTTTTATGAAGATGCAACATCTTTTTGGTGACGAGGTGTAGTTTGGGGGAAGGAAGCTGTCGTACGGACGTTAAAGAAGTAAAAAAGAATTAAAGCCGCAAGTGGCCTCGACGGGCCCTCGCGCCAGCGGCCAAGGGGGGCGGGGGCATGCGTCCCCGCGAAAAACCTTCCACAGATTCTTCGGCAAGAGACGTTACACCCACAATGGCGACAAAGCACAGAATTGGACACATGGCAACAATAGGGTCTCGCACTGTACGGTGCTCGGGGCCTAATAATAACAATAATAATAATAATCCTTCAAAAACAATAGGGTTTCGCACTGTACGGTGCTCGGGCCCTAATAATAATAATAATAACTAGAAACTATATGCCAAGCAGGCACCTTAATGCGAGAGGCAAAAACCACAACACGTTAGGGGGCGCTATAGAGGCCCTGAGGCCCACCTGGATCTGGGCTTCTGGTTCTCAGTAGCGGTGGCAGTCTAAGGAAAAGGAGCCAAATGTCGTGCATTGTCGACCATGGCAAGCGCCCCAATAAGGGTCTTGTAAAGAGTTTGCTTGCCAAGGTTGACAAATCAGAAGCTGCAATATCATGTCTGCCATAACCAGCACCCCCAGGGGCGAAAGTGCACAAAATTTGGCGTATATGTCAGGTGAGCTATGAAGAGTTTGCGTATGAAGTTTGATGACAATTGAGTAAATAGAAGATGAGATATAGATTTTTGAAGAATAAATTTGTTGGTTTTTCCCATGTCAGTAGGTGGCGCTATGCTGTACATGAGCGATTATGAGTTGGAAAAATAAGTGTGTACAACAGCAACGTACTATCACAAGGTAGTGGTGTGAAGGAAAAGCATTATGGAATTATTTACCAAAAACCCGTTTTGGAGCAACTGCGTCGGCCAAAAACAGCGCCCCCCATGGACGAAAATTCCCAAAATGTGGTATACATGACATGGGAGGTAGTAAGAGGGTGGCCGTGAAGTTTGACCAAATTTGAGGAAAGATTGGATTTTTTGCCCAAAAATAGCGCCCCCAGTGGCGAAAGATCACAGAAATTGGGTAACATGTCAGAACCCCAACGAGTGATTTGCGTGTGAAGTATGAGCAGTTTTGAGCAATTAGAAGATTTGTTATGAATTTTTAAGCATGTAAAATTCTGCATTGAAAATTGATTGACGTATAACTTCTGAACGGTTTACCCTACATGAAACGTATTTAGCAACTTTTGTCAGCCATGTCTGTAGATGATGTGTATCAATTTTGGTGACGTTCCTATGAACGGTCTAGGAGGAGTTGCGCCGTCTTCGTGGCCATGCATTTCGCACAAAAGTGAAATTACCTCACTTCCTGTTGGGCGTAGCTCATGCATTGGCATTACATTTTTGTCCGGCATAGTGAGATACATATGCGTACCAAATGGCATGCCACTACTACAAACTACATGGCAACCAGGCACCTTAATGCGGGAGGCCAAAATCACAACGAGTTAGGGGGCGCTATAGAGGCCCTGAGGCCCGCCTGGATCTGGGCTTCTGGTTCTCAGTAGCGGTGGCAGTCGAAGAAGAAGGAGCCAAATTTCGTGCGTTGTCGACCATGGCAAGCGCCCCAATAAGGGTCTTGTAAAGAGTTTGCTTGCCAAGTTTGACAAATCAGAAGCTGCAATATCATTTCTGCCATAACCAGCACCCCCAGGGGCGAAAGTGCACAAAATTTGGCGTACATGTCAGGTGAGCTATGAAGAGTTTGCGTATGAAGTTTGATGACAATTGAGTAAATAGAAGATGAGATATAGATTTTTGAAGAATAAATTTTTTGGTTTTTCCCATGTCAGTAGATGGCGCTATGCTGTACATGAGCGATTATGAGTTGGAGAAATAAGTGTCTACAACAGCAACGCACTATCACAAGGTAGTGGTGTGAAGGAAAAGCATTATGAAATTACTTACCAAAAACCCGTTTTGGAGCAATTGCGTCGGCCAAAAACAGCACCCCCCATGGACGAAAATTCCCAAAATGTGGTATACATGACATGGGAGGTAGTAAGAGGGTGGCCGTGAAGTTTGACCAAATTTGAGGAAAGATTGGATTTTTTGCCCAAAAATAGCGCCCCCAGTGGCGAAATATCACAGAAATTGGGTAACATGTCAGAAGCCCAATGAGTGATGTGCTTGAGAAGTATGAGCAGTTTTGAGCAATTAGAAGATTTGTTATGAATTTTTAAGCATGTAAAATTTTGCATTGAAAATTGATTGACGTATAACTTCTGAACGGTTTATCCAACGTGAAACGTATATAGTAACTTTTGTCAGCCATGTCTGTAGATGATGTGTATCAATTTTGGTGACATTCCTATGAACGGTCTAGGAGGAGTTGCGCCATCTTCGTGGCCATGCATTTTGCACAAAAGTGAAATCACCTCACTTCCTGTTGGGCGTGGCTAATGAATTGGCATTACATTTTTGTCCGGCTTAGTGAGATACATATGTGTACCAAATTGCATGCCACTACTACAAACTACATGGCAACCAGGCACCTTAATGCGGGAGGCCAAAATCACAACGACTTAGGGGGCGCTATAGAGGCCCTGAGCCCCGGCCAAGTTTGGGCTTTTGGTTCTGAGTAGCGGTGGCAATTCTCGGAACTGGTGCCAAATTTCATCCGTTTTCGCCCATGGCAAGCGCCCCGAAAATGGCCCAACAGCGGAGAAAAATAAAGAAGAAGAAGAAGAAGACGGAAGAATAATTAAAGCCGCAAGCGGCCTCGATGGGCCCTCGCGCCAGCGGCCAAGGGGGGCGGGGGCATGCGTCCCCGCGAAATACCTTCCACAGCTTCTTCGGCAAGAGACATTACTCCCGCAATGGCGACAAAGAACAGAATTGGACACATGGCAACGATAGGGTCTCGCACTGTACGGTGCTCGGGCCCTAATAATAATAGCGCCCTAATAAGGGTCTTGTAAAGAGTTTGCTTGCCAAGTTTGACAAATCAGAAGCTGCAATATCATTTTTGCCATAACCAGCACCCCCAGGGGCGAAAGTGCACAAAATTAGGCGGACATGTCAGGTGAGCTATGAAGAGTTTGCGTATGAAGTTTGATGACAATTGAGTAAATAGAAGATGAGATATAGATTTTTGAAGAATAAAATTTTTGGTTTTTCCCATGTCAGTAGGTGGCGCTATGCTGTACATGAGCGATTATGAGTTGGAAAAATAAGTGTCTACAACAGCAACGCACTATCACAAGGTAGTGGTGTGAAGGAAAAGCATTATGGAATTATTTACCAAAAACCCGTTTTGGAGCAAATGCGTCGGCCAAAAACAGCGCCCCCCATAGACGAAAATTCCCAAAATGTGGTATACATGACATGGGAGGTAGTAAGAGGGTGGCCGTGAAGTTTGACCAAATTTGAGGAAAGACTGGAATTTTTGCCCAAAAATAGCGCCCCCAGTGGCGAAATATCACAGAAAGAGGGTAACATGTCAGAAGCCCAATGAGTGATCTGCGTGTGAAGTATGAGCAGTTTTGAGCAAGTAGAAGATTTGTTATGAATTTTTAAGCATGTAAAATGTTGCATTGAAAATTGATTGACGTATAACTTCTGAACGGTTTATGCTACGTGAAACCTATTTAGTAACTTTTGTCAGCCATGTCTGTAGATGATGTGTATCAATTTTGGTGACATTCCTATGAACGTTCTAGGAGGAGTTGCGCCGTCTTCGTGGCCATGCATTTCGCACAAAAGTGAAATTACCTCACTTCCTGTTGGGCGTGGCTAATGCATTGGCATTACATTTTTGTCCGGCTTAGTGAGATACATATGCGTACCAAATGGCATGCCACTACTACAAACTACATGGCAACCAGGCACCTTAATGCGGGAGGCCAAAATCACAACGAGTTAGGGGGCGCTATAGAGGCCCTGAGGCCCGCCTGGATCTGGGCTTCTGGTTCTCAGTAGCGGTGGCCGTCGAAGAAGAAGGAGCCAAATTTCGTGCGTTGTCGACCATGGCAAGCGCCCCAATAAGGGTCTTGTAAAGAGTTTGCTTGCCAAGTTTGACAAATCAGAAGCTGCAATATCATTTCTGCCATAACCAGCACCCCCAGGGGCGAAAGTGCACAAAATTTGGCGTACATGTCAGGTGAGCTATGAAGAGTTTGCGTATGAAGTTTGATGACAATTGAGTAAATAGAAGATGAGATATAGATTTTTGAAGAATAAATTTTTTGGTTTTTCCCATGTCAGTAGATGGCGCTATGCTGTACATGAGCGATTATGAGTTGGAGAAATAAGTGTCTACAACAGCAACGCACTATCACAAGGTAGTGGTGTGAAGGAAAAGCATTATGAAATTACTTACCAAAAACCTGTTTTGGAGCAATTGCGTCGGCCAAAAACAGCACCCCCCATGGACAAAAATTCCCAAAATGTGGTATACATGACATGGGAGGTAGTAAGAGGGTGGCCGTGAAGTTTGACCAAATTTGAGGAAAGATTGGATTTTTTGCCCAAAAATAGCGCCCCCAGTGGCGAAATATCACAGAAATTGGGTAACATGTCAGAAGCCCAATGAGTGATGTGCTTGCGAAGTATGAGCAGTTTTGACCAATTTGAAGATTTGTTATGAATTTTTAAGCATGTAAAATTTTGCATTGAAAATTGATTGACGTATAACTTCTGAACGGTTTATCCAACGTGAAACGTATATAGTAACTTTTGTCAGCCATGTCTGTAGATGATGTGTATCAAATTTGGTGACATTCCTATGAACGGTCTAGGAGGAGTTGCGCCATCTTCGTGGCCATGCATTTTGCACAAAAGTGAAATCACCTCACTTCCTGTTGGGCGTGGCTAATGAACTGGCATTACATTTTTGTCCGGCTTAGTGAGATACATATGCGTACCAAATTGCATGCCACTACTACAAACTACATGGCAACCAGGCACCTTAATGCGGGAGGCCAAAATCACAACGACTTAGGGGGCGCTATAGAGGCCCTGAGCCCCGGCCAAGTTTGGGCTTTTGGTTCTGAGTAGCGGTGGCAATTCTCGGAACTGGTGCCAAATTTCATGCGTTTTCGCCCATGGCAAGCGCCCCGAAAATGGCCCAACAGCGGAGAAAAATAAAGAAGAAGAAGAAGAAGACGGAAGAATAATTAAAGCCGCAAGCGGCCTCGATGGGCCCTCGCGCCAGCGGCCAAGGGGGGCGGGGGCATGCGTCCCCGCGAAATACCTTCCACAGCTTCTTCGGCAAGAGACATTACTCCCGCAATGGCGACAAAGAACAGAATTGGACACATGGCAACGATAGGGTCTCGCACTGAACGGTGCTCGGGCCCTAATAATAATAGCGCCCTAATAAGGGTCTTGTAAAGAGTTTGCTTGCCAAGTTTGACAAATCAGAAGCTGCAATATCATTTTTGCCATAACCAGCACCCCCAGGGGCGAAAGTGCACAAAATTTGGCGTACATGTCAGGTGAGCTATGAAGAGTTTGCGTATGAAGTTTGATGACAATTGAGTAAATAGAAGATGAGATATAGATTTTTGAAGAATAAAATTTTTGGTTTTTCCCATGTCAGTAGGTGGCGCTATGCTGTACATGAGCGATTATGAGTTGGAAAAATAAGTGTCTACAACAGCAACGCACTATCACAAGGTAGTGGTGTGAAGGAAAAGCATTATGGAATTATTTACCAAAAACCCGTTTTGGAGCAATTGCGTCGGCCAAAAACAGCGCCCCCCATGGACAAAAATTCCCAAAATGTGGTATACATGACATGGGAGGTAGTAAGAGGGTGGCCGTGAAGTTTGACCAAATTTGAGGAAAGATTGGAATTTTTGCCCAAAAATAGCGCCCCCAGTGGCGAAATATCACAGAAAGAGGGTAACATGTCAGAAGCCCAATGAGTGATCTGCGTGTGAAGTATGAGCAGTTTTCAGCAAGTAGAAGATTTGTTATGAATTTTTAAGCATGTAAAATGTTGCATTGAAAATTGATTGACGTATAACTTCTGAACGGTTTATGCTACGTGAAACCTATTTAGTAACTTTTGTCAGCCATGTCTGTAGATGATGTGTATCAATTTTGGTGACATTCCTATGAACGGTCTAGGAGGAGTTGTGCCATCTTCGTGGCCATGCATTTCGCACAAAAGTGAAATTACCTCACTTCCTGTTGGGCGTGGCTAATGCATTGGCATTACATTTTTGTCCGGCTTAGTGAGATACATATGCCTACCAAATGGCATGCCAGTACTACAAACTACATGGCAACCAGGCACCTTAATGCGGGAGGCCAAAATCACAACGAGTTAGGGGGCGCTATAGAGGCCCTGAGGCCCGCCTGGATCTGGGCTTCTGGTTCTCAGTAGCGGTGGCAGTCTAAGAAAAAGGAGCCAAATTTTGTGCGTTGTCGACCATGGCAAGCACCCCAATAAGGGTCTTGTAAAGAGTTTGCTTGGCAAGTTTGACAAATCAGAAGCTGCAATATCATTTTTGCCATAACCAGCACCCCCAGGGGCGAAAGTGCACAAAATTTGGCGTAGACGTCAGGTGAGCTATGAAGAGTTTGCGTAAGAAGTTTGATGACAACTGAGTAAATAGAAGATGAGATATAGATTTTTGAAGAATAAATTTTTTGGTTTATCCCATGTCAGTAGGTGGCGCTATGCTGTACATGAGCGATGATGAGTTGGAAAAATAAGTGTCTACAACAGCAACGTACTATCACATGGAAGTGGTGTGAAGGAAAAGCATTATGGAATTATTTACCAAAAACCCGTTTTGGAGCAATTGCATCGGCCAAAAACAGCGCCCCCCATGGACGAAAATTTCCAAAACGTGGTATACATGACATGGGAGGTAGTAAGAGGGTGGCCGTGAAGTTTGACCAAAATTGAGGAAAGATTCGAATTTTTGCCCAAAAATAGCGCCCCCAGTGGCGAAATATCACAGAAATTGGGTAACATGTCAGAAGCCCAATGAGTGATTTGCGTGTGAAGTATGAGCAGTTTTGAGCAATCAGAAGATTTGTTATGAATTTTTAAGCATGTAAAATTTTGCATCGAAAATTGATTGACGTATAACTTCTGAACGGTTTATCCTACGTGAAACGTATTTAGTAACTTTTGTCAGCCATGTCTGTAGATGATGGGTATCAATTTTGGTGACATTCCTATGAACGGTCTAGGAGGAGTTGCGCCGTCTTCGTGGCCATGCATTTTGCACAAAAGTGAAATAACCTCACTTCCTGTTGGGCGTGGCTAATGCATTGGCATTACATTTTTGTCTGGCTTAGTGAGATACATATGCGTACCAAATTGCATGCCACTACTACAAACTACATGGCAACCAGGCACCTTAATGCGGGAGGCCAAAATCACAACGACTTAGGGGGCGCTATAGAGGCCCTGAGCCCCGGCCAAGTTTGGGCTTCTGGTTCTGAGTAGCGGTGGCAATTCTCGGAACTGGTGCCAAATTTCGTGCGTTTTCGCCCATGGCAAGCGCCCCGAAAATGGCCCAACAGCGGAGAAAAATAAAGAAGAAGAAGAAGACGGAAGAAGAAGAAGAAGACGGAAGAATAATTAAAGCCGCAAGCGGCCTCGACGGGCCCTCGCGCCAGCGGCCAAGGGGGGCGGGGGCATGCGTCCCCGCGAAATACCTTCCACAGCTTCTTCGGCAAGAGACATTACTCCCACAATGGCGACAAAGCACAGAATCAGACACAGAGTACACGGTGCGCTGAGATGTTGTCATGGACAGAAAATTTAATGCCATGGCTTCCCAACCAAATTAATGTATTTACCTCATCAGTCACCAAGCTATAGCTACATAGGATTGTCTTCTGTTAGACATCTATTAGTCTGTATGTAACGCTACAACACTTGCTCCCGACTGCCTACCCATTCCCCACAAGTCATGTGTGTTTAAGGCAACCAAAACAACATACTCCTGGTGCCTCATGATTGTAAACACCTCTCCTGCAACTGATACAGCGCAATGAGCGCCCCCAGTGGTGAAAGTTCACCAAATTTGGTATACATGTCAAGGGACCTATGAAGAGTTGTTGTGTCAAGTTTGATCAAGTTTGACCAATCAGAAGCCGAGATATAAAATGTTGCCTGAAAACAGCGCCCCCAGTGGCAAAAGTTTACAAAATTTGGGAGATATGTCAGGTGACCTGTTAAGAGTGTGCGTATCAAGTTTGATCAAGATTGAGTAAATAGAAGATGAGATATTGATTTTTGAAGAAAAAATGTTTTGGTTTTTCCCATGTCAGTAGGTGGCGCTACGCAGTACATGAGCGATTATGAGTTGGAAAAATAAGTGTCTACAACAGCAACGTACTATCACAAGGTAGTGGTGTGAAGGAAAAGCATTCTGGAATTATTTACCAAAAACCCGTTTTGGAGCAAATGCGTCGGCCAAAAACAGCGCCCCCCATGGACGAAAATTCCCAAAATGGGGTAAACATGACATGGGAGGTAGTAAGAGGGTGGCCGTGAAGGTTGACCAAATTTGAGGAAAGATTGGATTTTTTGCCCAAAAATAGCGCCCCCAGTGGCGAAATATCACAGAATTTGGGTAACATGTCAGAAGCCCAATGAGTGATTTGCTTGTGAAGTATGAGCAGTTTTGAGCAATTAGAAGATTTGTTATGAATTTTTAAGCATGTAAAATTTTGCATTGAAAATTGATTGACGTATAACTTCTGAACGGCTTATCCTACGTGAAACGTATTTAGGAACTTTTGTCAGCCATGTCTGTAGATGATGTCTATCAATTTTGCTGACATTCCCATGAACGGCCTAGGAGGAGTTGCGCCGTCTTCGTGGCCATGCATTTCGCAAAAAAGTGAAATTACCTCACTTCCTGTTGGGCGTGGCTAATGCATTGGCATTACATTTTTGTCCGGCTTAGTGAGATACATATGCGTACCAAATGGCATGCCACTACTACAAACTACATGGCAACCAGGCACCTTTATGCGGGAGGCCAAAATCACAACGACTTAGGGGGCGCTAAAGAGGCCCTGAGGCCCGCCTGGATCTGGGCTTCTGGTTCTCAGTAGCGGTGGCAGTCTAAGAAAAAGGAGCCAAATTTCGTGCGTAGTCGACCATGGCAAGCGCCCCAAAAAGGGTCTTGTAAAGAGTTTGCTTGCCAAGTTTGACAAATCAGAAGCTGCAATATCATTTTTGCCATAACCAGCACCCCCAGGGGCGAAAGTGCACAAAATTTGGCATATATGTCAGGTGAGCTATGAAGAGTTTGCGTATGAAGTTTGATGACAATTGAGTAAATAGAAGATGAGATATAGATTTTTGAAGCATAAATTTTTGGGTTTTTCCCATGTCAGTAGGTGGCGCTATGCTGTACATGAGCGATTATGAGTTGGAAAAATAAGTGTCTACAACAGCAACGTACTATCACAAGGTAGTGGCGTGAAGGGAAAGCATTATGGAATAATTTACCAAAAACCCGTTTTGGAGCAATTGCGTCGGCCAAAAACAGCGCCCCCCATGGATGAAAATACCCAAAATGTGGTATATATGACATGGGAGGTAGTAAGAGGGTGGCCGTGAAGTTTGACCAAATTTGAGGAAAGATTGGATTTTTTGCCCCAAAATAGCGCCCCCAGTGGCGAAATATCACAGAAATTGGGTAACATGTCAGAAGCCCAATGAGTGATGTGCGTGTGAAGTATGAGCAGTTTTGAGCAACTAGAAGATTTGTTATGAATTTTTAAGCATGTAAAATTTTGCATCGAAAATTGATTGACGTATAACTTCTGAACGGTTTATCCTACGTGAAACGTATTTAGTAACTTTTGTCAGCCATGTCTGTAGATGATGTGTATCAATTTTGGTGACATTCCTATGAACGGTCTAGGAGGAGGTCCGCCGAATTCGTGGCCATGCATTTCGCACAAAAGTGAAATTACCTCACTTCCTGTTGGGCGTGGCTAATGCATTGGCATTACATTTTTGTCCGGGTTAGTGAGATACATATGAGTACCAAATGGCATGCCACTACTACAAACTACATGGCACCCAGGCACCGTAATGTGGGAGGCCAAAATCACAACGACTTAGGGGGCGCTATAGAGGCCCTGAGCCCCGGCCAAGTTTGGGCTTCTGGTTCTGAGTAGCGGTGGCAATTCTCGGAACTGGTGCCAAATTTCGTGCGTTTTCGTCCATGGCAAGTGCCCCGAAAATGGCCCAACAGCGGAGAAAAATAAAGAAGAAGAAGAAGACGGAAGAAGAAGAAGAAGACGGAAGAATAATTAAAGCCGCAAGCGGCCTCGACGGGCCCTCGCGCCAGCGGCCAAGGGGGGCGGGGGCATGCGTCCCCGCGAAAAACCTTCCACAGCTTCTTCGGCAAGAGACATTACTCCCACAATGGCGACAAAGCACAGAATTGGACACATGGTAACAATAGGGTCTCGCACTGTACGGTGCTCGGGGGGCGCTATAGAGGCCCTGAGGCCCGCCTGGATCTGGGCTTCTGGTTCTCAGTAGCGGTGGCAGTCTAAGAAAAAGGAGCCAAATTTCGTGCGTTGTCGACCATGGCAAGCGCCCCAATAAGGGTCTTGAAAAGAGTTTGCTTGCCAAGTTTGACAAATCAGAAGCTGCAATATCATTTGTGCCATAACCAGCACCCCCAGGGGCGAAAGTGCACAAAATTTGGCCTATATGTCAGGTGAGCTTTGAAGAGTTAGCGTATGAAGTTTGATGACAATTGAGTAAATAGAAGATGAGATATAGATTTTTGAAGAATAAATTTTTTGGTTTTTCCCATGTCAGGAGGTGGCGCAATGCTGTACATGAGCGAGTATGAGTTGGAAAAATAAGTGTCCACAACAGCAACGTACTATCACAAGGTAGTGGTGTGAAGGAAAAGCATTATGGAATTATTTACCAAAAACCCGTTTTGGAGCAATTGCGTTGGCCAAAAACAGCGCCCCCCATGGACGAAAATTCCCAAAATGTGGTATACACGACATGGGAGGTAGTAAGAGGGTGGCCGTGAAGTTTGACCAAATTTGAGGAAAGATTGGTTTTTTTGCCCAAAAATAGCGCCCCCAGTGGCGAAAGTGCACAAAATTTGGCGTATATGTCAGGTGAGTTATGAAGAGTCTGCGTATGAAGTTTGATGACAATTGAGTAAATAGAAGATGAGATATATATTTTTGAAGAATAAATTTTTTGGCTTTTCCCATGTCAGTAGGTGGCGCTATGCTGTACATGAGCGATTAAGAGTTGGAAAAATAAGCGTCTACAACAGCAACGTACTATCACAAGGTAGTGGTGTGAAGGAAAAGCATTAAGGAATTATTTACCAAAAACCCGTTTTGGAGCAATTGCGTCGGCCAAAAACAGCGCCCCCCATGGACGAAAATTCCCAAAATGTGATATACATGACATGGGAGGTAGTAAGAGGGTGGCCGTGAAGTTTGACCAAATTTGAGGAAAGATTGGATTTTTTGCCCAAAAATAGCGCCCCCAGTGGCGAAATATCACAAAAAGTGGGTAACATGTCAGAAGCCCAATGAGTGATTTGCCTGTGAAGTATGAGCAGTTTTGAGCAATCAGAAGATTTGTTATGAATTTTTAAGCATGTAAAATTTTGCATCGAAAATTGATTGACGTATAACTTCTGAACGCTTTATCCTACATGAAACGTATTTAGTAACTTTTGTCAGCCATGTCTGTAGATGACGTGTATCAATTTTGGTGACATTCCTATGAACGGTCTAGGAGGAGTTGCGCCGTCTTCGTGGCCATGCATTTCGCACAAAAGTGAAATTACCTCACTTCCTGTTGGGCGTGGCTAATGCATTGGCATTACATTTTTGTCCGGCTTAGTGAGATACATATGCGTACCAAATGGCATGCCACTACTACAAACTACATGGCACCCAGGCACCTTAATGCGGGAGGCCAAAATCACAACGACTTAGGGGGCGCTATAGAGGCCCTGAGCCCCGGCCAAGTTTGGGCTTCTGGTTCTGAGTAGCGGTGGCAATTCTCGGTACTGGTGCCAAATTTCGTGCGTTTTCGCCCATGGCAAGTGCCCCGAAAATGGCCCAACAGCGGAGAAAAATAAAGAAGAAGAAGAAGACGGAAGAAGAAGAAGAAGACGGAAGAATAATTAAAGCCGCAAGCGGCCTCGACGGGCCCTCGCGCCAGCGGCCAAGGGGGGCGGGGGCATGCGTCCCCGCGAAATACCGTAAAGAGTTTGCTTGCCAAGTTTGACAAATCAGAAGCTGCAATATCATTTTTGCCATAACCAGCACCCCCAGGGGCGAAAGTGCACAAAATTTGGCGTATATTTCAGGTGAGCTATGAAGAGTTTGCGTATGAAGTTTGATGACAATTGAGTAAATAGAAGATGAGATATAGATTTTTGAAGAATAAATTTTTTGGCTTTTCCCATGTCAGTAGGTGGCGCTATGCTGTACATGAGCGATTATGAGTTGGAGAAATAAGTGTCTACAACAGCAACACACTATCACAAGGTAGTGGTGTGAAGGAAAAGCATTATGGAATAATTTACCAAAAACCAGTTTTGGAGCAATTGCGTCGGCCAAAAACAGCGCCCCCCATGGACGAAAATTCCCAAAATGTGGTATACATGACATGGGAGGTAGTAAGAGGGTGGCCGTGAAGTTTGACCAAATTTGAGGAAAGATTGGATTTTTTGCCCAAAAATAGCGCCCCCAGTGGCGAAATATCACAGAAATTGGGTAACATGTCAGAAGCCCAATGACGGATTTGTGTGTGAAGTATGAGCAGTTTTGAGCAATTAGAAGATTTGTTATGAATTTTTAAGCATGTAAAATTTTGCATTGAAAATTGATTGACGTATAACTTCTGAACGGTTTATGCTACGTGAAACGTATTTAGTAACTTTTGTCAGCCATGTCTGTAGATGATGTGTATCAATTTTGGTGACATTCCTATGAACGGTCTAGGAGGAGTTGCGCCGTCTTCGTGGCCATGCATTTTGCACAAAAGTGAAATTACCTCACTTCCTGTTGGGCGTGGCTAATGCATTGGCATTACATTTTTGTCCGGCTTAGTGAGATACATATGCGTACCAAGTGGCATGCCACTACTACAAACTCCATGGCAACCAGGCACCTTATTGCGGGAGGCCAAAATCACAACGAGTTAGGAGGCGCTATAGAGGCCCTGAGGCCCGCCTGGATCTGGGCTTCTGGATCTCAGTAGCGGTGGCAGTCTAAGAAAAAGGAGCCAAATTTCGTGCGTTGTCGACCATGGCAAGCGCCCCAATAAGGGTCTTGTAAAGAGGTTGATTGCCAAGTTTGACAAATCAGAAGCTGCAATATCATTTCTGCCATAACCAGCACCCCCAGGGGCGAAAGTGCACAAAATATGGTGTACACATCAGGTGAGCTATGAAGAGTGTGCTTATGAAGTTTGATGACAATTGAGTAAATAGAAGATGAGATATAGATTTTTGAAGAATAAATTTTTTGGTTTATCCCATGTCAGTAGGTGGCGCTATGCCGTACATGAGCGATTATGAGTTGGAAAAATAAGTGTCTACAACAGCAACGTACTATCACAAGGAAGTGGTGTGAAGGAAAAGCATTATGGAATTATTTACCAAAAACCCGTTTTGGAGCAATTGCGTCGGCCAAAAACAGCACCCCCCATGGACGAAAATTCCCAAAATGTGGTATACATGACATGGGACGTAGTAAGAGGGTGGCCGTGAAGTTTGACCAAATTTGAGGAAAGATTGGAATTTTTGCCCAAAAATAGCGCCCCCAGTGGCGAAATATCACAGAAATGGGGTAACATGTCAGATGCCCAATGAGTGATTTGCGTGTGAAGTATGAGCAGGTTTGAGCAATCAGAAGATTTGTTATGAATTTTTAAGCATGTAAAATTTTGCATCGAAAATTGATTGACGTATAACTTCTGAACGGTTTATCCTACGTGAAACGTATTTAGTAACTTTTGTCAGCCATGTCTGTAGATGATGTGTATCAATTTTGGTGACATACCTATGAACGGTCTAGGAGGAGTTGCGCCGTCTTCGTGGCCATGCATTTCGCACAAAAGTGAAATAACCTCACTTCCTGTTGGGCGTGGCTAATGCATTGGCATTACATTTTTGTCCGGCTTAGTGAGATACATATGCGTACCAAATGGCATGCCACTACTACAAACTACATGGCACCCAGGCACCTTAATGCGGGAGGCCAAAATCACAACGACTTAGGGGGCGCTATAGAGGCCCTGAGCCCCGGCCAAGTTTGGGCTTCTGGTTCTGAGTAGCGGTGGCAATTCTCGGAACTGGTGCCAAATTTGGTGCGTTTTTGCCCATGGCAAGCGCCCCGAAAATGGCCCAACAGCGGAGAAAAATAAAGAAGAAGAAGAAGAAGAAGAAGACGGAAGAATAATAATAGTGAACTCTTACAAGAACAATAGGGCCTTCGCCCTATAGGGCTCGGGCCCTAATAATAGTGAACTCTTACAAGAACAATAGGGCCTTCGCCCATAGGGCTCGGGCCCTAATAATAGTGAACTCTTACAAGAACAATAGGGCCTTCGCCCATAGGGCTCGGGCCCTAATAATAGTGAACTCTTACAAGAACAATAGGGCCTTCGCCCTATAGGGCTCGGGCCCTAATAATAGTGAACTCTTACAAGAACAATAGGGCCTTCGCCCATAGGGCTCGGGCCCTAAAAAGAGAGAGAAACACCTGCTGGGAAGAGGAGGAAAAAAAGCCGAAGGTAAAGATGGCTACAATTGGCACACTAGTAGCGTTTGATCCCAAGAATCAGACGTGGGATGAATATACTGAAATACTCAAACAGTTTTTCGCAGCCAATGAAATTAACGAGGTGGAAAAACAAAGAGCTATACTGATAAGTGTCATCGGAGCAGCAACCTACAGCCTGATGCGTAACCTGCTCAGCCCGGCCAAGCCCAAAGACCAAACCTTCCAAGAGCTGGTTCTCCTGATGAAAAATAATTTTGATCCAAAACCCAGTGAAATTGTGCAAAGGTACAAATTTGACTCCCGCACCTGCAATCCCAATGAAACAGTCATGGAATACATGGTGGAGCTGCGTTGCCTGACTCAGGATTGTAACTATGGTGGCACGTTGCAACAGATGTTGAGAGACAGGATCATCTGTGGAATCAACGATGACAGAATCCAGAGACGTCTCCCGTCAGAAGCAGAGCTCACTTTTGACAAGGCTCTGTCAATCGCCGTGTCACTGGAGACTGCAAATAAAAATGCCCAGGATCTGCAGACCTCGGGCGCGACAGCAAAATGCTTCAGCATAACCCAGGGGCAGTGGGAGACTTGCACCTTTAAAGGAGAAAGTAGAGAGTGTTATCGATGCAACGGAACCAGGCACACAGCAGCGGACTGTAAGTACAAACAAGAAAAATGTCATGCTTGTGGTAAAGTGGGACACTTAGCAAGAGCTTGTCGGAGCAAAGCTAAAAAGAGTGGAGTTGTAAAAATAAAGAAGGAGACAAAGCAGAGTTCACATTATCATTCTCACAAAGTACACGATGCAGGGGATGTAACAAAGAGTGATAGTTCAGAAGAGGACCCCTTCACGTTGAACTGCATCCAGTGCAAACAAGAGTATCAGAGCAAGCTGTACAGATTAGGGCGCCGGAGTGTGGTGTACCTGAGAAAAGCAGACCCCTACACTGTAGATATGCAACTTGATGGAAAGGATGTCAATTTCAAAATTGATACCAGATGTTGCTTAAACAGTAATGAATGAAGAGACATTCAAAGGGACATGGAAACACACCAAACCTCCTGGTCTGAGGCCCATGAAAATTAAGCTGGAAACTTACACAGGGGATCCTGTTAAGGTGATGGGGGCAATGCTTGTCAGAGTCAGATACAAGCAGCAGGAAAGGAATCTGCCCCTTGTGGCGGTCGAAGGAAACGGCCCAGCTTGCTAGGTCGGGGCTGGCTAGAGGAAATATGTCTGGACTGGAGAGAAATAAAAAACAGTCGTAAAGCCAGAAAAATGCACCAGGTCAAGACAATAGAAAATCCACTACAGCAAATGTTAAATAAAGATGAGGATGTATTCAAAGAGGGCGGCACGGTGGTGTAGTGGTTAGCGCTGTCGCCTCACAGCAAGAAGGTCCTGGGTTCGAGCCCCGGGGCCGGCGAGGGCCTTTCTGTGCGGAGTTTGCATGTTCTCCCCGTGTCCGCGTGGGTTTCCTCCGGGTGCTCTGGTTTCCCCCACAGTCCAAAGACATGCAGGTTAGGTTAACTGGTGACTCTAAATTGACCGTAGGTGTGAATGTGAGTGTGAATGGTTGTCTGTGTCTATGTGTCAGCCCTGTGATGACCTGGCGACTTGTCCAGGGTGTACCCCGCCTTTCGCCCATGGTCAGCTGGGATAGGCTCCAGCTTGCCTGCGACCCTGTAGAAGGATAAAGTGGCTAGAGATAATGAGATGAGATGAGATGTATTCAAAGATGAGTTGGGCACCCTGAAAGGCACCAGAGCTACCATTCATGTAAAACATGATGCCCCCCGCATTTCTTCCGTCCACGATCTGTTCCCTTTGCCATGTGAGCAAAAGTAGATGAGGAAATAGACAGACTGTTGAAAGAAGGCATCATCTCGCCAGTGAAATATGCTGAATGGGCGGCGCCAGTTGTACCAATTCTGAAGCCAACAGGGACTATAAGGCTGTGTGGAGATTACAGGCTTACTGTAAATACAGTGGCTTCCCTGGAACAGTATCCAATACCCCGAATGGAGGACCTGTTTGCAGCATTTTCTGGAGGAAAGCAGTTCTCCAAATTGGACATGAGCCACGCCTACCAACAAATACTCCTGAATGATGAATCCAAAAAGTATGTGACAGTGAACACACACGGGGGGCTGTTCACATACAACAGACTGCCTTTTGGAGTGGCATCTGCACCAGCCATATTTCAGAGGACAATGGAAGGCCTCTTAAAATGGATACCTCTTGTAGTAGTGCACTTGGATGACATTTTGGTGAGCGGGGTGGATGAGGCAGACCACCTGCGGAATCTGGATGAGGTGTTGTCAAGGTTGGAGGAGGCTGGTTTGCGGTTGAAAAGAAGTAAGTGTGTCTTCATGCAAAAAGAAGTGGAATACTTGGGGCACATAGTGGATGCACAGGGGCTCCATCCTGTGGAGAAGAAAGTTAAAGCCATCATGGATGCCCCTACTCCCACAAATGTTACAGAACTCAAAGCATACTTGGGTTTATTAAACTACTACAACAAATTCCTTTCCAACCTGGCAACCCTGTTAGCTCCCCTTCATGAACTTTTAAGACATGATGTGAGCTGGACATGGCAAAAGAAACAAGATGAAGCTTTCCAGAAATCAAAGAACCTGCTGAACTCAGCAGATGTGTTAGTTCATTACTCTGCTGACTGACAGCTAGTTCTCGCATGTGTTGCATCCCCATACTGTGTGGGCGCCGTATTGTCACACAAAATGGATGATGACACTGAAAGACCCTTGGGGTTCATGTCACGCACATTCTCACCTACTGAGAAGAGGTATTCTCAGCTTGACAAGGAAGGCTTGGCGGTCATATTTGGCATCAAGAAATTTCACAAATACCTGTATGGCAGAGTTTTCACTATTTATACAGATCATAAACCGCTGATCTCTCTCTTCAATGTAAAAAAAGCCTATACCTCAGATGGGCTCACCGAGAGTTCAACGATGGGCTGTGACACTGAGCGCCTTTGAGTACAACATTGTGTACAAGCCAAGCAAACAACATGCAAATGCAGATGTGCTCAGCAGATTGCCGGTGTCAGAAACAGCACCTGAAAAGGAAATGACTGAACAAGTATTGATGATGGATGTACTTGATGACACACTGGTTGACACCACACAAATCAAACGCTAGACCACTAAGGATGTCATCTTATCCCAAGTCCATGAATACACCTTAAAAGGCTGGCCTGCACAGACAGACGTGCGCTTCAAGCCATATCAACAAAGGAAAATGGAACCGAGTGTGAGGGATGGGTGTGTGCTCTGGGGAGCCAGAGTAATTATTCCCACTAAAGGCAGAGACAAAATACTGAAACTCCTGCACCAGACTCATACAGGCATGTCAAAAATGAAAGGTTTGGTGAGGTCATATGTATGGTGGCCAGGTATGGATGAGAACATTGAGAGAGAAGTGCAGTCATGTGAGGAGTGTCAAAAACACCACAAGTCACCACCCACTGCACCACTACACCCCTGGGAGTGGCTGGAGTCGCCATGGTCCAGGATCCATGTGGACTACGCAGGGCCTTTCCTTGGGGAGATGTTTCTGCTCATTGTCGATGTTCATTCTAAGTGGATGGATATTTACCCTGTGAAATCGGCAACATCACAGGCCACAATTGAGAAACTGCGACAGAGTTTTAGTGTGTTTGGTCTGCCTAAAATGTTAGTCTCTGACAATGGGGCATGTTTCACCAGTGCTGAATTTGAGACCTTCATGAAACAAAATGGCATTGATCATGTGAGGTCAGCACCTTTCCACCCTTCCTCCAATGGTCTGGCCGAGAGGGCAGTCCAAACCTTCAAGGAGGGGATGAAGAAAATAAAAGGTGACACACTACAAACCAGACTGTCAAGATTTCTGTTCAGTTATCGCATCACACTGCATACAACAACAGGCTTGTCACCTGCAGAGTTGATGATGTCACAGAGACTTAGATCAGCTTTAGACATTCTCATGCCTGATGTGAAAAAAGTGCAGCAAAGGCAACTGAAACAGAAAGAAAATCATGACACCAAGAAAAGACTGAGAAGTTTTGCACCAGGGGACAATGTGTTTGTCAGAAACTACTCCTATGGTCCAAAGTGGATCCCAGCTGTCGTCACAAGCTCATCAGGTCCAGTGTCATACACTGTCACCATCGGGAATGATCACACCTTGAAACGGCACGTGGATCAGGTTAGAGCAGGATTGGCAGACACTGTTCCCAGCAATTCGGACATCGTGTTGGAGCCACTGCCTGAGGGAACAGTGGACACTGAGGGCTTCTTGCCTTCAATGATGGACATAACACCACAACCTTCATCGTCTGAGCCACAGGACTTGCAGCCTGCTCCAGAGATTCAGGTTCAACCAGGCTCAGTTGCACCAATGGTGTGACGTTCCCAGAGAGAGAGAGAGAGACATCCACCTGTGCATCTCAAGGACTTTGTTAGATAGAGTGAGATCTTTCCAGGAATAGAGCAACAATGTGCTCTGATCTCACTGGAAGGACGTACCTTCCTAGTCTAGTTTAAAATAAGAAAAAAAAAAGAAAGAAGTTCCACTATCATATGTTAATGCTTGTTGTGTGTATGATACAGTGTTGAGTGAAGAGGTTGAGTGTAGGGGACCCCTGACAAAATCTGGAGTGCACCAGCCCCCTATAAGAGCGTTCATGGATGACCTAATTGTCACCACCACATCTGTCCCAGGCAGCAGATGGATTCTCCAAGGACTAGAGAAGCTCATCACATGGGCAAGGATGAGTTTTAAACCTGTAAAATCAAGGTCTCTGGTGCTCAAGAAGGGGAAGGTGACAGACAGATACCGCTTCTCTCTGGCTGGAGCCACCATCCTGTCCATCACGGAGCAGCCAGTCAAGAGCCTTGGGAAGTTCTTTGACTGCAGCCTCAAAGACTCCACATCCATCCAGAAAACCAGCAAGGAGCTTGAGGGCTGGTTGAGATGTGTCAACAGATCTGGCCTGCCAGGGAGATTCAAGGCCTGGATTTACCAACATTCCATCCTGCCCCGCATCCTGTGGCCTCTGCTAGTGTACACAGTACCCATCACAACTGTAGAGGCCATGGAGAGAAAGATCAGCAGTTACTTGCGAAGATGGCTTGGCCTACCCCGAAGCCTGAGCAGTGCTGCCCTGTACGGCAGGAATAACACCTTGCAGCTTCCGTTCAGTGGACTCACTGAAGAATTCATGGTGACCAGAACTCGGGAAGCCCTGCAGTACAGGGAATCCAGGGATGAGAAGGTGGCGGCTGGCATCCAGGTGTGGACAGGCCGGAAATGGAGGGCTGACGAGGCTCTGGAAGTGGCAGAGTCGCGACTGAGGCAGAAGGTACTGGTCGGGTCCATAGCCTCAGGACGCACAGGCATTGGCTATTTCCCATCAACCAGGGTGGACAAGGCCCAGGGAAAAGAGCGGCAACACCTCATTCAGGAGGAAGTGTGGGCAGGCGTGGAGGAGGAACGAGCCAGCAGGATGGCAGGAATGGGACAACAAGGAGCATGGACTAAATGGGAAAACGTTCTGCAACGGAAGATAACCTGGCCCAACATCTGGAGAGCAGACTCCCTTAACATCAGGTTCCTAGTCCAAGCTGTTTATGATGTCCTACGTAGTCCATCCAACCTTCATGTCTGGGGCAAAGCAGAGACACCATTCTGCCCCCAGTGTCCAGGATGGGGATTCCTGGAACACCTCCTCAGCAGCTGCCCAAAAGCCCTTGGAGAGGGGCGTTATCGCTGGCGCCACGACCAAGTGCTGAAAGCGATTGCTGAGAGCATAGCCAAGGCCATTAACACCACCAAGGGCCATAGCAAACCTAAGTCCATTAGGTTCCACAAAGCCGGAGAGATGCCCACCATCCAAGCAGGGGCCAGGTCAGGCCTCCTCACCACTGCCGTGGACTGGCAGCTGGAAGTGGATCTGGGCAAACAGCTGAAGATCCCAGCTAGAATAACATCAACACGGCTCCGACCAGACATGATCATTGTTTCAGATGCCACCAAACAATTGATCATTCTGGAACTCACAGTTCCCTGGGAAGAACACATGGAGGAGGCAAATGAGAAGAAGCGTGCCAAGTACCAGGACCTGGTGGAAGAGTGCAGGAGCCAAGGCTGGAAGACCTACTGCGAACCCCTGGAGGTTGGATGCCGAGGATTTGCAGGGCGGTCCCTCTGCAAAGTCCTCACCATGCTGGGCCTTACTGGTGAGGCAAAGAGGAAGGCCATCAGGTCTGCAACTGAAGCCGCAGAAAGAGCCACAAGATGGCTTTGGATCAAGAGGGCTGATCCGTGGACGAATGCTGCTGGGATACAGGCCGAAGTCTGATCACCTCCAGTCGGGTCGCCTGGGCGAGGGTGTCTGATGTTGAAAGACCCGAAACACCCAGTGACCCCAGGTTACATCACTGATGATGTGTCCCAGCGCATCAGCAAGATGTACCTTTCACCTCCTCAATAAATAAATGACCAAGTATAATATTTTTGTCTCATTTGTTTAACTGGGTTCTCTTTATCTACTTTTAGGACTTGTGTGAAAATCTGATGATTTAGGTCATATTTATGCAGAAATATAAAAAATTCTAAAAGGTTCACAGACTTTCAAGCACCACTGTATATATATATTTCTTTTTATTTTGGTAAGCGTAGTTTGGTCGGGCAGTTGCAAAATAAGAATTTCATTACTCAATAATAAACCGCTGTGTCTGTTATTGTGTATATGACAAATAAAAAATCTTGAATCTTGAACTTCAGCAATATCTTGGCATCATGTTTGCCAAGTTTGACATGAATTTGATGAACCGTCTAGGAGGAGTACGTTAAAAATTACCATGTGTAATTTCACTCCAAATGGCCTTATGACATGATAATTCCAAAGTTCTACCCATTCATTTCAATGGGAAATGGACAAAGGGGCGCTATGAAGTCCCTGGGCCATGCCCGGGGCCAAAAGTCTGTGGCTGAGTAGCGATTACAATGACTGATGTGTGTATCAAATTTCATGAGTTTTCATGAATGGGAAATGCCTCAAATAGGCCAAACATGGCATAATAATAATAATAATAATAATAATAATAATAATAATAATAATAATAATCCTTCGAAAAACAATAGGGTCTTCACACCGTACGGTGCTTGGGCCATAATAATAATAATAATAATAATAATAATAATAATAATAATAATCCTTCGAAAAACAATAGGGTCTCGCACCGAACGGTGCTCGGGCCCTAAAAATAATAATAATAATAATAATAATAATAATCCTTCGAAAAACAATAGGGTCTTGCACCGAACGGTGCTCGGGCCCAAATAATAAGAATAAGAATAATAATCCTTCGAAAAACAATAGGGTCCTTGCACCGAACGGTGCTTGGGCCCAAATAATAAGAATCCTTCGAGAAACAATAGGGTCCTTGCACCAAACGGTGTTTGGGCCCTAAAAACATTTCAATCTCAACGCGTTGTCCTTTTTACTGCCAACAGCAGCAAACCCCACCTTCACTCCCTCCACTCTGGATGGGACTTTCAATGTCTGGAAGGAAATAGGGCTTTGTAACATTGGCAGTCTGTACATTGAGGGGACTTTTGTCTCTTTCCAACAACTCCAGCAGAAATACAACTTTCCCAAGAATCAATTCTTCAGATATCTTCAGGTTAGAAACTATGTTAAAACACACCTTCCTAACTTTGAGAGGGCAAAGCAGGACACGCTAGAGAGCTTTATAAGAATATTTGCCAAGTCACGTTTTATAATCTCTCATCTATATGACACATTGCAAAGTATGTGCCTTCCCAAAATGGGCAGTATAAAGGCAGAATGGGAAAAAGAGCTTGGAACCTTGATACCTCTAAATGTGTGGGAAAAGAGCCTGGAGTATGTTCATGAATGCTCCATTAATGCCTGACACTGTTTAATACAATTTAAAATTCTACACAGATTACAGGTAGCACCAAATCCGATTTTGATTATTCTGGGAATATCTGATAAGTTTATGAAACTTAATGTAGCACAACAGCGTCTTCTGGCATATGGTATTGTAACTGCTAAAAAACTGATCCTTGTTTACTGGGGAAAGAAAGGGGTGCCTTCCTTTAAACACTGGCTGGTAGACTTGACAGAAACACTCCATTTGGAGATAATCAGATTTATCTTAAAAGATAAGCTAATGGATTTAAAAAAAAATTGGCAACCTTTGGTCTCTTACCTTGACAGGGAAACTGATCAAGAAAGCCTGTAGCAATGCACTCCTAGGGAGGATGGTTTGAGTTATGTCCTGTGTATATTGTGCCCTTTGTTTGTTTTCTTTGGTTTTTAGCTTTTCTGTCTTTGTTTCTTATTTGTTTGTAACATTCTTCTTAAAGAAACATGTAAATGTCAGAGAAAGTGCCTTCTTGAAAGAAATGTGTGGCAGCGGGGGCGTGGTCAAGCGCCGGTCTGTGACAGGAGGGTGGAGCCGGGTAAGGTGAGTGGCAGAATCGCGACACCTGAGGATAATTAACCTGTGTTTGTGCGTGTGTTTTCCCAGTAACCGCTCCCTATTTAAGGAGGCAGAGAGAGAGGAGAGGGAGCGCAACCCGGGACCAGACAAGTGTGTGCGTGTGAATGAATGAATGAGATTATACTGAAAAGTTGTAAAAATAAATCGCCTGTCTGCCTCCAAACGCTGTCCTGCCGTCCTCTGTGCTCCACCCACACTCGATACGCGCTACAGTGGTGCCGAAACCCGGGACAAGGTGGAGCACCAACCCAGCAGCCTCATGGAATCCTCCCCGTTCGCGGACTTGGTCCACGCCCTCGCCACGGCTCAGCAGAGCCAGCACCAGGCACTCGTCATGCTCCGGAAGGAGCAGGAGCACCGCTTTGAAGCTCTGGTGCTGGCCCAGCAGGAAGATCGAGAGGCATTCCGGCGTCTCCTCGCGTTGGCGGGGTCCACCAGCGCCCCGGCCGCGGGCCCGTCTCCCCTCACCATGACCAAGATGGGCCCGCAGGACGACCCCGAGGCTTTCATCACATTGTTCAAGCAGGTCGCCGAAGCCTCAGGGTGGCCGATGGAGCAGCGCGCGGTGCGCCTCTTCCCCCTCCTGACGGGAGAGGCGCAGCTGGCCGCACTACAGCTCCCCGCCGACCGCAGGCTGGCCTACGCCGACCTTCGCCGGGCTGTCCTCCAGCGCGTGGGGCGCACGCCGGAGCAGCAGCGCCAGCGCTTCCGCGCGCTGCGGATGGAGGAAGTCGGCAGCCCGTTCGCGTTCGGCCAGCAGCTCCGGGACGCCTGCTGGCGGTGGCTGAGGGCCGAAGATCGCAACGCCGAGGGAATCATCGACCAGGTGGCGCTGGAACAGTTCATCGCCCGCTTACCAGCTGGAACCGCGGAGTGGGTCCAGTGCCACCGCCCGGCGTCGCTGGATCAGGCCGTGGGACTGGCAGAGGATCATCTGGCGGCTGTTCCGGCAGCAGGACAGCGGACGGCAGCATCTTCTTTCTCCTCTCCTCTCTCTCTTTCTCCCCCCCCCTCCTCCCGTGTCCCGTCCTCGCCCCATTCCCCCACCACGGAGGCGGGGGCCGGCTCCACCCCAGCCGGCCCGCCGCACCCGTGGTGCCCTCCCGTTTCTCCCTTCTGTGTCTGTCTCTCCCCCCCCTCAGGTGAGTGAGCCCCAGAGCACAGCTGCAGAGGGAAGGCCCGGGCCGGTTTGCTGGCGCTGCGGGGAACCGGGCCACCTGCAGCAACAGTGTGTAGCGATGGAAGTGGGGGCGGTGGTGCGTATCCCCGACGCGCCAGAGGCTGCCCTCGATCGGGCCGGAGCGTATCGCATACCGGTAAGTCTACAAGGGGCTACATATCAGGCGTTGGTGGATTCAGGTTGCAATCAGACCTCAATCCGCCAAAGCCTGGTGCAAGGCGAGGCATTGGGGGGAGCACAAGGGGTGAAGGTGTTGTGTGTGCACGGGGATATTCACAGCTACCCGTTGGTGTTGGTCCACATACATTTCAGAGGGGAGAAATCGATAGTGAAGGCGGCAGTTAATCCTCGCCTTACCCACTCTTTGATTTTGGGGACTGATTGGCCGGGATTTCGGGGTTTAATGGCACGCCTAATAAAGAGTGGGTCCTGCCGGTTAACAGGGGAGGGTCCCGGTGTCGCTTTGGCTGGAGCTGCGGTCGCAGAGCCGTCTACGTCATCTCTGCGACAGACTGAGGAGCCACCGGCCCCTCCTCTTTCTATTGGGGAATCCCTCGCGGATTTCCCACTGGAACAATCGCGAGACGAGACTCTGCGACACGCGTTTGACCAAGTGAGAGTAATCGATGGTCAGACGCTCCCGCCGGGCGCCACCCCGTCCTTCCCCTATTTTTCCATTTTGAAGGATAGGTTATACCGAGTGACGCAGGACACTCAGACGAAAGAGCGAGTCACCCAATTGCTAATTCCAAAGAGCCGCCGGGAATTGGTATTTCAGGCGGCTCACTTTAATCCCATGGCTGGACACCTCGGGCAGGATAAGACACTCACCCAGATAATGGCCCGATTCTATTGGCCGGGGATTCGCGGCGACGTCCGTAAGTGGTGTACGGCATGCCGCGAATGCCAGTTAGTAAATCCAGCGGCCATTCCAAAAGCGCCCTTGCGCCCCCTACCATTAATCGAGACCCCGTTCGAAAGGATTGGGATGGATCTCGTCGGGCCATTAGATCGGTCAACACGAGGGTACCGCTTTATATTGGTTCTGGTGGACTATGCAACGCGATACCCGGAAGCGGTGCCTCTTCGCAATATCTCAGCACGCAGTATTGCGGAGGCCCTCTTCCATGTCATCTCCCGGGTTGGAATCCCGAAAGAGATTCTGACTGACCAAGGCACCTCGTTTATGTCACGAACACTGAGCGAACTGTATGGGCTACTGGGTATTAAGCCGATCCGCACCAGCGTTTATCACCCACAGACGGACGGTTTAGTTGAACGGTTCAACCGCACCCTCAAGAATATTATCAAAAAATTCGTAAGTGAGGACGCACGTAACTGGGATAAGTGGCTCGAACCCTTGTTGTTTGCAGTGCGAGAGGTCCCCCAAGCCTCCACGGGGTTCTCCCCGTTTGAATTATTATATGGGCGTAAGCCGCACGGCATCTTAGATGTACTGCGGGAAAATTGGGAGGAGGGACCTTCACCGAGCAAAAACGAAATTCAGTACGTTATGGATCTGCGCGCAAAACTCCACACGCTCACCCACCTAACTCAGGAGAATTTGCGGCAGGCCCAGGAACGGCAAGCCTGCCTGTACAACAAGGGCACGCGCCTTAGAGAGTTCACTCCGGGAGATAAGGTACTCGTCCTGTTGCCCACGTCGAGCTCCAAATTAATCGCCAAGTGGCAAGGACCCTTTGAGGTCACACGGCGAGTCGGGGACGTCGACTATGAGGTTAGGCGAATGGACAGGGAGGGGGCGCTACAGATCTACCACCTCAATCTGCTGAAACTTTGGAATGAGGAGGTCCCCGTGGCGTTGGTGTCGGTAGTTCCGGAGAAAGCGGAGCTGGGGCCGGAGGTCCAAAAAGGGTCATTGGCATCACGTACCTCTCCGGTCCCCTGTGGAGACCACCTCTTCCCGACCCAACTCACGGAGGTCGCCCAGTTGCAGGCCGAGTTTTCGGATATGTTCTCGCCCCTGCCTGGTCGCACTAACCTCATAGAACACCACATAGAGACGCCCCCGGGGGTGGTAGTGCGGAGCCGTCCTTATAGATTACCCGAACACAAAAAAAAGGTGGTTCGGGAAGAACTTCAGGCCATACTCGAAATAGGCATCGTCGAGGAGTCCCACAGTGACTGGAGCAGCCCGGTGGTCTTGGTTCCCAAGGCCGACGGCTCGGTCCGGTTCTGTGTGGACTATAGAAAAGTCAACGCGGTGTCTAAATTTGATGCGTACCCAATGCCTCGTATTGATGAGCTGCTCGATCGACTAGGCACGGCTCGCTTTTACTCGACACTGGATTTGACGAAGGGATATTGGCAGATCCCCTTGACTCCATTATCCCGGGAAAAAACGGCCTTTTCCACACCGTTCGGCTTACACCAGTTCGTCACACTTCCTTTTGGGCTGTTTGGGGTGCCCGCTACGTTTCAGCGGCTGATGGACAGGGTCCTCCGGCCCCACGCCACCTATGCCGCTGATTACCTAGATGATATCATCATTTATAGTAATGATTGGCAGCGGCACCTACAACACCTGAGGGCCGTCCTTAGGTCGCTGAGGCGGGCGGGACTCACTGCCAACCCGAAGAAGTGTGCGATTGGGCGGGTGGAAGTACGGTATCTGGGCTTCCACTTGGGCAACGGGCAGGTGCATCCCCAAATTAATAAGACGGCAGCGATTGCGGCCTGCCCGAGGCCCAAGACCAAAAAGGGGGTGAGACAGTTCCTGGGGCTGGCTGGCTACTATCGTAGGTTTATACCTAATTATTCAGATGTCACCAGCCCGCTGACTGACCTCACTAAAAAGGGGGCGCCAGATCCGGTCCAGTGGACGGAGCAGTGCCAGCGGGCTTTCTCTGAGGTAAAGGCTGCACTGTGTGGGGGGCCACTTTTACACTCCCCTGACTTCTCTCTCCCTTTTGTGTTGCAGACCGATGCGTCGGACAGAGGGCTGGGGGCCGTTTTGTCCCAGCAGGTGGAGGGGGAGGACCGCCCGGTCCTGTATATCAGCCGGAAGCTGTCGGTGCGTGAGGGGCGCTACAGCACAATTGAAAAAGAGTGCCTGGCGATTAAGTGGGCGGTCCTCACCCTCCGTTACTACCTGCTGGGGCGCTCTTTCACTCTCTGTTTGGACCACGCGCCCCTCCAGTGGCTCCACCGCATGAAGGATGCCAACGCACGGATCACCCATTGGTATCTGGCACTCCAACCCTTCAACTTCAAGGTGGTCCACAGGCCGGGGGCGCAGATGGTCGTGGCGGACTTCCTCTCCTGTCAAGGGGGGGGGGGGGGAGTTGGCTGCAGGCCGGATGAGCGCCCGGCCTGAGTCGGGCGGTGGGGGTATGTGGCAGCGGGGGCGTGGTCAAGCGCCGGTCTGTGACAGGAGGGTGGAGCCGGGGAAGGTGAGTGGCAGAATCGCGACACCTGAGGATAATTAACCTGTGTTTGTGTGTGTGTTTTCCCAGTAACCGCTCCCTATTTAAGGAGGCAGAGAGAGAGGAGAGGGAGCGCAACCCGGGACCAGACAAGTGTGTGCGTGTGAATGAATGAATGAGATTATACTGAAAAGTTGTAAAAATAAATCGTCTGTCTGCCTCCAAACGCTGTCCTGCCGTCCTCTGTGCTCCACCCACACTCGATACGCGCTACAAAATGTTTCACAAGAAATATATTTGAAAACAAAAAAGTTAATTTATAAAAGAGGTCAGGATATTAGAACAAAAGAATAATTAGAATGTAATAAATTGATATGATGTAAAAAAAAAGTAAATAAGAATGATGTTTCTAATGAGTTCTCTGTGAAAGTCTGTTTTTCCACTTGAATAAAACCTTTTATCCAGGTCATAATAACAGTAAAAAAAAAAAGTGTAGAGGCAAAGATGGTAGCGCCCTATTTGGCTGCGGCTGCATGGGCTTGCAACAGTTACCATTTTTTCAACCGTAATACGCCACCTAGAATGTCAGTAATAACTCTCAGTAAGTTAGTATATAGTCACCAACACTTGCTGGAATTACGATCATCCAGTGACTTCGGCTTCGTAGACATGACTACTCGGGAGTGTTTGCGTAGCCTCTGAGTGCTACGCCAGCAAGACCCAGGGGCCTACAGTGCAGCGGACTCCCCTAGCAGCATAAGCTGACGGAGGAGCAAACAGAGGCAGTGTGACCGAAGGCGGAAGCGTGGTTGTCGGGGGGTTGCTAACAGCTAAGCTAAAAGCTAACTCCTATAAAATGCTGTTTCCATCCATCTTCCTCGCTAATGTTCACTCCCTGGAGAACAAAATGGATCATCTGCAGTTGGAATTAACATCAAAACGAGAGTTGAGGAACTGCTGCTCTATAATTCTGACAGAGACATGGCTTAACTCTTCAATCCCAGACAATATTGTTAGCATCAAAGGGCTAGCTATGTTTCGTGCTGACAGGAGCTGCACACTAAGTGGTAAATCCAGAGGGGGTGGTTTGTGTATTTATATCAATAACAGTTGGTGTAAAAATGCTAAGTTTGTCTCAAGCCATTGCTCACCGGACATTGAGCCTCTGACTGTAAATTGTAGACTGCCCAGGGAGTTTACTTTAGTTTCCATCACTGCTGTGTACATGCCCCCCAGCGCTAACACAAAGGAGGCTATGAGTATTCTCTACCAGACTATCAGTGAGTTGCAATCCACTCACACTAAGGGTTTTTTCATTGTGGCTGGGGATTTTAACCAGGCCAACATGAAGACAATTCTCCCTCATTTTCACCAGCATGTGGATTGTGCAAGCAGGGGAGCGAACACATTAGACATGGCCTACACCAATATGAGGGATGCATTCAGAGCAGCCCCCCACCCCCATCTTGGCTCTTCTGACCATTTATCTGTTATGCTAATCCCTGCATATAAGCCCCTGCTGATCAGAGGAAAACCTACAGTCAGGCAGGTGAGGGTGTGGTCTGAGGGGGCTATGGAGGCACTACAGGACTGTTTTGAGTGCACGGACTGGGACACGTTCAAGGAAGCTGGCACTTATGATCATACCAACATAAAGGAGTATGCCATTGTCTGTGTCAGCCTACATCAACAAATGCATGGAGGACGTCAGCGACAAAGAGCATCACCACCCAGGCCAACCAAAAGCCCTGGATGACTTATGAAGTACGCAAAATGCTAAAGGCACGGAACTCAGCCTTCAAGTCTGGCAATGAGAAGGCACTGAAAACAGCAAGAGCTAACTTGAACCATGCCATCAGATTAGCAAAGCGTGCTCACAGTCAAAAAAATCCAGGACTTTATCCACGACACCGCCAACACCAGGGATATGTGGAAAGGCATATGGGCTATCACAAACTACAGGATAGCCCCTCCTGAGTGTGATGACGCAGACTTCCTCAATGAACTCAATAACTTCTTTGGGAGGTTTGAGGCACTAACTCACACTCCTGCAGTGAAAGCTGTTCCCCATCAGGATAAAAAGGCACTCCAGGCCTAGACATTAAGCATTTACCACTGGTGGCCCATTGGGCCAGTGGAATTGAAAAGTTACTGGCCCAAATGGAAAATGTGGTGGCCCGAATGTGCGCGGTACCCGAACCACGGCTGTCACAGGCAGCCACTGCTTGCACAAAGAGGGCGGTCCGGGGGCCTTCCCCCGGAAAATTTTGATTTTTCAATTCGTATTCGTGCATTCTGGTGCATTTTAAGGTGAAATTAATGAAAATAAGATTATTCATATTTTGCTAACATTATTATATCTTTATTATTTGTTCACATTGATATTTTATTGTTTGCATTTCTTGTTCTATCAATTTCTTAGTTACATTTAAAAATTTCCTTTGTTCTTGTTCTCTGTTCATTTAACACATGCTGTTGATTACTGTTTTACATTCATTGTTTGTATAAGTTTTAGAATAAGCTAAGTTTTGCCTCACCATGCAACTAACTTGTTTATAGAATAAGCTTTGCCTGTAACCCACCCTGTGTGATGTAGACATATTTTCCTTTTTTGTCATGGTTTCAACTTTGGCTCATATATTCTCAACATTGTAGATATTGAATTCTCACCACTGTAGATATTCTTATTAGAAATAGAAGTACAATGAACTTTTTAAATACACCTTTATATAATAGCCACAAGAGAGACACAGGCCAGTCCCAAGTCTGGATGAAATGTGAGGGTGGCGTACTAACCCTTATCATGCTGGATTTAAATGAGCATTTTTAATGCCCATGAAGAAGTTTTATTTCTTAATTAATAAAATATCATGAGAATCATTGACAAACCATACATTTCCTGCAAGGGTGGACTTTGGGGAATAATCTAGTGAGATATTTGCAAAGCCTTACCTGCTCGGGGGTGATTTATAACCCTAATTACCTGTTAATTAGCTAATTAACAGGTATGCTCACAGGTGAGCCAAAAAGGGGTGAAATCTCATCTCATTATCTCTAGCCGCTTTATCCTTCTACAGGGTCGCAGGCAAGCTGGAGCCTATCCCAGCTGACTATGGGCGAAAGGCGGGGTACACCCTGGACAAGTCGCCAGGTCATCACAGGGCTGACACATAGACACAGACAACCATTCACACTCACATTCACACCTACGGTCAATTTAGAGTCACCAGTTAACCTAACCTGCATGTCTTTGGACTGTGGGGGAAACCGGAGCACCCGGAGGAAACCCACGCGGAGAACATGCAAACTCCACACAGAAAGGCCCTCGCCGGACCCGGGGTTCGAACCCAGGACCTTCTTGCTGTGAGGCGACAGTGCTAACCACTACACCACCGTGCCGCCAGGGGTGAAATATTGTATTTTTTTTAATAAGACAAGATATAAACACCAAATTTTCAGGATATGTCCTTGGGGGAAACTAGTAGTGCATTTTTGCAAATTCAGCTCATTTGCATAAACCGTTACCATGGCAACAGCAGATACCCTAGCAACTGGGGGTATACTGGGTTTAGCATGGTCTGGTTGCACCAGAGAGGGTCAGAATAGTTATTTTTGTAATGAACTAATGTAGACCTAGTTTGGCTATTTTGATAGATTTCATCATCTTTGTATATTTGAATAATATAATATATGGGATCAGATCTAATTTACCACATTATTTTATCTGTTCTTCTATTTCAGTCATAGCAACCAACATTTATACTTCATTCTTTAAATCACTAAAAGTTGATACACGTGTAGCCATATTTCTTGGCAGTGTATCCTGAAATTTTGATAATATACAAAGTCTGAACAATTTTACACCATCTGAAGCTAAAGCGCGTGTGGTGAAATGCCGTTTTACGATTTGGCGAGTTGTAAACAGATCGTGATGTCGCGCGCTCCGATTGGCCGCCGAGTTCAAAATGAAGACGTTCGTTTACACCCGATAGTTAATTTATGCATGATCATATTTAAACTGTTTACCTGGCCTTTGGCCTGGTTGGGGAGCATGGAGTTTGAACATATTTCTATTTGAATTTCACCGTTCTGATGGTCTCCTTGCCGCAACCGTCTTCGTCTACAAGATGCTATTTTCCCGCCAAAATGACGCTTCCAAACAGCGCCGAACACCTCCGAAGATGCACGAAGACGACACACTCCTGCCGCGGAGCAGGACGAAAACAAAGATGGTGGACCTCGTATCGAAAAGGTGCATTTTACGAAGAATTTCTTCACAATTCTGGGTAAAATATGAGTAATAAAATTTGTTAATTTGTATCAAAAACGTACTGGCCCGCCCGGGCCACTGTTTGGCCAAATTTAGTGGCCCGAACTGGCCCGAAAGATGTAAAAAACACCGCCGGGCCATTGGGCAAGTGCTAATATCGAGCCCTGCACTCTGTCTCAACACAGCTGAGGTGCAGAGGACTCTGAGGAGAGTCAACACATGGAAGGCCCCGGGCCCCGATAATATTCCTGGTCAGGTGCTCAGGGAATGTGCAGACCAGCTGGCTTATGTTCTCACAGACATTTTCAATACCTCACTGGATCAAGCCAAAGTCCCATCATGTTTCAAGACTGCCACCATCATCCCAGTGCCAAAAAAACCTCATATCACATCAAATCAACGACTACCGGCCCGTCGCACTCACTCCCATTATGATGAAGTGCTTTGAGAGGCTGGTAAAGATACATCACCTCCAGGCTCCCTCCCACATTCAACCCCTTCCAGTTTGCCTACCGGCTAAACCGCTCCACTGAAGATGCCATCTCCTCCGCTCTTCACCTGAGCCTTGCACACCTGGAGGAAAAGAACACTCGTGCGAATGCTGTCCCTGGACTTCAGCTCAGTGTTTAATATCATCATTCCACAGCATCTGGTGAACAAACTGGGTCCCCTGGGCTTCAGCACCCCCCTGTGCAACTGGCTGCTAGACTTCCTCACTGAAAGACCACAGTCAGTGTAGGTCAGACAGAACACCGCCAGTGTCATCACCCTCAGCACAGGCTCCCCTCAGGGCTGTGTCCTGAGCCCTCTGCTGTTCACTCTGATGACACACGACTGCGTCCCCAGGGCTGCCAGCAACCACACTGTGAAGTTTGCGGATGACACAACAATGGTGGGCCTCATCAGGGATGACAATGACCTGGCCTACAGAGAGGAGGTGGAGCAGCTGGTGGGCTGGTGCAGGGAAAATAACCTGATCCTGAACGTGGACAAAATTAAAGAGATCATTGTTGACTTCAGGAAAAAACAACCCAGCCACGCTCCACTTCTCATCAACAACACAGCTGTGGAGGTGGTCAGTAGTAGCACCAAGTTCCTCAGGGTGCACATCACAGACAGCTTCATCTGGTCTGTGAACACCGAGTCACTGGTCAAGAAGGCACAGCAGCATCTGCACTTCCTGCAGAGGATGAGGAGAGCCCACCTACAGAAGCACCATAGAGAGCATTCTAACTAGCTGCATCTCTGTGTGGTGTGGAGGCTGGAGTGCCTCTGACTGGAAGAATGTGAGGAGAGTTGTGAGGACAGCAGAGAAAATCACTGGGACTTCTCTTTCCTCCATTCAGGACATTGCACCAAGGCGCTGCATGTCTCGAGCCAGTAACATCATCAGTGACCCCTCACACCCTCACTATGGACTGTTCTCCCCTCTGGCCTCTGGAAAGAGGTTCCGCAGCATTCAGTGCAGGACCACCAGGTTCTATAACAGCTTTTCCCCCCCAGGTCACCAGACTGCTGAACTCCAAATCCAAACTCTAAACTTCTATTTATAACTTGAACATTTCCTAATTCCACAGGTCACTTTATACTATTGCACTTTATATTTTTGCTGCTGCATAATTTAATACACTTCATATTTAACTCTGTGTTGAGCCAAATTGCAACAAAACTTCATTCTGTGTACACTTGTTGCATAGTGAATGACAATAAAGGTTGTCCAAGTTAATTATAATTCTGTATTACTACAAACTCCACATGGTTCAATCGGCCCAGTGTCTGCGTCATTACATTTCAGCTATTACACAAATTTAATCTGGAGAATTGTGAAGAAAAAGATTTTCAAACTAAACACAGTGAAGGTTTTGCACAGAAAAAAAAAAAATCTGCATGTTTATTGGACATTGGAGCCTGTAATAGAGGTGTAATTTGTAAATATTGTAAATAAACTATAAGTAAAAGTTGTGCTTGATTATTTGCATTGATTTTTGGAAATGTGTTGTTTGCAAGTCTAGTTAGTTGGCTGTCGCTTCCATCTTCAGCTCACAGCTTCGATACTTCTTGGGACAAAATGACATCATTCGACACGTAAATGTTTTTCTCCTTCAATGACATCAACTGGTTTCCACATGTTTAATCACTGCCCTTCAGTATTATTCAATTCTACATGCAACTGTTATCCCCTAATTTATCTACTGCTTTATTTGTATGAACACACTCTGGATCACCTGAAACTCAAAACATCCCAAAACAGGTGGACAGGAATGAAGTACATTTACTTGAGTATTGAATTTAAGGACATTTTTTGTATCTATACTTTACTCGAGTGTTAATTTTTTGGAAAATTGACTTTTACTCCACTACATTTGAAGGGCAAATATTGGATTTTTGACTCCAGACTCTTGACTCTTGAATGTCTCTACCAGTGTATCGATCAAATCAACAACTGGATGTCACAAAATTTTCTTCAGCTGAACACAGATAAAACAGAAGTAATTCTATTTGGAAAAAAGATGAAAGACTCAGGATTACCACTATTCTTGATACAAAGGGGATTAAAACAAAAGAAATGGTTAAAAATCTTGGTGTTTTCATTGACAGCGAGCTAAACTTTGACAGGCACATGAAAGCAATCACTAAAATGGCATTTTATCACCTAAAAAACATTTCCAAACTAAGAGGACTTATGTCAAAAAATGATCTGGAAAAACTTATACATGCCTTCATCTCTAGTAGGGTTGATTACTGCAATGGCCTTTTCACAGGCCTGCCAAAAAAAAACGTCAAACGACTTCAGCTGGTTCAAAATGCAGCAGCTAGGGTTCTCACATGAACAAAAAGAACAGAACACATTACTCCAATTCTATGGTCCCTTCACTGGCTTCCAGTAAGCTACAGAATTGACTTTAAGGCATTGCTGCTGGTGTACAAATCTCTAAATGGTATAGGGCCCAATTACCTCTCTGATATGTTGCAGCGGCCTAACCCAATCAGATCTACCAAATCGCAGCAGAAAAATTTACGGTTAAAACCTGTTGTTAAAACAAAGTGTGGTGAAGCAGCTTTTAGCTACTATGCAGTACAGCTATGGAACCAACTGCCAGAGGACATCAAAAATGCTCCTGCTGTTGGCAGCTTCAAATCTAGACTAAAGACCAAGCTGTTTTCAGATGCTTTCTGCTAAATTATTAATATTGCCATCTCTACATGTTTTAAACTCTTTACTTTTACAGTCTCTCCATGTTTTAAATTTTACTTAACTTTTATTCTATTTTATTCTGCTGTTTTTTTTTTACATTGAACTTTTATCTCATTTTATTATTTTATTTCTACTCCATTTATTTTATGTAATTTTATTTTCTATTGTTTACTGTTTTGCTTTTACTTCTGTAAAGCACATTGAACTGCCACTGTGTATGAAATGTGCTATATAAATAAACTTGCCTTGCCTTGCCTCCAGGACATTTCTCTGAAGGTTCCTGTGACTCGTTACTCTGAAACATAGCTTTCATGTCAGCAGATGAATTTTCGTTCCTTTTCTAAAATGCGAGTCCATATGCTGTGTTCATGACAGGAGAAAACCAGTCACAGTAAATGCCGCCTACAATCAAGTTCAAAGTGTTTGCTCCATTTTTTTGAACAGGGGTGGGTTTTCCGAAAGCCTATTAAGGCCAAGAGTGTCTTTAATTACCTCCTAAGATCCATCATCAAGCTAACGTAGTTTTCCCAAACAACATTGTAGCCTAAGTAGTCCTTTAGTTTGCTCGGAATTTACGAGAGACCCGGACCACTCGTTCAAAACAAAAAAAGTGTCTCGCTCACAGCTGAATCCACAGACTGCGCTGCGCCTCTGAGGGACTCTCACAGTCAACGGGGGAAACTGGTGTTGAATCTGCTGCCGGTGTTCAATAATTTTACACATTTTAATTTTTGCACATTTTAATCAGATTTAACTCCATTAGGCGAGTGATTATCTCATTTAGTGTCATAAATGAGACATTTCTGTACCTCTGTGTGTGTGTGTGTGTGTGTCTGAGAGAGACAGAGAGAGAGTGAGTGAGTGGGGGGGGATTTGATCTGTCTCAACCTAAGGAAGTGTAAAAGAGGTCAATTCAACATCCTTAGGTAGAGACAGAGCAACCCCCCCACCCCCCTCTGCGCACTCAAACGCATGGGAGAACATTGCTAACTTGGCATTGTGGGTAACAGTTGAAATAATCCTGACTGTATGTTTGAGTAAAAGTGAAGTGAGCGTGCACGGGGAACACATTTACTTAATTATTTAGTTTATTGTTTGCTCATTCTTTCATGTGAACATTTATTCATTTAATTCAAAAAGACGCTCTGAAGAAAAAATATTGCCCAAAAATGTAAAATAGTTTCAATTATTAATTACCACATTATATATGTAATGTTTAATGATGATATAATACATTAACACATTTTAAACACTTTATATTTCATTGTTTTTTGGTAAAAAAAATGAACGCCATGTGACCTCATCGACTGGACAAAGCAACTACTAATGCCTATATCGGGGACATGCACTGCAAAGAAGCTCTTTGTAATGTTGCTCTCATCACTTCTTCTTATGAGTGAGTTCGGGAAAACCACGTACAGCGACAACATTCGTTGCTTCAGAGTCTCTCAACTCGCTCTTTAGCCCTAAAGGGCAACGTTATCGGGAAACCTGCCCCTGTTCAGTTTGAACTTGGTGGTGGTGATGATGGTAATGATGACTACAGCAAATAAAAATGATAGTTCCTCACCAGAGCACCCAGGGCCAGATCTGAAGTCCATGTTAGAGATTTTGAAATGAAGAAAGATTTGTATTGTTTTAAATGTTTGCTCTGTTTACTGCAAACAAACATCACTGTGTAGGGATAGATTGCCATACCAGTAAGTATAGTAACCATTTTTGAACACACCAATTCCTGTACTCGACGCCATGTTCCATCTCCGCCCATTCTTCTGACTCCCTGTAAGGTATTGGATACAGAGACGATACCGGATACCAAAGACAGTGATGTCACAACTGCTTTAAACTCGCGGCGGAATCAAAATTCTTTCTCTCTGGCGGTGGATTCCATGCGTGAAAGAGAGAAGCTGATGCATTGGTGCTACGGAAGGACAAAGCACAAAGAACGAGCTATTGATACCGGACCTTTAGCCAAAGTTAAATGTATTTGACCTTCACAGAGTTGTAATAATAACTGAACCGGTTAGTTACTGCAGCCCACGCAGTATTTCAAAGAGAAAAGGCGACCGGATCCCTTTTCCCTTTCTCCACGTCGACGAACTATAAACAAGATTCCTTCCAGATCATCGGACGACCAACAGAGCACCAAGGACCTTCAGCTGACGAGCTGTAAAGTAAAGGAACAGAGTTGTTTTCTTCTTAGACCTGTGCTCCGTGCTGTCTTTGGAAGGCTCACTTTCAATCGCTAACAAGACCGATCTCGAGTAAGGCTGACATCTGGGCAACTGTTAGTCTTATTTATGACTTGTTGATGTAAAGAGTGTTTATTTGAATTCATTTATGGTTTAAATGTATGCATTTTGAGTCACATAAAGGTCGGTCTTAGACCACGTGTTGTTTGATGTACTTTGTTTAGTATCTGTATTTAGTTAGCTCATGCATGCTCGCTCTCTCTCTCTTTTTTTAACTCCCTCCATCGTACTCCACTCCTCAATATTGGGATTTCAGGAGTTTGGGTTTAAGGCCTCACCAAAACTAATTTAAACCACAGATTCCTTTGTTGTTCTGTTTTTTTTTTCGCACCCCTTTCTGTGCTGACCATCCCCCTTTTGGGTGTGGCTGGCATGGCTCACGCATTCCATATACACACACACACACACACACACACACACACACACACACACACACACGTGATTTCCCCATCACATTTTAACATCCACTCGCCCCTACACTGTAACATTGGCTATAGCAGGGGTGCCCACACTTTTCTGAATGGTGATCTACCTTTTAAGTGACTGACTCAGAATGATCTACTAACTACGCACATTACATGTCTTTTTTAAATTTACAATACCAAAATGAACACAGTGTCATACGGGCTATTTCACTAAGGTTTCACATTTAAATCACAAGTTGAATTCATTTATGATTGAGTTTTATTTCCATACCAACCCTGGAAATAACAACAGTAACATCCACAATAGAGGCTACTAATCAGCATGTGATTTCATACACAGTGACATTACATTGCTCATACAATTTAGTAGCCTACATTTATGATAAAAAAAAATCCACACATTGAAATGTAACTTTTTTTAACACTACGATTTTCTTTTAACATACATACATAGATAGAGGCATTTGGCCCACAGTACACACTCTCATACTAGAACTCACTGTTCAAACTGAAACTTTCAGACAATGAATTAACTTTATGTGTACATTGCATGTAGCCATTTTTTTTTTTTTGCATGTGGCAGGTTCACATTACATTGCCCATAAAATTCAGGCCTACATTTATGATCAAAGTCCACACATTGAAAATTAACTTTTTTAAAACTAGGACTTTTTTTTAACATACATAGAGTGGCAATTGGCCTACATTACACACCCTCTCACACTACAATTCACTGTTGAAACATTGAAACTTTCAGACAATTAACTTTATGCATGTAGTCTTTTTTTTTTGTGCATACACAGGGGCATGTTCACATCAGTGGTCAGTAGGCTACCTTATTCAGATGATGACTTGCATTGGATGGAGTCAACAAGGGATGCATAGTCCGGGATATAGCTACTGATAGCCAGTCTCAGACACGCCTCCAAATGATCGTCGGTCAAGGTGGAGCGGTATTTGGATTTTATAATTTTCATATGTGAAACGGCTGACTCGCACAAGTAAGTAGACCCAAACATTGCAGTCAGAGATGTTGCACATTTTCTCATGTTGGGATACTTTTCTTCTGTGAGCAAACTCCAGAACTGTTCATTGGCCCTGAACTTCAGGTTAATGTCTGCTTGCAGTGTCAAGATCTCATCCTCAACTTCAGCAGAACTGAGCTGAAACATTGTTGAGATTTTGGAAGCGAGGACATCGACCTCAGCATCCTCCCGAAAAGGGAAGCACATGAACGTGGCAACTGGCTCGAGTAGAGCGAAGTCTTGAAATCTCCTGTCAAAGTCTGACAGGACGGTGTCAATCTGTTCTGCATAACATGCACTGTCAAACTCCGTTGAGTCCTTTCCTTGATTATTCAGCTCAGATGCAAGGTTGCTAAAGTTTCCCAGATCATTGCGTTGGATTTTTGAAGAAAGCAGTTTAAGTTTTCCTTTGAAGGCGTTCACTGTGCTTATCATATTGATCACGAGTTTCTCTTTGCCCTGTAATTCCACGTTTAGCTCATTGAGCATGTTTGACAGATCCGTTAAAAACGCCAAATCAAGCAACCAACGATCATCATTAAGTTGCTCGTATTCTGCATGTTTTTTCTCCTGAAGGAACTGCTTTATCTCGGGAAGGAGATCGCGAAATCGTTGCAGGAATTTCCCCCTACTCAACCACCTTACGTCTGTGTGAAGCAGTAGTTCTGTGTGGTCGCTGTCAGCCTCCTCAAGCTGCAAGCGGAAGAGTCGTCTTTGGAGAGATTTTGCACGGATAGAACAGGCCACTTTTGTTGCTACGTCCATGATCTCTTTCATGTTCAACATTTTCGCACACAATGCTTGTTGGTGTATGATACAATGGTAACTTAGAAAGTCAGGAAACGCTTCATCCTCTCGGCATTTGGCAACAAATCCATTACGCCTGCCTGTCATGGCAGGCGCCCCGTCCGTGGTGATAGACACCAACTTGCACACTGGAATCTTAGTCTTGTCGATAAAGTTTTTGAATATCTGAAAAATGTCCTCCCCCCGTGTGTGTGCGTTCATATGCAGAACTGCTAAAAGTTCCTCTTTTGCAGTCATATCATGAACCATCCGAATAAAAATGCACAACTGGGCTTTGTCTGTGATGTTGGTAGATTCGTCCATCTGTAACAAGAAGCTCTCGCAACAGTCAATGTCCTGAGCAAGCTGCTGTACTAAGTTGTCGCCCATCATTTCGCATTGCCTGGTCACTGTATTTCCTGTCAATTGAACAGCTTTGACTGCAGACATTATTTCCGTTTTGTTTTTAAAGTCTTTAAACAACGCATCTGATGCCTCGATGAAGGCTTCCTTCACCATAACTCCATCCTGGAAACACTTTTTGTGCCTAATGATCGTGCGACTCACCCGGAACGATGCCTCTGTGGCGGCCTTGGCTTTCGACGTTGGCCGAGTGAAAAGAGACTGCTGTCCAAGAAGCTGAGACTTCAACTCCCTCACCTTTCTCTTTCTCAATTCAGTGCTTGGAGGAAAGTCAGTATCAAAGGTTCGATGAACCATTCGAAAATGTCTCTCTATGTTCCCTTTCTTTGGAAGTGCAATGCTGGATTGACAGATCAGACAGACACACTTCGAGTGTGACATCGTGAACAAGAAGTCCTCTTCCCATTCTTGATGGAAATGGTAAGTCTTCAATTTTTTTATTTGTTTATCTCCCTCATTCATTTCCGAATCATTTTTTGTAGGCTACTACACAGCGAATCGAGCTACAGCGAAAACGAAAATGCAGTGGTAAAAGGAAAGCAAGCAACAACTGGCGCTTGTCTGTAGTAGGCTATGAGATATGTTATGGTTGTTATGGTAATGGTGTAACAAACTTTTTAGCAGCCAGCAGACTGGCCTGTCTACACGTCAATCAGCGGGCACGTTATAATATCATTATGTGATAGGATGAATTGCTTTTCTGAAAACACGCGGTTTTTTTTTTCGTTTTTTTTCTTGCGGAGTTCTGTGAGCTACTCTCATTGGCCCTGCGATCGACCAGTCGATCGCGATCGACGTATTGGGCACCCCTGGGCTATAGCTTATTACTTCTGATCACCATTAGTGCCTTAATTATCAAATGCACTACTGATTCTTATTTGTATATATTGTATCACCATTGATATTGAATTATTCCTTGGCTGCTATTGTTGCTATATCTGATCAGTATTAGTTTGCTAATTCATGTCAGCTATTTCAATAAATGGTATTTTTGGAATAAACTGTGTCCTGTTTATTGTTACAATATTCACTGAAGTGCCAACCTCTGCCAAGGAAAGTATTCAAATTGCCTTCACCCATTTGCTTGTTATATGAATGTTATAGATCTAGAGCAGTGGTTCCCAAACTTTTTTGGCCGCGCACCCCCTTCTATACTCCAACCAGGTTGACGCACCCCCAGTTCCCAAAAAACACACGCTTTCTTATAAGGGAAGCATCTTTAATCGTGCTAAATGATAACAAACATCATTTGCCACACCTGCAGGAAACCACAAAAGTGGAAAAAAAAAAAAAACACTAAAGCTTTCTTACAAAGCCAGCACATCATGCTCGAATGAGAACATCGAATCACATTAACATATTATGCACTCTCATATTTTAATTAGATAGAATTTGATTGAAATGTAACAGTTTTAAAATGTTGCAACACGGTAAATGCGCAAATTCATTACAAAGGGAGATCACATTGAGGCATGTAGTCTACCAGCCAGATATGGGGAAAATATATGATTTTCATCCGTGTTTAAAATACTAGCAACACAACCCTGTCATTACAAGGTTATGAAAATGAATTGAGAATGAATTTAATTTGCAAAAAAGTTAACATATAATAACAGTAAAAATAGCAATGATAATTATGAACATATGCATTTTAAAGAGATACAACAATTAAGGAGCATATCAGGAACAGATAAAGAAGAGGATCCATCTGATTGTGAAGTGCAGCGCTGGCGGCTCAGTCTGCAGCGAGAGAGAGATAGACAGACAGACAGATGGTGGGTGGGTCAGTAGGCTATATAGGTCCTATTTTCAGTAGCAGTATATATTTTTAGCAAGATCAATGCCATTTGGCCAAATACATACCAATATTAATGCGACGGATGGGCCTGCATCTTGGCACAGAGCTCTCCGATGTTTGGGGTAATTGAAGACAGTCTCAGCCTCAAATCTTTCTCAACATCTCCCAGTCTTTGCCGATGTTTAGTTGCCGATCGGCATTTAGTTTTGCCGATTTCAACCAGTTGAGCATCGCGAATGAATGAATGAATGAATGAATGAATGAAGCCACAAACTACTGCAGAACCGTTACGGCGTAGAAGAAGAGTTAAAAATCGCCATTACATTTTTTATCTTGCGCACCCCCTAGTGGCAGCTCGCACACCCCCGGGGGTGCGCGCACCACACTTTGGGAACCCCTGATCTAGAGTAAACATATTGCATTAGAGCTACAATACTCACTAAACTATAGCAACATCACAAAGTTATTCCATTGATTTTAATAATAGTTGAGCTATAAACTATTAGACACTTGAATTAATGATTAATTAATTTATGAGACTGATCCCTTTTTACAGGAGACTGATTTGATAAGCCTATTGCAACTACAACTGTTACACAAATTCCCCGTCCAACCTGAGAAAGCATGGTGAAGGATGTAAACATTAGTTGGCAGGGTGGGTGTTAAAAAATAACAATGCTGTCCTTTTGTCAATTCAATTGTTTTTCTATCAGCATTTCTACAGGCTTTTTATTCTACAGGTTCTACCGTACAAGCAAGTCACTGCATTCAGTAGGTTGTTTCCAAGTCATTTGATTCTGTAAATGCATCATGGCAAAATATAACACCACCGTGATATTAAAAAGGAAACAATAAAAATTAAATCGTTAAAAAGTACTTTTGAAGACTTAAACTGCACATGAAGCAATTTTTTTTTGACATATTTCAATAAACATGCCCTGGTGAACATCTTTCAAGGATCTTCAAGGATTCGTAAAGTTCTTCATGAGGGTATTTGAAGATCCTGTTGAGGATTTCAACAAAGATCCTCAAAAAAATTTCAAGGAGCTTTCAAATTCTTGCCAAGATCTTCAAGTATCTTCAGTGTTCTAAGATCTTTGAAAGATCCTTGTTGAATCCTTGAGGATCTTGCAGGATCCTTGCAAAGATTTTTGTGGGGGTCATGATGAGGATCTTTGTAGGATCCTGAAAAGATCTTTGTCAAATCCCTGAGGATCTTTACAAATGATTTTGCATATGAAGAGCTTTGAAGATCTTTCAAAGATAAGGATCCATGGTCAAAGACCATGAGGTTTTTGACAATCCTCATGGATTTAAGGATCCATGAGGATTGTCAAAGACCTGCCAAGATATTTGGCAGGTCTTTGACAATCCTCATGGAACCTTAAAGATCCTATGAGTTTTTTTCACTAGGGTACTGCTGAAACACACAACTGCAAAGTTTGAGATGACAGGAATGAAAACCCACATTTTTATGAGGCAAAGAAGTTTCGTGGGTTTACTAAAAATTGTCAGTTCAGAACTCACAGCCAAAACATATCATACAACACCGCCGTGACGTCACGTGGGTTGCAAACTTACTATCACATCACATTCCACTATGGCGGACAGTAAAACCAAACAAACAGGAGGTTGATATTGTGTCACTGAAGCACCAAATAATGTTAGTTTTATGAACACAACCTTTACCCCGGGTATAAGGACACATCAGATCACATCTGATCCGGCTCTGAGACGAAACTGGGTCAAATTTGTGCAGCGGTATCGCCTGGACTTTCACGAACGTCTGAGCAAATACACTGCGCTCTGCTCAGCACATTTCAAAGACAGCTGTTATGAAAGAAGGTATCCAATTCCAACCAGAGAATCCGTCACGATAAAACCACCAGAAATCATCAGTGAATGCCAAAAAACACAAGTAAGTTTATACACCAAAATGTTATATTTTATGTCAACAGTGAGTGAACAATCTGCATCACATGATTTATTGTTCTTATTGTTCGTTTCATGGCCCTCTGTCACAAATAAGACTATTCTTGTCGAGATGGAATAATGAATAAACCTTCAGGCTAAAGGTAAAAAGAAAACCAAAGGTGAAGTTTCATGTTGCATTTCATGCTGTGATGCCAGTGGTATTGCTCTTCATCATATCACAGCACTGATGTCTACATAGAGATCAATCTGTCACAGTCACACAAACAGCTCTGCAGACGACACGCAGTTTATGGTTTCGCTTTTCCTTTCTTTCAAGGAATAATTTTATTCAAATAACGGAGTTTAAAACTTCCCAAGTCTTAAGTGCAACCATTTCTTTCATAACGTGCTTCTAATACTGTGAGTAAGACCATCAATATCAGCCTGTTCATCCAGATTGCTGTCTTGGTCTTGATCATCGTTGTCTTTATCAGCAAGTGGTTCATCTTCGTATGGTGTGTACTGGCTGTGAAAAACTTCGTAATCTGTGTCTGCCTCATTTGAACGTTCTTAAGTGCTAGAGACTCCACAGCTTTTTAATCGTTATTAAAAGGCTGATAGTGTACATTCTACAGAATACCATAAAGCTTCATGAAAACAAGCACTGAGCAACCAACATGTCATCATCAAAGTGCAGCCCGCAATAAAACTTGGCCCAGTCACCCAGACATATTTTAGATATAGGTGACAAAATTTAACATGGTTTTCTTTTGGTTTTACAGATTTTCCATGTACAAGTGTTTTCTTTGCATGTTGCACAGTAGGTAACAATGAAAAACAAAAACAAAAAATGCATATGAAGAAATTTAAAAAGTGTTTTGAAAAGCAAATCCTCCAGTACTGGAACTCAAGTAAAAATTCAACTGATCAACTTTCACTTGCATTGCAATAACATTTGACCAGGAGGATCTTTACTTTCACTCGAGTAATGGAGTTGTGGATTTCGTCCCAAAGTGCAGATTTGTCCAAGTGCGTTCAGTTTAAAAAGGGGTGGGAAATTAAAAAAAGTATTGTACTTCTTCCCACTCCTTTTTCGAACAATGTGCGGTGTTTTGTAATGTCTTAGCTCTTTGTTATTTTATTTATTTTTTTGTCAATTTCTCGTTTTCTTTCTTTTTTATGTACAAATAGTTACATACACTTTTTATACATGTTCGAAATAAAAATAAATTCATTCATTCATTCAAATTCAGTTTCTCTCTTTCGAACAGTGGAACAGTAGAACAGTTATATTCAGCTTTACTTACATTGCTTTTCTGGATGCTGCAATCACAGGCATCACCTTCACAAGAACCTCATCTGGTATCTTCTCTGCACTGCTATATTTACTCAGGTCAAACTCCTCCAGCTCCTGTGCTGAAGTCAGTAACACAAACACCAGAGCAGACCACTGTGAAGGAGAGAGTTCACTTTGTTTTCCAGATTTCAGGTAGCGTTGGATTTCCTCCACTAGAGAATCGTCACCCAGTTCATTCAGACAGTGGAACAGATTGATGGATTTTTCTGCAGGAAGATCTTCACTGATCTTCTCCTTAATGTACTGAACTGTTTCCTCTTTGCTCGGGGAGCTATTTCCTGTCTGTGTTACTAAGGCATGTAAGAGTTTCTGATTGGACTCCAGTAAGAGACCCAGAAGAAAGCGGAGGAACAGATCAAGATGTCCAGTCTGACTTTTTAAGGTCTGATCTACAGCACTCCTGTGTACATCTGAATTTGTTTTAAAAGACCGACTCTGAACAAGAACATTTCTCTTTTCCTCCATGAAGGTCAGATGCACATACAGAGCTGCGAGATGCTCCTGAACGCTCAGATGAACAAAGCAGTACACTTTACTCTGGTGAAGCCCAACCTCCTCTCTGAAGATCTGCGTACACACACCTGAGTACACTGCTGCTTCTATCACATCAATGCCACACTCTCTCAGGTCTTCCTCATAGAAGATCAGGTTGCCTTTCTCCAGCTGCTGAAAAGCCAGTTTTCCCAGTTTGAGAAGCATTTCTTCATCACTCTCCTGCTTCTTTGAGTACTTTCCTCTGATGATGTTTGTCTGAATGATGAGGAAGTGTGTGTACATTTGAGTCAGAGTCTTGGGGATCTCTCCACTCTCTGCTTCACCCAACATTCTCTCGAGAACAGCGGCTGAAATCCAGCAGAAGACTGGGATGTGACACATGATGTAGAGGCTTCTTAATGACTTCAGGTGTGTGATGATGTTCTCAGCCAGGCTCTGATCACTGACCCTCTTCCTGAAGTACTCCTCCTTCTGTGGGTCATTGAACCCTCGTACCTCTGTAACTCGATGGACATACTCAGAGGGGATTTGATCAGCTGCTGCTGGTCGGGAGGTGATCCAGATGAGAGCAGAGGGAAGCAGATTCCCTTTGATCAGGTTTATCAGCAGCACATGCACTGATGCTGATTCAGTTACATCACACACTCTCACTGTGTTCTGGAAATCCAGAGGGAAACGACACTCGTCCAATCCATCAAAAATGAACAGAACCTTTCCCAACCTGGACATTTCTGTTTCTTTGGTTTCCTTAAAACAGACATGAAGGAGCTCCATCAGACTCAGTTTTTGGTCCTTCATCAGATTCAGCTCTCTGAAAGGAAGTGGAAATATGAGGGGGACGTCCTGATTTGCTTTCCCTTCAGCCCAGTCCACAATGAACTTATGCACAGAGACTGTTTTTCCGATACCAGCCACTCCCTTCGTCACTACAGTTCTGATGGGTTTGTCTTCTTCAGATAAGGGCTTAAAGATGTCATTGCATTTGACTGGTGTTTCCTCTGTTGTTTTTCTCCTGGACGCCACTTCGATCTGTCTCACCTCATGTTCTTTATTGATGTCTCCACTGTCTCCCTCTGTGATGTAGAGCTCTGTGTAGATCTCATTCAGGAGCACTCGGTTTTCCTGCTTTATTATCACTCCATTTAAACACTGAAACTTCTTCATCAGATTTAATTTGAACTTTTTCTGGACTTCATTTCCAGCAGCAGATTCTGGGGCGTGTCTGTGTGACAGGGTGAAGTAGGAAGACATGGTGAGACATGGGCTCCAATTATTAGAGTTTAAGATCACAGTTTTTCTGACTGGTTTCCACAGATAGCTCTTTACGATGTTCTCACTGTGCATTTGTTTTATTCTCCTGTATTTTTTCTGTAATGTAATCAGTCTCTATGAAATAACAGCAGAGAGGTTTATAATACCAGTGCATCAGTGTCACAGTCATGGTGTTGGGTTTGATCTTACCCTGTATCTGTGATGAAGATCTTTTCTCTTCCGTCTCCTGCCTTCTGTAAATCACTGGGAACAAAAATTGTTGCTGTTAAAAGACAATAACTTATTTTAATCCTACAATCTAAACTTCAGCCCTAATTTTACTACAATAATTCTTTAGGAGTGCATTAACATTTAGAGAGCACAGTGCTGAATACAACACAACAAAAATATTGTGGAACTGGAGAAAAAAAAATCTCTGCCCTGGGTTTAATTTGAGTTTTTCTAGCTTTTCCTTCCTATATGGTCATTAGAGATGGAACAGAATATCACTCCATCATGCAGAATGGACAGATAATGTGTTTTAAATTGATACAAAAGCAGATGTGTATTTTTCAGAAAGCTGGCCAGAAATGTTCAGAGGTATAAAATCTGTAACTTGATCCAGAATTATACTCCACCCTGGATGATCCACCAGTCCATCATTTTAGGGGCAATTTAGTGATCAGTCGACCTACTGACATGTTTTTGGGAGGTGGGAGTTCAGGATGAGGAAAATACTGATTTTCATTATTATTAATAAATACTGTAATGTCAGTGATGTGATTTATGGTAAATAGTCATTGTGTTCATATAAAGGGTCTCCATTTTCTATTATATTTTACAGAAACACTCAGACACATCGCTTTTCATGGAGACACGGCCAAGTAACAGCAATCTCAATGGGGCCAGGATTTTAATACAAAACAACAATGTTGTTACTTTGCATGTTGAATGAAAAATGTTGAATGTTTAATAAGTTTTATAGCATAATTTTTATTTCCTATTATAACACCTCCATGTGTATGATCATTATTAGTCGTAGTTGTCACTGTTGTTGTAGTAGTGGGAATAATTCCATGTTTTTTTGCTTATATTAACATTTCTCGCTTTAGTAGTAATATCTTATGATGTAATATGTAATCTCATTATATAGTTTTTTGCTTGTCTTATACAAAACGTTGGTACTTTGCACTGACTATTAATTTTAGAATTAGTGTTGAACATGACTCCATTTTATTAAATTTTATCCTGTAATTTTTATTTCAAGGTCAAGGCTTTTTTGTCATTTCACCCATATACAGTGGGTACAGAACACAGTTAAAACAAAACGCCGCCTCTCCAGGACCATGGTGCTACATTAAAAGTAGACTCCCTTTCAGATTTCTCAAATTTACGCCATAAAAAGAATTTTCCCAGACACCTCATTTTTGTTTACTGGACCGAAAGCTACTCAGTCCGAATCACAGACTCCCGATTTTATTACTTTCTTTCCTAAAAGAACAATTAATTAATTTAGAGCCCTGTGGCCCTGAATTCTCTGCCATTTTTATTTCTTGCCTTGCCATGTCCTAAACCAAGATATTACATCATGCATGATGTGGGAGGGTTTCCCCGTTTGCAATTCAAGATGTTTATTTGTCATATACACAATAACAGACAGTGATTTATTATTGGGTAATGAAATTCTTATTTTGCAACTGCCCGACCAAACTATGCTTACCAATATAAAAAAAGAAATATATATATAAAATATGAAATATAAAATATAAAGTGCATATGGAATGCAAAATATAAAAGTAGAATGAAAAAATGAAGATAACATTTAAAAAAAAGAGAGGCAAACAAACAATGTGCAAACATATAGAGGTAGATATACTGTGCAATGTCTTGTGCAAAATTGCTAATATAATATGTGGTTCAAAGCCTGATGGAAATATAGAGGTGGATGGTGATTATAATCTGTGGTTCAAAAGCCTGATGGCCTGGGGGTAAAAACTGTTTGTCAGTCTAGTAGTCCTTGCTTTCACACTCCTGTAGCGTCTGCCAGATGGTAGGAGCATGAATAGTCTGTGTTGTGGGTGTGTTTGGTCCCTGATGATGCTCTGTGCCCTTTTTGTGACCTGGGTGTTATAAATGCATTGTGGGATACAAATTTGCAAAAACTGAGAGAACAATGGCGCACGTGAGTGTGCGCATGAAACACGGAAGACCGACAGTCACGGAAAGTGAGAAGAAAAGACCCTATATTGCGAAGGAAAGGAAACACAGAACCAAACTAATAAATACTGGTGATCAGATATACATATATACACATATATACAGTATATACATCACTCCTTCAATCAAACTTCAGAGATTTTTTTTCTCTCCTCGGGCTCATGTCTGAAACGGGTCGGTTATACAGGAAATTCATGAGGTTCTACTGAAGTCGAGTTTAGGAAAGTCTATTAGTAGCATTACAAAGATACAGGAGGGTCCGTCTTCCCAAAACTATTACTTCTGATCACTACGTTTGGCAAAAACTTGAGCAAACACAAAAATCAAAAAGATGACTGTAACAGGCAGGCGGGATCAATGTCACTTTCGCTTTTTAAACTGTCACTTAACATAAAACATGCTTTTCAGCAGTTTCAGAATAAACTGTGTGCCACTGTACCAATGTGATTTCAGCCAGGGGAAGAGATCCTCTTACTACCTACACACACTAGCCTCATGCTCCATTCACAAACCGGTGCTTGACCACGCTTTCGCTGCCACAGTGAAAAAGATCTGTATACTGTCTTCTTTAATGAAATAAACTGCACAGTATGATGGTGACTCAAGAGGTTGTTCACCAGAAGTTGTGCAATATAGGTGTATAGTCTAATTACACACATTTTTCACTCAGCTGTCTTCACCATCGCAATGATAAAAAAAAGGGACCTTCTATGTAAACTATCTAATGCACAGGACTGATATTTACATTGTGAAATCAACACAATTTTCGTTATGACTAATGAATTTTGGCTAGATTACGCTCAACAAAAAACAGACTGCAACAAGATGAGTGACCAGGCTCAAGTTCACCTCAAAAAGATACATATTTGGGCTAATTGCAGCATGTTCTTCACTAATTACAATATGATTGGGAGAAACATACTATCCAGCATTTGATGTGTAGGATCCATTGGCTCGGTCATATTTTCTGTCACAACTTGAGTACTGAACTTGCAATGTGAATGTTATGATTAGCTCCTCATCTCATGCTAAAATGACATCACTGGATCACTGCCCAGTCAATGAACACTTGCACATGCGCACACCGGACTTCCTCTCTCTGCTTGACTGCATGAAGCATGCAATTTCATGCACATTATTTGCTCGGGAATCCTCTCAAAATAAATAACTTCCCAGCCACAGAATGGCCTGTTTTTTTTTGAGATATTACAGAAATAAACATACATCACAATGACCAAATTTCAGAGGGGACTACATTTCACCGATTTTATGAAATCAAAAGGGCGTCTTGCTTTAAACATCACAGGAATACAAATCTACAAAAATACAACATAAAGTGCAAACAACAAGGACATTGCAAAAACGACAACTAGCACAGACCACAGTATACTGCCAACCAGTAGCTGTTACTGTGCGGAAGGTTGAGTGTGCGTATTGAGGTAGTATATGTAAAAGAAATAAATAAATGTAAACATTGTCAAGATTGTGTGTGTGTGAGAAGCATTGTAAACATTGTAAAAGTGATGGTGCATTATGGTTCACTGTGCACAGTCTGCATATTACAGAAATAAACATACTATAATGCACCATATAATATGAACCATAATGCACACAACAAGTGATTGTGCATTATGATTCACTGTGCACAGTCTGCAGTGGGAGTGGTGTGATCAACAGTCCGTGTGCATCAGTCCAGTCCCTCAGAGTTGAGAAGTCTGATGGCATGTGCAAAGAAACTATTACAAAGCCTGGCTGTGAAGGCCAGAATGCTTCGGTACCTTTTTCCAGACGGCAGGAGGGTGAAGAGATTGTGTGTCTGTGTGTGTGTGTGTGTGGGGGGGGGGGGGGGGGGGGGGGGTCATCCACAATGCTGGTAGTTTTCTGGATACAGTGTGTGGTGTAAATGTCCTTGACAGAAGGAAGAGAGACTCCAATGAGCTTCTCAGCTGTCCTCACTATCCGCTGTAGGGTCTTGCGATCCAAGACGGTGCAATTCCCAAACCAGACTGTGATGCAGCTGCTCAGAATGTTCTCAATAGTCCCTCTGTAGAATATTGTGTGGCTAATTGATGGGAGATGGGTTTTCCTCAGCCTTCATAGGAAGTAGAGATGCTGCTGGGCTTTCTTGGCTATGGAGGGAGCAGGTGAGGTTCTCTGCCAGATGAACACCAAGGAATTTGGTGTTCTTGATGTTCTCCACAAGTAAGCCATCAATGTACAGTGGAGAGTGGTCACTCCATGTTCTTCTGAAGTCAACAACCATCTCTTTTGTTTTGCCCACGTTCAGAGACAGGTTGTTGACTCTGCACCAATCCGACAGCCTTTGTTCCTTCTCTCTGTCTGTTGACTCGTTGTTCTTACTGATGAGACCCACCACAGTCATGTCATCAGCAAACTTGATGTGATTTGAACTGTAAATTGCTGCACAGTCGTGATTCAGTGGAGTGAACAGCAGTGGACTGAGCACACAGCCCTGGGGGGCCCCAGTGCTCAGTTTGGTGGTGCTGGACGTTTTGCTCCCAATCTGGACTGACTGAGGTCTTTCAGTCAGGAAATCCAGGATCTAGTTCCGGAGGGAGGTGTTCAGGCCCAGCAGGCTCAGCTTTCCCATTAGCTGCTGAGGCATGATTGTGTTGAATGCTGAACTGAAGTCTGTGAACGTATGTGTCCTTTTTGTCCAGGTGGCTAAGGGCCAGATGAAGGGTGGTGGCTATGGCATCATCTGTAGACCGGTTATGGCAATATGGCAACCGCAGGGAGTCCAGTGAGGGGGGCAACAGGGTCTTTATGTTCCTCATGACGAGCCTCTTGTAGCAATAAAAGGCATTTCGTCCAATGACCATTTCGTCATTTGGATCATGTTAAATCTTCAGGCACGGAGCAGCGCTCTCATGAGGGCTTCGTTCGTGAATACCAGGCCAAGGCATGGTCCTACCGACCTGAGACCATGCTCTTTCGAAGGGGAAGGCTTTGAAGGTGCCTGTAAAATTTGGCTTCACTGTGAGCTCCTCGGGCTGAGTTATCACACCGCCCTGCATCAGTTTTGCTGACTAAAAGGTGAAGGGTGTTTTACACTAGTTTTTGGGGGCTGATTTCAGGAAAAATGTCAGTTTGTTTCTAGCACGTCACACTTGGTGACAAAATGTGTTATCTATGTGATTAAAAGGCATTTTTAGTGAGCGAGGTGACAGTCACAATAAAGAAAGATGTATGAGAAAGTCTTAACCTGTCATAGTTGAGCCAAGCCTTGTGCATATAAGGTTAGGGTTAGCACTAACCCCGATTATAATCATCTACTGAAGCTCAAGACCTGCAGAGAGACTGTCCCAGTGCAACCCACTCACAGAAATCCAAGAAGAGGAAATTCACCCCTTAATTGTTGAATGTCACTGATGTGATGATCATAGTGCCGTAATATTTAATGAAATATATTTATAGTACATGTATCAGATTTGTGTTTCATATTGCATATTTTTTTGCAGGTAATATCCCATTTATAGTGCCTTGAAAAAGTATTCATACCCCTTGAACTTTTTCACATTTTTCCACCTTACAACCACGAACTTAAAAGTTTTTTTATTGAGATTTTATGTGATAGACCAACACAGAGTAGCACATAATTGTGAAGTGAAATGAAAATGATAAATGGTCTTCAAAATTTTAAACAAATAAAAATCTGAAAAATGTGGCGTGCATTAGTATTCAGCCCCCTGTACTCTGATACCTCTAAATACAATCCAGTGCAATCAATTGCCTTCAGAAGTCATATAATTAGTTAATAGAGAGTCCTACTGTGTGTAATTTACTCTCAGCATAAATATACTTGTTCTGTGAAGGCCTCAGTGGTTTGTTAGAGAACACTGGAGAACAAACAGCATCATGAAGACCAAAGAACTCACCAGACAAGTCAGGGATAAAGTTCTGGAGAAGTTTAAAGCAGGGTTAGGTTATTAAAAAAATCCCAAGCTCTGAACATCTCAAGAAGCACTGTTCAATCCATCATTCAAAAATGGAAAAAGTATGGCACAACTGCAAACCTACCAAGACATGGCCGTCCACCTAAACTGACAGAGCGAGCAAGGAGAGCACTGGTCAGAGAAGCAGCCAAGAGGCCCATGATCACTCTGGAGGAACTGCAGAAATCCACAGCTCAGGTGGGAGAATCTGTGCACAGGACAACTATAAGTCGTACACTCCACAAATCTGGCCTTTTTGGAAGAGTGGCAAGAAGAAAGCCATTGTTGAAAGACAGGCATGAGAAGTCCCGTTTGCCAGAAGCCATGTAGGGGACACCACAAACATGTGGAAGAAGGTGCTTTGGTCAGATGAGACCAAAGTTTAACTTTTTGGCCTAAATGCAAATTGCTATGTGTGGTGGAAAACTAACACTGCCCATCACCCTGCACACACCATCCCCACTGTGAAACATGGTGGTGGCAGCATCATGCTATGGAGATGCTTTTCTTCAGCAGGGAGAGGGAAGCTGGTCAGAGTTGATGGGAAGATGGATGGATGGATACAGGGCAATCCTGGAAGAAAACCTGTTGGAGGCTGCAAAAGACTTGAGACTGGGAAGGAGATTCACCTTCCAGCAAGACAATGACCCTAAACATACAGCCAGAGCTACAATGGAATGGTTTAGATCAAAGAATATTCATGTGTTAGAATGGCCCAGTCAAAGTCCAGACCTAAATCCCATTGAGCATCTGTGGCAAGACTTGAAAATTACTGTTCACAGATGCTCTCCATCCAATCTGGCTGAGCTTGAGCTATTTTGCAAAGAAGAATGGGCAAAAATTTCAGTGTCTAGATGTGCAAAGCTGGTAGAGACATACCCGTACCACAAAAGACTTGCAGCTGTAATTGCAGCAAAAGGTGGCTCTACAAAGTATTGACGCAGGGGGGCTGAATACTAATGCACACCACATTTTTCAGATTTTTATTTGTTTAAAATTTTGAAGACCATTTATCATTTTCATTTCACTTCACAATTATGTGCTACTCTGTGTTGGTCTATCACATAAAATCTCAATAAAAAACTTTGTGGTTGTAAGGTGGAAAAATGTGAAAAAGTTCAAGGGGTATGAATACTTTTTCAAGGCACTGTAACTATTTACTATGCTATTATACCCAAGTTCCTTATTTTAATCAATATTTCATATTCTGTATGAATATTTTAATAAATATTGTTTTAGAAGTGAATATCTGTAACTGACTGAAAGCTACTGAATTGAAATCACAGACTTCAAATTTTATTACTTTTTTCCTTTCAAATAACAAATTAATGAATTTAGAGCCCCATGGCCTTAAATTCTCCACCATTTTTCGCTTGCCTCACCGTGACCTCATTCAAGATACTATGTCATGCATCACGTGGTGGGCTTTCCCCATTCACGCAAAGCATTGTGGGATACAAATTTGAAACAGGAGAGAAAAATGGAGGACGTGAGTGTGCGAATAAAATGTGAAAGACCGACGACAATAACGGAAAGCGAGAAGAAAAGACGTTATGTTATATACGAAGGAAAGGAAACACAGGACCAAACTAATAAATATTGGCGGTCAGCGAGCACCTCAGTGTGATCAGCTATTCATTTAGCGACAGAATGATGGAATTGTCAGTAAACCTGTAGATGGCAGTGATGCAACACTGGATGCCAGCTGCCATGAAACCTGAAAGGTGAAGACGACGACTCGGGTAAGAGTGCGCATGCGCACGCCAACTTCCTCTGTCTGCTTGACTGCATGAAGGGAGCAATTTCATGCACATTATTTGCTTTAATTTATTTTTTTATTTTTGTCTCAGTGTTTAAGTCTCAGCTGAAAACACATCTGTTTAGTCAAGCCTTTTGTTAATGGTGTTTATGAGGTAAAGGTGTAGATCTGGAGGGTCCTCAGACATGGTGTTTTGGTAAACTGGGATGTATGGATGCTGTCAGTCCCCACTCGCTTGCTCACTCGAGTTTGTTGACGGTGTAGTGGCTGCTGCTTTATGTCCCGGGGCTCCCTCATGCCGGTGTTACCTTCTGACTCTCCCCTTTTAGTTATGCTGTCATAGTTAGTTGCTGGAGTCCCTGGTTGTACTCAGTGCAATATGTATACTGTTCCTACTTATTCAAGTGACATTGGGCATACCTAACAACCTGTGTTTTCTGTCCCTCTCTCTCTCTCTCTCTCTCTCTCTCTCTCTCCCCTTCCCCCAAATCTGTCCCTCTGAGTTACATGTTGGTCCTGGGATTGAGATGCTGACCTCTTCTGCTCCTCAGATCTGCCTGATCCATCCTGGTTCCCTGTGTCTGGTTGGAATCTCATTGCATCGCTCCTGTGGAGGATGGCCCCATGAGGACAGTTGAAAGTCACACCTGGAGGATGCTCTAGACTCTCACAGTAATGCTTTTGTGGCTGAGGACTACAGTTGACTTGCTAACTTTAGGACTGCAGTTGTTATGAACAGTTTGGCACTCGAGTTTCCATCAATGAAGAGTTTATAACATCAACGCAACTGACTTCATGTTAAAACTGTTAATATTATAGTCATGCTGTTTGTTGTTGCCCAAATGAGGATGGGTTCCCTTTTGAGTCTGGTTCCTCTCGAGGTTTCTTCCTCATGTCGTCTGAGGGAGTTTTTCCTTGCCACCATCACCACAGTCTTGCTCATTGGGGATAGATTAGGGATAAAATTCGCTCATGTTTTAAGTCGTTCAAATTCTGTAAAGCTGCTTTGCGACAATGTTTATTGTTGAAAGCACTATACAAATTAACTTGATTTGACTTTAATCCCTTCAAATTAAATAACTTCCCAACGACAGAATGACCTGGTTTTTTTAAGATATTCCAAAAATAAACATACATCACAATGACCAAATTTCAGAAGGAACTAAATTTAACTGATTTTATGAAATCGAAAGGTTGTCTACTTTTAACACATTACCTGTAAGACATTTTGACCGTCATAAATGTTTACACTCTTTCCTTGAAAGCATTGACTGAAAGTATTGCTGCACCACTAAACACTAAGAATCTATTATATCATAAAAACTGTACAGTACAAGCCTCAACACCAGGCATTGCCCGAATGCCCGATTTGCCCGACAAAGACATTTGGGCAGAAATATTTTAGCGAGTTAGGCCCGTTCAGCCACACCTACAGTATGGTCGGCTTCTTTAAGCACAAAAATGATTTTCAAGCGAGTACATTACAAAAAACAAGACGTATTAACCAGCATCCCCTGTGATCGCCATTTTGTTTTTTTCTTCCCAATTTGTCACGGCGATTCTGATTGGTTCGCTTCAGGCATGCGTGCGCATTTGTGCTTTTCATCACTACGAGTAGTCTGAAGCCAAGCGGAGATGTCCGGCATCTGTTGCTGTTGTTTGAAGTAAACTACAGCTACAAAGAACGAAGAAATCTTTATTTGTCACATGCACACTCAAGCACAGTGAAATTCAATCTCTGCATTTAACCCATCTAAGCAGTGAACACACACACACACACACAGCCATACAACAGTGCCCGGGGAGCAGTTAGGGGATAGGTACCTTGCTCAAGGGCACTTCAGCACCTGGAGGAAACCCATGCAGACACAGGAAAAACATGCAAACTCCACACAGAAAGGCTCCCGTCAGCCACTGGGCTCAAACCCAGGACCTTCTTGCTGTGAGGCAACAGGGCTAACCACTACACCACCGTGCTGCCGTTAAAACCATATCTGAAGTGTTATTTATAAAATATCTTCCTCTGGACTTTCAATGTTGTAAGATTTTATTTTAATTTTATCTAATAGTGAATAGTACAGTATTTACAAATGCTAACAGAATCAGCACATTCCAGTTGTAGCTATAGTCATATAGTAACTATAATCACCCCTGTAATAATTAAAATAGCTGCGAATGACAGTGTAGCACAGCCTTTAACTGTGACTTTAAATATGAGAATTATGGGATGTTACCTGTGGACAGATGAGGGGTTTCCACTGTTAAATTGTGAAGGACGATCCACAGACTGATCACTCTTCATGGAGACACAGCTGGGTTCTGGTGGGTCTGATATCATCTGGAGTTTACTGTACAACATTATAGACAGTCCTTTATATACACCATTTACACTGGTTATTATTAATTATTACTGGTTGTTTTAATTACTTTGTTTGCCATTACTATGAATTTTATTGTCACATCCAGATACACTTTCTGCCTTATCCTGTATGTGACACTGTGAAACACTGAACTGTGCAGTTATTGATATTAATTACTCTAAAATGTTTAGTGAAAGTATTGTAGCAGCATTAGGACTTAATTAAAGTATCACAAACTGATAAATATCAAAATGATGATGATCTGGACTGGATAAAGGAATGTGTAACACAGTCTTTCTCTCTACAGTGACTTTAACTATGAGAATTATGGGATGTTACCTGTGGACAGATGAGGGGTTTCCACTGTTAAATTGCGAAGGAATATCCATAGACTGGTCACTCTTCATGGAGACACGGCTGGGTTCTGGTGAGTCTGATCTCTTCATCTGGAGTTCACTGTACAACATTATAGACAGTCCTTAAAATGCACCAATTACACTGGTTATAATTAATTATTACTGGTTGTTTTAATTACTTTGTTTGCCATTACTATGAATTTTATTGTCACATCCAGATGCACTTTCTGCCTTATCCTGTATGTGACACTGTGAAACACTGAACTGTGCAGTTATTGATATTAATTACTCTAAAATGTTTAGTGAAAGTATTGTAGCAGCATAGGACCTAATTAAAGTATCACAAACTGATAAATATCAAAATGATGATGATGATGATGATGATGATGATCTGGACTGGATAAAGGAATGTGTAACACAGTCTTTCTCTCTACAGTGACTTTAACTATGAGAATTATGGGATGTTACCTGTGGACAGATGAGGGGTTTCCACTGTTAAATTGCGAAGGAATATCCATAGACTGGTCACTCTTCATGGAGACACGGCTGGGTTCTGGTGAGTCTGATCTCTTCATCTGGAGTTCACTGTACAACATTATAGACAGTCCTTTATATGCACCATTTACACTGGTTATTATTAATTATTACTGGTTGTTTTAATTAATTTGTTTGCCATTACTATGAATTTTATTGTCACATCCAGATGCACTTTCTGCCTTATCCTGTATGTGACACTGTGAAACACTGAACTGTGCAGTTATTGATATTAATTACTCTAAAATGTTTAGTGAAAGTATTGTAGCAGCATTAGGACTTAATTAATGTATCACAAACTGATAAATATCAAAATGATGATGATCTGGACTGGATAAAGGAATGTGTAACACAGTCTTTCTCTCTACAGTGACTTTAACTATGAGAATTATGGGATGTTACCTGTGGACAGATGAGGGGTTTCCACTGTTAAATTGCGAAGGAATATCCATAGACTGATCACTCTTCATGGAGACACAGCTGGGTTCTGGTGAGTCTGATCTCTTCATCTGGAGTTTACTGTACATCATTATAGAGGAGGCATGAGACAGAATTTCATTGTCTCGAATATCACAATAAAAAATACTGGGAGAGACGAATTTGCTGCTCATATCATGGATTGTGATATTTCTGTTTAATATTCTTTATGAGGGCGGCACGGTGGAGTAGTGGTTAGCGCTGTCGCCTCACAGCAAGAAGGTCCGGGTTCGAGCCCCGTGGCCGGCGAGGGCCTTTCTGTGCGGAGTTTGCATGTTCTCCCCGTGTCTGCGTGGGTTTCCTCCGGGTGCTCCGGTTTCCCCCACAGTCCAAAGACATGCAGGTTAGGTTAACTGGTGACTCTAAATTGACCGTAGGTGTGAATGTGAGTGTGAATGGTTGTCTGTGTCTGTGTGTCAGCCCTGTGATGACCTGGCGACTTGTCCAGGGTGTACCCCGCCTTTCGCCCGTAGTCAGCTGGGATAGGCTCCAGCTTGCCTGCGACCCTGTAGAACAGGATAAAGTGGCTAGAGATGATGAGACGAGATTCTTTATGAGCTCCACCTCTTCTTACACACTAGGTGGGAGCACCAGAGGTCGTAGCCCACAGAGCAGAGAGTTATAGAGTGGAAACCTAACTGCCTCAAAGCATGCTTTTCAGATCGTTTCAGATAAACTCACTCTGTATTTCAGATATGAACAGTTAATGACTAAAATATTAGAACATGGCAGCTTACCACTTTTTTGAGGCTGGAGGCACATTATCTGTTTCCTCATCACGGCTCTCCATTTTTGAAGATTAGTGTATGGACACACAGCTCATGGACTCACTGCTGTTTCCTGAAGATGCTGATCTCTTGGAGTGAATGAATTAAACTCCTAAGAATCAGGAAAAAAAAAACATGCTGGTAAAATTTGAGAATTTTTTTTCCACATCTAATGAACTGCACATGTGAAGGGAGAAGAAACAGTTTGAAGTCCAAGCAGGTCAGCTGTGATGCCTTCACTAAAAAAGCTGAACCAGGAGGAGACTAAAATCATCTGTATTTAATAGAAGGGCTACTTTAGGCCAAACAAAAAAAATTGTTTGTTTCCTATTACATGCCTTAAAAAATTAGGGTAGGTCGGTAGGGATTTTTTTTTTTGGGGGGGGAATGTTTCCATGGCTATCATCACTCTTTTCCCCCCATATTCACAATAAAATATCCACCCACCCAGCACTCTGTTTGAATGCATGTTTGCAGGTATTCTGTTTTCAGAAATAAACACTAAAGAACACTTTTCAAAGATTTATTTCGAACCATACACAAACTTCTCACACTGAACATGTGCGTTCAACTGGAAAGGTCAGCTGTTCAATGTCTACTTCCCATATGGCCTGTAGCAAATGTCTTTTATGCCTTTTGGAAGGCACTCGTCACACTTCAATAACTGTTTTAAATCTTTTTCTCAGATCTGGTTTTACACAGACAGAGTCTTTAAGACAATATGGACAAAATGTCTGTTCTTCCAAACCCACTGCTATAGTAGGCTATTTCAACAGGATCTGCACAGTTGAGAGGCATTCTGACACCACAAACTGAGGCAAGAAAATGTTTGGGGGTATAGGAAAGTTCGGCGTGATGTCACCAAATGGTCACGTGATGTTTTGGTTGGCAAGAGGTTATTTATAAACAGCCGATCGGAGTTATCGGGTCATTCACACTTATACGTTAATTAATTATGATCGTGTTGTGTTATTGGCTGTACATACAGATTTGATAAGAATGATCCCAAGAGCTTTTACGGCATACCAAAGAAACCTGAAGCTCGCTGAAAGCGCAATTATCGCAGCAATTAAGCGTGACAAGTGGGAACCTACTGACAACGACCGTGTTTGCTTTCAACACTTTATATCTGGTAAGACACATGATTTTTTAAATTTTGTTTTGCAGTTTAATATTATGATATTAGATAAAATTTCCTCCTCAGAAATAATTTGTTGTGCTATGCTATTGCTTAGATATCAACCAAAAGATGAGTAAAAATGCACAAGCAGCCGATTTGTATGCAGTACACATGAGTAAGATTTCTGCAAACGCACTTGCGGCAAATTTATGTACTTTTTGCAGGATAAATATTTGACATTAGAAGATTGGTCGAACTTTTCATGATATGTATTTGAAGATAAATAGCATAGCCTGGATTTAAAACACTGCTTGTGCATTCTAAATGTAGAACTTGCTTAAGTTTAGTACTGTACTGTATATCTTTGGTGTGTGCGTGTGAAGCAACAACATTAACTTATGTTTCGAAGATTATATTGTGCCTATTTAATCTTTGTCTTTTTATTATTAGGCACAAAAAGCAAATGTAAATGAGTATTTCAATAAAACAACTGAATAATTAACACTTACTTGTATGCATCAAGAGACTTGTAGGCTTTCATTGATTCTTTTCTGTATATTGAAGGCGTGTCAATCACATACAGGTAGATATTGCCGAAGGTCAGGTCAGGTCAGGCCAGGTGCTTGGATTTGGGTCCCATTTGTTCGTAACTGCGTAAGGATCAGGCAAAACTTTGGTGTCACTGTTATGCAGCAAAGCTTCTGTACATCTTTGCTTAGCATCAGTTGGCAACGAACTCGCATACTGCGATAAATCGCTACAAAAACTAGGTGATGATGCAACTTTGTCAGCTATTGTGAATGGTTCTTGCCAACCAATTTTATGTGCATGTGCAATATTACATCACACTCTAGTTTGGCGAACTTTCCTATTACTGGTGCCCCGCAAGAGTACTCGAACTCTGACAGCAACACAGTGAGTGCTGTTTGTCGAGTGTGTCAACCGATGCTTCGCATAGATTATTTCTATATTTACTCTTGAACTACTGGTACAAGCTAACAAATCTTCAATGTCTTTAAATGTCTCTTTTTCTAGCGACATAATTTGTCTAAGACTGGTCTTGAGATATGCAAGACATGCGTCTTTCAGCACACAAACCACCGCCATTTTCATTGCTTCCTGTTTGAGGTAGTCACGCGCATGCGTACAATCAGCCGTTTATGATGCAAGAGACACTTGCGCTATGCATAACGTACAGACGTTGGTCAATGATCAGGGACAACCACGCTGTGTGCATCGCATGAACGTTTTGTCGACTGAGAGGGGGTCAGAGTCATGGGTGTCGGTCGGGTAACCGGAAACAGAGGTTTTTTTTGTTTGTTTGGCCTTAAGTCTAATACTACTTTCTCTTTACCAGCATGAAATGGGTTTTAGTCTGAATAAATTCTAATCCAGAAGTCAGTTGCACTAAACAGTGATGATTTCTGTGAGTCTAAAGTAGGGGTGTGTGATATGACTGTTTTACACCATGAACGATCCATGATCTGTTTTTACTGAGGGATCACATGGACCGTGATACTAAATATATTTTGTCAGTTGTGCTGAAAATGCTGAGATGTGGCATCTTGATTTCTGAGCCAGACTTTACTCTCTTCACTAGTCCAGCTCACGGTCTCCCTGAAAGACACAGGAACCAACCAATAATAACCCAGAGTCAGCAGCTCCTTGGGTTACGTTTCCTCATTTTGTTTACCATCAGCATGACCAAGAACACAGACAATCTTTATTGCAAAGGCAAGAAAGCAGCCTAATATACTTATACCAGACATCCCAACCTGCAGAAAATCATTTCAGGGAGATGCCGCATGTCCCATCAGCGGGTGTGTGTGTGTGTGTGTGTGTGCCACATGTCCCATCAGCGGGGGAGTGTTTCTGCAGCGCTGAAACACCAGGCACACACGCAGTCTCTCTCTCACGCTCTCCCTCGCGCACTCCGTCATATGCACGATGTAGACAATAATGTTTCGCGTGCACGCTCTTGCTCTAGATTCCGGGAGATATTATCCAATTTGCGGGCATCAGGGAGCCGCTATCAATATGCGGGAGACTCCCGGAACTTCCGGGAGACTTGGGATGTCTGTTATACAGACTTCATGCTGGTCCCAAGCCCGGATAGACTGGGGACCGTTGGGTCAGGAAGGGCATCTGGTGTAAAACCTACACCAAATCAAATATACGGAACAGATCTGCTGTGGCGACCCTTAACGGGAGCAGCTAGAAGAAGAAGAAAGCAGCCTAAAGGCCCTCCTTCTGAGAAAATACTGATCACTGATGCCAGGACATTACACTTGCTGCATTCACCCATGAAGCAACTTCTAAATATCGCTGATCCTCATGATGACAGAGTCTCAAATATATTTTGTTTGTTTTCTTGGGACAGCTGCACTTTAGCAACATCCATATACACACACACACACACACACACACACACACACACACACACACACACACACACACACACATTTACACACTCCGCCATATTGCAGACAAGATCTCGTGAGGGTATTGTTCTTGTCTAAGGAAAGTGCGTGAGAAAACTACAAAATCACATTAAATGGCTTCAAATCCCCTGATCTCTACATAAAATATCTGGATAGTTCATTGGCTAGACAGAGTGAAGTGATCTGGCCGGCATATTACCACGCACATCTGATCGGTCCAGTCATATCTCTGCCTAGGATGTTGTACAAAATAGACATCTGATTGTTGAGAAAAAAAAAACAAACACACACAAACTGGACATGTTATTTATCCATGCGTGTGAGTATGTGTGCATACATGATTACGTATAATCAATAATCTAATCATAATAAAATGAAACAAGTGCTCCATGGCCATGGCACTCACCCAGAAACGGGTGGAGTGCCTACTCCGGGTCAAGGGGGAGTTGCTCTCTAAAGTGGAGGAGTTTAAGTATCTCGAGGTCTTGTTTACAAGTGAGGGTACGGGGGAGCGAGAGTTGGACAGACAGATCGGGGCAGCGTCAGCAGTGATGCAGACACTAAACCGGTCTGTTGTGGTAAAGGGAGAGCTGAGCCAAAAGGCAAAGCTCTCAATTTACTGGTCCATCTACGTTCCCACTCTCACCTATGGTCATGAGCTATGGGTAGTGACCAAAAGAATGAGATCGCGGATACAAACGGTAGAAATGAGTTTTCTCCGCAGGGTGGCTGGGCTCTCCCTTAGAGACAGAGTGAGAAGCTTGGTCATTCGGGAGAGACTCAGAATAGAACCGCTGCTCCTCCACATTGAAAGGAGTCAGATGAGGTGGTTCAGGCACCTTGTTACGATGCCCCCTGGACACCTCCCAAGGGAGGTTTTCTGGGCATGCCCCACTGGGAGGAGACCCCGGGGCAGACCCAAGACACGCTAGAGAGATTACATCTCTCCGGCTGGCCTGAGAACGCCTCGGTAATCCCCTGGAAGAGCTGGTGGAAGTGGCCAGGGAGAGGGAAGTCTGGGCTGCTCTGCTTAGGCTGCTACCCCCGCGACCCGGATAAGTGGTAGAAGATGGATGAATGGATGTGCTCAATTAATTACAATTTATTGCAATATTTCCAAAACATTAAAAAAATTTGACAAATTTCAAGAAAACCTAAATAACATCAGGCAATAGCTATTTATAATGATCTCAAACAAAATAAGATCAATATAATAATTGATATAATATAGTATAAAAAGCCAATGTATATTACAGTAAATGAGGTGTGAGATATTAGTGTGAGTACTGAGGAATAATCTAGAAGTTATTGAACTCTATCAGGATCGATTGATGTGTGATGTGAATTATGTGACCAATAAATACTGTTAAGACATGACTGAGAATGAAGTGAAAATGGAAAAGAACATGAGAAAATAATCCTGTTTCAACAACTGTCCTAAACAGAAAGGAAGAAGAAATATGTGAAAGAGAAACATACACTGTAGAAGAGAAAAACTTAAATAATTTCCAGAAAAATAATTATAGCAGTAAAAGATCAGTTCAAAAAAGGCAGTGGCTATTTTTATGACGAGTCATAAGAATAATATTTTCCCTATTCTTATGACATGAACGCAAGTTCCGGTAGCGCAGACGCAAATCACTATCACTTAGTCTTACGCCTCACCCCAGTGTCAGAGGGTCATAAGAATTATGCTTATGGCATTGGGAGCAAAAATATTTTTATCGTTAGCTGTCACATGTACATGACACAAATGACCCATTTCAGTAAAAATAGGCAAATAAAATAGAAATGATTTGCGACTTTTGGCTTTGCCTTTATGGGTAACTTGGTTTCTTTGCCTGGTTTATTTTCTCTTAAACTTCAGTGGCTGCCCACGCTTTAAAGGTACATGGCAACTAGATATGAAATAATTTCCTTATCCATTTTATTTTGGGCGGCACGGTGGCGTAGTGGTTAGTGCTGTTGCCTCACAGCAAGAAGGTCCAGGTTTGAGCCCTGTGGCCGGTGAGGGCCTTTCTGTGCGGAGTTTGCATGTTCTCCCCGTGTCCGCGTGGGTTTCCTCCGGGTGCTCCGGTTTCCCCCACAGTCCAAAGACATGCAGGTTAGGTTAACTGGTGACTCTAAATTGACCGTAGGTGTGAATGTGAGTGTGAATGGTTGTCTGTGTCTATTGCCCCTTTTCCACCAAAGCAGTTCCAGGGCTGGTTCGGGGCCAGTGCTTAGTTTGGAACCGGGTTTTCTATTTCCACTGACAAAGAACTGGCTCTGGGGCCAGAAAAACCGGTTCCAGGGTAGCACAAGCTCTTTGCTGGGCCAGAGGAAAGAACCTCTTACGTCAGCGGGGGGGGGGAGTTGTTAAGACCAACAACAATAACAAGACCGCGAAAGATCGCCATTTTTAAGCGGCGAGAAGCAGCAGCTGTACAAACGCGAAGTCATCCATTATTATTATTGTTGTTGTTGCTGCTGCTGCTTCTTCCGTGTTGTTTTTGCATCGATATTCGCGCCAAGGTTTAAGCAAACGTAGCGACATAACTGGCGTATACAGCGACGTAATGACGTATACAGCGACGTAATGACGTGGCACCGCGAGCGATGGAAAAGCAAACTGGTTCTCAGCTGGTTCGCAAGTTGAACGAGTTGTGAACTAGCACCAGCACTGGCTCCGAACCAGCCCTGGAACTGATTTGGTGGAAAAGGGGTATATGTGTCAGCCCTGTGATGACCTGGTGACTTGTGCAGGGTGTACCCTGCCTTTCACCCATAGTCAGCTGGGATAGGCTCCAGCTTGTCTGCGACCCTGTAGAAGGATAAAGCGGCTAGAGATAATGAGATGAGATTTTATTTTGGTGCCTAACGTCAGTATCTATTTTCATAATATGACGTATAATTTTTTCCTAGTAAGACAAACAACAGGTTGACTTTACACCACGCAGCCCAGGCAGACTGGTCAATATGACAAAAATGCAAATTGTACTTCTGAGGCCTTACATCTACTTTTTTGATGTCTTACTATCTGTTTGTTTGGTATTTCTCTACGTTTGCCTGAATGGAAGATACTAAAGTCCATTTGTTCAAATTCTGCACCTTCATACAAAAATTGTGAACACTTATCCTGCACCAAGCTGCTCGTTTCTTCAGCCATTTTTTTTTCAATCTGTTGACAGCGATTTGCATATGCACTACCGGAACTTATGTTCATGTCATAAGAATAGGGAAAATATTATGCTTACGACCAGGGGCATATCAAGCTTTCCAAAAGTGGGGGTGTTCTGGAATGGGGAAGCCATATCATTAGAAATCAGTTTATGGCTATATACACGCCCGGCGTGTACACTGTGATGTACTGTCAATGACTGATATGGAACTTTTTCATACCCATGGTCCATGGATGCAAATGAAAGGGAGGACAGCAGAAAGCCTATAAATCCAGTTGACTCCAGCCAAGTTCTGCATTTCATGCAGAGATCTATCATGTTGGGTTTTGGTGTTGTTACTGCCAGGGCTATGTAATTATTCAGTAAGTGAAGGCAAAAAGTATTGAATGATAATTCTAGGTAACAGGATACTGTTCTATAACAGAGATGTCAGTATTGCTGCCTACACCAGTATACACTGATATAAACAAAACCAAAAACTTCACATAGCCCAAGAAGTCATACACAGTGTATAGATCATACACCATCATGCATAACAGTTTGGACTGGGATCGCTTTGTGTGAGCAGGAGGCATGGCTAATCAGTTCATGTTGGAGAAGCGCAGCATCCTGGAAGGACCTCTTTAGTATAGCATTCAAATAAGACGGGGCAGTTCCTGCTTTTAATGTCTTTAATTATTCAAACTCGTGTACAAAACTTGTTTGCATCATGCATTACATCAGGTTTAATGCATAAAATTTGAAAATGATGCAATAGACTACACATACAACAAACACTTAATGGCCAAATAACATTACTGTACAACAATTATTGAACATTCATTCGATTTGAAATGCCTTTAAATCTCAATTGAAAAACTCTTCTAAAAAGTGATAAGCAGTTATAACGCATGAAAAGTAGACTTGGTACAAACACACACACTCGTAATAAAAAACCTGCCTCAACTGACTTTACAACTAGTAACTACTAGATTCTGGAACGGTGAATCAGGAGCGGTAAAACTGGTGTTGGCTCTGCAGCTCTGCAGACAGATACTGTATTATTGAGCGCTTTCAGCACGCTACGCAAACTGGCTATTATATTCACGCAACTGCTGATTGGTCGGGTGAGAAAAACTATTTTGAGTCCGTTGCGTGGCTGTTTTTTGTCTAATGTTATGGCAATAGTTTACTTCCTTGTTACACATTTTATAGTAGCTGCAGTGTTTCCTACAGACCAGGTAGCAATTTGTGGTGTTCCACTGTGCCGATGAGGGAATCGTGTGCGGTGGTGCCGTGGTGGTCGGTGGAGTTGGTCATTGTGGTGTATGCAAAGTGTTTACAGCGGGCGGTGTTCAAACACACAGTATTTTTCTTCACTATTTTAAAGCTACAAGAAGCATTTGAGATTATTCAGTTCAATCTAAATTCTTTTAAGTTCTTTAAGAGAAGACAGCTAAAACAATTTTTACCAGAACCCTGCCTGGTTTCATTCCTCGACCCAACTTTACATTACAGGGCAGGCCATTAGTTTGCTGGGCTTGATGTTGGTGGAAAACCTGTCTTTTAAATTTATGAAAATTACTCACCAAAATTGAAGTTTTTTACCTTAGTTTTTTGCCTTTTTGGTGGCAATCTTTCAATCATTCTTTAGTTGACATTCAAGGAATAAATTGCAAAAAACAAGCTGGAGGTTTTTATTTTAAATATTGAACTCAACACTTACCTCAACCAATACTAAAATGAAATAAATAGTATAATGTAACAACAAAATAATAAAATGTCATAATTAGATGTAAGAAACCACGTAAGGTAACACCAAGGCAACTAACAATAATGAAAAAGCATTACCCTAATTAGTGCAAAGCCTGCATGCCCTATCAGAACATTTAATTCTGCGTGGCTTCCTGAAAAAACCTCCAGTGCCCTATCTTACGGGAAGTCATTGGGTTCGGGACCATTTATGGAGATTTGTAAGCAGGCTGCCAGGTGTTCCCCTTGGAGCCTATTCCTGAGGTCTGTTTTAATCTATGTATAAAAAAGTACATTTTCTTCATCATCAAAGCACTAAAAATTTCCATTACATAAAAAAAAATACAAAGGAATACTGAATTTCTATGTGCTTACCCTGTTCATAGCTGAGAAATCCTGCTCGCAATTCAGAAAAAACTTTTCAATACTCATCTTGGTTAAAGCAGCAAACATTGAGAGTCAATGAAATTATAATAGTCAAATAAATACGAAGTTATTATTAGCCTATGGGCATCCTACAGTAGCCTATCTCAACTACTGCATTGTTTCTTAAAATATTCAGAGTTTATGCTTCAGATAGCATCAACTAGGCATCCCCACGAGTATAACATTTTATTTATGCTAGTGGGAAATCCTTATTTATTGTGAATGTCAAGCCATTATTAATAACTTGCATGAATGCTGAAGCGGGATAAACAGGATAATGCAATAAGGCTGGTTCCTTGTGTCAAGCTGCTACTGTCTGCATCAGAATTGGTTTATAGCCTGACTCAGGGATGTCTGTTTCCTGTAAGCCAAGAAGGCTATGATAAAGCTCATCACGAGCACGACGTAGGCTACCTTTTAAAATAAGGGGTCGGAAGGCAAATTGGGAAGGCTGTGTTATTTTTAATTAGCCTAACAGGCCTATTTGCAGTCCGGTGTCACGGTCTGAATTTACCACCAGTCTGAATTTACCAGGTAAGTTTATACTGTAGCAGCCATGGTCTGAATTTACCACCGGTCTGAATTTACCAGGTAAGTTTAAACTGTAGCAGCCACAGTCTAACCTTACCACAGTATAAATTTACCAACTTGGTATAATTGGGCCTAGTCTGAATTTACCAGCCTAATATGAGATTTATGTTCATGTTCATACTTTTATTTACACTTTATCTTGATGAATATTGATTTGTTTAAGTAAGACTCCTCATATGAATGAATAAATTAAAAAGGTGGTTTAACGTAAACAAATTGTCATTGAATTTGAGTAAAACAAAGATTATGTTATTTGGAAAATATAAGTCGAACCCTCAAGTTGAATTGAAAATTGACAACATAACCATAGAAAGAGTTTATGAAATAAAATTTCTGGGTGTGATTGTTGATCATAAAGTCTGCTGAAAACTGCATATTAATCATGTTAAAGCAAAAATAGCAAAGATTACTGCAATTTTGGGGAAATCAAGACACATTCTGGACTATAAATCACTACATACTCTGTATAATGCACTCGTACTTCCATATCTGAGCTACTGTGTGGAGATATGGGGTAATACCTACAAATCTAACCTGCAGCCGTTATGCACATTACAAAAAAGAGCAATAAGAATTGTCAATAATACGGGATATCTTGAGCATACAAACGCATTATTTGTAAAAGCACACACTCTGAAATTCACGGATCTGGTTAAACACAAGATTGCACAAATTATGTATAAAGCAAGACAACCTTCTTCCGGGTGAGGTACAAAATACGTTTATGGAAAGGCAGGGTGGGTATAACCTGAGAGGGGAAATGAATTTTAAGAGAGTAAATGTTAGAACAACTATGAAAAGTATGTGCATAACAGTCTGTGGGGTGAAATTGTGGAATGGTCTGGAAAATGAACTCAAAAATAGCACCAACATAAAACTGTTTAAACCCTTTGGTGACTGACCCCTTGAAAATGGTTCCTCCAGGAACCATGACATTTCAGTTGTCAAGACAACGGAAAAACTAAAATACAAATACAAGAGCATTTTGTTTTGTGCACAAGAGCATTGTGACGTATCTTTCTGTTTTTGTATTTTAGTTTTTCCGTTGTCTTGACAACTGAAACGTCATCATTCTTGGAGGAACCATTTTCAAGGGGTCAGTCACCAAAGGGTTAAAAAATTATATAAAAACATGTTAATAAAAATATATGAGAATGAGGACAGGCAGACTATATAGGTGATGATGAAATTGAGAGCAAGTCTGTGACTGGTCTTCTTGTATTTAGTGTATAGCTATAGGTATGTGTATATGTATGTACTGTATATATGTATTGTATGTATGTCTATATGCATAACATAAGTATCTGTATATATGATTTAATTTGGTCGATATTATACCATGTTGGTATGTTTTGGTATGTTGGTATGTTTTCTTTTTTGTTTATTGCTTTTGTTTTCTTTTGTATATATAGTTTATTATGGTGGAAAGTGACATTTGATTAGCGGTGGTATAGAGGGTTAGGATTGGATAAGTTATTACTTCTTCCTAATCCTTTCTGAACATTGCTATGTTATTGCCTTGTGGCTACGCTATTCTGTTTGTTTATGACGATGTTTTGATTATTGCATTTTTTATTTAAATTTTTATATCTTTCTTCTTTATTGTTCAGAATAAAGTAAAGTAATCAATCAATCAGTCAATCAATGATTATAATAATTTAGTTATTCTCTCAAATTTACCAACTTGGTATAATTAGACTGCTGTCATTGAGACTAGTCAGAATTTACCAGCCCAATATGATAGATTTATGATCATACTTGATCCACAAATAAATTTTCACTTTATCTTGATGAATACTGATTTGTTTGAGTGAGACTCATCATGATTATAATATAGTTATTCTGTCAAATTTACCAACCTGGTAAATTTGACTCCTGTCATTGGACCTAGTCAGAATTGGGTCATCTTTCTTTTGAAAATGGCGAATCGCTGGTCTCGTGCCTCTTTGGACTGTGTGTTTTGCTGATCTTCATTCTGTGTCTGGGAAATGATTGTTTCCTCATCCATATTCAACAGCTTGTCTACTGATAATCAAATCTCACAACTGTAATCACAATTCGCGTTCTAATAGTCCACAAATGTGTTGAAATGCTCGGTACAAAATCGCAGCAAGAAGTGGTAAATTTAGACTTCCCGGAAGTTGACCGGGAAAAAAAATCGGTATGCGCATGGTAAATTTATACCAGCGCGCGATCAGACCGTGACACCGGGTATATGCGCAACGGCAGGCCTGTGGACACGCCTCTCCCTCTGTGTGTGTGTGCGCGCGCGCGAACGAGAAGAGCGAGCACTATGAATGAACGGAACGGAATTTTTTTTTTCAAAATCGCGAGTCTGATTGTGTGGCGATAGGAATCCATTGTGTGGCGCTGCGCCACACAATGGTCAATGGTCTATGTATGGGAAACCCTGTAGCTGTATAATTTTCATAATGATGTCATTTTAATCTGACAAAAGTGCGGGGGATGAAATTGTGTTTCAACAAAAGTGGGGGGGGTGGGGGGGGGGGGGGGGGGATGAAACGTACGCATCCCCCGCGGGTGATACGCACCTGCTTACGACTCGTCACAAAAATTGCCACTGCCTTAAAAAAAAAAAAAAATGATCAAAGACTGAAGTGGAAAAGGAAAAAAAACAATGAGGGAAGGGGAGTGATACAGTATAAAGATATGTAAGGAATGTGGGTAAAGTTGAGAAAATAAGAAGCGGTAATGAAAGGGGAAAAAAGTCAGGAAATACTTTTATTGGGGCAAATTTGATCAGATAAGAAAAGTTTACCACATAAACCGAATACGCATGATGGGTGTGGTCAAATGGCCACTTGGACGTTTCACTCATCTCTACAGTGGGGACTGAACAATGAGCTCTCCGATTATTTTACACAGATTGGTGGGCTCAAATCGCAGGGATTTTTCCTTTAAAAAAAAAAGGAGAGAGAGTGGCACCTACAATTAGACACCTTAACGATCTTTTGGCCATTGCAAAAGTAGAAGAGACTTTCAATACATAAATTGTGCATGAATAATTACTCAAACTTTCACTGGAAAAAAAAACGAGTTGATTCCTGATTACTCAACGCATTAGATCACGTAACACCTTTCCACAATCATCGACATCGAGATGATTTATAGAAAAACAATCCAATATCACAAGCCTGCAAGATGAGAGTGACACTGGGCAGGAGACAGTCGAGAATTACTCCTTTTGCAGCACAAAATTCTGCTGTCGCAAGCGAGATGTGCGTGGAATGTCCATCAACAAAGACAATGACAAGAAACCGATTGTGTTTCTTTTTCACAAACTTGACAAAATGCTTCAGAAATTCAAAGAACAAATCACTGTCCATCCAACCACTGTCAGTATGACTGTAAATGGCTTCTGGGAAGTCTAACAAACCTATATTCCTGAATCTCCAGCGAGGGAAGACAATTAAAGGAGGCGAGTAATCCCCGAAGGCGCTGAAGCATGCCATAACTGTGATTTGACACTTCGTGTTGGAAACGACTCAGTACACATGTCGTGAGGATACAGGTTAACACCTGATTGCTTGCAACGCAAAGGGGAAATCCATCCTCATCTGTGTTGAAAATGTGCCTGGGATCATTCATAAGATTCTGAAAACCCGGTACCTCCTTCTCCAAAAATGAATTAAGGCCCTTGTACCAACCCTGAAGCATTTCAAAACTGATGGAGGCTCGTTCTCTCCCAAGAAGTTGCGGAACCCATTCTGTTATCTCTGGATGCCTCTTGTGAAATGGGTAAAACCATCCTTTGCCTGGTAGATTGTTGGTGAATGGCGTTTTCCTCCCATCGATCCATAACAGTTGTAAATGTCACTTAATTCCACAGGGTGTCGATAATGGTGGACACCGGTGAAAGTGATCACTATTATCGATACCTCACGTGACTTCTCAGACGCGCGTTTAGATACAAAATGGCGACTGTCAAATGAGTTAGGTTTTGAGAAGATCATGAAATATGGGTGAATTTGATCAGTAAAAACATGTCCATGATCTTTCCACCATGCTTACCTGCGATGATAACGTTCGGTTTTTCCTCAGATTGCTGATCGTGATAAAAAAAATTCCATCGCAGGTAATGAGCTGCGTCATTAGACGACAAGATCAAAGGGTGAGGCGGGTCTTCCGGCTGATTAATTAACCAATAATAACTGTTGGAACTGAAACTCACCTTTGTAAAATTGGTTTTTATCGGTAAATCTGAAAATGTGTCGATAATTATGGACTGCCGATAATTGTAGCCGCTTACAGTCGCTAAAACAAACTACCCAAAAATGTTTTCCAGTTAAATTCCCCCAAACTCTCTGAGTGTTTAATAGATGAGAAACTGAAGAGAGAAACTCGAATATAGAACACAGCCGATAAACAGCAGCTTTACAGGGAAGATGATTTCAGTTCCAGTTATACTGCTGTTTTTACACGAGCTCAGTCAAATACAACCACATTTCTCTCCAACACATCACTCACTTTTACTCAGCACTCCATGCTGGGCTTCATTAATCTCACCGGTTCCGCCTGGAGTTGGAGTTTTTATTATTATTTTCTCCCAACAGCAACATAACGGCGTCTCAGCTGAAAGAGAAACACTTTCACTTCAGGAGAACTGATTCACTCCGAGTGATGTGTTGTTCAGGGAATGAATCGACTCTTTGATTCAGCTCTTTGAGATGAATTTTAAATTGAAAAAGCAAATGGTGAAATTGAAATGTTTACTCGTTCAGGGAGACTCTTGATGTTTTGTTGTTCTGAAGTTACACTGCAAGTCCAGTCCACTTTAATCACCAAGAAATATAATAAAAATGCTGTCATTAATAATAATAATCTCACAAGGTGGCACGGTGGTGTAGTGGTTAGTGCTGTCGCCTCACAGCAAGAAGGTCCGGGTTCGAGCCCCGTGGCCGGCGAGGGCCTTTCTGTGTGGAGTTTGCATGTTCTCCCCGTGTCCGCGTGGGTTTCCTCCGGGTGCTCCGGTTTCCCCCACAGTCCAAAGACATGCAGGTTAGGTTAACTGGTGACTCTAAATTGACCGTAGGTGTGAATGTGAGTGTGAATGGTTGTCTATGTGTCAGCCCTGTGATGACCTGGTGACTTGTCCAGGGTGTACCCCGCCTTTCACCCGTAGTCAGCTGGGATAGGCTCCAGGCTTGCCTGCGACCCTGTAGAACAGGATAAAGCGGCTACAGATAATGAGATGAGAAATCTCACATAAAAGCTGTTTGTGAAAAGACAAAAGAAGGCTGAGAAAGATTTCACATTTTATCCTGATTATCACATTATTTTTTTCACAGCTACAATATGACCTCGCTATAACAGCTGTTTCTGATACAGTGACTTAGTGTAGTATATTGTTTTTTTTTCCCTCTAAGAATAAAAAATCCAGAGAATTTAGACACCTGACGCTGACACACACCTGAAAGCAAGAAAAGCAAAACACACCATCAAACTGTGTGCAGCGTTTACTGAAATAAATGGCCTGTATTTAGAAGAGCTCTAATAAACAACACCTGGGCCAGGTGTTGTTTATTAGAGCTCTTCTAAATACAGTCCATTTATTTCAGTAAACGCTGCACACAGTTTGATGGTAGTGATGGTCAGATGAATCCGAGTCTTCGAATCATGTGTCGAGTCTTAGAGCGCGTGACAAATGAATCACGGTCTCGAGACGAGTTTCCATAAAACCCCGATGAGGAACAAGGCGTCTCCGAACTAGCGCCGCTATATATGGAAGGCCATTGGGAACAAAACTAATGACGGTGTTGTGCTAACTTGTACTTGTTAAGGCGTAATTGCGTTTTAACGTGCAATTACGCGTTAATATGCAATTTAAATGACGTTTTAACGCGGAAACTATGATTTAAAGCATAAAATACGAGTTAATGCGTCATTTTGTGCTGGTCCGTTCTGGGAAACTCAAGACTGGCGCTCCAGGAAACTGTATTCTGTTCTTGCTTGGAAACTTCATTGGACCAGGAAGCTTTAGCGCCACCTACTGGTGCGGCGTTCTTCCTCAAACACACAGAACCAACACACTAGGATTTTAAATTGCTGGATTTCATCTAAAATATAGTTTTAACAATATTTTTTAAAGAATGAATAATGAGCATGAATAGGCTATAACTAAGCCTACATGTGATAACACAAATAAATGTTTGTTTGTTTTTTGTTGAAAATTTGAAAATCACTCTCGTACTGCTTTCGCCTTGTGCCTTCAGTAATGGTCCTGGTTTTAGTCTTATTGTCTTCTGTCATTATTTCGCCACCTGCCTGATGACCCTTCGATAGGGTGTGGCATTCTTGTTCATATGTACAGAACCAACAGACCAGACTTGTAAATTTCAGTTTTTAATGCAGCCTAAAATATTTTCAGAACAATGTCTTTTCAAAGCATAAATAGGCTACAACTACATATAATAATTATAGCAGAACTACAAGTCAAGTATAAATGTTCACGTCCTGAAAGTCATGATCATTTTCACAATTACAATAGAAATTGTGCATGGTTAACTACATATTTTCCCAGATAGTATTTTCATGTACATGTGTGTTGTAGTATATTTCTAAAGCCAAGTATTTTCTACTGACATTGAAAAGTTTTTAAAAAAAATAAAAATCAATATCCTGTTATGTAACACTTATGCATTAATATTTGCTCGAGAGCCAATTTGATAACACCCTTATACATTATATGAAGCAGAGACAGCTTTGTGCATCATTCTGCAGTGTTTTTCAAAGTTCAATGTTCTGCAGCCAAGTTGATTCACTGTTTAAGATCTTCCACACCAAATATATTTAAAAACAAGTGTTGCCAGGCAAAACAATCCTCGCCCGGTGGCACTTATGATGAATATGAAGGAAGATATCACAAAAAAATAGGTACCTTATGGGTACATGTGGCTACTGCTTATAAATAAAATTGTTTTCTGATCCCATGTCCATACAGTAAATATAGCATATATATTTACTCTATAAGGCAGTAGCCACAAAAATGAAGCATAATCCAAAACAAACAATTTTAAAATCACAGAAGTAAAATATACCAAGTGTCTGTACTTTATATTATTCTACTCTTACCACTTACAGTTTTGGAAACTGAAACCTCCAAACAGAGGCTGACATACACACACTGTCACCATGACCCAAGCTCTTATTTCCCGGAAATGGCCCAGTGCTAGAGCTCAGTGGAACGCACTTTCCTTCTGTAATAATTATAACCATGTCTGAAAGCAAGTTCTTTAGTCTAGTGAATTGTTTTAGAAGCATTATTTAATACTAATGAGAACATTTTGTGGCAGCACGGTGGTGTAGTGGTTAGCACTGTCACCTCACAGCAAGAAGGTCCAGGTTCAAGCCCCGTGGCCAGTGAGGGCCTTTCTGTGCGGAGTTTGCATGTTCTCCCCGTGTCCATGTGGGTTTCCTCCGGGTGCTCCGGTTTCCCCCACAGTCCAAAGACATGCAGGTTAGGTTAACTGGTGACTCTAAATTGACCATAGGTGTGAATGTGAGTGTGAATGGTTGTCTGTGTCTATGTGTCAGTCCTGTGATGACCTGGCGACTTGGTGTACCCCGCCTTTCGCCCGTAGTCAGCTGGGATAGGCTCCAGCTTGCCTGCGACCCTGTAGAACAGGATAAAGCGGCTACAGATAATGAGATGAGATGAGAACATTTTATTTCACAAGTGTTGTGTAAAGACTCTAAAAATCTGCCAAGAAGCTTAAAAAAACCCTGAAAAACCTTACAAAACTTTTTCTTTCACTTTTCAGAAGGACCAAACAAAAGCTGTGATAATCAAAATGTAAATTTATTTAAAACAAGAAAATTGTTTTAAGAAAATAAACAATTTTCTTCAAACAATTTTATTGATGGTTCGCCGAAGCTATTGATTCGATATCAAGTAACACCACTTACTTGATATCGAATCAGTAGCTTGGCGAACCATGAGGTGAATTTCATTTATCTTTTTATCTGCTGATTATCTTCCGATAGTACAAAGTAAAACAATGTTTCTCTTATTTCGTTTCTAGTTTTGATTAGTTCTGAAGTTTATTAAGAAATAGAACTGGTAATCGAACTTGATCAGGATAAGTGGTGCTTGGTTACAAATGCTGTGTAATAAATCACGCACTTGTTCACTACGCCCTACTTACTATATATGAAATTACTATATAGAGGACTATATAGTGAGCTCATTGATTAAAGGGTTAAATGATAAAACTTCTTCTTTGCTGCAGCACTACTTTTTGTGATGCATTGTGAGATACTTTGAGTGCACTATATAGGGTGTAATAATGCTCACTATACATTTGGACAGCACTACAAAATGGCAACCTGACTATGTAGTCCACTATGTAGTGAGTGATTTGGGACACAGGGGAAGTTTCACTATTGTTACATTCATTCTTACAATCTTATACTCCTTCTTGTGTACTACTGTAACACTTATGTAATAATTGTAATACTTATGCGTATGCGCTATTGTTCTGCTCATTCTTACAACACGATGATAACACAAGATCAACTGTTCATATTGCAAGATCACGATTCACCGTTCTGGTGATGTGCAGTGCGCAAGTGTTACACTCTTACATCCTTACAGCTTGATGACACTGTATATGAAGCAGTAGCCACAAAAACCTTGACCTTAACCAAACCTTGACCTTAACTGGATGACCCTCAAAATGTTGGAGGTTCTATTTGAGACCAATGCCCATCTATCCTGAAAGTTTCATTAAGACTGGTCCAGCCATTTTCCTGTAATATCGTTTACAAAAAAAAAAAAAAAACTGAAAACAATGCCTCGCCCCCTGGTGGACTCCGTCCCGGAGTGAGGTAATTAAATAAATATGTAGTGAATGCAGCTTGATTACAGCCACATCACTCAGCCCAATTCTGGCTCTGAAGCAATGATCAAGGTTTAGCCTGAACACTCAGAGGTGTGGTTATAACATACAGTACTAATGAATGTGAGTGTAAAATACCACATGCTAATAAATCAACACATACAATGAAATAGGCTACCCTTTGCACACACTTGACCCAACATCAGAATCCCGAGTGAGCAGGGTCTGCTTACCGGAAGTTTCATTCATAAAGCCATCCGCTGGCGCTGCCTAAAACTTAATAGCTCTTCTACTGTACTATTTCTGACTTAAAACAAATTCTGCTTCAGTTACTACAGACATTTCTCACACAGTACATGTTAACGTCACACTTTTATTAGTTTTGGGCCCAATGGCTTTCCATAGTAATAAATCTGTATTTAAACGGCACTTTGGTCTCATTTCTTTGTATAAAAACATAAATATTGTGGCACAATCTGTTTCTGGGCGTTTTTCACAGGGATTTTTTTTCACAGGGATTCATTTGTGTATTTAAATCTATTGTAGAGTTTGTAATGTGAGAGCAGAGTAAAGTCATGATGTTATTTGTGAGAGCCTTAAGATGGAGCCAGCAGCAAAAAGAAGATCTTCACCTGGAGGGAAACATTTTACAACTGGATCAACTAATCAGGTGAAATGTCCCGTATTTAGTGTTCTGATGGGTTTTTATATGGAACCGTCAATCCCATTACATCTTCAGTATTTACAGTAGGTTTTAATTCCCAGGAGATAATTAAAATAAAAGATATTTAAAAGTTTGTTCATCATGCTCACTTTGTTTGATGCTGCTGCTGAAAAGAAGGTTGACGGCAGACCTGGTGGATGATGAGTCTGGACCAAGATCCAGTAAAGTGATGCTGATGCTGTGCTGATTATACTGTGTCTACTGATAATAAATCAGTGAGAAATATATCACTTTGGATCTCTTATGTTTAATCACACATTAATTATTCTTTGCTTATTGTTAAAGCATCATAAAGTATAATTTAAAATACACGTAACTTTTTGTTACACTCAACATATTTATACTTAGACTTGTTTCATTTCAAACAGCAAAATATAAATTAAGTTTAATGGTCAAGTGTAACTTTTAAACATGAACAACAAGTTAACTTTTATTAATAATATAATCCTATTATAAACAAGACATGCTTTAAAATATTATTTAAAATCTACATTATACAGGACAGATTACATGACAAGAAACCACTTTATTGCCTGAATAAATATAAAATAAATTATTAAATGGTTAATAATTAAATAAATGTGTGAAGGTAATAAATGTATAAAGAAATACATTCACCAGGGGCGTAGCTAGGATTTTTCAAAGGGGGGGTCACACACTGACTGACAGCCTGAGTACATACCCACAGGTTTGTAAATGAAAAAATACAGTGAATACATTTGAGAAAACAACGCGGTCTTTGCATCATTTTTCATCTCATGTTGCGAGCTGTTGAGATGTTGGACAATGATTAGGCCAAATCAGCTTTATCCGGCAGTGTATGGATAGCAGCTCAACATCTTACCCTAGTCAACCGATGCAGATCTCTCTATTCATGTTGTCTTACTGCTCATCAGCCAAAATGTTTCTAAGTAAAAGGTGTCGTGGATGACGAATGGCAAAGATGTCAACAATCTTGTCAATGTAGATCGCTCTGCCAAAGTGCATTCTTCCACGTTTTCTTGATGTTGTGTTCTAGAAATGGCACACTAAAACTTAGCTTCCAAGCTACAAAATGCAACTTTGATGGGAAAAAATATAATAAATTGCTTACCTCTCTTCATGTTGAAAGAAGGAGGAAAGTTTTGCTTCTTTTCTCATCTCATCTCATCATCTCTAGCCGCTTTATCCTTCTACAGGGTCGCAGGCAAGCTGGAGCCTATCCCAGCTGACTACAGGCGAAAGGCGGGGTACACCCTGGACAAGTCGCCAGGTCATCACAGGGCCAACACATACACACAGACAAGCATTCACATTCACACCTACGGTCAATTTAGAGTCACCAGTTAACCTAACCTGCATGTCTTTGGACTGTGGGGGAAACCGGAGCACCCGGAGGAAACCCACGCAGACACGGGGAGAACATGCAAACTCCACACAGAAAGGCCCTCGCCGGCCCCGGGGCTCGAACCCAGGACCTTCTTGCTGTGAGGCGACAGCGCTAACCACTACACCACCGTGTCGCCCCTTTTGCTTGTTTTGACATGGCAAATTATTAACACAAGAGGAAATACTCGTAATTCGTAACTAAAAAGACTGCAGCTACACTGGCAGCTTGGCCATGCTTTCTAGTGCGATTGTGTTGCGCTTGCGCAGAACTGGGTTTTCGCGCCCAAACCACAGGAAGTCCATACAAGGTTATAGAAACCCTAATGAGGCTGAGGTGACAATCTAGTTTAAAAAAAAAAAAGTTAGAAAAATTACAGTGGCCGCTTTTCTAATATTCTTATGCGGCTATTGGAAAAATGTATGGTCCGACAAAGGGGGGGTCATGATTGAAATTGGCAATGAAACTCATAAAATCTCGCTTTACGCAGATGATGTCCTTGTGTATGTGTCAGACCCCCTAAACTCAAGTCCTAGTCTGATAAAATGCTTTGCTAAATTTGGAACCCTCTTGGGGATATAAAGTCAGTGTCAATAAAACAGAAGCCTTGGCCCTGAATTCGTGTACCACACACCAGCTCAGAGCAGCATTCTCATTTAAATGGCCAAAGGAAGGTATTTCCTACTTGGGGACAACTATTACACAAAATCTATATAAGTTGTATAAGGCAAACTACGATAAATTGATGGACAAAATATCTGCTGATCTTAACAAATGGGCTGTTCTGCCCCTTGCTATGTTAGGTAGAATAGAAAGTATTAGGATGAATGTGCTGCCTAGGTTGTTATTTCTTTTTCAAACACTGTCCCTCTCACCACCAAAAAGTATGTTTACAGTATTAGACCGCCTTATCTCCAGATTTATCTGGCAAGGAAGGCGCCCATGTGTAAGATACAAAACTGTGCAGTTATCTAAACAGCTTGGAGGATGGGGGCTTCCTCACCTTAGATATTACTGGTTGGCCTGTCAGCTAAGGGCCTTGACAGTTTGGATTTCAGATGAGAGAGATACAAGATGGCTGGAGATTGAAAAGTCACTCTATGCTCTGATGCCTTTGTCAAGTGTCCCGTTCACTGAAAATAAAGCTCTTGAAGAGACCCTGGGTAGATGGTCAAAAGCCACTCTGGCAGCGTGGAGAGAGGTACAGAGGACTTTCAGCCTCCCAAGTAATGTATTGGTTCTGTCAAGCTTTGCTCATTTAAAAGGGTTTATGCCTCTGAACTTGGATGGGGGTTACAAAAGATGGAGACATCTGAACCTAAATTTTATCCACCAGTTCATTAGGGAACAGGAATTTAAAAAATTTGAACAGTTAGTTGATGAATTCAGTCTGCCAAGATCAGATTTTTATAGGTATTTCCAGATAAGAAGCTATCTGTTTAAACACCCAGACTGGACTATTATTAAAAAATCTGATTCACCCATTGAACAATACTTGATGAGGATCCAAAAAAGAGAGCATACTAGGAGACCAATTTCTAGTGTATATAGCGAGCTGTCTAGTATGAAACAAGAAAACACTCTGCATATTAAACAAAAATGGGAAGCAGAACTTGAACTAGAGATAAGCATGGAGGTCTGGGACAATATTTCTTCAGAAGTGCATAAAGTCACTTGTGCAAGAGTTCCAGTGGAAAATAATTCATAGATTCTTTAGAACCCCACTAATCCTTTCCAAAATAGATCCCAGTCAAACAGGTTCATGTTGGAGGAATTGCGAAGATGAGTCTGCAAACCACACACATGCAGGGGCGGTTCTAGGTGCGGGGCCACAGGGGCCGTGGCCCCGCCTCTAATTTGATTGGCCCCTGAAGTGCCCCTGTTCTGTCAATCAACTGACGAGAAGAACAACCGGAGAATTCAATACTGGTGCAGTTCCACCCCCAAACTGTTGGTGGCAGTGCGCTTGTTAGCGATGTTAAGTTGTAATTTGTTTGGTAAGATAGCAATAGCTTTGACCTGTTTATTCAAAGCTCAAGATTTTGTGTTAATCTTAACTATCGTGTTTGGCAGATATAGAGACAGAGAGAGCATGAAAAGAAAGACGCAGGGAATTCAGCAGTTTCTTATCAAAAGAAAAACTGAAAGTGAGGGTTTAAACGAGGGCAGCACAAGTACACAGGCACCAGCGCCACAGGACGGTCAACAACTGCAGTACCAATCTGCTAGCCCAAGCCCCTCTTCACCAGGTCAGAGAAAACATGATGTAGTAGGCAAAACCAGATGACTTCAAATAATACAATGTATTGTACCAGTATTTCTGGAAATGGTATTAATTGAGATTGCATAGAGGAGAAATGCACAGTTTAAGGGTCTACTTTAGTTCTAGACTTGTATGTAGTTCAACTTTAGCTGTAATAGTAACCCTCTAGGTAATGATGCCATGTTGTATGGGTGTAATGTACTTAATTGCATTTTATTTATTAAAATAACTAAATTGGTAGTTGTCAGATGGCATTTTGAATAGAAATACGGGTTATTTATTTTGTGACATATTTCTGTATTAGCTCTATCGGATGGTGCAGGTTCAAATGATGAAAGGATTTGAATGAATTTGTCAGGCGTTTTAGCTCAAAGCATGGCAGTCGGAGAATTCTTCTTTTCTTAAGTGTGTGTGTGTGTGTGTGTGTGTGTGAGAGAGAGAATAAGAGTGTGTGTGTGTGTGTGTGTGAGAGAGAGAGAGAGAATGAGGGAGAATGAGATGTTGTTGCACCTACAGTTGAAAGCTGTTGCTCCTCTGTTATCCTATGTGCTCCTATCCTATATGTTGTTGATTGTTTTATCTGCCCTTTATGCACACAGAATGAATAAAAAAAGAATTATTACAAATGTTACTGATTCATAATGTTTTGTTTAAGTTTGAAAAAGGGTACTGAATTATTCATTTGTGTGCTTGGATAGTAGCGTAGAAGTAGATGTTCTTTATTGTCAGTATACAAGTACAGTGAGATGCTGTTTGGAAGAGCCCACAGATGCCAAGAAGCAGTATACTGTAGAAGAGTAAGTTTTAAAAATAAGCAATATAGGTATGATGTATAACAGTATGCAATCCACTAAACAAAATGTACAAATCAGGTTGGTAGCCTTATAACCTAAGCAGCGTTGTCACTGGATAAAGATGGTGGCAACACTGTTGGCCCCTGAAGGTTACATATGGCCCCATAGTGGCCCCTGTTTCAGAAAAATCCTAGAACCGCCACTGCACACATGTATTATGGAAGTGTCCCCTTTTGGACGACTTTTGGAGGGAGATATTTGACCTATTGGACAAAATATTTGCTTCTCAGCTTCCTAGGAACTCGCTGCGGGCCATCCTTGGGGCCAGCCCTGAAATAGAGATGATCAAGAAAAAGACATATCTACTGCATATACTACTTACAGCAGCTAGGAAAGCAATAGCCCTTAACTGGCTTAGGGCCTCTGCATGCTCTTGCGACAAAGCTTTTGCAGATAGCTTTTCGCAGACAGTTGTAATTTATCATTGAGCGGGGAGTAATAGGCGTGCGCGATGTTATTCACCACCACAACGCAAGGGGGCGCGAAGTCGCGAAATCGCTAGGAGTAGTTGGTGGGTGTGGTTAGTGGAGTGTTTATCCTCCGGTTACTTATAATGACTAGAACTGGAGTCATATAGATGTACGTACTTCCTCGATCAACCGCTCTTCGTGCTGCTCCATCTTCGCTCGTGTTTTTAAAAATGGCGGTCATGAAAACAAAACAAACCGGGAAAGTAGGGAAGCGGAAGTGCGTGTACAGTGGATGTAGAGTGGACCAATCAGAGCCCTCTTGTCTGCGACGCTGTCTGCGAGGCTTCTGCGGTGGTCACAATTTTTGGGAGGTGCACGCAGAGCATCTGTGAAGGTGGGGGGGCTACGCAGACGCCATCTGCGACGCCATCTGCAAGGACTGCGTTGTCAGCATAAATTGGCCTTTAAAAAGGATCCCCCGACATTTGATACATGGCAGTCAGTAGTTAAGAGAATTTACATAATGGAAAAGATTACTTTTATGTTGAGACTCCAAAATACACAATTTGCAGACCGATGGGCACCATGGCTGGAAGTGGTGGGTGAGGAATGGGGTTAGGTAAGGGTGGAAAACTCAAAGTTTATCAACCTGTGCACCAGAGCCAGGAACTGTGAGAATTTTTTTAAAAATATATTGTTGTTGCTGTCTTTGTATTAAGATCGAGCAGAATGTAAAAAAACAAAATAACAAATGTAACAACTGGAACATGTATTTCTCTGTGGCAATGTTCATCTCATCTCATCTCATTATCTCTAGCTGCTTCATCCTGTTCTACAGGGTCGCAGGCAAGCTGGAGCCTATGCCAGCTGACTACGGGCGAAAGGCGGCGTACACCCTGGACAAGTTGCCAGGTCATTACAGGGCTGACACATAGACACAGACAACCATTCACACTCACACCTACGGTCAATTTAGAGTCACCAGTTAACCTAACCTGCATGTCTTTGGACTGTGGGGGAAACCGGAGCACCTGGAGGAAACCCACGCGGACACGGGGAGAACATGCAAACTCCAAACAGAAAGGCCCTCGCCGGCCACGGTGACCGAACCCAGACCTTCTTGCTGTGAGGCGACAGTGCTCACCACTACACCACCGTGCCGCCCCTCTGTGGCAATGTTGTTCAATAAAAATAAAGTTGAAAAAAAATTCATTTAGTTTTAAACTCATATATATATATATATATATATATCAATATCATCTCATTATCTCTAGCCGCTTTATCCTGTTCTACAGGGTCGCAAGCAAGCTGGAGCCTATCCCAGCTGACTACGGGCGAAAGGCGGGGTACACCCTGGACAAGTCGCCAGGTCATCACAGGGCTGACACATAGACGCAGACAACCATTCACACTCACACCTACGGTCAATTTAGAGTCACCAGTTAACCTAACCTGCATGTCTTTGGACTGTGGGGGAAACCGGAGCACCCGGAGGAAACCCACGCAGACACGGGGAGAACATGCAAACTCTGCACAGAAAGGCCCTCGCCGGCCATGGGGCTCGAACCCGGACCTTCTTGCTGCGAGGCGACAGCGCTAACCACTACACCACTGTGCCGCCCCCGTGCAGAATTATTAGGCAAGTGAGTATTTTGACCACAACATCTTTTTAATGCATGTTGTCCCACTCCAAGCTGTTCAGGCTTGAAAGCCTACTACCAATTAAGTATATCAGGTGCTGTGCATCTGTGTAATGAGAGGGGGTGTGGTCTAATGACATCAACACCCTATATCAGGTGTGCATAATTATTAGGCAACCTCTTTTCCTCTGGCAAAATGGGTCAGAAGAGAGATCTGACAGACTTTGAAAAGTCTAAAATTGTGAGATGTCTTGCAGACGGATGCAGCACTCTTGAAATTGCGAATATGTTGAAACGTGATCACCGAACAATCAAGCGTTTCATTGCAAATAGTCAACAGGGTCGAAAGAAGCTTGTGGGGGAAAAAAAGGCGCAAAATAACTGCACATGATCTGCGGAAAATTAAGCGTGAAGCTAACAAGCAGCAATTAGCATCCAGTTCTGCCATATTCCAGAGTTGCAACATTCCTGGAGTGTCAAAGAGTACAAGGTGTGCAATACTGAGGGACATGGCCAAGGTAAGGAAGGCTGAAAAACGACCACCACTGAGTAAGGCACACAAGATAAAACGTCAAGACTGGGCCAAGAAATATCTTAAGACTGATTTTTCTAAGGTGCTGTGGTCTGATGAGATATGAGTGACTCTTGATGGGCCAGATGGATGGGCCTGTGGCTGGATCAGTAATGGGCACAGAGCTCCACTCCGACTCAGACGCCAGCAAGGTGGAGGTGGAGTACTGCTATGGGCTGGTATCATCAAAGACGAGCTTGTTGGACCTTTTCGAGTTGAGGATGGACTCAAACTCAACTCCCAGACCTACTGCCAGTTCCTGGAAGAAACCTTCTTCAAGCAGTGGTATAGGAAAAAGTCAGCATCTTTCAAGAAGAACATGATTTTCATGCAGGATAATGCGTCCAAATACTCCACTGCGTGGCTAGCCAGTTAAGGTCTGAAAGGTGAAAAAATAATGACATGGCCCCCTTGTTCACCTGACCTAAACCCCATAGAGAACCTGTGGTCCATTATAAAACGTGAGGTCTACAAAGAGGGAAAACAGTACACCTCTCTGAACAGTGTCTGGGAGGCCGTGGTTGCTGCTGCACACAATGTTGGTCGTTAACAGATAAAGAAATTGACAGAATCTATGGATGGAAGGCTTTTGAGTGTCCTCATGAAGAATGGTGGCTATATTGGTCACTGATTTGTTTTTGTTTTGTGTTTGAATGTCAGACATGTTTATTTGCAAATCTGGAGTTGTCATATCAGTGTACCTGGTGAAAATAAATAAGTGAAATGGCTACATATTTGGTTTTTATTAAGTTGCCTAATAATTCTGCACAGTGAAAGTTACCTGAACACATACATATTCTCCTAAAATGGCCAAAACTAAAAACGCCCCACTCTAACTTCCATACATATTCAGTTTTGATATTTATGAGTCTTTTTGGTTGATTGAGAACATAGTTGTTGTTCAATAATAAAACTAATCCTCAAAAATACAACTTGCCTAATAATTCTGCACTCAGTGTATACACACACAGTGGTGCTTGAAAGTTTGTGAACCCTTTAGAATTTTCTATATTTCTGCATAAATATGACCTAAAACATCATCAGATTTTCACACAAGTCCTAAAAGTAGATAAAGAGAACCCAGTTAAACAAATGAGACAAAAATATTATACTTGGTCATTTATTTATTGAGGAAAATGATCCAATATTACATATCTGTGAGTGGCAAAAGTATGTGAACCTTTGCTTTCAGTATCTGGTGTGACCCCCTTGTGCAGCAATAACTGCAACTAAATCTTTCCAGTAACTGTTGATCAGTCCTGCACACCGGCTTGAAGGAATTTTAGCCAATTCCTCCGTACAGAACAGCTTCAACTCTGGGATGTTGGTGGGTTTCCTCACATGAACTGCTCGCTTCAGGTCCTTCCACAATATTTCCATTGGATTAAGGCCAGGACTTTGACTTGGCCATTCCAAAACATTAACTTTATTCTTCTTTAACCATTCTTTGGTAGAACGACTTGTGTGCTTAGGGTCGTTGTCTTGCTGCATGACCCACCTTCTCTTGAGATTCAGTTCATGGACAGATGTCCTGACATTTTCCTTTAAAATTCACTGGTGTAATTCAGAATTCATTGTTCCATCAATGATGGCAAGCTGTCCTGGCCCAGATGCAGCAAAAAAGGCCCAAACCATGATACTACCACCATCATGTTTCACAGATGGGATAAGGTTCTTATGCTGGAATGCAGTGTTGTTCTTTCTCCAAACAGTGCTTCTCATTGAAACCAAAAAGTTCTATTTTGGTCTCATCCATCCACAAAACATTTTTCCAATAGCCTTCTGGCTTGTCCACATGATCTTTAGCAAACTACAGATGTGCAGCAATGTTCTTTTTGGAGAGCAGTGGCTTTCTCCTTGCAATCCTGCCATGCACACCACTGTTGTTCAATGTTCTTCTGATGGTGGACTCATAAACATTAATATTAGCCAATGTGAGAGAGGCCTTCAGTTGCTTAGAAGTTACCCTGGGGTCCTTTGTGACCTTGTCGATTATTACACACCTTGCTCTTTGAGTGATCGTTGTTGGTCGACCACTCCTGGAGAGGGTAACAATGGTCTTGATTTTCCTCCATTTGTACTCAATCTGTCTGACTGTGGATTGGTGGAGTCCAAACTCTTTAGAGATGGTTTTGTAACCTTTTCCAGCCTGATGAGCATCAACAACGCTTTTTCTGAGGTCCTCAGGAATCTCCTTTGTTCGTGCCATGATACACTTCCACAAACATGTGTTGTGAAGATCAGACTTTGATAGATCCCTGTTCTTTAAATAAAACAGGATGCCCACTCACACCTGATTGTCATCCCATTGATTGAAAACACCTGACTCTAATTTCACCTTCAAATTAACTGCTAATCCTAGAGGTTCACATACTTTTGCCACTCACAGATATGTAATATTGGATCATTTTCCTCAATAAATAAATGACCAAGTATAATATTTTTGTCTCATTTGTTTAACTAGGTTCTCTTTATCTACTTTTAGGACTTGTGTGAAAATCTGATGATGTTTTAGGTCATATTTATGTAGAAATATAGAAAATTCTAAAGGGTTCACAAACTTTCAAGCACCACTGTGTGTGTGTGTGTGTGTGTGTGTGTATGTATACGTGTATATATATATATATATATATATATATAGCATATGGCATGCCATTCAGGAAATTAATTTTTGAATATATGGAATGAAACTCTGAATATATGGGATGAAACTCTGAATATATTGAATGAAACTTTGAATATATTAAATGAATCCCCGAATATATGGAATGAAACTCTGAATATATGGAATGAAACTCTGAATATACTGAATGAAACCCTGAATATACTGAATGAAACTCTGAATATATTGAATGAAACTTTAAACATATTGAATGAATCCCCGAATATATGGAATGAAACTCTGAATATATGGAATGAAACTTTGAATATATTAAATGAAACTCTGAATATATGGAATGAGACTCTGAATATATTGAATGAAACTCTGAATATATGGAATGAGACTCTGAATATATTGAATGAAACTCTGAATATATGGAATGAAACTCTGAATATATTGAATGAAACTTTGAATATATGGAATGAGACTCTGAATATATTGAATGAAACTCTGAATATATTGAATGAAACTCTGAATATATGGAATGAGACTCTGAATATATTGAATGAAACTTTGAATATATGGAATGAGACTCTGAATATATTGAATGAAACTCTGAATATATGGAATGAAACTCTGAATATATTGAATGAAACTCTGAATATATGGAATGAAACTCTGAATATATTGAATGAAACTTTGAATATATTGAATGAAACTGAATATATCGAATGAGACTCTGAATATATTGAATGAAACTCTGAATATATGGAATGAGACTCTGAATATATTGAATGAAACTTTGAATATATGGAATGAGACTCTGAATATATTGAATGAAACTCTGAATATATGGAATGAAACTCTGAATATATTGAATGAAACTCTGAATATATGGAATGAAACTCTGAATATATTGAATGAAACTTTGAATATATTGAATGAAACTGAATATATCGAATGAGACTCTGAATATATTGAATGAAACTCTGAATATATGGAATGAGACTCTGAATATATTGAATGAAACTTTGAATATATTGAATGAAACTCTGAATATATGGAATGAAACTCTGAATATATGGAATGAGACTCTGAATATATGGAATGAGACTCTGAATATATTGAATGAAACTTTGAATATATTGAATGAAACTCTGAATATATGGAATGAAACTCTGAATATATGGAATGAAACTCTGAATATATGGAATGAAACTTGGCTGATGTCATGAAGGCACTGCCGCCGTCCTGCAGCAAAAATGAGTCAGTCGGCTCAGGATTTGGTTGCAGCTATTTTAAACAATAACGACATTGTTAACACTCTGGTGAATGCTTGTGGTTTTATTAGTGTTTACTTCTTTTATGTGCAACAAAGCTACGGTGGGGCCGGCACAGTGGTGTAGTGGTTAGCGCTGTCGCCTCACAGCAAGAAGGTCCTGGGTTCGAGCCCCGGGGCTGGCGAGGGCCTTTCTGTGCGGAGTTTGCATGTTCTCCCCGTGTCCGCATGGGTTTCCTCCGGGTGCTCCGGTTTCCCCCACAGTCCAAAGACATGCAGGTTAGGTTAACTGGTGACTCTAAATTGACCGTAGGTGTGAATGTGAGTGTGAATGGTTGTCTGTGTCTATGTGTCAGCCCTGTGATGACCTGGCGACTTGTCCAGGGTGTACCCCGCCTTTCGCCCGTAGTCAGCTGGGATAGGCTCCAGCTTGCCTGCGACCCTGTAGAAGGATAAAGCGGCTAGAGATAATGAGATGAGATGAGATGAGTTTTACAGCGTTTCTCAATATACTCTAATACTCTCCTCTGAGTCAGAGTTTTTCTTGGGACCTGTTGTCTATCTGCCGAGCTGTGGGAGCGGGGACAGAATACAAAGTTTCATTCCATATGTTCAAAGTTTCATTCAATAGGGTTTCATTCAATATATTCAAAGATTAATTTCAGGGTTTCATTCCATATATTCAAAGTTTAATTCCATATATTCAGAGTTTCATTCCATATATACAAAGTTTCATTCAATATATTCAAAGATTAATTTCCTGAATGGCATATATATATATATATATATATATATATATATATATATATATATATATATATATATATATATATATAGGGGCGATTTCTCAGAGACAACAAGGGAAGCTGAGCTTCCCCTAAAATTCTCTCCCCAAACTGCGGCATCTATGACGTTGAATTCTCATTAAAACAATAACTTGCATAACATAATATATGCCCAAGATTGTATTTACGTTCATAACTATCCTGTAACTTATTTGAGTGATGTCTGATGAACTTGCAGTTCGCTATGAGAATCACCTTTGCTGCCAGGCTGTAACCAGCGTTGCCAGATACTGCTGACGTTTTCCAGCCAAAATATGTTCAAAACCCGCCAAAATGCACTTAAAACTGCCCAATCTGGCAACACTGGCTGTAACCTTTCTTATTTCAATGAGCTCTATGCGCTGGCAGCCGGGTTTCCATTGCAGTCTATGAGAGGGCTCTGAACAGCCAATTTTGGCTAGTTGTTGTTGGTTAAAATCGACAAAATCGTCACTTCCAGGGAAGCCGGGCTTCTCTGGGACTAAACGAGACAGTGGGAGGGGCAAGAAGCTGGGCTGATGAAGGATTATTGGAGGTGGTGTTTGAAAGACATGAGGAGGGCGGGCTCTGTACTTTGGCGTCGGCAAGGAACACGGTGCACATGATCAGTCAGTCCCTAGCAGATGTCGAGAAAGTGTAGTCGTGTGCCAAAGTGCTGTCCGAATTTCTTTTCATATAAACGTTTCTTCTCACTGATGTCTCTGTACATTACTCTGTAAATAAATGTAAATATTACTCATTGTGCTCCGTTAACTTTCATCCATTCTATCAGTTTGATCATTCGTGAATTCACTCGTTTATTTCATTTGTAGTTCAATCTGGTTGTAGGCTAGCTTGAGCCTTATTGGGATCTGCAGTGCTAGCTGCTAACAGAAATTGGTGAAGTCTCTGGAAGGCACAACCAGCTAGTATGACAGGGTCACAGACCATTTTCTGGAAAAGGAGTAGAGGGCAGAATTTGTATATAAATAGTGTGCATCATATAATGTTCATGAATCTGAAGTGTGTATATTGTTCAGTAATGTTAAGAGAATGGTGGGCTCTGTGTTATAGGTTATACCTGGGTATAATATTCAAGGTTCTGTGTGTTGCATAGCCTACCTGGTTATAAATTTCCAGACTGTGTTGCAGAAGATGTTCAAGGATGTGTTGCACAGCTGGGTGTTGTGTTAAAGACTCTGTGTTGCATATCAGGGTATGATGTTCAAGGCTCTTCGTTGAATAGCCAGTGATTTTTGGATGTTTGATATTTTTGATTAAGGATATGAGGCACTAGCCTGGCAAGCCAGACTATAACATGAAATGTACAAGCAAAAATACTTTCTGCCACTATGTAGGGTTGTCTAGTTCACTATGCTAATGGGGCACACCTTTCTATGCTTTGATATCCGGCCTACAGGTTTTACGATGAATGCGTAAAATGGGCTTCCCCTGTTTTAAAAACCAGCAGCCGCCACTGATATATATATATTAATTTCATGTGCCCTGAAGGTATGTTGCAATCCCTCTCCTCCCCCACCAAAGGTTATTTGTTCACTACTTGTTGCTGTGCACTCGTTGAACAGCTCTTTGACAGCCGTCTGGCTCGGAGATTCGACCATGCAGCGGCTGCCCATGCTCCGTTCGCTCCTCATATGTTCTATTGAACAGTAAGTTGGACGGTTGATTTTATAATCTCATCTCATCTCATCATCTCTAGCCACTTTATCCTGTTCTACAGGGTCGCAGGCAAGCTGGAGCCTATCCCAGCTAACTACAGGCGAAAGGCAGGGTACACCCTGGACAAGTTGCCAGGTCATCATAGGGCTGACACATAGACACAGACAACCATTCACACTCACGGTCAATTTAGAGTCACCAGTTAACCTAACCTGCATGTCTTTGGACTGTGGGGGAAACCGGAGCACCCGGAGGAAATCCATGCGGACACGTGGAGAACATGCAAACTCCGCACAGAAAGGCCCTCGCCGGCCACGGGGCTCGAACCCAGACCTTCTTGCTGTGAGGCGACAGCGCTAACCACTACACCACCGTGCCGCCCTGACTTTATGTCTATAATTAGATAATTTGGCACATTTTAGGCATTTGTGAGGCACTTGCCTGAAAGCGGGGCTGAGTTCTACTCCCACTGAGCGTCAGAGCAGATACACTATGGGGAAACTGACGATGCAGACTTTTTACTCTAGTCAGAGATGAAAATAATAACTTTAAGTGACAACAAAATCCCTCAGTTAAGACAGTGAGGACACTTTAAACACCTGTTACACAGGAAGTGAGGGCTTTGACCGCTCTCACCACAGTCAACTCGCTGTCCATCTGCCATTTTACAGTCAAACGGAGCTTGCAAACTGTTTAATTTACGAAAACGAACATCATTGTTGGGTAGAATGATCACAATCAGGGCTGCTGACAGCTTTGGCTGGGCCTGGGACAAAATGCTCTGAATGGGCCCCCCCAACAACCCACACACACATCCTTTAACCGAACGCCATTAAATGTATTCCGTTATGCCCCAAGCCTGCATGCGACAGCCCCCGCAATGCCTTCCTAAACTCGTAGATAGTCTACTATAATCACGTGATTGGGGTGCTCTTGAAGGAGCAGCGATGGACGGGGGATTTCGGGCAGGGCTGGGGGCGAACATAGTATACTGTGAGTGCGTACTGTCCAGTGTGAAAAGCAGAGAAGAACACACCACTCGAGAAACGGCGGGATATGATTGCGGGCTAATGTGAATATTCTTAGCTTCAATCAGATCTATGAAACACAATGTTATTAAGCCATTGTGGTTATGAAATGATTCAATGCCCTGTGCATTTGATATGGTGTTCAGTGTGACTTGCTCTCCCCTCGTTTGTAACATGAATTGCGTGCCGCGTGTGCCTTGGTTGGGGTTACTTTACGGGGCTGGAAAAAGTTGGCTGTGTCTTACCTGTAGGGTGACCACTGACATGAGTCTGTAAGTTAGGACACTTGTGTCCAAAAGTGAGGACAAAGGCCCTAAAGTTAGGACACCGTCGCGTTACGGGGGGGGTAAGAAAAACTTATAAAAAAAAAAACGTATGAAGTCGATATATATTTATTAACTTGGAACACCTATCAAAAAGAGAAATGTAGAAAATGATGGTCAAGACCATGTCAACAAGAAACAAAACATCACTGTAAAGTCACTGTAAAGAGTTGTGTCCATCTATAGACACTGAAAAAACAGTCTTTGCCATGTCATAGGCCAACATATTTATTCACTTGAAAATGACCATCAAAAAGAAAAAAAAATGAAAAATCGAAAAATGAGTCAAGAAACATGTAGGCCTACTGTCATTTAGCCTACTATACTGGCCTTGGCTTATCCACAGGAACTAAACTAAAAACAAAACATTGTTGTGTTCATTTATGCTCATCCAAAAAATATCAAAAAGAAAAACAGGAAAAATGACAGTCAACCATGTCATTTACATTTGGCCTATAACCTTGGCAATACATTTGGCATTCTCTCTGTGGCGGTCTGTGTCCGCATGTCTGTCTATCGCACCTTTCCCTCTGCTCCCCACATCAATGTCAATGCGACAGAGCTTGCAGAAGGCGAAGTGTTCTCCTTTTTGGCTCTTGCCGACAAAACGATGCTCTAAGCACCAAGCATTTTTAAAGGATGTCTTTCGTTTCGGCATGAGTATTGTTCAACAGCATGCGCACCGACATTCATAGGTTTTTCCCTACAAACATTCGCACTGCGCGCGCAGCTCGGAGGAGCAAAAATCAGTGAATCGCGTGAGCGCAGCTTCTGAGTGACAGCAGCTTCCAGCCAATCAGAGGCTGCAGAGGCTCCATCAGCTGCGCGTGCAGTGCGAATGTTTGTATACGAGAAATCCCTGTAGGCTATCTTTGTCTGTATGTCATCGCAGAATAGCAAGTGTAAATAATGGGCGGGGATTCGTGACGATTGATGCAACGGTGGCGGCTGAGGGTCCGAAATGAGGACAAAATGTAAAAAGTGAGGACGCGTGACAGACATCCTGACAGACGGCTCTAAAACCAGACTGTCCGGACGAAATCCGGACGAATGGTCACCCTACTTACCTGGCTCAGCTGCCCCACTGCCTTTGCTAGTACCTGCTGCATCATCCAAATCTTTTTTAAAATATTTATGCAGTGAGCCCCTGAGTCTCTTGGTTTCTTCCTCTCTTTTTCTCTTTTCTTTTCTGTGCTCCTGACTTGTGCATGTTGGCAAATGGCACGCAAGCTGATTGTCGAAGTGCTATGATCGAACGATGTCGGTTTTTTCCCCTTAATCAAAGAGTCAGACCAAACCATTTTTGCATTAGGGGTGGTAGGGGGTTCTTGAAGCCTTTTTCAAAGACAATAAAGGCAAAAGATCTAGAAATCATTTATTGAATGCAAATATAGAACATTTCTCCCCCAAATCAACACATTTTGAAATAAAATAAAATAATCGCAACTTCATGAGAGCCCAGTTCTGGGCCCTCCCCATTCCTGGGCCCGGGACAACATACCCGTTTGTCCCCCCCTGTCGTGGGGGCCTGATCACAATCACCTCCTCCTCTCTTTACACCTGTGTGTGTTTCAGCAGCAGTGTACTTTAATGTTTAGAGTTTACACCAAGGACATTGAAAGGATTGTGTCTGGCAGTAGATATTATTTAAAAAGGAACTATAAATTAATATAATCCTTATTCCACTAATCACAATCAAGAGATTTACTTTCCTGATTCTTGTGAATAGTTTTGGTCTATTAGAATGACAGTAATGTTTTCAACTTGGAGATGTCAGTTAAGAAGTGTATTGTATGTCTTCATACGTCATCAGGTTCATGGAGAAACTCTTGACATGATGATGAAAGGAATGCAAGTTGGACTGTTGATAGGACATGAAGGCCCACTGCATGATTAATTAAATTAAATTACTTTATTAGTCCACAGATTTGGAAATTTATCTTTTCAGGATGCATTTCCTTTGGAAATCTTCAACCTGGCTGTGGTAGTGGAAGAGACGATCATCCTACATGATGTCCCCACAGCCTTTGGGCGGCATGGTGGTGTAGTGGTTAGCACAGTCGCCTCACAGCAAGAAGGTTCCGGGCTTGAGGCCGGCGAGGGCCTTTCTGTGTGGAGTTTGTATGTTCTCCCCGTGTCTGCGTGGGTTTCCTCCGGGTGCTCCAGTTTCCCCCACAATCCAAAGACATGCAGTTAGGTTGACGTGGGGTGGCCTTGGGCTGAGGTGCCCTTGAGCGGGGTACCGAACCCCTGACTGCTCCCCGGGCGCTCTGGCTGCCCACTGCTCTGAGTGTGTGTGTGTGTGTGTGTGTGTGTGTGTGTGTGTTCACTGCTTCAGATGGGTTAAATGCAGAGGATGAATTTCACTGTGCTTGAAGTGTGCATGTGATAAATAAAGGTTTCTTATTAATGGGTACTATCTACTGCCTGAACCTCAAGTACCCTCATGAGATGAAATACTCTTTTGGGTTCATTCAGAGGGTTATTCTGCAAATAAAACCAGATCAGTGCTCAGCAAGAGTCCATGGGCTCAGAAATAAACTACTTAGATTGCGCCTTTAAACCTACGGTATGCATGCACATCTCAAGCCCAAGCAAACTGTTCAGGATTCCTGCATTGTTCTTCACACAAAAAGTGCCCATGTTTTCAGTTTGGTTTGCACAAAACAAGTATGGTGTGACAAATTCAAAAAAACGTAACTATTCTGCATTGAAGTACGACTGAGCAACTGATGTTGCTTTAGAATTGTGCTGAAGGAAACTTAACACACAGTTAAATGTGGTTTTATGAAGCTCAACAATTCCCACATTTTGTCATGTTTAAGGTCATTTGTACTGTTAAATAAATGTGATATTTTTGACATTCAAGAATTTGGTATGATTTTTGAGCAAACATGCAAACTTGCAATTATTAGTCAGGATAACTTATACATGTAAATTAAAACAAATCTGGAATTTGTATCCCCTGAACTTGAAATGGAAAGTTATATAAATTTAGTAAAGTTATTGCAGTTTGAAAATCTGAGTTACAATAATGCAGAAATGTGTGTTTGTGCAACTAGGTAATGAAAGTTTTCTTGTGTTGATAATGTGAAAAAAAAATATTTTAACTCGCAGTATAAAGTTGAAACAAGTGATTAAAGGTTCAGTCAACTTTGACAACTTGATAAAACATTTTGAAACAACTCAAACCTTGTAGTTAAATCAACTCTAAATTTAATTTCTGAGTTGAAACAAAGATAATTGTCAAATTGAGTTAACTTGCATTTTCAAGGCAGCAGGTGAACTTGCATTTCCAAGTTAAACCAATTTGCAATGTTTTACAGTGTATACTTTTGTTTAAGTATGCTTCAGTCCATGAAGAAATACATTCACTTAAGTGTACTTCCTAAGTTGGACTAAAGGATCATTTCAAAGGTATTGTTTTGAAATATCCATCCATCCATCCAGCATGCATGTCATGTATCTTTCAGGGTCCCATGGAAGCTGGAGCCAATCCCAGCTGATTTCTGGTGACAGGTGGGGTTCAGCCTGGAAAACTCACCAATCTATCACGCCACTAACACAGAGACAAACAATCATTCACACTCACATTCACATCTACAGGCAATTTAGAGTGGCCAGTTAACTGAATCCACATGTCTTTGGACTGGCGGAGGAAACCGGAGCACGCAGAGTAAACCCATACAGGCACAAGGAGAACATGCAAACTCCACACAGACAGGCACCGGTCGAGTGTGAGGTTTGAACACCAAAAATGCCTGCTTTGAAGTGACAGTGAACTTCTGTATCATCGTGTTGCCTGTTTTAAGATACACTTTTTTTTAAATAATACACTTCATTCGAAATGACAACAGAGAATACTTTTGTTTAAGCATGTTTTAATATGTTTAAAAATACACTTATTAAAATGTATTCCCTTACCGCATAATAAAGTGCAATTTAAAATGGATTACTTTGAAATATATATTTTTATATAATGCACTTAATTTGAAAGGACAATGTAGTACTTTAAATATACTTCATGAAAAATACATACATTTATATTGACTGTGTATTTTCTGAAAGAACATGAAATGGAAAAAAATGGTCTTTTAGTATTCTTTAGAAACTACAAATATCCTATGAGAGCACAAAAGTATTCTTCCTGTTCATGAAGGTGGGCTTTTTAAAAAGGAAGTCCTTTACCCAGAGCTGTTCCTGAATGTTTGGGTGCCTTAAGAACATTTTGTACTCCTGCGTTCAATCTTTGCTGTAGGGTGTGGTGTAGCTGCGTATCCTACACCGACTTGACTTTATTCACACTTTATTTCAGCAGGTCAAATGGTCATGATATTTGTTCTTTAGTAAGCCTGGTGCGTGCATGTGTGTGTTTTATTTTCCTCAATCTTATTATTAGCACAAAACAAAAGTTAAATGATACGAGAATATGGTAAACTATAATTTTGTGACACTTGAAGACATTTTCACAGCAGATAATAATATATCAGCCCTATATTCCAATAGAGCCACAGTTAAAACTCTCCATAAAGAAATAAGTAAAAAAGTATTTTTTGAAAAAAGTATTTTTTATCCATTGATAGTAAAACTACAAATTACTTCTGTTATAGCAGCTACAAACAGTTGTTCCCTTACCAGCAGCCTCACATTTTTTCCTTTCTTGAAGTCATGTGGTCTTGTCATGTGACTGAGAAACCTCAAAGCATAAACTCCTCTGTCCTGAAGATGTCAGAAGACTTTGAGCTGTTACTATAGAAACCATAATGTATTAGAACGAGCACAGAAATATAAACCTGCACTACTGTCAGAACTGCTGTTATAGAAAAGTAATCAACACCTTCTGACCAATCAGAATCCAGAATTGAATAAGATCTGTGGTCTACAGCAGTGTTTCTCAACCACTGGGCCATCTAGTGGGCTGCAATTTTTTTTCAAGTTGAAGCTAATTTTCAGATGGGTTTAATTGCTGGGTTGCATCCGACATCATATCTGCCTCATTAGATATGCAAGACATGAAGTGGTGGTCAGCTGAGCTCGCTGTTCACAAAGTGTTACTATCATTGCCGCACTTTGCTAGTCATTAAAACGCCCTATGCTTGCATTGTTTTGGGCTGCTCGAATCGAATGAACCGTGAAACTGATAAAAGTTCTTCCGGGTTCCCCATGGAGTAATAATAAAGGATCAAAGAGCAAAGGATTTTACTAAAAGATGATGAGAAAGGCAGCTCTTGAACCTTTTGCTGCGATGGAAGAGAGCGGAGTCGAAGAACGCTTGAGTTTACACTGATCACTTCATGAAAGGTTTGTAAATTCCTCTGATTTATTTCATTTGGATTCACAAACCACTGACTTTTCTCACCATTTTCTGTTATTTCATGATGTTTTGAAGTTCAGGAGATGCTTAAGTCCTCAGATGTGTTTTTGTTTACTGTTTGATCATGGTCGCCATATTGTAAACTAACGCATATATAATACGTGTAATCCCCAGGTCTTTCAAGGGGTTTCTGTGGATCTTTGTGAATGATTTACCTGGAAGAGACGAGCAGGGAGGATTGGAAATCGAGCTGATGTGGTTTCTTTACACCCGATACTAAAACTTGTAGCGTCCTAGCAATCAATCATCACAAAGATACATACAAAAAGCCCAAAAGTGCCTCCTTGCTAGGGCAAAAACAATACAAGATTTATCTTGTAGTGTCCTGATCCCCAGATCTTTAACTCAGCCACATATAAAAAGTTGTTCTCCTCCATGCTCTTCCAGGTTTCCATCTGTGTGTTTGTGTAGAACGATGTCTGCAGCACCAGGTAATTTGAGATGTCAGGGAACTCAACAGATGGATAATTTTCCAATTTGTCAGAAAAAATCCTTCTTTGTTAGTGTGTAAGGATCTAATCCCATTGAGTGGGTTCTATATCCAGTTCTTTTTAGTGTACTTCTTGGTTTTAATAACTTGCTTGTTATTGAATACAAACATGGCAATAAGTTATTGTGTTAATGGACCAGACTCCACTTTTGGATCATTAATCCCTTTTGACTGAGAATGACCTGCACTCGTGATTTTATGTTTGCTTCTGGCACATCCATGCAATTTTAAATACAGTACCTACAATTAAAACCAGTTTGTTTTTATAGCATTTATTTCATTCCTGGGCTCCCATCTGTAACAGGGAGTGATGTTGTATCCCAGTAATACTGTACACTCTACAATAGATTATTAGATTCTAACAGCCAAAATAATTGGAGATCTTTTTTAATGGGCCCAGACTAATTACACGTATGAATAGGTGGGGCTTAAACATTGAGAACCCCTGGTCTCCAGTACACGAAGTGTGTGTTTAAGGATGATGATGTAGAGTTCCACAAAACTGGAGCTGCTGTGAGGTGTGCAACCTGGAATTGGCCATCATGAAGGAGGGAACAGTTGAGGCCAAAACATGCGCATGTACACACACACACACACACACACACACACACCAGTTACATTAATTCACACAAAGCCCTCAACATCATCTGACTGTACTGAATATAAAACTGAGCTAAAGCTTTGGACATTTAATAAAAATGCTTTTGTTTTGCAAACGTGTTCCTCCAGATCTTTCAGTGGTGTTGTGTGTGTGTGTATACATGTGGGAAATACCATTACACCTGAAATAACATAGCAACCAAATACGCTCTTATAAACTTCGTTTTTAGACAGAAATTTATTTTGAATCACTGTCACAGAAATGAATTATTTTTAAAAAATCATGTGAAATCGATAAACTAATATTTGCAAAAAAAAAAAGAATTACACTGTCTTTATATATTTCTTTCTTCAAAATGTACTGACATAATTATCCAAAATATTGTAAGTAGTGTATACTGATTTAAAAGAGAAGGCACTGATCCCATATCGGTTATGATCGGCTGATACCAGAAAAAAAAATCAGAATCAGATATCAGAGAGAATAAAGAACAGATTGGGTCTGATCCTGTAACAAAAAGATCTAAACTACAGTCACAGAGCGCATTATTAGGAACATGACACTATTACTGGGCAGGGCCTCCCTTTACTCTCAAAACAGACTCATTTCCTCATGGCATGGGTTCCACAAGATGGAGGAAACAGTCCCCTGAGGTTCTGGTCCATGCTGTCATGATGGCATCATGTAATTGCTGCAGATTTGACCATCTCTCTGCTAAGCTCTCTCTCTCACTCTCTCTCTCTCTCTATCTCTCTCTCTTTTGTTCCTTCTTTCATTTCTCTCTCTGAGGTCCAGGCAATTTCATGCAGCTTACAAGTTGTTCCACATTCAGTGTAGAATTGTGTGCAGTCTGATTCACTGTGCACCATGAACACACACTGACCACATCTCCACATTGTATTGAACACGATGGCGAACAGGTTGAGACCGTCCTGTAAATCATCTTGCACATATGATGTATGTTTTGTGAATAAATGGTTTCTACTGTTTAAGTGTTAACATAATTTTGACTAACCCTGTACTGTATATCGAACTGCAATGCGTATCTCGTTATTGGTATCACAATCATGTCACAAGACGAGGCAGCAATTCATTGACGTGAAAGACACGAAACGACTCAACACAATTCGATGGTTCATTCATGGTGCTGTAATATTATTTTTCTATCCAGGTTGATTTTGTGCCCTTGCAAATATTTTGCTTATACACTCATCAGGAGCTTTTAGGCACTGATTAAATATCTATATACAGCATTAGGTTTGTCCCAATCATATGATCAGGTACCATCAAGGGTACATGTTTTGTCCCTTTACTGTGTATGTTTTTCACTGGGATGGTTCATGAAGTGTATCTTAAATTAGCTTTCAGAGTAAAGCTTTAAAAAGTGCATCAATGATCCTTGAAGTCAAATTTAAATGTATACTTTATCCACATTTTCAGGTATAATATACAGACTAAAGGTACAACCCCAGTCACGAGAAAGTACAGTTTGGTGCTGATTACAGACCAGCAAAATCTCTTCTGTGTCAGTAATTAGTAGGATTAAACCGTTTATTGTTGTATGTTATATACACATATGTAGTAAATGTATCATTTTCTGTCTCATTATTATTTGCATCCAGAAATTACATAATGGTATGGTACTGTCACGAACAAACTTATACACGCATAGATACAAATAAGAAGATTTAAAAATATTTATTTTTTTTCAAGGATTGTAGCAGTAATCACTAGAGTGGTGGGTACAATTATCAACAGTCCATAATTATCAACACCTTTTCAGATTTACCAATAAAAAACAATTTTACAAAGGTAAGTTTCAGTTCCAACAGTTATTATTGGTTAATTAATCAACTGGAAGACCTGCCTCACCCTTTGATCTTGTCATCTGATGACACAGCTCGTTACTCGAGATGGAATTTTTTTTTCCGCATGATCAGCAATTTGAGGAAAACCTGGATGTTAGCATCGCAGGTAAGCATGGTGGAAAGATCATGGACATGTTTTTACTGATCAGATTCACCGATATTTCATGATCTCCTTGTCAAAACCTACTTTGTTTCTTACGTTTTCATTTGACAGTCACCATTTTGTATCTAAACATGCGTTTGAGAAGTCAAGTGAGTTGTCGATAATAGTGATCACTTTCACTGGCATCCACCATTATCGACACCCTGTGGAATTAAGTGGCATTTACAACTGTTATGGATCAATCTTTGTGTAACATTGTTGAAGCAGATGAAGTACTTTAAAAAATACAAGTGCTGTGATTTATAGTAATTTTTTTCTGATTCATAACAGAATGGAATGTTTGTAGAGTATTTGGAATCCGATTGCAATAAATAGAATTAGACCAGAATTAAATTCCTAGCATATAAAAATGACATTTATTGGTAAACTACAAAACTAGAAATTAATATAAAACAACAACAAATGATTAACAAAATGTGATCTATGAAAATACTTAGAAAGTGGGTAGAAAGTGGAACAAAAAGATTTTCTAACGCAGGTTAAACATTATCAGTTCATTTGTTTGCAAACATTAGAATTACTTACTCATTTATGTAAACACCAACATCCAGATATTTATATACAGTGGTGCTTGAAAGTTTGTGAACTCTTTAGAATTTTCTATATTTCTGCATAAATATGACCTAAAATGTCATCAGATTTTCACACAAGTCCTAAACGTAGATAAAGAGAACCCAGTTAAACAAATCAGACAAAAATATTATACTTGGTCATTTATTTATTGAGGAAAATGATCCAATATTATATATCTGTGAGTGGCAAAAGTATGTGAACATCGAGGATTCGCAGTTAATTTGAAGGTGAAATTAGAGTCAGGTGTTTTCAATCAATGTGATGACAATCAGGTGTGAGTGGGCACCCTGTTTTATTTAAAGAACAGGAATTTATCAAAGTCTGATCTTCACAACATGTTTGTGGAAGTGTATCATGGCATGCACAAAGGAGATTTCTGAGGACCTCAGAAAAAGCGTTGTTGATGCTCATCAGGCTGGAAAAGGTTACAAAACTATCTCTAAAGAGTTTGAACTTCACCAATTCACAGTCAGATTGATTGTGGACAAATAGAGGAAATTCAAGACCAATGTTACTGTGGCAGCGGGGGCGTGGTCAAGTGCCGGTCTGTGACAGGAGGGTGGAGCCGGGGAAGGTGAATGGCAGAATCGCTACACCTGATGGTAGTTAACCTGTGTTTGTGTGTGTTTTCCCAGTAACCGCTCCCTATTTAAGGAGGCTGAGAGAGAGCAGAGGGAGCGCAACCCGGGACCAGACGAAGAGTGTCTGTGTGTGTGTGTGTGTGTGTGTGTGTGTGTATGGGCTTACTCCGACTGAAAAGTTGTGTAAATAAATAGCCTTAACTGCCTCAAAGCGTTGTCCTGCCGTCCACTGTGCTCCACCCACACTCGATCCGCGCTACAGTGGTGCTGAAACCCGGGATAAGGTGGAGCACCAACTTTGCAGCCCCATGGAATCCTCCCCGTTCGTGGACTTGGTCCACGCCCTCGCCACGGCTCAGCAGAGCCAGCACCAGGCACTCGTCACGCTCTGAAAGGAGCAGGAGCGCCGCTTCGAAGCCCTGTTGCTGGCCCAGCAGGAAGATCGAGAGGCGTTCCGGCGTCTCCTCACGTCGGCGGGGTCCACCAGCGCCCCGGCCGCGGGCGCGTCTCCCCTCACCTTGACCAAGATGGGCCCGCAGGATGACCCCGAGGCTTTCATCACCTTGTTCGAGCAGGTGACTGAAGCCTCGGGGTGGCCGATGGAGCAGCGCGCCTCCTCCCCCTCCTGACGGGAGAGGCGCAGCTGGCCGCACTACAGCTCCCCGCCGACCGCCGGCTGGCCTATGCCAACCTTCGTGGGGCCGTCCTCCAGCGCGTGGGGCACACGCCCGAGCAGCAGCGCCAGCGCTTCTGCGCGCTGCGGATGGAGGAAGTCGGCAGCCCGTTCGCGTTCGGCCAGCAGCTCCGGGACGCCTGCTGGCGGTGGCTGAGGGCCGACGATCGCGACGCCGAGGGAATCATCGATCAGGTGGCGCTGGAGCAATTCATCGCCCGCTTACCAGCCGGAACCGCGGAGTGGGTCCAGTGCCACCGTCCGGCGTCGCTGGATCAGGCCGTAGGACTGGCGGAGGATCATTTGGCGGCTGTTCCGGCGGCAAGACGGCTGACGACATCGTCTTCTCTCTCCTCTTCTCTCTCTCTTTCTCCCCTTCCTTCTGTGTCCCGTCCTCGCCCCATTCCCCCACCACGGAGGCGGGGGCCGGCTCCACCCCAGCCGGCCCGCCGCACCGTGGTGCCCTCCCGTTTCTCCCTTCTGTGTCTGTCTCTCCCCCCCCTCAGGTGAGTGAGCCCCAAAACACAGCTGCAGAGGGAAGGCCCGGGCCGGTTTGCTGGCGCTGCGGGGAACCGGGCCACCTGCAGCAACAGTGCGCGGCGATGGAGGTGGGGGCGGTGGTGTTGATCCCCGACACGCCAGAAGCTGCCCTCGATCGGGCCGGAGTGTATCGCATACCGGTAAGTGTACAAGGGGCTACATATCAGGCGTTGGTGGATTTGGGTTGCAATCAGACCTCGATCCGCCAAAGCCTGGTGCAAGACGAGGCATTGGGGGGAGCACAGGGGGTGAAGGTGTTGTGTGTGCACGGGGATGTTCACAGCTACCCATTGGTGTCGGTCAACATATATTTCAGAGGGGAAAAATCTATAGTGAAGGCGGCGGTTAATCCTCGCCTTACCCACTCTTTGATCTTGGGGACTGATTGGCCGGGATTTCGGGGTTTAATGGCACGCCTAGTAAAGAGTGGGTCCTGCCGGTTGACAGGGGAGGGCCCCGGTGTCACTTTGGCTGGAGCTGCGGTCGCAGAGCTGTCTACGTCATCTCCGCGACAGAGTGAGGAGCCGCCGGCCCCTCCTCTTTCCATTGGGGAATCACTTGCGGATTTCCCACTGGAACAATCGCGAGACGAGACTCTGCGACACACATTTGACCAAGTGAGAGTAATCGATGGTCAAACGCTCCAGCTGAACGCCACCCTGTCCTTCCCCTATTTTTCCATTTTGAAGGATAGGTTATACCGAGTGACGCAGGACACTCAGACGAAAGAGCAAGTCACCCAGTTGTTAATTCCAAAGACCCACCGGGAATTGGTATTCCAGGCGGCTCACTTTAACCCCATGGCTGGACACCTCGGGCAGGATAAGACACTCGCCCGGATAATGGCCCGATTCTATTGGCCGGGGGGATTCGCGGCGACATCCGTAAGTGGTGTACGGCGTGCCGCGAATGCCAGTTAGTAAATCCAGCGGCCATTCCAAAAGCGCCCTTGCGCCCCCTACCATTAATCAAGACCCCGTTCGAAAGAATTGCCATTAGATCGGTCAACACGAGGGTACCGCTTTATACTGGTTCTGGTGGACTATGCAACGCGATACCCGGAGGCGGTGCCTCTTCGCAATATCTCAGCACGCAGTATTGCAGAGGCCCTCTTCCACGTCATCTCCTGGGTTGGAATTCCGAAAGAGATTCTGACTGACCAAGGCACCTCGTTTATGTCACGAACACTGAGAGAACTGTATGGGCTACTGGGTATTAAGCTGATCCGCACCAGCATTTATCACCCACAGACGGACGGTTTAGTTGAACGGTTCAATCACACCCTCAAGAATATTATCAAAAAATTTGTAAGTGAGGATGCACGTAACTGGGATAAGTGGCTCGAACCCTTGTTGTTTGCAGTGCGAGAGGTCCCCCAAGCCTCCACGGGGTTCTCCCCATTTGAGTTATTATATGGGCGTAAGCTGCGCGGCATCTTAGATGTACTGCGGGAAAATTGGGAGGAGGGACCTTCACAGAGCAAAAACGAAATCCAGTACGTTATGGATCTGCACGCAAAACTCCACACGCTCACCCACCTAACTCAGGAGAATTTGTGGCAGGCCCAGGAACGGCAAGCCCGCCTGTACAACAAGGGCATGTGCCTTAGAGAGTTCACTCCGGGAGATAAGGTACTCGTCCTGTTGCCCACGTCGAGCTCCAAATTAATCGCCAAGTGGCAAGGACCCTTTGAGGTCACACGGCGAGTCGGGGACGTCGACTATGAGGTTAGGCGAACGGACAGGGAGGGGGCACTACAGATCTACCACCTCAATCTGCTGAAACTCTGGAATGAGGAGGTCCCCGTGGCGTTGGTGTCGGTAGTTCCGGAGAAGGCGGAGCTGGGGCCGGAGGTTCAAAAAGGGTCACTGGCATCACGTACCTCTCCGGTCCCCTTTGGAGATCACCTCTCCCTGACCCAACTCACGGAGGTCGCCCAGTTGCAGGCCGAGTTTTCGGATGTGTTCTCGCCCCTGCCTGGTCGCACTAACCTCATAGAACACCACATAGAGACGCCCCCGGGGGTGGTAGTGCGTAGCCGTCCTTATAGATTACCCGAACACAAAAAAAAGGTGGTTCGGGAAGAACTTCAGGCCATGCTCGAAATGGGCATCGTCGAGGAGTCCCACAGTGACTGGAGCAGCCCAGTGGTCTTGGTTCCCAAGGCCGACGGCTCGGTCCGGTTCTGTGTGGACTATAGAAAAGTCAACACGGTGTCTAAATTCGACGCGTACCCAATGCCTCGTATTGATGAGCTGCTCGATCGACTAGGCACGGCTCGCTTTTACTCGACACTGGATTTGATGAAGGGATATTGGCAGATCCCCTTGGCTCCATTATCCCGGGAGAAAACGGCCTTTTCCACACCGTTCGGCTTACACCAGTTCGTCACACTTCTGTTTGGGCTGTTTGGGGCGCCCGCTACATTTCAGCAGCTGATGGACTGGGTCCTCCGGCCCCACGCCACCTATGCGGCCGCTTACCTAGACGACATTATTATTTATAGTAATGACTGGCAGCGGCACCTGCAACACCTGAGGGCCGTCCTTAGGTCGCTGAGGCGGGTGGGACTCACTGCCAACCCAAAGAAGTGTGCAATTGGGCGGGTGGAAGTACGGTATCTGGGCTTCCACTTGGGCAACGGGCAGGTGCGTCCCCAAATTAATAAGACAGCAGCGATTGCGGCCTGCCCGAGGCCCAAGACCAAAAAGGGGGTGAGACAGTTCCTGGGGCTGGCTGGCTACTATCGTAGGTTTATACCTAATTATTCGGACGTCACCAGCCCGCTGACTGACCTCACTAAAAAGGGGGTGCCAGATCCGGTCCAGTGGACGGAGCAGTGCCAGCGGGCTTTCTCTGAGGTAAAGGCTGCACTGTGTGGGGGGCCACTTTTACACTCCCCTGACTTCTCTCTCCCTTTTTTGTTACAGACGGATGCGTCGGACAGAGGGCTGGGGGCCGTTTTGTCCCAGCAGGTGGAGGGGGAGGACCGCCTGGTCCTATACATCAGCCGGAAGCTGTCAGTGCATGAGGGGCGCTACAGCACGATTGAGAAAGAGTGCCTGGCGATCAAGTGGGCGGTCCTCGCCCTCCGTTACTACCTGCTGGGGCGCCCTTTCACCCTCTGTTCTGACCACGCGCCCCTCCAGTGGCTCCACCGCATGAAGGATGCCAACGCAAGGATCACCCATTGGTATCTGGCACTCCAACCCTTCAACTTCAAGGTGGTCCACAGGCTGGGAGCGCAGATGGTCGTGGCGGACTTCCTCTCCCATCAAGGGGGGGGGGAGTCGGCTGCAGGCCGGATGGGCGCCCGGCCTGAGTCGGGCGGTGGGGGTATGTGGCAGCAGGGGCGTGGTCAAGCGCTGGTCTGTGACAGCAGGGTGGAGCTGGGGAAGGTGAGTGGCAGAATCGCTACACCTGACGGTAGTTAACCTGTGTTTGTGTGTGTTTTCCCAGTAACCGCTCCCTATTTAAGGAGGCTGAGAGAGAGCAGAGGGAGCGCAACCCGGGACCAGACGAAGAGTGTCTGTGTGTGTGTGTGTGTGTGTGTGTGTGTGTGTGTGTGTGTGTGTGTGTGTATGGGCTTACTCCGACTGAAAAGTTGTGTAAATAAATAGCCTTAACTGCCTCAAAGCGTTGTCCTGCCATCCTCTGTGCTCCACCCACACTCGATCTGCGCTACAGTTACCCTCCCCAGGAGTGGTCAAGCAACAAAGATCACTGTAAGAGCAAGGCGAGGTCACAAAGGACCCCAGGGTGACTTCTAAGCAACTGAAGGCCTCTCTCACATTGGCTAATGTTAATGTTCATGAGTCCACCATCAGGAGAACACTGAACAACAATGGTGTGCATGGCAGGGTTGCAAGGAGAAAGACCCTGCTCTCCAAAAAGAACATCGCTGCTCATCTACAGTTTGCAAAAGATCATGTGGACAAGCCAGAAGGCTATTGGAAAAATGTTTTTTGGACGGATGAGACCAAAATTGAATTTTTTGGTTTAAAGGATAAGCGCTATGTTTGGAGAAAGGAAAACACTGCATTCCAGCATAAGAGCCTTATCCCATCTGTAAAACCAAGAGATGGTGGGTCATGCAGCGAGACAACGAACCTAAACATACAAGTCATTCTACCAAAGAATGCTTAAAGAAGAATAAAGTGAATGTTTTGGAATGGCCAAGTCAAGGTCCTGACCTTAAGCCAATCAAAATGTTGTGGAAGGACCTGAAGCGAGCATTTCATGTGAGGAAACCCACCAACATCCAGGTTGAAGCTGTTCTGTATGGAGGAATGGGCTAAAATTCCTCCAAGCCGGTCTGCAGGACTGATCAACAGTTACCGGAAATGTTTAGTTGCAGTTATTGCTGCACAAGGGGGTCACATCAGATACTGAAAGCAAAGGTTCACATACTTTTACCACTCACAGATATGTAATACTGGATAATTTTCCTCAATACATAAATGACCAAGTATAATATTTTTGTCTCATTTGTTTAACTGGGTTCTCTTTATCTACTTTTAGGACTTGTGTGAAAATCTGATGATGTTTTAGGTCATATTTATGCAGAAATATAGAAAATTCTAAAGGGTTCACAAACTTTCAAGCACCACTGTAAAAGATATTTTGTACTAAATATAAGTCTATGTTCAACAAATTTTAAATAAAAAATATGTTTTTTTAACTTAATACCACATAACGATTATTTTGTCAATAAATAATAATCCAGATGTCGATAATTGTGGAACGGTGTTGATAACTGTGGACAAAGGTGTCGATAATTGTGGAACGGTGTCATGTGATCTGATGCGCTAAGTAATCAGGAATCAACTCGTTTTTTTTTTCCAGTGAAAGTTTTATTAATTATTCATGCACAATTATTCATACGGATTGAAAGTCTTTTCTACTTTTGCAATGGCCAAAAGATCTTCCATCCATTATCTGTATCTGCTTATCCTATCCTACAGGGTCGCAGGCAAGCTGGAGCCTTTCCCAGCTGACTATGGGTGAGAGGCGGGGTTCACCCTGGACAAGTTGCCAGGCCATCGCAGGGCTGACACAGACACAACCATTCACACCTACAGTCAATTTAGAGCCACCAATTAGCCAATCCTGCATGTCTTTGGACTGTGGGGGAAACCAGAGCACCTGGAGGAAACCCACATAGACATGGGGAGAACATGCAAACTCCACACAGAAAGCCCGGCTGCTGGGCTTGAACCTGGACCTTCTTGCTGTGAGGCGACAATGCTAACCTCTACACCACCGTGCCACCCCCAAAAGATCTTTACTACTTTAAAGTGCACATCACGGGTAAATTCAGGAGCAAGATCAATGTAATTCTCCTATTTTATATTAAACTTTGGTAAAATATCTGTCACATTTTGCATTTAGTGCAATTTTTTTACCTTGCACAATACCAGAAAAATTCAGTTGAAATCAATCCATTTGAGGCAAATTCATCTGCCTCTGAAAAAACTTGCCATTTGGATTTCCCAGGAAAGATTGATTTTCGTGACGTCACGTGTGGGACGCCTCCTTCTGAATCCTACATCAGTGCTGGTTTGTTTATGAGAAAACGACCTGGTGGTTTTCTGCAAATTTCTTCAACATTATCGCGTAATTATTAAAATGGTTAACAGATGTATCGTAGGAGGGTGTAGCAACACCAATCTTGATGGGATTAGCACTCATCGTTTTCCAAAAGACCGGACAATGAGAGAGAAATGGGAGCGCTTGGTCTACACAGGCTGTGCACTGAAACCGTGCAAAGCTCGCGCAGCCTGCTGGCGCTTCCGCAGGTGACGTCACGAATCTGGCTCCAGGCTCCCTTGGGATTTTTCCAGACGTGTTTTTTTATTTTATTTTTTTCTGCTGTAGACAGATGGCCTTGTGCAAAATTACCCTTCTGGATGAGTGTGTAAAGGGGCATACTTTCATATAAAAACAAACAAACATGAAATTGGTCCAGAATAAGCACTTTAAAATTAAACAAACACCTTATATCTAGGCTTAGGTTTCCATACCTCAGGAGTAATAATAAATATATATTTAGTTCAAGTTTAAAGTTCAAATTAAAGGTTTTAGGTGACCTTTGATTTTCACAGATTTTCTTTCCATGTACCAATAATGTATCCCAGGTTTTTGTTTTGGCTAGAGATTAGTCATGAACAACCAGGACATTTCAGTGAGTCGGATTATTTGACTCAAATCACCAATAAGAGCCGACTCTTTTGGTTGTCAAACGATTCACTGTCATTTCTGCCTTAGCCAAAAAGTTTGCGATATGATGTCCCGTGGTTGATCTGCTGTTGTCAGGTTTCAGCTCGAACTGTGTATTGAACACTTACTCTGCATTGCTTAGATCGACAACAAGAAAAAGAAAGGAATGAGTCGGATCTCAGCGCTCACTCAAATGATCGGTTCAAAGAGTCAACTCATTTGCGACATAAAAATCACATCACACTCACATATTATATTGGCACAGTAAATGCACTGATCAAACATTAATATGCAACATAATACATACAAAGTAGACTACAGATGTGTTTCAGACACTATTCATCAATTCCCTTCTTTCAGGTGGAAGAAAAAAAGGCTCGTGATCATGTGCAGTATAGAGCAGCTCTTGCCTGGTAGAGCTTCTCAGGTACCAGGTTGTGGTCTCGGAGCTGGTTGAGGAAGGTGTGCGGTTCCTCCATGCAAGAGATCTCTGTCTTCTTGCAGTGAAAAAAACTTCATCTCCTCTTCAGTGAGAAAATCCAGCGGATCCATTGGGTCTCTGTTCATCCGTCTGCTCTCTACTCAAATACATCCATTATTCTAAAGGGACAATAAAACACCAGCTCTGGAAGATGTAAATGTCAGACTCTACCTTCCTGATCCCGAACAGGGCTGAGTGCTTTGGCGTTGATCGCTGAAGATTTGTTTTGGTCAGGGCCGTCGCAGGGGGGGTGCGAGGCCCTGTGCGAACTTGAAATGCGAGGCCCTAATCTTTGACATGGATGCGTAATTGCGCATGAATAACAGTCGCACGGATGCAACTATTCTAGTTCTATTGCACGCATAATCTCGCTAGTTCTATTGCACGCATAAAATCTGGGGATTTTAACTTGCATGTAGATAATACTGATAACATTTATGCCAAAGAACTACTTGCAATTATCGACAACTTCAACCTAGTACAACATGTACAGGGGCCGACCCACTCTCGTGGTCATACTCTTGACCTCGTCATCACAAAGGGTCTTACTGTTTCCAATACTGTTGTTGACCTGGCCTTATCCGATCATTTCTGTGTTTTCTTTGATGTTTCTATGTCTCCTCACATTCAGAATAGCTCAACGACTATAGGTAGGAGAGTCATAAAAGACAACACATGTGCTCTCTTTGAGCAAGCTCTCTCACAGAAATCAACCAAAATGTCAGACTCTGTAGATGATTTACTGGAATTTTTTAATTTAAATATGACCCAAATTATGGATGATATTGCTCCATTCAAAATCAAAAGGGTCAATGATAAGCAGAAAGCACCATGGAAGCAGTACCTGGCTGTTAAACTGCTAAAAAGAGAATGTAGAAAGACTGAAAGAAAATGGTGCAAATCTAAACTTCACATCCATTATCAAATCCATAAGGAGATGCTTTGTAATTATAATTATGAAATTCGTAAAGCAAGACAGTCTTTCTTCTCCAACATCATCAGCAGGAATATGAACAATGCCCGTGTGTTATTTTTAACAGTAGAGAAGCTAACTAATCCCCCACCACAATTAGCACCTGAACTTCTCTCAGTTAATAAATGCAATGAGTTTGCATCCTTTTTCAAAGGTAAAATTGATAAAATACAGCAGAATATTCCTCATAATATATCTCAGTTGCAAAAAATTGAAAAACTGCAGTCACCAATGACACAGATAGATAACTTCAACACAATGTCAGAATTTTGTTTAATTGATTGTGAGACTCTTGAAGAAACTGTACAAAATCTCAGTTCCTCAACATCTGAATTGGACATTCTGCCCACCAACTTTTTTAAGTCTGTTCTTCATCTTATAATTACAGATGTGCTTCAAATTATAAATACATCCCTGGAGACTGGCGTTGTTCCTGTGTCCCTAAAAAAAAGCCGTTGTAAAGCCCCTTCTTAAAAAAATAATCTGGATCCTTCAGTATTAAATAACTACAGGCCAATATCAAATTTACCATTCATTGGGAAAATCCTTGAAAAAATTGTCTTCAATCAATTAACTGCCTTCTTGATAGCAAACAGCTGTTTTGATAATTTTCAGACAGGATTTCGTGCCAATCATAGCACTGAAACAGCGCTGATTAAAGTTATAAATGACATACGTCTTAATACTGATGCAGGCAAAACATCGGTCCTGGTATTACTGGACCTCAGTGCAGCTTTTGATACTATTGATCACAACATACTGCTATGTCGACTTGAACACTGGGTTGGATTGACTGGTAAAGTTATCAGTTGGTTAAATTCATACTTAAAAGATAGAAGCTTCTCTGTTACCCTGGGAAATTGTTCCTCAACGTCAATGTCCTTGACCTGTGGTGTCCCCCAGGGGTCGATTCTTGGACCATTACTTTTCAACCTTTATATGCTCCCACTTGGGCAAATTATCAATAAAAATTCAATTTTGTATCACTGCTATGCAGATGACACCCAAATTTATTTCGCTCTATCACCTAATGATTATGCCCCCCTTGAATGACTCTACCAGTGTATCGATCAAATAAATAGCTGGATGTCACAAAATTTTCTTCAGCTGAACACAGATAAAACAGAAGCAATTCTATTTGGAAAAAAAAGATGAAAGACTCAAGATTACCACTATTCTTGACACAAAAGGGATGAAAACTAAAGAAATGGTTAAAAATCTTGGTGTTTTCATTGACAGCGAGCTAAACTTTGACAGTCACATGAAAGCAATCACTAAAACGGCATTTTATCACCTAAAAAACATTTCCAAACTAAGAGGACTTATGTCAAAAAATGATCTGGAAAAACTAATACATGCCTTCATCTCTAGTAGGGTTGATTACTGCAATGGCCTTTTCACAGGCCTGCCAAAAAAGACCATCAAACAACTTCAGCTGGTTCAAAATGCAGCGGCTAGGGTTCTCACACGAACAAAAAGAACAGAGCACATTACTCCAATTCTAAGGTCCCTTCACTGGCTTCCAGTAAGCTACAGAATTGACTTTAAAGTATTGCTGCTGGTGTACAAATCTCTAAATGGCACAGGGCCCAATTACCTCTCTGATGTTGCAGCGGCCTAACCCAATCAGATCTACCAGATCAAAACAGAAAAATTTACTATTAAAACCTGTTGTTAAAACAAAGTATGGTGAAGCAGCTTTTAGCTACTATGCAGTGCAGCTATGGAACCAACTGCCAGAGGACATTAAAAATGCTCCTGCTTTTGGCAGTTTTAAATCTAGGTTAAAGACCAAGCTGTTTTCAGATGCTTTCTGTTAAATAATTAATATTGTCTTCTTTTTTTTTTTTAAATAATTTTTACTTTCTCTGCATGTTTTAAATTTACTTTAATTTTAACTTTATTCTATTTTATTCTTTATTCTAGTCTATTTTTTTCTCCTATTTCTACTTTATTTTATTATTTTATTTCTACTATTGTTAAATTCTTATTATTTTCTTTTAATTCTTTTAATTAATTGTTTTAGAATAAAGATAAAATTATTTTATGTAATTTTATTTCTCTATTGTTTACTGTTTTTGTTTTTACTTCTGTAAAGCACATTGAACTGCCATTGTGTATGAAATGTGCTATATAAATAAACTTGCCTTGCCTTGCTATTTTGAGAGACTGGATTTCTGATTTTTAATGAGCTATAAGCCATCATCAAAATTAAAACAAAAAATCTTAATATGTGTAATGACAATGTGTAATTAATATAGAATATCTGAAAGTTTACGTTTTAGAATTAAATTACAAAAAAAAACTTTTACAATACTGTAATTTGAGATACTGTGCTACGGTATACATTCACAAAACTGGATCTGCTGCGATTGGCTCCAGTATGTAACCTGGTGATGGCCTTCAGCAAGATGGGAGGAGTTGAGGCCAAAACACACACGCTGCAGTTACATTAATTCACACAAAGCCCTCACATTGTCTTGCTGTACTGAACATAAAACTGAGCTAAATGTTTTGACATTTAATAAAAACGCTTTTGGTTTGCAAAAACTGTTGTGTTTCTCCAGATCTTTCATCGTGCGTGCGTGTGCGTCCGTGTGTGTGTGTATACCAATACACCTGAAATACCAAGAAATAACAGATAACACAGCACCCAAATGAGCTCTTATATATTTTCTTTTTAAACGTGAATTTATTTTCAATAACTGAGGTGAAATTCAATAAAAAGAATTTTAAATACATAATTTTTAGATTGATACAATTACGTAACATACTGTAATTAGTTTAGATTTAAGTAAAAGTGATGGCACTGATCCCATATCGGGTTTGATCAGCTGATACCAGAAAAAAAAAATCAGGATCAGATATTAAATAAAATAAAGAACAGCTTTGGTCTGATCCTGTAACAAAACGATCTAATCTACAGTCACAGAGCACCTTATTAGGAACACTAATTCATGCTGTTGGTGCCAAATTCTGACGCCACCATCTGTGAGCCTCAGCAGAAATCGAGGTTCATCAGACCAGGCTACGTTTTTTCACTCTTCAACTGTCCAGTTGTGGTAATCCTGTGCCCACTGCAGCCTCAGCTTTCTGTTCTTGGCTGACAGAAGTGGAACCCGACGTGGTCATCCACCTCAGTGTTCAGTGTGCTGTGCATTTTGAGATGCTTTTCTGCTCACCACAATTATACAGAGTGGTTATCTGAGTTACTGTAGCTTTTCTGTCAGCTCAAACCAGTCTGGCCGTTCTCTGGTGAACCCTCTCGTCAACAAGGCGGTTCCATCCAGGTGTTCCTAATAAAGTGCTCAGTGAGTGTATATTAAATGCCAACCAAAGGACAAAGTGATAAATGTGCCTTGCAGTGAGTCTCCTCGGGGCTTCCTCAGATTAACTCCCCAAATGCCGATCCTGTCAGGTGAGAATCCCACCAATGTCCTGAAACTGTTCCTGTCCATTTCAGCTCCCTCTTCCACTGACTGGGTTCAGCTCGAGTCCCTGTGCTTTTTCACCTGCTCTTTCAGGGTTTTTAAGGGACTGAGGTCCAGGCAGTTTCATGCAGATCACAAGTTGTTCCACATTCAGTGTAGAATTGTGTGCAGTCTGATTCACTGTGCACCATGAACACACACTGACCACGACTCCGAGTCTCTTTCATTTGTTAGAACTAAATGACTGATGTGTTTATGAATGTGATGTCTGTTCCCCAACATGGAAATGCAGGAACACCAGAGTCTTCATCACACACACAGATGTTCATCACCGACTGAAACTGAAAAACATCTGGATTAATCCCCACACACTGGACTGTGGTACTTCATGACCAACAGCATGTAATCATCTCTGCTCCAAGAGAAACATTATTATCTCCTGTTTATAATTTAATTCAACATTTATTCAGTCTTATATAACATCTGTGTTCTAACATTGAGCTCCAACAAACGAGAACTTCCACAAGATCTAACAGGAAAGTGAGCAGACGTTTCCCATCACATCACTGCTCTTATCCAATCACAGGCTTTGGAGCTTTTTTTTTTTAAGATATTTTTTTGGGCTTTTTGCACCTTTATTGGATAGGACAGTGTAGAGACAGGAAATGAGCGGGAGAGAGAGATGGGAAGGGATCGGGAAATGACCTCGGGCCGGAATCGAACCCGGGTCGCCCGCATTCATGGTATGGCGCCTTAACCACCTGAGCCACGACGCCCCCAGGCTTTGGAGCTTTTTAAACAGTAACTAACGCTGCGGTGGGTTTGATCTCTTGTTCTACATGTAGATTTAAGTGCAGACTTTAAGAAGAAGCCGAGGTGAATTTTACAGGAACAACAGAAGACACGGTGTGGAGGTGGAGAGCAGGAAGGAGTGTCAGTGAGTAACGTGGCTCCTTAAATCACATATTTGTGGCAGTGTGGCATTAAAGATGATCATTTTACTGAGTTTTGAGGAGAGTTGAGAAGAAAGTGTGCTGCTGATCAGAAACAGGGAAAAGCCGAGATCATCTTATTCAGACAAAAGCAGCAGGATGAAGTCAGAGACAGCAGGGTGTCACAAGGAGACGAGGTGTTCATTTACAATCACTTTCATGCACTCAGACGGGACATTTTGGAGACTCTGACTGACTCCATCTTCTGCTTTCAGATGAATTTTAAATCAATTTTACTGAACAACAAACAGCATTAAAGACAACTGGGAGGGAAAAGTTGATTAAATAGAACACAGTGAAAATTTCTAAAACTGGTTTCATTTCATGGCCTGGTCATGTGACATTTACTGAAATTAAAGAAAAATTATGAGATTAAATTATTTTTTCCAACATTCACCTAAAAAGTTTATTACTTACTCGAGTTTCTGTAGTTTGTAATGTTTATCATCCTTAAGAGCAGAGAGCAGCTTCTCTCCTGAGTCTCTGATTTTATTCCCAGACAGATCCAATACTCTCAGGTGTGAGGGATTTGATCTCAGAGCTGAAGCGAGAGCAGCACAGCCTTCATCTGAGACACCACACCACCGCAACCTGCAGAGACACAATGACACACACTTCACTGCCTCAGTTTATGAACATCAAGATTTGCTTTGATGTTTTTGCTTTGCTTTCTAATGAGCTCTTGGAGAAGTCGTTCGCTCAGAGGTTCACACACTTTTTAAACCCCAGAGTGTGAATGTTTAAATGGTTTATTCAGGACTGACAAGAACAAGTGTGGCTGTTTTCTTTAGACAGAATGTGTTTGTCTACGATTCTGACTCGGATGAAGATTAGACCATGTTTTATTATTAAAGAAAACCAGGTAATGTCAAAGTCTTCAAAAACTTTTTTACAAACACAAGGAGTGAAAGATTTTTTTTTTAAATCCCCTGTTATTTATGAAGAAACATTTTGTGAATTTTTCCAAGTATTTGAAAGAATTTTAATTTCAGAAGAGAAAACGTCTATTCTTCATTACAGTTCTCTCTCTCTCTCTCATGCTGAGATGATTTTTTTTCTTCTGTGTAAAACACGCTCGCCCACACTCCATTCCCTCCCAGTGAAGCCGTGTGTCTGGGCGGGGCTCAAAATGATGCGTTAAATCCTGTTGTCCAATGAGCTTTCATCTTTCTGCCCATTAAAACAGCGAGTACACAAACACCTAACAGACACTAATAGATGCAGAGGCTTCAGTGGGGGTCTGTTAGCTCTGTGTCAGGGGCTTTTCACACAGGCTGCACTGTTCACCACTAAACAGTGTGAGTTTAAGGAACAAACAGCACAATATTGCAGTGAGATACTCCATCAATCTGATTCACTAAAATATTGAACGACACCAAGACTGATGAATAAAATCGACACTTTGGGAAACGTTTCATTGCTGCATTTTTTTAAATTTATTTTTTAATTGACATTCAGAATCAGACATTCACATCCAGTACATATGTTCATACATCTTACATCTGTTGTCTGCCCCAAATGCCAAAATAGCATTTTTGTTTTGTATCTGAAGAATGAAAAGAGAAACAAACAAGAAGAAGAAGAGGAAAAAAACCCAAAAACCTATGTACAAGTAGGGAGTGATCCTTTTTATCCAGCACAGTCACTGGTTTGTGAAAATAAAATCAGGCCTATGGGGTGTGACATATTTGACCCAGTTGTCCCAGTGTGAAGCAAATTTCTCCAATTTGTGATTAACAAAAGCTGTTATCTTCTCCATTTTATAAATGTCCATTGTAATGTCCATCCATATATTTAAAGTTGGGCTCTCCTGTGATAACCATTTCCTGGTAATACTCTTTTTACAGGCCACCAGCAATATATTTATTAAATGTTTCTCTCTTTTCGGCCATTCCTCAGGTATGTGTCCGAAAAACAGTCTTACTCTCGAGGGATATTTCACATTTGAAGATATCCTGTAGGGCATTGTGTATCTCTCTCCAATCATCCTTCATGACCAGGCAGTCCCAGAAAACATGGTAATGGTTTGCATTTTGATTTCCGCAGTTCCTCCAACAGACAGGGGAGTTATCATCATAGTGAGACTTCTGAGAAGGCGTAATAAAGCACCTAATCAGGCTTTTCCAGCCAAATTCCCTCCACTTCTGTGAGCTGGTACACATCCATTGATACTTCCATATTGTTGTCCATTCTTCCTCAGATATAGTTTTGCCTCCTTCCTTCTCCCATTTTATTTTAATATATAAAGTTGAATGTGGTTTCAAATTTGATAGTCGCTTATACAGTACAAGCATGAAATAGTTCTATCAATAGTTTCTGAATTATAGGCTTTTGTAAACAATTCAGTCAAACGTGTTTGTTTTTGTTACATTTTTCATCTTCATATCAACGTAGTGCTGCAGCTGCAGGTATCGATAGAAATCTTGTTTTTCTAATAAATGTGTCCTTTTAAGCGTTTCAAAACTGAGCAATTTTTCATCTTTCATTACACTACATAAGGCTGTTATACCCTTAGCTATCCAGTCCTTGAATCTAGAGTCCAATTTATTAGGTGTAAACTGAGTCATAAGCACACCATTTAAGAGTTGTAATATCGCTCTCAAGTTCATGTTCCTTTATGATAGTTTTCCATGTTTTAAGGGTCCATTTCACCCATGGGTTATCAATGTTATTTATGTGGGTTTGTAGGTTGTTATCAGCTAAGATTGCCTGTATGGGGATGGAGGGTGTTTTTTCCTCAATGTTTTTCCACTGAGCAGTATATGACGGGTTGCACCAGCCTATCACTGCTCTCATCTGCACTGCCAACTAATAATATCTAAAATAAGGCAAGCCCCATCCTCCCTTTTGTTTAGCTAGCTGTAAAGTTTTGAGACAGACCCTTGGTCTTTTACCTTGCCATATATACCTAGATAGCATTTTGTCCCACTGGTTAAATTGGTTTTGGTTAATCTCTATTGGCAGGGTTTGAAATAAATATAAATATCTTGGCAATATATTTATTTTAATAGAGTCAATTCTTGAACTAAGGCTGAAGAAAGGAATTAAGTTCCATCTCGCTATGTCATCCTTTATTTTTTTATGTATAGGTAGATGGCTGTGTTCTGATAATTTTGTAAGATCTTTTGGTAGGTTGATGCCTAAGTATTTAAAAGACTCTGTTTGCCATGCTAAGGGGTAACTACTTTTGATTTCTCCTGGTGGGCTATAATTATATGAGAGTCACTGGGTTTTACTTATATTGATTTTGTACCCTGATAATTGACCATACTGCTCAAATGATTGCATCAATTTAGGAAGCGAGTACGTTGGGTGCCCAAGGTAGATCAAAATGTCATCCGCATAGAAGGCCAATGTATATTCCATCCCTTTAATAGTGATTCCCTTGATGTCTTCATTTTGTCTAATGTACTGAGCTAGTGGCTCCAAATATAATGCGAAGAGTAATGGTGACCACACACAACCCTGTCTGGTGCCCCTTTCTAGGGTAAAATTATTTGATAAATATCCACTGATTTTAATCCTAGCAGTAGGATTGTCATATAGTGCCTGTATGGTTTTAATAATTGTCTCATGGAAGCCGAATCTATGTAGGACTCTGTAGAGAAAGTTCCAGTTGACTGAATCGAAGGCCTTTTCAACATCTATGCTCATCACAATTGCTTTAATTTTATTGTTTTGTATATGATCTATAATATGTAGTGTCTTTCGTATATTGTCTTGTGTTTGGCGTTGACGTATGAAACCTGTTTGATCATTATGCATCAATGTTGGTAGGAACTCTTCTAATCGTTTGGCCATGATAGAGGTAAATAGTTTATAGTCTATATTAAGAACAGAAATTGGCCTAAAAGATCCACACTCCATTTTATCCTTGCCTTCTTTTGGTATGGCTGAAATTATTGCCTCCTTCCAGCTGGGTGGCGTTTGTGCTTTTTTTAAAAACCCAGTTCAGTGCGGGAAGTAAAACAGGTATTAGTTCTTTTTTCAATTCCTTGTACCACTCTGCCGTGTAACCATCAGATCCTGGTGACTTGCTTAATTTAAGCCTACTAATTGCAACTTTTAATTCTTCTTCAGTTATATCCGCAGTCATTAGTTCATTTTGTTCTTCATCTAGAGTGGGTAAATCTAGGGGATTCAGGAAGCTGTCAATTTGGGTTACACTCCTACCAGGGACTTCAGAATATAGGGTTTTATAAAACACTTCAAAAGCTTCCTGAATTTCATTTATTTTATTTTATTTTTTTATCACTTTTGTTCTTGGATCCCTAATTTTATGAATTGTATTTTCGGCTTTTTTTTTTCGGTTTCCACGCCAATACTTTCATAGATTTAGAGCCACTTTCGTAGTGTCTCTGTTTCAGAAACATTAAGTTTTTCTTGATTACTTGTGTGGCCAGACTATTAATTTCGTTCCTGATATTTCTAATTTCTCTGAATGTATCCTGTGCCAAATCCAATTTATGCTTTCCTTCTAATTCCTTTAGCTTGTTTTTTACGTCCTCTAATTTTATTTATTTATTATTATTATTTATTTATTCCTTTTTTTTCCTAAAATGAAGATATTGCTATAATTTTCCCTCTGAGAACAGCCTTCAAAGTATCCCATAACATGGGAGGTGAGAACTCTCCAGTATCATTGGAGAATGAAGAGTATCAGAAGAGACTAATTTTGGATTTAATTTGTGTCTTAAAAGACGGATCATTCAGCAGGCTTGAGTTCAATTTCCATGTATTATTTTTTGACCGCAGGTTAAGATCAATGGATAAGTATATTGGTGCATGGTCACTTAGATCTATTGTCCCGATTCCACAAGTATGTATTTTATCTTTATCCTTCTCAAATGTTATGAAATAATCTATTCTTGTGTAGAGAGAGTGAGGGGCAGAATAGTGAGCATCATCGCTTCTCATCTCATCTCATTATCTCTAGCCGCTTTATCCTTCTACAGGGTCGCAGGCAAGCTGGAGCCTATCCCAGCTGACTACGGGCGAAAGGCGGGGTACACCCTGGACAAGTCGCCAGGTCATCACAGGGCTGACACATAGACACAGACAACCATTCACACTCACATTCACACCTACGGTCAATTTAGAGTCACCAGTTAACCTAACCTGCATGTCTTTGGACTGTGGGGGAAACCGGAGCACCTGGAGGAAACCCACGCGGACACGGGGAGAACATGAAAACTCCACACAGAAAGGCCCTCGCCGGCCATGGGGCTCGAACCCGGACCTTCTTGCTGTGAGGCGACAGTGCTAACCACTACACCACCGTGCCGCCCTAGGGACTTCATATCATGGGTTTTTCTACTAGACGAGTCTAACTTTGGCTGAAGATGTATATTTAAATCCCCTCCACAGACCAAAAGGCCTTCTGTTTCCGTCAGTGGCGATCCTAGAGTGATTTACTCCCCGGGCGAAACCCCCTGCTGGCGCCCCCCCCTCCCGCCTGTCTTGTTTTTTTTTTCGGGGGGGTTTTTTTTTTGGGGACCTTTTTTTTTTTTTGGGACCGTTTTTTTTTTTTTTTCCCGCCCGCGCCGCCCCCCGCGTTGGGCTCTGTATTAGCCAACAGAATGTTAACAGCTTTACATGGTCGTTTAAACATTTCTTGTCGTGTGTTGTACGCGGCCCATTATAAATTTGCTGTTACCAGAATGGCAATGATCAAGTCGTAATGTATTACTTAAGACTCTGTGTAATGTCATAGTAGTGTAGTACTATGGTAGTAAAGTCTTTTTGATGACTAGTACAACGTTCCACTGGCAGGATTGTGCATATTATGGGGCTACGACATGTGAGGCACACACACACACACTGATGACGTCACCTGCGCAACTTTGGTATTGGGCTTCCCCATCCAAAATGTTCACACACACACACACACACACACACCCCGCCCGTCTTGTTTTTTCGGGGTTTGGGGGGACCTTTTTTTGGGGGGGGACCGTTTTTTTTTTTTTCGCGCCCGCGCTCGGGCCGCCGCCCCCCCCCCCCCCCCCCCCCCCCCCCGCGATGCCGCCTCGGGCGGCTGCCCGGTCGGACCGCCCCCAGGACCGCCCCTGGTTCCGTTACCATAATATTAGTGATTTTTTGGAAGAAACTGATATCACTCCCTGGGGGTGCATAGACGTCTCGTCTCGTCTCGTCTCATTATCTCTAGCCAGCTATTATTTTCTAGTTTAGTTACAGTGTTGTAGTAAATTTCACAGTGATTTCAGACACATTGCAGTCGGATCAAGTCCCGTTTTGTGCTGCAGCTTCTCACATACGTCCATCTGACCCAAAGACTCTGAGACAAATCATCAGTGTGCAGTGAAAAGAAACAATCTTCCTCCTCAGGACATTGATGATGAACCTAAAACCTCTGCTTCAGTCTCACTATTAGAGAATGTGTCTTACTGAGGAGCAGGTCATGTGACTCTCAGAGAGATGATCTTACCCCAGTGTCTCCAGTTTACAGTGAGGATTCTCCAGTCCAGCACAGAGACGCTTCACTCCTGAGTCTCCCAGATTATTCTCAGTCAGATTCAGTTGTCTCAGGTGTGAGGGGTTTGATCTCAGAGCTGAACTCAGAGCAGCACAGCCTTCATCTGAGACACCACAACCACACAACCTGCAGAGACACAATGACACGCACTTCATCAACAGATTTTCATCTTGGTTTAATTCTTACTTTAAAGATGAGGAGTGTAAAATTAATGTTATTATTCAGAATGTCATGAGGATTTAATATCACCTGTTTATTCTCATTAACAGTGTAATTAATAATGATAATACTGAGTGTTATATTGAGTTTCTCTCCTCTGTTGTGTGTGAGATTAAACCATCAGCAGCTGAAGCTGAACAGAGAACAGCAGAGAGACCATGAACTTTAATCAGAGAGAGAGAGAGAGAGAGACTGAATCTCAGATGGTTCTCTATTAGACTTATAGTGCACTACACAGGGGCAATAAACTTGTTTCTCCAGAGTCTACAGAGTGCATTTATAGAACACTATAGATTTATATTATTGTAGAATCAGAGAAGTAAACAATGATTTTTCCATATAAATCCTACAAACATTCAGCCACTCGTTCTTGAAACAGCGTGCGAACAAGAATTTCAGAAAAAATGGACAGAAAACCCGAAAACATACTGGTTTCACCTCTCAGTGTCGGAGGAATAAAAATGTCAGTGTAATTTATGACGATGTTCGTTTGTCTAATTAGTTTTTATCCCTCATAAAAGAGGGAGCACATATAAACAGTGCTGTAATTTCAACACCAGTCACCTGTCAGCAGAGGCGGACAAAATACCCAACTGCATTCCTTCAGTCAAAGTACAGATCCCACCGGTCAAATGTTACTCCGATACAAGTGAAAACTGTCCAGTCAAATTTTTACTTAAAGTACTAAAATATTTGCTTTTAAAAATACTCAAGTATTAAAAGTAAATTTTCTGTCAATGCATTGTTGTATTATTGCCACAACGCTTACAAAATGTAATGCCTCTGAAGCAACCAACTTGATTTACTGACTAACTTGTTGAACCTGTAGAATAAACACCTGGTAGAACGTTACAAAATGAAACAATTTACAACCAAGCAGAATCATCAATAAGATGCTCGCTAGTTTCTCTCTTTGGCTACTGGTAACAAATACATAGTAGCGATAGTAATTATGCAAGGTCACAAAAGCTACAGTGTTAACGTTACCAAAGACAGAAATGTAAATTCACGAAACGAACACATGCTGTGCATCATGGTCGTTTAACGTTAAGCTAGCTAGTCAGTGAAGCTCCACCTGACACGCTAGCAAACTCTTTTCAAACTTGAAATCATATTGGGTAGCTAACGTTACTCAAAAAGAAAGATTTCTACATTCTAATTATTTGGCAAGATTATGCTAAAACATTTCTGAAAGGGCTTCAGATAAGTTAATGTTATTCATGTTCGCATAATTCTGTTTTTACATGCTAACTAACAGCATGCAAGTTAACGAGCTGTGTGTTAATGTTAGCCATGGCAAGGCTACGGCAACTTGGCGGGCAAATCCATGGAAAGTCATTTGAAGAACCAGACCGCAAAGCTATTGTCACGTTATCACTAGCTCTAAAAGTACAGACAACTCCATTACAAGCTTTATCTTGGAATAAAATGTTTACATACATTTACATATGCTTCTGCAGGTTGGACGGTGAGTTTTTGGAGGCCATAATGTGGTTCGTTTTAGGCAAACAAAGCAAACATTTAAAATGAAACAAATCAAATCAACTCTTTATTCCTTTCCCCAGAGCGTTCCCCAGAAGACCTGCCTCCTTCCATTCCGCCATTAACTGATCGTGTTCAAATAACGCTGCGGAGAAATCACTGAACTTGATTTTATAGTCCATGGACGTGACGTGACCTTAGTGATTACTGACAGGCTGTCTCAGTGTCACCTGCCAAAAAAAAAAAAACAATCACGTTTTAGAAAAGAAACGAAAAACATCCACTTTCAAAGCTGCTTCATAGTAACGAGGAGCTTCATAGAAATGTAGTGGAGTAAAAAGTACAATATTTGTCTTTCAAATGGAGTGAAAGACAGTCATAAGTTGCCAAAAAAAACTCACTCAAGTAAAGTACAGATACTCAAAAAGTGTACTCAAGTCCAGTACTTAAGTAAATTTACTTGGTTACTGTCCACCTCTGCCTGTCAGTAACATGATAGAGCGCGCCACTTCCAGTCAGACTACAAACATGGCTGATCTGAACTACAACACCCAAGAACCACAGCCCCCTCTATCACCTGTCTATTAATTACACCTGTCAATAATTTCCTGGTTAATCAGCCCACAGTATATAAACACCTCTCCCATACCAACTCCATGCGAAGTATTGTACAATGTCTTACCCGTCATACCAAGCCTTGTTATTCTGCCTGCCTTATCATGTCCTTGACCCTCGTTATCGTCTTGTTACTCTTTAGTCGAGCCCTCATTACTCTGTCTGCTGATCTATCGACCCCTGCCTGTCCCTTAACTTCGATTTCGCCTCGCGTTTTGGATTTGTTTGCCAGTCTGTGTTCCCCGCTCTCCCCTGCACATACATCACTAAGTGCCTGCATCCTCACATCACCCAATCTGGATGCAAGTTCCCTCAAAATAAAGCTGAAGGTCTGCACTTTGAGCTCATCTTCATTATTTAATTTCCTCAACAATATACTGTGGAGGACAATAATAACAAAAAAAATAATTATTATTAGTTATATGCACATCAGGGCTGGATTTAGGGGGGTCCTGGGTTTAACTTGGGGGGGGTATCATATTGAAAATCAACATTCCACACTATCCTTGAAAATTTCATGCAAGTTGAAAGAAAAGTTAAAAAGAACGATGAATGAAACTAGGTAATGTTTTTCTGTTGCACTTGTTTTTACAGTAAAATTCGAGCCACGCCGCCGTTCAAAGCCTCGATATCTCAGAAACTAATGCAGATACAAGCCTGGAATTTTACACACTATTTATTGGGAATAGTGACTTTATTCAAAAAGTATGAAGCAAATCTGAGACGGTCAGATGGGAGCTTTTTTATAATCTGGAGAAAATTCATTTTCATTAATTTCTAATATAAAGTAATAAATTTCAGACACATTGCAGTTGGATCAAGTCCCGTTTTGTGCTGCAGCTTCTAACATACGTCCATCTGACCCAAAGACTGTGACAAATCATCAGTGTGCAGTGAAAAGAAACAATCTTCCTCCTCAGGACATTGATGATGAACCTAAAACCTCTGCTTCAGTCTCACTATTAGAGAATGTGTCTTACTGAGGAGCAGGTCATGTGACTCTCAGAGAGATGATCTTACCACAGTGTCTCCAGTTTACAGTGAGGATTCTCCAGTACAGCACAGAGACGCTTCACTCCTGAGTCTCCCAGATTATTCTTAGTCAGATTCAGGTCTCTCAGGTGTGAGGGGTTTGATCTCAGAGCTGAACTCAGAGCAGCACAGCCTTCATCTGAGACACCACAACCCCGCAACCTGCAGAGACACAATGACACGCACTTCATCAACAGATTTTCATCTTGGTGTAATTCTTACTTTAAAGATGATGAGTGTAAAGTTAATTTTATTATTCAGAATGTTATGAGGATTTAATATCACCTGTTTATTCTCATTAACAGTGTAATTAATAATGATAATACTGAGTGTTATATTGAGTTTCTCTCCTCTGTTGTGTGTGATATTAAACCATCAGCAGCTGAAGCTGAACAGAGAACAGCAGAGAGACCATGAACTTTAATCAGAGAGAGAGAGAGAGAGACTGAATCTCAGATGGTTCTCTACTAGACTTATAGTGCACTACACAGGGGCAATAAACTTGTTTCTCCAGAGTGTACAGAGTGCATTTATAGAACACTATAGATTTATATTATTGTAGAATCAGAGAAGTAAACAATGATTATTCCATATAAATCCTACAAACATTCAGCCACTCGTTCTTGAGACAGTGTGCGAACAAGAATTTCAGAAAAAATGGACAGAAAACCCGAAAACATACCAGTTTCACCTCTCAGTGTCGGAGGAATAAAAATATGTCAGTGTAATTTATGACGATGTTCGTTTGTCTAATTAGTTTTTCATCCCTCAAAAAAGAGGGAGCACATAAAAACAGTGCTGTAATTTCAACACCAGTCACCTGTCAGCAGAGGTGGACAAAATACCCAACTTCATTCCTTCAGTCAAAGTACAGATCCCACCGATCAAATCTTACCCCGATACAAGTGAAAATTCCATCTCATTATCTGTAGCCGCTTTATCCTGTTCTACAGGGTCGCAGGCAAGATGGAGCCTATCCCAGCTGACTATGGGCGAGAGGCGGGGTTCACCCTGGACAAATCAGGGCTGACACAGACACAGATAACCATTCACACTCACATTCGCACCTACGGTCAATTTGGAGCCACCAATTAGCCTAATCTGCATGCCTTTGGACTGTGGGGGAAACCGGAGCACCTGGATGAAACCCACATTGTGAAAGTTGTACAGTCAATTTTTTACTGAAGTTAAAGTACTGAAATATTTGCTTTTAAAAATACTGAAGTATTAAAAGTAAATTTTCTGTCAATGCATTGTTGTATTATTGCCACAACGCTTACAAAACCCAATGCCTCTGAAGCAACCGACTGGATTTACTGACTAACTTGTAGAACCTGTAGAATAAACAGCTGGTAGAACGTTACAAAATGAAACAACTTACAACCAAGCAGAATCATCAATGAGATGCTTGCTAGTTTTTCTCTTTGGCTACTGGTAAAAAAAAAATAAAAAACGTAGTATTCTTTAAGTTCTTTTCTTAAGACACGTATTTTTTAGTATGTTAACTCGTTTGTTGACAGTTTCGGCGAGCACTTCCGCCTTCCTCAAAACAGTCACCAGATGTCGAGTGGTGACGTGCCTTATCAGCTGATGTACTCTCTGGAGGCGTGAACGTCCCACCCAATTTGACAGGTAGTCCACGCCTCCTGCTGTCAGGTCGCTGCCCCAGGACGGCGCTCCAGGTGTGTGACTGCGCGTACATTCCCTCATCCCGGTTCATCGTCCTCTGCGCCCGCTACGTATCTCCACTGCCTCCAAAATCCAACGCTGGTATCTATTCTCTTCAGCGCGAATGACTCTGGCCTCTTCCCAATTCATAATATGATTTTGTCATTTGCAGTGGTCTGAAATGGCTGATTTTAAGTTTTCTTGGTTTTCTTTTTCGGATCTTGTGAGTCTTTTTGTTGTTTCTTTTTCACATTCTAATTGGTGTTCTTTCCTGCGAGTGTGGAAGCATCTGCCCGTTTCACCAATATAGACTTTATTGCATGAACGGCAAGGGATTTCATAGATGACATTGCATTTATTGTCCTGTAGCAGGAGGCGTGGACTACCTGTCAAATTGGGCAGGACGTTCACGCCTCCATAGAGTAACATCAGCTGATAAGGCACGTCACCACTCGACATCTGGTGACTGTTTTGAGGAAGGCGGAAGTGTTCGCCGAAACTGTCAACAAACGAGGTAACATACTAAAAAATATGTGTCTTAAGAAAAGAACTTAAAGAATAGTTATAATAATCAGACATAATGAATTTTCACTACATATTAAAAATAAGTTATGGAGAAGATTGTGCCAAAGAGGTACGCTACCTGGAAAAACTAAAGAAAAAACTGGCGCGACAAAGAAACCATCTCCGCTTCAATCTCCGCTGCCGGGATGAAGGCGTCATTCCAGCAAGCCTCTACATAAAAAATCCAATTCCAACAAGAAACGCGGAAAGGACCATCGAAAGAGCGCGAATGACTGGTGAGAGAAAGAATTAGATGCACGACAAACAAAATCAACAATTTAAATACAGAAATAACACAAAGAACACAAGATTTCAAACGCCGGTTCAAACTCAGAAGTGACATGGAAAAAAGTATGGAAGAACATCTGAATATAATACAAGAACAAGAATTCTCAAAAACAAAAACACGCCATATTAAAAAACTAAATAGGCTTATCAAAAAGAAACAATAAATGCAAGGACAAGCAAATAAATGAAAAATGCATATGCGACCTGTCTAAACACACACTAACAACAGCAGAACGCACTATACTCTCACGGGGACTAAACTATGCCATCACACCAAATAAAATCTCGAATGAAGAATTCATACTGGCTACGGAACTAGCGTGCAACATGATACAGGACCAAGGACAGAAAGCCGCATTAAGGAACGAAATAGCAGGCATCCTCACCTCAGCTAAACTGCCACCCAGAAACACAACTAAACAGGAAATGGAAGCCATCAGAACACTCACAAAGAACAAGAAAATAACAATACTACCGGCTGATAAAGGGAGGACCACGGTTATCCTGGACACTAATCAATATGAAAAACAAATGAATGAAATGCTCACGGACCCATACACATATGAAATACTCAAAAAAGACCCGACAGAGGAAAAGAAAAAAAGACTAAAACTATTACTCAAACTGTTAATGGACGACAACAAAATCGATAAACAAACATACAACCACCTCATCCCCACAGCAGACATCACCCCCCGGATATACGGCACACTGAAAATTCATAAACCCGGAGCACCACTAAGACCCATAGTAGACAGTATAGGATCAGTTACTTACAACCTTTCCAAGACACTGGCAGACATAATTAAACCACTCCTCGGACTCACGGAATACCACTGCAAAAACTCAAAACAACTGGCGAAAGAACTAAAGGAAATCAAGATAAAAAAGGATGAAATCTTTGTATCATATGACGTCATATCCCTCTTTACAAAAACACCAGTCACAAACACTCTCAACATAGTAGAAAACCGGTTAAAAGCAGACAGAACCCTGAAAAAATGTACAAAACTTACAGCACAGGACATAACAAAACTATTACATTTCATTTCCACATCCACATATTTCCAATTCAGAGGTACAATCTACAGACAAAAAGAGGGATTTGCAATGGGGGACCCGCTATCTGCCACTCTATGCAACTTTTTTATGGAGGATCTGGAAACCTGAGCCATAGAAACAGCACCGGACGAATGCAAACCTATCTTCTGGAAAAGATACGTTGATGACATTCTTGAAATAACCAAAACAGGTCACACACAACAATTCACGGATCATCTAAACTCCATAGACAAGACAGGCAACATCAAATTCACACACGAAGAGGAAACGGACAAGACAATAGCATTTCTGGACCTAAAAATACACCACACAGAAGAAGGTAATATCAGAATTACAACATACAGAAAACCTACACATACCGACCAGTATCTTCTCTGGACATCTGAACATCCCATCGCACACAAAATGTCAGTAATCAGAACACTATACGACCGAGCACAGAACATCACGGAGGAGAAAGACAGACAGGAGGAGGAACAACAGGCATTAAAAAACTGCCAATATCCACCATGGGCAATTCGAAAAGGAAAATTACAGACACAAAAAAAGGAAAAAACAAACAAACAAGAAAAAACACAGAAAAAACAAACCGGGGTTTTGTCACATTACCATACATAAAAGGAGTTACAGAACGCATCCAACGATCCATGAGGAAATACCACATCAACACCCCGGTCAAACCATACAAGAACCTCCGACAGCTGCTAGTTCACCCCAAAGATAAAATACAACTGGACAATAAATGCAATATCATATATGAAATCCCTTGCCGTTCATGCAATAAAGTCTATATTGGTGAAACGGGCAGATGCTTCCACACTCGCAGGAAAGAACACCAATTAGAATGTGAAAAAGAAACAACAAAAAGGCTCACAAGATCCGAAAAAGAAAAAGCAAACCTAGAAAACTTAAAATCAGCCATTTCAGACCACTGCAAACGGCAAAATCATATTATGAATTGGGAAGAGGCCAGAGTCATTCGCGCTGAAGAGAATAGATACCAGCGTTGGATTTTGGAGGCAGTGGAGATACGTAGGCGGGCGCAGAGGACGATGAACCGGGATGAGGGAGCGTACGCGCAGTCACACACCTGGAGCGCCGTCCTGGGGCAGCGACCTGACAGCAGGAGGCGTGGACTACCTGTCAAATTGGGCGGGACGTTCACGCCTCCATAGAGTAACATCAGCTGATAAGGCACGTCACCACTTGACATCTGGTGACTGTTTTGAGGAAGGCGGAAGTGTTCGCCGAAACTGTCAACAAACGAGGTAACATACTAAAAAATACGTGTCTTAAGAAAAGAACTTAAAGAATAGTTATAATAATCAGACATAATTAATTTTCACTACATAAAAAACGTAGTAGCTATAGTAATCATGCAAGGTCACAAAAGCTACAATGTTAACGTTACCAAAGACAGAAATGTGAACTCACAAAACAAGCACATGCTGTGCCATCATGGTGGCTTAACGTTAAGCTAGCTAGTCAGTGAAGCGCCACCTGACATGCTAGCAAACTCTTTTCAAACTCGAAATCATATTGGGTAGCTAATGTTACTCAAAAAGAAAGATTTCTAAATTCTATTTATTTGGCAAGATTATGCTAAAACATTTCTGAAAGGACTTCAGATGAGTTATTCATGTCAGCGTAATTCCGTTTTTACATGCTAACTAACAGTCTGTAAGTTAATGAGCCATGTGTTCACGTTAGCCATGGACAAGGCTACGGCAACTTGGCGAGCAAATCCACAGAAAGTCATTTGACGAACCAGACTGCATAGCTATTGTACCGTTATCGCTTGCTCTAAAAGCACAGAAAACTTCATTACAAGCTTTATCTTGGAATAAAATGTTTACATAAGTTTGCATATGCTTCTGCAGGTTGGACAGTGAGTTTTTGGAGGACCTAATGTGGTTCGTTTTAGGCAAACAAAGATCTTTATTCCTTTCCCCAGAGCGTTCCCCAGAAGAACCGCCTCCTTCCATTCTGCCATCAACTGATTGTGTTCAAATAACGCTGCAGAGAAATCACTAAACTTGATTTTATAGTCCATGGACGTGACCTTAGTGATTACTGACAGGCTGTCTCAGAGTCACCTGCCAAAAAAACCACGACGTTTTAGAAAAGAAAATAAAAACATCCACTTTCAAAGCTGCTTCATGGTAACGAGTAATGAGGACCTTGATAGAAATGTAGTGGAATAAAACGCACGATGTTTAACTTCACTCCATTTGAAAGACAGTCACAAGTTGCCAAAAAAAAAAAAACTCAAGTAAAGTACAGATACTCAAAAAGTGTACTTAAGTCCAGTACTCAAGTAAATGTACTTGGTCACTGTCCACCTCTGCCTGTCAGTAACACGATAGAGCATGCCACTTCCAGTCAGACTACAAACATGGCCAATCTGAACAACAACATCCAAGAACCACAGCACCCTCTATCGCCTGTCTATTAATTACACCTGTCACTCATTTCCTGGTTAATCAGCCCACACTATATAAACACCTCTCCCACACTCACTCCATGCGAAGTATTGTTCAGTGCAGGGCTTGACATTAGCACTTGCCCGATGGCCCGGCGGTGGTTTTTTTTTTTAACGTCTTTCGGGCCAGTTCGGGCCACTAAATTTGGCCAAACAGTGGCCCGGGTGGGCCAGTACGTTTTCGATACAAATTAAATTTTATCACTCATATTTTACCCAGAATTGTGAAGAAATTGTTCGTAAAATGCACCTTTTCGATACGAGGTCAGCCGTCTTTGTTTACGTCACGCTCTGCTCCGCGGCAGGAGATGTTCGGCGCTGTTCGGAAGCGTCATTTTGGTCGAGCGCCTGATCTAGGAGAGAAGGGCTGAGTTTACCAAAGTCTCAGATGACCATCGGGACACACTTAGTGACACCACGGCAGCAGGATGTGCACGCATTCAGGGCTCGACATTAACGGTTGTCTGCTTGTCCGGGACAAGTGGTAGTTTATGTCGGACAAGTTCATCGTCTCAGTTACTTATCTGTTTGGACAAGTGCCAAAATACGCCGATATTCGGGTTACATATCAAATTTATCAGTTTATTCACATGATTTCCGAAGCATCTCACTCGACATATTGTGATACACATGTCATACACATGGATTTGTTGACATTTCTGTTGGCGGGATCATTATTCAACTGTATATTTACGTTGAGTGTGCGGTAACTTCCAAATCTTTGAATTGTTGTTGATGGTGTTCATTATATAGCTGAGCGTGTGGCGGGGTGTGCTGGGCTTGGAATGTGTGCCTGCATGCGTGTGGATTGACAGGGAGTGAGGTAGGAGTGGGGAAAGTTATCTATGAAATACCAAGCTGTCAAATGGCTGCTAATTAGGTTACCGGCTGTATTAACTAACTAATTAGTAATGGGAGTTTAGGGATTTGAAACAGGGCTCTATAATTTAGATATAAATTATGGATTATTTGAAATTATCTTTTTTTGACCATTAAATACCATACAGGAGCCACACCGAATAATTAGACAACAATTAATCAGTGGAGGAGATATATTCAAAATTAATAATTTAAAAACACACACACATAAATAAAATTTTAATTTTCTGGTTTTCAATTTCTCAAAATAAATTAATGATTGATGGAGTCCAATTGATGGAGCAGAACTCAAGGGTTGATAGATGAAGATGAATAGAAACTTTATTTGTATCCATTCATCTGTGAGTCAAAAGAGGTGTGGAGGTTTTCATAAGATATATTATCTTGTCATTTGATAACTAGATTTCAGTGTATAATAATCAGTGATTTACAGTATTAATCAGTCAATTTTGTTATCAGTTGTTTTTATTTGTAGCATTGTTATTTGTTTCTCTTGTCCAAACTAGTGATATCTCATCAAGTCATAAATTTTATGATAATGTGACTTTTTGTGATATTTGTTACTGAACTGCAGAGTACTGATCTGTGTATATATAATGGTTAGTGTTTCTGGATCTCATAGTATAGTTATTTTGTTCTTAATTTTATGTTCATAATTTCTATTCTATTGGGATATATTGCTTCTGAACTTCAGCATAATAATTGGTGAATTATTGTATCAATCAGTCTGTTTTACTAAATTTTTGAACTTTTGCCTCAGTATATCAAGTATTGATTACTTTTGATTCATAGATATTATGCATATGTTGTGAATTCGGAAACAAATGCCATAAAGATTGTTGGGTTACAAATAGTTTGTGTTTTTTTTTTTTTCCTCAAATATTTCTTCGGACAAGTCAACTTCACATTCGGACAAGTAAATTTCCTTTCAACTTGCCCGACAGGACAAGCGGTTTCAAAAGTTAACGTAGAGCCCTGGCATTTTAGATGAGAGTGTGGAAGAGGAAAGCTATTGCACTAAACTATAAACCTTAAATTGACTTTATTGCTATTTCAGTGCAGTGCACATTTTCAGAAGCAAAAACATTTTATATATTTATTTCAATTTGATTTGACTGTTTGAGTCTATTGCTGGTAATTTGGACTGAGTTACTGTCTTTTGTCAGTATTGTTTTCAGGTACAAAATCAAAATATAAGTTGTGATAATCTTGAGAAGGCTCTTTTTAATTTTAGAGGGCGGTCATTATTTATGGGGGGGAGGGGGGCTATGAATTTATGGGGGGGGGTCATGAAAAAGTGACACTATTTTGTACGGAGATGAGATTATTGCCTCCTACAATGATGTGGCTTGGGGATATTCTGCAAAAATTTTCAGCCTCGCTGCGCTCGGCAACAACATGTACCCCTAAAGTCTACTTTTCTCGCCAAAAATCAATGACAGTGTATTATGAACTGTATGAAATGTGGTGGCCTGAATGCGGGTAACCGCACGCATTCGGGCCACCACATTTTCCATTTGGGCCAGTAACTTTTCAATTCCACTGGCCCAATGGACCACCAGTGGTAAATGCTTAATGTCTAGGCCTGCAGTGTCTTACCTGTCATACCAAGCCTTGTTATTCCGCCTGCCTTATGTTCTTAACCCCAGGGATGAGAATGGGACATTTAAAAAAAAAAAAACTCTGAAATGCCTGGCCGGTCTAGGGGGGCATCTGCCCAATTCACAATCCCCCTTTCCCATATATATATATATATATATATATATATATATATATATATATATATATATATATATATATATATATATTCATTCAATGATGGTTTAAAATGTTTATAAACTTGTTGCAAGGATGGACGGCAGTGGAGCAGACAGAGAGCCGGAAAACTTCTTCCTCCAAAAATATATTTATTTTTTCTATTTTCAAAACTTTTCTTAAAATAGTGCAAATATTTACAGTGCACCAACCAAAGGTTCAAATTGCCAAAAAGAAAACTATACAAACAAAATAAGAAAAAAATAAAGAGGCTTCAAGTTTGTCAGACTAAATTAAAAAGACCCTGAACAAAACTATTAGTCAGCCAAAACACAGTACCTTCAAACAAGACGTTCCAACCACAACTGAGGCTCTGGAGCTACTGCAGAGCTTACATACTCGCAGCCCCGCCCACAGTTGAGCCCAAATTGCAAAATTAATCAATCAACTAAATAATGACATCCTGAATACAAAATAACAAAGAAACAAACAAAATATACTAGACTGGTACCAAAATCCAGAATTGTGACACCCAAAGGCATTTTTGAGATAAAGTTGGCAAACAGTCTTATTTTGTCAATTTGGGTGTGCCGAATTCAAATCTGCAATATGCCGAGCTCTATCTGACCTCTGTTGACCTCTAGAGGTCATTGAACTTTGGGCCTGTAAACGTCTCAGCTGAACCCAGTTTCTCAGCTTTCTAAGGAATGAAATGTACTAAAATGATGAATGAAGTTAGCAAATGGCCTTGTTCAATGCCGGGGTGGCCCTATATTTAGCCGGGACCATCCCCGGCCCAAACCATCAATGGTGGCCTGCTTGGCGCATGGGGAAAATAATTTTCACTAATTTTGGTCACTGATCTTATTCTTGCATTAATCATCAATTCAACTGCACTCTGCATTTTCACATGGCAGCCCAGACGCCGACAGCATCGCAGCAGATTAAATAGGCGCTACCAAATAAGGAAATTCTCCCCTCCCCTCTATTGCAGTTGGTTTGGTCCAAGACTCCTCCTCTGTATTGCGGGGAACTTAAACAACATTGGCGCGAAACAGCACGCGTCAGTGATGGAGGGCAGAAAGAGGCCAGGTGGAACCGAAAGGGCGAAGCTTAAAAAAAGGAAGGAGGTGGCAGCAAAATGTGCCAAATTGACAGATATGTTCTCAAGACCAGCTGGTAGGTTATGAAAGATATGGAGTATGATAACCCTGTTTGTCGATTTTATCAGTCTATGCTAGGCCTATAATGTGTCGATAGTTTGCGATGTCAATTCAGCTTTTTGATGTCATGTGAAATCTCGCAATTTACACGGTATAGATGTGGTGTATGTCTTAATTCTAAGAAGAACCGGACATTGCTTTACATCCCAGTTATTAACAATTTTAGATGAACAGGTCCCAAATGTGCTGTTGCGCGTTATTTCCTCATCCAGCCTATTTCATCTCGCTGTCACACTGTGCATTTCCACAGGCGTGCGCACATTGTGGTTATGAACACATAGGCCTAGAAGTCATATTTGATGTTAAATAATTGTTGTTAAATATATAACTTAGAAGAGGTGTATGCGTATGCCAATATTCTAAGCAGAATCGAACACTTGCTTTAGCCTACATTTCATTTAACCATTTTTGAGTTGCCTAATGCGCCCTCACGCTTTATCTGCCGGTTGCTGAGTACCCAGCATTGTTGATTTGCCATTATTTTCGAGGCGTATGCGGCATGTAATGCACAAGCATTGGTTCAAATGCACGCGAGAGCCTATATTGTTAAAGTGAAGTGAAGTTTACCTGAATTTAAACCAAATAAAAAGCATTGTGAAAGAACAGTTATTTGTTTTATCTTTTTTAATGTACTCAAATTCCTCCTCCATTTCAAAGTGGCCTGAATGTGAATTAAACTCCCGGACTGAAAACAGGGCCCACTCCGGCCCTGGCCTTGTTTGTTAAATGTTTGGGTGCTGAATTCATTTTTCATTTGTAAAACGACATATGACCTCTGATAACCTCAAGGTCATTAAACTTGGCCTATAGGCCTATGCATTTAATGGCATTTTTAAACTGACTTTACTCCCCCAAAAAGAATATGAACAGACAAAAAACAAATAGAAAGGAACAAATACAACATTAAATGCCAGTCCATGTACATGTGACTTACTTTTCACAATGAGAATGCCTAGGCGATCACCTTACATAACATTGCATTACATTTAGCGGTTATTGTTTATACAAAGCTACTGAAAAAAGGACAGATTCAGCAGCATACAAAATGTGGGGGCATACAGGGTATACAGGTTAATCAGGGTTAGTATATATGAGAGTTTTTTTCTTTGTTTGTTTTTTTTTTTTGTAAAGGATTTACCCCGTACAAAACAAACAACAAAGAAAAAAACCTCTCATATATACTAACCCTGATTAACCTGTATACCCTGTATGCCCCCACATTTTGTATGCTGCTGAATCTGTCCTTTTTTCAGTAGCTTTGTATAAACAATAACCGCTAAATGTAATGCAATGTTATGTAAGGTGATCGCCTAGGCATTCTCATTGTGAAAAGTAAGTCACATGTACATGGACTGGCATTTAATGTTGTATTTGTTCCTTTCTATTTGTTTTTTGTCTGTTCATATTCTTTTTGGGGGAGTAAAGTCAGTTTAAAAATGACGTTAAATGCATAGGCTTATAGGCCAAGTTTAATGACCTTGAGGTTATCAGAGGTCATTTGTCGTTTTACAAATGAAAAATGAATTCAGCACCCAAACATTTAACAAACAAGGCCATTTGCTAACTTCATTAATCATTTTAGTACATTTCATTCCTTAGAAAGCTGAGAAACTGGGTTCAGCTGAGACGTTTACAGGCCCAAAGTTCAATGACCTCTAGAGGTCAACAGAGGTCAGATAGAGCTCGGCATATTGCAGATTTGAATTCGGCACACCCAAATTGACAAAATAAGACTGTTTGCCGACTTTGTCTCAAAAATGCCTTTAACTCCTTAAATAAGCACTTTTTTGAATTTTGGTACCAGTCTATACAAACATCCAAGATAATTTTCTTTAACCAAAAACCCTTCAGTGCATAGAAAAATACGTTTCCCCAACACCAGTAAAACACCCCCGTTAAAATGGTCTGTTCCACCAAACACCCGCAACACCCCTCCATAACAAGCCAATGGGACAGTCCCTCGGTTTCTCACAACAAACAGGAAGTGTGTGGAGTTCGCGTGATGAGTTACTAAAAACTATTTTGTGTTATAAAAATGCTAGAATTAAATAAACTTGACGTTAGAAACAACCGGTTTGTACATGTGTTTCCTAGACCAGAGACAATGCTTAACAGATGGGAGATGAAAATGCTTAGAAATGTGTGATGCGTTTTACATACGAGTGGAGCCAAACAAATGTTACTAGAATGCCGGTAGGCCTTTCCCTGCACTCGCAACAAATGCTGCTCTCGTTAGAAACTACGGCAAACGGTGGAGTATGAAATGCTTGAAAACCAGTAATGCCCATACAGAAAACAGTAATGGAAATGAAGTGCAACTCACAGCGACAGGTCAGCCAAGATGTTTGAACGTTGCCGGCAGATTGCTGCCTATGCGCTGTGCGCTTGCGTGAGAGGGGTGTGTGTGTGTGTGTGTGTGAGAGAAGGTGTGTGTTGCCGGAATGTTGCCAGAAATCGTCGTGAGTTGTTGTTAGCATAAATATTAAAGAAAGCAATGACGATTTCCATTATCACAGCTGCAACTAATTTTGCGATGAGCGTTGCTGAAAGATGCTGGTGGGCGGGTGGTCGGTCCTGCCTGCTTGTGCCACCACAAGCCTTGCGCCAACCCTTACCCCCCCCCAAAAAAAAAAAATTCTCAACGGATTTACACGTTTCACAAAAATGACATTTTCAGTGGGAAAAACTCGGAATTCTGCGGATCCGTGGAAAATTCTCATCCCTGCAACCCTAGTTACTCTTTAGTCTTGCCCTTATTACTCTGTCTGCCTATCGATTGACCCCTGCCTGTCCCTCGACTTCAAATTCGTCTAGCATTTTGGATTTGTTTGCCAGTCTACGTTCCCCACTCTCCCCTGCACACACATCCCGAAGTGCCTGCATCCTGACATCACCCAATCTGGATGTAAATTTCCTCCAAATAAATCTGAAGGTCTGCACTTTGAGCTCATCTTCATTAATTAATTTATTTCATCATCAATATACTATGGACGACCCAAAAAAAACACCCACAAAATTTTTATATCCACGTCTGGCTGGATTTAGGGGGGTCCTGGGTTCAATGAAGGAAAAAAAAAAAGTCACACTGAAACTTGACATTCCACACTATCCCTGAAAATTTCATGCAACTCGAAAGAAAAGTTAAAAATAATGTTTGTCATGTTTATTCTGTTGCACTTGTTTTTACAGTAAAATTCGAGCCATGCTGCCTGTTAAAAGCCTCGATATCTCAGACACTAATGCAGATACAAGCCTGGAATTTTACACACTATTTATTGGGAATAGTGACTTTATTCAAAAAGTATGAAGCAAATCTGAGACGGTCAGTTGGGAACTTTTTTTATTCTGGTGATAATTCATTTTCATTAATTTCTAATATCGTCTCGTCTCGTCTCGTCTTCTTCCGCTTATCCGGGACCGGGTCGCGGAGGCAGCAGTCTAAGCATGGAAGCCCAAACTTCCCTTTCCCCAGACACCTCGGCCAGCTCCTCGGGAAGAACACCGAGGCGTTCCCAGGCCAGCCGAGAGACATAGTCCCTCCAGCGTGTCCTGGGTCTTCCCCGGGGCCTCCTCCCGGGGGGACATGCCTGGAACACCTCCCCAGGGAGGCGTCCAGGAGGCATCCGAAAAAGATGCCCGAGCCACCTCAGCTGGTTCCTCTCGATGTGGAGGAGCAGCGGCTCTACTCCGAGCTCCTCCCGAGTGACTGTGCTTCTCACCCTATCTCTAAGGGAGCGCCCAGCCACCCTGCGAAGGAAACTCATTTCAGCCGCTTGTATCCGCGATCTTGTTCTTTCTGTCATTACCCAAAGCTCATGACCATAGGTGAGAGTCGGAACGTAGATCGACCGGTAAATTGAGAGCTTCGCCTTTTGGCTCAGCTCCTTCTTCACCACGACGGACCGGTAAAGCGACCGCATCACTGCGGAGGCTGCACCGATCCGCCTGTCGATCTCACGCTCCATCCTTCCCTCACTCGTGAACAAGATCCCGAGATACTTAAACTCCTCCACTTGAGGCAGGACTTCTCCACCAACCTGGAGAGGGCAAGCCACCCTTTTCCGGTCGAGAACCATGGCCTCGGACTTGGAGGTGCTGATTCTCATCCCAGCCGCTTCACACTCGACTGCAAACCGCCCCAGTGCATGCTGAAGGTCCTGGTTTGAAGAAGCCAACAGGACAACATCATCCGCAAAAAGCAGAGATGAAATCCTGTGGTTCCCAAACAGGATTCCTTCCGGCCCCTGGCTGCGCCTAGAAATTCTGTCCATAAAAATTATGAACAGAACCGGTGACAAAGGGCAGCCCTGCCGGAGTCCAACATGCACTGGGAACAGGTCTGACTTACTGCCGGCAATGCGAACCAGACTCCTGCTCCGTTCGTACAGGGACCGGACAGCCCTTAGCAAAGAGCCCCGAACCCCATACTCCCGAAGCACCCCCCACAGAATACCACGGGGGACACGGTCGAATGCCTTCTCCAGATCCACAAAGCACATGTGGACTGGTTGGGCAAACTCCCATGAACCCTCGAGCACCCTATGAAGGGTATAGAGCTGGTCCAGTGTTCCGCGACCAGGACGAAAACCGCATTGTTCCTCCTGGATCCGAGGTTCGACTATCAGTCGAATTCTCCTCTCCAGTACCCTGGAGTAAACTTTCCCTGGGAGGCTGAGAAGTGTGATTCCCCTATAATTGGAGCACACTGTCCGGTCCCCCTTCTTAAAAAGAGGGACCACCACCCCAGTCTGCCACTCCAGAGGCACTGTCCCCGACCGCCACGCGATGCTGCAGAGGCGTGTCAACCAAGACAGCCCCACAACATCCAGAGACTTGAGATACTCAGGGCGGATCTCATCCACCCCCGGTGCCTTGCCACCGAGGAGCTTGCAAACCACCTCAGTGACTTCGGCTTGGGTAATGGACGAGTCCACCTCTGAGTCATCAGCCTCAGTCTCCTCAGTGGAAGACATGACGGTGGGATTGAGGAGATCCTCAAAGTATTCCTTCCACCGCCCGACAATGTCCCCAGTCGAGGTCAACAGCTCCCCACCCGCACTGTAAACAGTGTTGGCAGAGTACTGCTTCCCCCTCCTGAGGCGCCAGACAGTTTGCCAGAATTTCTTCGAGGCCGACCGATAGTCCTTCTCCATGGCCTCCCCGAACTCCTCCCAGTTCCGAGTTTTTGCCTCCGCAACTGCCCGAGCTGCAGCACGCCTGGCCTGCCGATACCCGTCGGCTGCCTCAGGAGTCCTGGAGGTCAACATGGCCCGATAGGACTCCTTCTTCAGCTTGACGGCATCCCTTACTTCCGGTGTCCACCACCGGGTTCGGGGATTGCCGCCACGACAGGCACCGGAGACCTTGCGGCCACAGCTCCGAACAGCTGCGTCCACAATGGAGGTAGAGAACATGGTCCACTCAGACTCAATGTCCCCCGTCTCCCTCGGAAGCTGGGAAAAGCTCTCCCGGAGGTGGGAGTTAAAGACCTCCCCAACAGAGTGCTCGGCCAGACGTTCCCAGCAGACCCTCACCATACGTTTGGGCCTGCCAGGTCTGTCCAGCTTCCTCCTCCGCCAGCGGATCCAACTCACCACCAGGTGGTGATCAGTTGACAGCTCAGCCCCTCTCTTCACCCGAGTGTCCAAGACATAGGGCCGGAGATCAGATGAAACGACTACAAAGTCGATCATCGACCTCCGACCTAAGGTGTCCTGGTGCCACGTGCACTTATGGACACCCCTATGCTCGAACATGGTGTTCGTTATGGACAAACCGTGACTAGCACAGAAGTCCAATAACAAAACACCACTCGGGTTCAGATCGGGGAGGCCGTTCCTCCCAACCACGCCCCTCCAGGTGTCACTGTCGTTGCCCACGTGAGCATTGAAGTCCCCCAGTAGCACAATGGAGTCCCCAGTCTGAGCACCCCTCAGTACCTCTCCCAGGGACTCCAAGAAGGCCGGATACTCTATACTGATATTTGGCCCGTAGGCACAAACAACAGCAAGAGCCCTCTCCCCAATCCGAAGGCGCAGAGAGGCGACCCTCTCGTTCACTGGGGTAAACTCCAACACATGGCGGCTGAGCTGGGGAGCTATAAGCAAGCCCACACCAGCCCGCCGCCGCTCACCACGGGCGACTCCAGAGAAGTGGAAAGTCCAGCCCCTCTCGAGGAGCTGGGTTCCAGAGCCCAAGCTGTGCGTGGAGGTGAGCCCGACTATCTCTAGCCGGTACCTCTCAACCTCCCGCACAAGCTCAGGCTCCTTCCCCCCCAGCGAAGTGACATTCCATGTCCCAACAGCCAGCCGCTGTGTCCGGGGATCAGGTCGTCGAGGCCCCTGCCTTCGACTGCCGCCCAATCCACACTGCACCAGCCCCCTACTGCTACCTCTGTGGGTGGTGAACCCACAGGAGGTCGGGCCCACGTCACCTCTTCGGGCTGAGCCCGGCCGGGCCCCATGGGCAAAGGCCCGGCCACCAAGCGCTCGCATACGAGCCCCAACCCCGGGCCTGGCTCCAGGGTGGGGCCCCGGCTGCGTCCTACCGGGCGACGTCACGGTCCTGGATTTTTTTTTTTTCCATAGGGGGTTTTTGGTGAACTGCTCTTGGTCTGGCCTGTCACCTAGGACCTGTCTGCCTTGGGAAACCCTACCAGGGGCATAATGCCCCCGACAACATAGCTCCTAGGATCATTCAAGCACACAAACCCCTCCACCACAATAAGGTGGCAGTTCTAGGAGGGGTAATTTCTAATATAAAGTAATAATTTCAGACACATTGCAGTTGGATCAAGTCCCGCTTTGTGCTGCAGCTTCTCACATACGTCCATCTGACCCAAAGACTCTGTGACAAATCATCAGTGTGCAGTGAAAAGAAACAATCTTCCTCCTCAGGACATTGATGATGAACCTAAAACCTCTGCTTCAGTCTCACTATTAGAGAATGTGTCTTACTGAGCCCTTACAGAAAAAACATGAATTCCCATGTATTTCACATGATCACATGTTACCACATGTGGTAACGTGGAATACATGGTATTAGATTTTGTAACGTGTTACCATGTAGAGCACATGTGGAAAACATTCCCACATGTGATTCACATAAAATTGGGCCAAAACCACATGTTTCCCATGTGCAAAACACATTTTCCACATATTTCACATGTGAGAAATCACATGTGAAGTTCATGTGGTTTTTCTGTAAGGGAGGAGTAGGTCATGTGACTCTCAGAGATGATCTTACCTCAGTTTCTCCAGTTTACAGTGAGGATTCTCCAGTCCAGCACAGAGACGCTTCACTCCTGAGTCTCCCAGATTATTATTATTCAGATCCAGCTTTCTCAGGTGTGAGGGGTTTGATCTCAGAGCTGAACTCAGAGCAGCACAGCCTTCATCTGAGACACCACAACCCCACAACCTGCAGAGACACAATGACACGCACTTCATCAACAGATTTTCATCTTGGTGTAATTCTTACTTTAAAGATGATGAGTGTAAAGTTAATTTTATTATTCAGAATGTCATGAGGATTTAATATCACCTGTTTATTCTCATTAAGGCCACACCAATTCAATTAGTTGGTTCTCAGAATCGCTGCTTGAAGAAAATGCAAAATGAAAAAGATAAAATAAAATCAAAATCAAACTCCCGCCAAAAGAAAAGGTCACATGATGTGAGGTCACGTGACGCCGAAAACCAATCAAATCGCCCCTTTCACTTTCGATAAAGACTTGTGGAAGAAACATGCCTGTGGAGGGGAGTCCTGCAAAGCCTGTGTTTGTGATTGTTAGGATATTCAGCGAACAGAAGCGTAAAATCTTTGACAGGTGTGTTGAAATTCTGTTTACTGGTTTGCCTGTATTGTTTGGTCTATTTCCACCGCTAATTTTACCATCAGAGCATTTTTTAAATTTTATTTTTATTTCGCCCGCTCGCTTCATATTTTTCCTGAAAAAATCAGAGAACCATCTCATCTCATCTCATTATCTGTAGCCGCTTTATCCTTCTACAGGGTCGCAGGCAAGCTGGAGCCTATCCCAGCTGACTACGGGCGAAAGGCGGGGTTCACCCTGGACAAGTCGCCAGGTCATCACAGGGCTGACACATAGACACAGACAACCATTCACACTCACACCTACGGTCAATTTAGAGTCACCAGTTAACCTAACCTGCATGTCTTTGGACTGTGGGGGAAACCGGAGCACCCGGAGGAAACCCACGCGGACACGGGGAGAACATGCAAACTCCATACAGAAAGGCCCTCGTCAGCCGCTGCGTTCGAACCCAGAACCTTCTTGCTGTGAGGCGACAGCGCTAACCACTACACCACCGTGCCGCCCCCATCCGAGAACCAACTAATGAAATTGGTGTGGCCTAACAGTGAATTAATAATGATAATACTGAGTGTTATATTGAGTTTCTCTCCTCTGTTGTGTGTGATATTAAACCATCAGCAGCTGAAGCTGAACAGAGAACAGCAGAGAGACCATGAACTTTAATCAGAGAGAGAGAGAGAGACTGAATCTCAGATGGTTCTCTACTAGACTTATAGTGCACTACACAGGGGCAATAAACTTGTTTCTCCAGAGTCTACAGAGTGCATTTATAGAACACTATAGATTTATATTATTGTAGAATCAGAGAAGTAAACAATGATTATTCCATATAAATCCTACAAACATTCAGCCACTCGTTATTGAGACAGCGTGCGAACAAGAATTTCAGAAAAAATGGATAGAAAACCCGAAAACATACCGGTTTCACCTCCCAGTGTCGGAGGAATAAAAATGTCAGTGTAATTTATGACGATGTTCGTTTGTCTAATTAGTTTTTCATCCCTCAAAAAAGAGGGACCACATATAAACAGTGCTGTAATTTCAACACCAGTCACCCAATCTGGATGCAAGTTTCCTCAAAATAAAGCTGAAGGACTGCACTTTGAGCTCATCTTCATTATTTAATTTCATCAACAATAAACTGTGGAGGACAATAACAATAAAAACAAACAAACAAAAAAAACACCACCACAATAATTATATCCATGTCAGGGCTGGATTTAGGGGGGTCCTGGGTTTAACTCTCTTTTTTTTTTTTTTTTTTTGGGGGGGGGTGTCACATTGAGACTTGACATTCCACACTGTCCCTGAAAATTTCATGCAACTCGAAAGAAAAGTTAAAAATAATGACGAATTGATCTTTGTAATGTTTTTCTGTTGCACTTGTTTTTACAGTAAAATTCGAGCCACGCTGCCGTTAAAAGCCTCGATATCTCAGAAACTAATGCAGATACAAGCCTGGAATTTTACACACTATTTATTGGGAATAGTGACTTTATTCAAAAAGTATGAAGCAAATCTGAGACGGTCAGATAGGAACTTTTTTTATAATCTGGTGAAAATTCATTTTCATTAATTTCTAATATAAAGTAATAAATTTCAGACACATTGCAGTCGGATCAAGTCCCGTTTTGTGCTGCAGCTTCTCACATTCGTCCATCTGACCCAAAGACTCTGTGACAAATCATCAGTGTGCAGTGAAAAGAAACAATCTTCCTCCTCAGGACATTGATGATGAACCTAAAACCTCTGCTTCAGTCTCACTATTAGAGAATGTGTCTTACTGAGGAGTAGGTCATGTGACTCTCAGAGAGATGATCTTACCTCAGTGTCTCCAGTTTACAGTGAGGATTCTTCAGTACAGCACAGAGACGCTTCACTCCTGAGTCTCCCAGATTATTATTCCGAGACAGATCCAGTTCTCTCAGGTGTGAGGGGTTTGATCTCAGAGCTGAACTCAGAGCAGCACAGCCTTCATCTGAGACACCACAACCCCACAACCTGCAGAGACACAATGACACACACTTCATCAGCAGATTTTCATCTTGGTGTAATAGTGGTTGTGAAGATGATGTCTCTCATGTTGGACTGTCTCTATTCTCTTCACCAATCACAAGCTATTATTAATAATGACTCAAACATTACCACTGTTACTGACATTAAGTTTACTCAAGGTGCAAATGATTCAGCAAAAAGTCAATAATTTAAAGGTTGAAGTGAAGAGTCAGGTTTTGTAGAATTTATCTCTGCTTGACTGGATTTTTAATGCGAACATATTTAATTGTAAAAACTTTTTAATTATTTCTTTAAAGTAAAAGTGATTCTGAGGAGAAATGATCACTTCATGACTAATATATTTGTTCTGCATGTTTTACTTTTACAGAAAGTCTTAATTGATAACACTGTAGGGTAGGTCCATGCCAAATAACTAGATGGTGGTTGCAGCACCAGATTGATTTTCTTTGAGAGAGCTTTTGGCAGGGGCGACACGGTGGTGTAGTGGTTAGCGCTGTCGCCTCACAGCAAGAAGGTCCTGGGTTCGAGCCCCGTGGCCGGCGAGGGCCTTTCTGTGCGGAGTTTGCATGTTCTCCCCGTGTCCGCGTGGGTTTCCTCCGGGTGCTCCGGTTTCCCCCACAGTCCAAAGACATGCAGGTTAGGTTAACTGGTGACTCTAAATTGAGCGTAGGTGTGAATGTGAGTGTGAATGGTTGTCTGTGTCTATGTGTCAGCCCTGTGATGACCTGGCGACTTGTCCAGGGTGTACCCCGCCTTTCGCCCGTAGTCAGCTGGGATAGGCTCCAGCTTGCCTGCGACCCTGTAGAAGGATAAAGCGGCTAGAGATAATGAGATGAGAGAGCTTTTGGCAATAGATACTGGTGAAATATGAACTGATAAATTTCAGGGTCGTATTCTGTGTATTTAATGAACTAGGTCATTTTGAAATTACTGAAATTAGACCAGAATGTACCCCCTAAGTCCTCGCCAGGTATTTTAAATGCATTTTTCTCAGGTTCTGGGCTACACAGAGGTTTGAAATTTGGCAAATTAACTCTCTATATGTTGTTAATCTGGAAGGAACATATAGAGCCTTCCATCTAGAAAATCCTGCCCATCGGTACTTCCTAAAATGCCATAACTTAAGAAAAACGCACTCGTGAGTGGGGTTTAGGGCCCTAAAATACTAGAAAACAAATGTATTCATCTCCTATCACTACATGGTCTTATTATAAACCAGATTGCCTGGTCACTTATATAATGGGAGCTCTCTAGATAGAATATTTCCAGAAATATAGCACATTCCATTACATACCCCACAAAAATTATCATATCTTTAAGATCCTGAATGGAAATGAAGCACAGGTCTGCAACTTGGTAGTTTCATTAATTCAATCACTACAAACATGAAGTGTCATCATCTTGTTATTTGTGTATCATTCTCTTTTTTTCCCCAATCCCAAATCATCCATTTTTAATGCCCTCGAATTTGTTTTTGCTGTTACATGTATTCTATACAGTTCACAAATAACTATATACTTGACCAGGAAAAAGTCATTTAAGATCACAGATGCAGTACTCTACTATTCATATGTTTGTCATGACTGATATTGGTTGTATTGTCTGTTTACAGCTGCATTTCTGAAAGAGACTTATCAGTATTTATAATTTTCCATAGATCATGTATACATCAGTATTATAAATTATATACATGCATTTTAAATCACTTTTTATTTGATGATATTTCCTGTCTGTTTGCATCTATACACACAACAAATTCAAGAGCATTAAAAATGGATGATTTGGGATTGAAAAAAAGAGAATGATGCACAAATAAGATGACACATCATGTTTGTCATGACTGAATTAATGAAACTACCAAGTTGCAGACCTGTGCTACCTGTGCTTCATTTCCATTCAGGATCTTAAAGATATGATACTTTTGTGGGATATGTAATGGAATCTGCTATATTTCTATAAGTGACCAGGCAATCTGGTTTATAATAAGACCAGGTAGTGATAGGAGATGAATACATTTGTTTTCTAGAATTTTAGGGCCCTAAACCCCACTCACTCATGCGTTTTTCTTAATTTTTAGCATTTTTAGGAAGTACCTATGGCCAGGATTTTCTAGATAGACGGCTCTGTGTTTACCTACCAAATTACCAACATGTACACTGCAAAAAATGACATCTTAGCAAGTGAAAATATCTTGAAAATAGTTGAAACGATCTAGCATTTCTTATTAGAAGAAAACAAGACACCAATTTTGAGATTATTAAACCTAGTTCTCGATTGCAACCGAGTTATTCTAAGATGTCTTACCAAGTGTAATTATCTTACTGCACTGGCAGATTATTTCACTTGATTATAGTCTAAATGTTCTCAAATTTATTATGTTTTTCCTTATATTAGGATGGCTAGTTTTTGCAGTGTATGGAGTTAATTTACCAAATTTCAAATCTCTGTGTAGCCTAGAAGCTGAGAAAAATGCATGTAAAATCCCAAAAATCCCTGGTGAGGATTTAAGGGGTACACTCTCGTCTAATTTAGTAATTTTTCAAAATGGCATAAATAAAAAAAAAAGAAATCTGGGTCTAGAAAGCTGAAATTTTTAAAACTTATTTAGATTTACATATATTTATCATCAGTAAATTCCACCATTAAAATAAAAATATTGCTGCAACCAATTTTCAAAATATTGGGTCTTTTTGACCTGGACTTACCCTGTATACACCTATTAACTGCTGCTTTAGTGAGTTATTGTGACTCTCAGAGAGATGATCTTACCCCAGTGTCTCCACTTTACAGTGAGGATTCTCCAGTCCAGCACAGAGACGCTTCACTCCTGAGTCTTGTAGTTTATTCCCAGACAGATCCAGTGTCTTCACAGTCAGATGCAGTTCTCTCAGACTGGAGGTTTCTGAGTTGAGCACTGAGACCAGAGCTTCAGCGCTTCTCCCTTCAATTGCATCACAACTGATCCTGAAGGAAATAAATTAATACATAATAAACTCACACAAATTATCAGACAGGTCCTCAAATCTTTCACTGCACCATTTCATTTTCATAAATGACAAAAGTACAAACTCCGAGTCGACAATACACTGAAATGCTGTAACAGTAATTCACAGTTCGAGCTGTTCGGATTTGAGTTTTCTGCTGCGCACGTCATCACTGACACATGGGATAAACACGCAACATCAAATCTGATCACCAAATCGGGAAATAAGAGTCTGATCTAAAATATTTATAAGAGGAGAAAGCAAAAGAGTTTCAAAAGTCAGGTTTAGATGAAGCAGGCAGAGTTCGAGGCAGAGTCATATTTATCTGAACAGATCAGACATTTGATTTGTTCTCTAATTAGTGAGCGACTGAAATGATCACAGCCCAGTGCTGAAGGAGTTTTATGGAGATACTCATGATGAGCTCGTTGGCTAACAGTGTGTGTGTGTGTGTGTGTGTGTGTGTTGCCAAGTGCTCTTTATTTGTTTCTGGTGCCAGTGATTTACAGACTAGACATGTTCTTCCCCTTACACTCTGTTACTTCGTTTACACATAGCCGGGAATTTATGAAAACGGGTATCTTCTCCTCCCCGTACTAGAAAATAATTCCGTTTACACAATGCTCAAAAACAGCCAGCGAAGGCTGTCAAAAACATGTCAAACAAATAGAAAGCCAACCAGAGATCTGAAAGCCAAGGAGGAGGGACCGTCAGATCACAATGCTAAAACTCCGTTTTCTCAGCTAACACTGAAAAAACTCAGTTTTCCACTATTTACATGCAGGCATGAAAACGGAGTTTTCACAAATCTCCACTTTGCCCGGAGTTTTCGAAAGCAGCCGTTTTCAGTGACTGAAACCTCCGTTTACGTGTAAATGATGGGTGCAACCGCATAAATAAATATCTGTTTTTATAGATACCCGGATACGTGTAAACGGGGTCTGTGTGTTGTCTCTCCCTGTCTGACCTGAAATCAATAAAATCACAGAGCTACAGCAGGGAAAAGAACAAAAGCTGTGAGGGTCAACGGAACAAAAAAAAAAAAAAAATGTTAATTTATAAACGATATCAGGATATTAAAACAAAAGAATAATAAGCATGTAATAAATTTATATTATAATGTCATAAAAGTAAATAAGAATGGTGTTTCTAATGAGTTCTCTGTGAAAGTCTGTTTTTCCACTTGAATAAAACCTTTTATCAGGTCATAATAAGAAAGATTTTAAAATTATAATTTTGTATGACTAAACTCCACATGGTTCTATTGGTCCAGTGTCTGCATCATTAAATTTGTTATTAGTGAAATGTAATGTACAAAGATGTGAAGAAAAAGATTTTCAAACTAAACACAGTGAAGGTTTTGCACAGAAAAAAAAACAAACAAAAAAAACCCACCCCTCTGTGTTTATTGGACACTGGAGCCGACAACAGTGGTGTAATTTGTAAACATTGTAAATAAACTACAAGTATAAAATTATGTGTGATTATTTGCTTCATTTTTGGAAATTTGTTGTTTGTAAGTCTCGTTAGTTGGCTGCCATGTAAATGTTTTTCTTAAATGACCAACTTTAATGACCAATGAGGATCACTGACTACCTCACATGTAGACCGCAATATGTAAGAATACAAAATAGCACTTCTGAGACTATTAAGACAAACATAGGGACACCACAAGGAACGGTGTTATCTCCTTTTTTATTTACTTTATACACCTCTGACTGCAGACATAGTAGCTCCTCTTGTCATCTTCAGAAATTTTCAGATGACTCTGCCTTGGTGGGATATATTAATAAAGACAACTATGCAATATACCAGGCAGAGGTGGATAGCTTTGTTAGCTGGTGTGAAGCTGCCCATCTTATTTTAAACGTTGACAAGTGCAAGGAGCTAATCATTGATTTCAGGAAAAAAAGAAATGTGCCAGTCACAATACTTATTAATGATCGCCCAGTAGATGTTGTGACATCATACAAATACCTTGGCATCCACCTTGATAACAAACGGGATTGGAAGATGAACAGTAATATTATTTTTAAGAAGGCCCAGTCCAGACTATTTTTTCTTAGAAAGTTGAGATCTTTTGATTTGGGGAGACCAATCTTAAACACATTTTATCATGGAATTGTGGCAAGTGTTTTATTTTATGCTGTTGTATGCTGGGGAGGAAACATGACACTGGAGGACAGGAACAAATTAAATAAACTTATTAAGAAAGCAGGGTCCATCACAGGCATATGTTTGAGTACAGTTGAGCAAATTCTAGAGGAGCGGGTGATGAGGAAGGTGAACAGTGTCATGTTGAAAGATGATCACCCACTGTACAGCCTATTTGTGAGGAGTGGAAGGAGTCAAAGGCTCCTTCTACCCAATTGCTCCACTGAACGGTTTAGGAGGTCTTTTATTCCTGCAGCGATAAGACTTCTTAAGGCCCGGTCCCACTGCACTTATGGATGCAAAGAGGATGTAAAACGTAAAAAAATCTTTGCCATCCGTTGGAAAACGCTATGCATCCGTTGTGTACTCATTGCATACGTGCTTCATACGCTCTATCCATCGAGCATCCGTCCACTGTGATTTCATCCGCGCAAAAAGTTTTGAGCTGCACAAAACTTTTAGAACGGATGAACTTTCCGCCGTGTACGATGTAAATCCGCGACATATACGAGCAACAAACGTTCTATGTCCGTTATCATCCGTTAAACGTCTGCTGTATCCTCTCTGCATCCTCTGGGCATCCTCGCAACTCACATCCGCTGCAGCTGAAAACGGAAAGAGGGAGGAAAGATAAGGTACATGAAACGTCTATTCATCGTTAGTAGCACGGAAATAGAAAGGATGTAAGCGTATGCATCTCGTATATAAAGTATTCAAAACGGACAAAGCGTTTATATCTGGGATGTATCTCGTATATTTAGGATGTCTGGAGTATGTCTAGAGCAGAGATTCTCAAACTGTGGTACGCGTACCACTAGTGGTACGCGGGCTCCATTCTAGTGGTACGCCAAAGAATCACTTAATTAAATATAAATAAAATTTAAAAAATAAAATAAAACGTGAAATACTATCCATAATATCCGAATGGACGAAAATATCCTATCAACCGATAACAAGAAAATGAAAGGAGATACAAATTAAGTTAATAATTTAAAAAAGTTTGCAAGTGCTTCTGGGTAGCCATACGTACGCATTCCCGCCGGTTCCGCTGACAGACGGTTATCCGCCATTGGTAGACTAGGCTGTGATGGGAAAAGGTGGAGGTGGCTTTGCTAATTATGACGAGTAGGACAAAATTACTGTCGTGGCTTAAATCCGCGAATGGGAGCGTGGATCAGGAGAGAGGGAGAACTGAAGAGGACGTGTGTGAGCCGAGCGTGGATGCTAACGACAGTGGCAAAACCAGCCCCAGAACTGCTAGCAAACGGCAGAAACCAGTGAGGAGGAAGGATGATGAAAAATACATAAAACTGGGATTCATTTGGAGCGGGACAGAGGAGCTGCCCAGGCCGCAGTGTGTTGTATGCGGGCCAGGGACGTTCTGAGCAATGAGTCCATGAAACCATCGCATCTCAAACGGCATCTTACAACCAAACACACAGCACTAAAGGACAAACCAATGGATTTTTTTTTTTTTTTACGAAAACGTGATGAACTGAAGCATTCCACCATTCTGTCCTATGGTACACCCGTAGCCAAAGCACAGGAAGCTTCATATCGTGCCAGCCTCCTGATCGCCAGAGCCGGTAAGCCGCACACAATCGGGGAACTGCTGTGTTTGCCATTAGCCAGAGAGATGACACGTATCATGTGTGGAGAGAAAGCTGCCAGAGAGTTAAACTTGGTGCCGCTTTCAAATGACACCATGTCAAGGAGAATAAATGACATGGCTGACGATGTTAAAAAGACACTGATTGAGCGCATTAAGAACAGTAGATATTTTACCATACAGCTTGATGAGACTACAGATGTTGCAGATTTGGCCAATTTATTTGATTCATTATTGAAGTACAGTGTTTTATTTTCCTATATTTAAACAGTGTTACTGTTCAAAGTACTGTGTGTAATGTTACAGTGGCCAACAATATTAAATATACTTGTTAAATAAAACCTCCGCCTTGTTTTTAATGAATACTTAGGCCTACTATGCTACTGTATTTTAATGTTGGTCATTATGGTGGTACTTGGAGAGCCAAGTATTTTCTGAGGTGGTACTTGGTGAAAAAAGTTTGAGAACCACTGGTCTAGAGTATGTAGAAGGACACCTAGCGGACAATCGGTCTGCATCCGATATACATCCGCGCAACATGCCCTTTGTTTCCGTTAGGCGTACGTGATGCAGCCCCTTCATCCGCTATGCATCCGCTCTTTCTGCTATGCGTCCGCTTCTCAGTTATCACCGGTAACCCCTTCGGAGCTGTCATCCACTTCCATCCGCTTTCATCCGCTAGGCTTCCTATGAACATGCGTTTAACATCCCCGCTATATACTACCCACGTCCGTTCTTTTCCGTTCTGTTTTCGCAAATTTTGTCCATTTCTGGAGCGGATGAAAACGGATAGAGCCACCCCCGAAATTTTGCTCGTCCGCTGTGTCCTTTTTGCATACGTTTTGTGTCCATCGGCCAGTGGGACCGGGCCTTTAACAAAAACTTCTAAGTACTTTTAATCTTGTAATTATTCAACTGCGCTTTTAATGGCAGTTTTAGAAAATTGCTGTGATTCTTTGGGAGTTTTATGATGAACTGTTTTTATTTTTTATATCTTTATCTATTTATATTTCTCCTTCTATTTATGATGTGGTTGTCCTGTCTTACTGTTATGTGTTGTATGTATGGTCAGGTGGCGTTCAATTTCCCCCTTGGGGATTAATAAAGTTCCTCAATCAATCAATCAATCAATCAATCAATCAATCAATCAATCAATCAATCAATCAATCAATCAATCGGTCTCCACATGTTTAATAGCTGCCCTTCAGTATTATTCAATTCTACATGCAACTGTTATCCCTCAATTTCTACAGGCTCTGTATCATATTCTACACACTTTTTATTCTACAGGATCTACAAGCAAGTCACTGCATTCAGGAGGTTGTTTCCGAGTCATTAGATTCTGTAAATGCATCGTGGCAACAATCCAACAACACCTTGACATGAGAAAAAAAAATGAATCCTTAAAAAAAGTATTTTTGAATAACATTTGACCAGGAGGATCTTTACTTTCACTCGAGTGATGGAGTTGTGGATTTTGTCCCAAAGTGCAGATTTGTCCAAGTGCTTTCAGTTTCTCTCTTTCTAACAGTGGAACAGTAGAACAGTTATATTCAGCTTTACTTACATTGCTTTTCTGGATGCTGCAATCACCGGCATCACCTTCACAAGAACCTCATCTGGTATCTTCTCTGTCCTGGTATATTTACTCAGGTCAAACTCCTCCAGCTCCTGTGCTGAAGTCAGTAACACAAACACCAGAGCAGACCACTGTGAAGGAGAGAGTTCACTTTGTTTTCCAGATTTCAGGTAGCGTTGGATTTCCTCCACTAGAGAATCGTCACCCAGTTCATTCAGACAGTGGAACAGATTGATGGATTTTTCTGCAGGAAGATTTTCACTGATCTTCTCCTTAATGTACTGAACTGTTTTCTCTTTGCTCTGGGAGCTACTTCCTGTCTGTGTTACTAAGGCATGTAAGAGTTTCTGATTGGACTCCAGTGAGAGACCCAGAAGAAAGCGGAGGAACAGATCCAGATGTCCAGTCTGACTTTTTAAGGTCTGATCTACAGCACACTTGTGTAAATCTGAAATTGTCTCAAAGGACTGACTCTGATCAAGAACATTTCTCTTTTCCTTCATGAAGGTCAGATGCACATACAGAGCTGCGAGATGCTCCTGAACACTCAGATGAACAAAGCAGTACACTTTACTCTGGTGAAGCCCAACCTCCTCTCTGAAGATCTGCGTACACACACCAGAGTACACTGCTGCTTCTGTCACATCAATGCCACACTCTCTCAGGTCTTCCTCATAGAAGATCAGGTTGCCTTTCTCCAGCTGCTCAAAAGCCAGTTTTCCCAGTTTGAGAAACATTTTTTTATCATGCTTCTGCTTCTTTGAGTACTTTCCTCTGATGATGTTTGTCTGAATGATGAGGAAGTGTGTGTACATTTGAGTCAGAGTCTTGGGGATCTCGCCACTCTCTGCTTCACCCAACATTCTCTCTAGAACAGCGGCTGAAATCCAGCAGAAGACTGGGATGTGGCACATGATGTAGAGGCTTCTTAATGACTTCAGGTGTGTGATGATGTTCTCGGCCAGGCTCCGATCACTGACCCTCTTCCTGAAGTACTCCTCCTTCTGTGGGTCATTGAACCCTCGTACCTCTGTGACTCGATGGACAAACTCAGAGGGGATTTGATCAGCTGCTGCTGGTCGGGAGGTGATCCAGATGAGAGCAGAGGGAAGCAGATTCCCTTTGATCAGGTTTATCAGCAGCACACGCACTGATGCTGATTCAGTTACATCACACACACTCACTGTGGTCTGGAAATCCAGAGGGAAACGACACTCGTCCAATCCATCAAAAATGAACAGAACCTTTCCCAACCTGGACATTTCTGTTTCTTTGGTTTCCTTAAAACAGACATGAAGGAGCTCCATTAGACTCAGTTTTTGGTCCTTCATCAGATTCAGCTCTCTGAAAGGAAGTGGAAATATGAGGTGGACGTCCTGATTTGCTTTCCCTTCAGCCCAGTCCACAATGAACTTCTGCACAGAGACTGTTTTTCCGATACCAGCCACTCCCTTTGTCACTACAGTTCTGATGGGTTTGTCTTCTTCAGATAAGGGCTTAAAGATGTCGTTGCATTTGATTGGTGTTTCCTCTGTTGTTTTTCTCCTGGACGCTGCCTCGATCTGTCTCACCTCATGTTCTTTATTGATGTCTCCACTGTCTCCCTCTGTGATGTAGAGCTCTGTGTAGATCTCATTCAGGAGCACTCGGTTTTCCTGCTTTATCATCACTTCATTTAAATGCTGAAACTTCATCATCAGATTTAACCTGAACTTTTTCTGGACTTCATTTCCAGCAGCAGATTCTGGGGCGTGTCTGTGTGACAGGGTGAAGTAGGAAGACATGGTGAGACATGGGCTCCAATTATTACAGTTTAAGATCACAGTTTTTCTGACTGGTTTCCACAGAGAGTTCTTTATGATGTTCTCACTGTGCATTTGTTTTATTCTCCTGTATGTTTTCTATAATCTAATCAGTCTCTATGAAATAACAGCAGAGAGGTTTATAATACCAGTGCGTCAGTGTCACAGTCATGGGGTTGGGTTTGATCTTACTCTGTATCTGTGAGGAAGATCTTTTCTATTCTGTCTCCTGCCTTCTGTAAATCACTGGGAACAAAACATTGTTGCTGTTAAAGACAAAAACTTTCATTACTTTAAATCTACAATCTAAACTTTAGCCCTAATTTTACTACAATAATTCTTTGAGTGCATTAACATTTAGAGAGCACATGCTGAATACAACACGACAAAAATATTGTGGAACTGGAGAAAAATATATATATATAAATCTGCCCCAGTTTTAATTTGAGTTTTCTAGATTTTCCTTCCTATATGGTCATTAGGGATGGAACAGAATATCACTCCATCATGCAGAATGAACAGATAATGTGTTTTAAATGGATACAAAAGCAGATGTGTATTTTTCAGAAAGCCGGCCAGAAATGTTCAGAGGTATAAAATCTGTAACTGGATCCAGAATTATACTCCACCCTGGATGATCCACCAGTCCATCATTTTAGGGGCAATTTAGTGACATGTTTTTGGGAGGTGGGAGTTCAGGTTGAGGAAAATGCTGATTTTCATTATTATTAATAAATACTGTTATGTCAGTGATGTGATTTATGGTCAATAGTCATTGTGTTCATATAAAGGGTCTCCATTTTCTATTATATTTTACAGAAACACTCAGACACATCGCTTTTCATGGAGACACGGCCAAGTAACAGTGATCTCAATGGGGCCGGGATTTTAACTGCAGTGTATTATTATTAATAATGGTAGTCGTAGTAGTAATTCCATATTGTTTTTGCTTATATTAGCATTTCTTGCTTCAGCATTTAAAACATTACCTGTAAAATATTTTGACCTTCATAAATGTTTACACTCCTCAAAAGCATTTCCTGAAAGTCTTGCTGAATTAGTAAAGACTAAGAAACTATTATATCATAAAAACTGTACACTAAAATGATAAGAATCATCATATATATTCAATCAAAATAGCTGCTAATGACAGTGTAGCACAGCCTTTAACTGACTTTAACTGTGAGAATTATGGGATGTTACCTGTGGACAGATGAGGGGTTTCCACTGTTAAAGTTCAAAGGAAGAATCATAGACCGATCACTTTTCATGGAGACACAGCTGGGTTCTGGTGAGTCTGATCTCTTCATCTGGAGTTTACTGTACAACATTACAGACAGTCCTTTATATACACCATTTACACTGGTTATTATTAATTATTACTGGTTATTTTAATTATCTTGTGTAACCAGGTGTATATGGGGAAATTGCCTGCTGTCTGCTCCATCCCAGCAGAGGGAGTCATAGGGATCAGCCCTTTGGAGGCAGGCTGATTGGCTAGGAGAGGAAGCCACTTGAACAGGGCGCTATAAGAGTGCCAGTTAAAGCACCGGTAAAGCAGAGGCTATTTCTCGAGGTTGGTTGTTCGGCCTGCTAGCTTGGAACAGATCGGAGATGTGGTATTTCACTGAGGTTAAGCCTCAACTGCGAACATGGGAAAGAATGTTAGCAGTGCGTCTGTGTCGTGGAACTGTTGGGCTGGTTTTGCTGAGGTTGGTTGTTCGGCCTGCTAGCTCGGAACAGATGGGAGACGCGGTATTTCACTGAGGTTAAGCCTCAACTGCGAACATGGGAAAGAATGTTAGCAGAGCATCTGCATCGTGGAACTGTTGGGCTGGTTTTGCTGTGGTGTGTTGTGGTGCATGCATTGCTGGCGTCAGGCCAGAATTATATTGCTGCTACACCAGTTACCAATGGGCAGATAATTGCCGCTCTTCCCCTGTGGTAATTTTAGTATTGTAAGGTCACACCTCCAAGGACCAAATTATTGTTTTTTTCTTTTCTTTTTTTTCTTTTATTTTGTATTGAGAGCCCAGCCTTACTCACTACCCCGTACAGAGCCCAGAGGCCCAGTTTTGATTTGTAGTTTTACACTTATGTATTTTGGTTTGGCCATATAGTGTGTGTAGTGCATACAGGTTGTTGTGTTGCCCTTCTTGAGGGGTGTGTAGCCATTTGCCAGTTGCTGTGCTTCCTTTTTGATGTGTGCAATTTACTAGTTGCTGTGTTGCCTCGCTTATGAAGTTTTTTTCTTCATGATGTGTTATGCCATTGGTTAAGGCCGACCTGGGTATGTTTCGGGAGACTTTGTATTGCTGGTCCTCAATATTTTAACTATGTTTGTACACAATAAAGAAATCATTTGTATTTTTGATAAAATCAGCCTCCGTCTCTTTTTAGTGAACTCTGCGGTAGGGAGGTAGAAGGAGGAGGTAACACTCGTCTTGTTACAATTGACGTAGTCAGCAGGATAGCCTGAGGTTAGGTTTTTTCCTTATTTTTGATTTCTTTGTTTCTTGTTTGTTAATTTGCTTGGGATTTGGAGGTGTGTGCGTTAGGGTTGTGGGGAAAAGCGGTAGTTATCCAGGCGGAGAAGGACAGCGTGGGATACTTTTAAAACTGTGTCCATTTATGGTGCGACTATGTCTATAGCACAAGATGGAATGGAAGACCTGCATGGACTCTTGGACCAAATTCGTCAGCTTCAGGCTGAAAATGAGTGGTTAAAGGCAAAGGAACGGGACAGAAATGATGAGACTGTTGCCACTACCTCTTACAGTGACTCAGGTACAACAGCAGCCGCTGCGGATTTTCCTAGGCAGTTTGCTTCCAGTAATGTGTCAACCCTTGATGCCCAAGCACGTTATGTGTTTGTTCCAAGAGAATGTAAGTGTTCCAAATTTATTGGTAAACTGACTGTTGACCTTGTAACTGTAGACCAATGGATAACAGAAGCACGTAGATGCTTGGAAGCAAGGCCTATGTCTACTGCAGAACAAGTATTTCTCTATGATCATCTTGATGGGGGGGCAAAAGCAGAAGTTGATTTTCATGAGCCCTCTGTTAGAGATACAGCAGAAAAGATTTTAATTTTGAGTGATAATTTCAGTTGTTCCCAATCCTATGTTGCAGCGCAACTTGCCTTTTTCCAGTGCCATCATAAAGATGGCAAGTCCTTGTGTGATTTTTCATATGCTTTGAAAACATTGATGGACGCAGTGATAAAAAAAAAAAAGATACCGGGGGGTATTTTTAACTCTGACAGGGTATTGCGTGATTAATTTGTTGAAAATGTGAATGATATGCTCAGACGAGAGTTCAGGGAGCAGCAGTATTCATTCCCAAAGGTTGTTTGAAACTCCTCCCCATTGTTTGTCCCAGTGCTGCTAACGTGTCCTTACAGTCGGTCCTGTTAGAGCCACCCACCGAAGACACCCATTGCCCTATGTAATTGTTATAAGGGTGTGTGTGTGTGTGTGTGTGTGTGTGTGTGTGTGTGTGTGTGTGTGTGTGTGTAAGTAGTCCTTGCCAGGACAGCAAGTTTGCAGAATCGGGGTGGGTGTAACCAGGTGTATATGGGGAAATTGCCTGCTGTCTGCTCCACCCCAGCAGAGGGAGTCATAGGGATCAGCCCTTTGGAGGCAGGCTGATTGGCTAGGAGAGGAAGCCACTTGAACAGGGCGCTATAAGAGTGCCAGTTAAAGCACCGGTAAAGCAGAGGCCATTTCTCGAGGTTGGTTGTTCGGCCTGCTAGCTCGGAACAGATGGGAGACGCGGTATTTCACTGAGGTTAAGCCTCAACTGCGAACATGGGAAAGAATGTTAGCAGAGCGTCTGCGTCGTGGAACTGTTGGGCTGGTTTTGCTGAGGTTGGTTGTTCAGCCTGCTAGCTCGGAACAGATGGGAGACGCGGTATTTCACTGAGCTTAAGCCTCAACTGCAAACATGGGAAAGAATGTTAGCAGAGCGTCTGCATCGTGGAACTGTTGGGCTGGTTTTGCTGTGGTGTGTTGTGGTGCATGCATTGCTGGCGTCAGGCCAGAATTATATTGCTGCTACACCAGTTACCAATGGGCAGATAATTGCCGCTCTTCCCCTGTGGTAATTTTAGTATTGTAAGGTCACACCTCCAAGGACCAAATTATTGTTTTTTTTCTTTTCTTTTTTTTCTTTTATTTTGTATTGAGAGCCCAGCCTTACTCACTACCCTGTACAGAGCCCAGAGGCCCAGTTTTGATTTGTAGTTTTACACTTATGTATTTTGGTTTGGCCATATAGTGTGTGTAGTGCATACAGGTTGTTGTGTTGCCCTTCTTGAGGGGTGTGTAGCCATTTGCCAGTTGCTGTGCTTCCTTTTTGATGTGTGCAATTTACTAGTTGCTGTGTTGCCTCTCTTATGAAGTTTTTTTCTTCATGATGTGTTATGCCATTGGTTAAGGCTGACCTGGGTATGTTTCGGGAGACTTTGTATTGCTGGTCCTCAATATTTTAACTATATTTGTACACAATAAAGAAATCATTTGTATTTTTGATAAAATCAGCCTCCGTCTCTTTTTAGTGAACTCTGCGGTAGGGAGGTAGAAGGAGGAGGTAACACTCGTCTTGTTACACTTGTTTGCAATTACTCTGACTAAGTGTCACATCCAGATGCACTTTCTGCCTTATCCTGTATGTGACACTGTGAAACACTGAACTGTGCAGTTATTGATCTTAATTACTCTAAAATGTTTAGTGAAAGTATTGTAGCAGCATTAGGACCTAATTAAAGTATCACAAACTGATAAATATCAAAATGCTGATGATGATCTGGGCTGGATAAAGGAATGTGTAACACAGTCTTTCTCTCTACAGTGACTAACTATGAGAATTATGGGATGTTACCTGTGGACAGATGAGGGGTTTCCACTGTTGAAGTTCAAAGGAGGATCCATAGACCGATCACTCTTCATGGAGACACAGCTGGGTTCTGGTGAGTCTGATTTCTTTCTCTGGAGTTTACTGTACAACATTATAAAGGAGGCATGAGACAGAATTTCATTGTCTCGAATATCACAATACAAAATACTGGGAGAGACTAATTTGCTGCTCATCTCATGTATTTTGATATTTCTGTTCAATATTCTTTCTGAGCTCTACCTCTTACATACTAGGTGGCAGCACCAGAGGTCGTAGGCCACAGAGCACAGAGTTGTAGAGTGGAAACCTAACTGCCTCAAAGCACGCTGACTGAACAGTCCAGAAAGTGAAGCTCATCAGAAGGAAGTGTTGTGGCACATGGGGTCAAACCCCAGGCCCACAGCCTCGTTTCATTCAGGCCGCGTGAACTTGGAAACAATAAAACTGAAACAGCCTGTAGAACATGACTGCTTAACATTTTCACACTATCCAGAATTCACAGCAGATCTGTAGTGGAGCCATCTGAAGGTAGTTACAGTAAACCGCTGTATATACATACGCGCACTCCAGTTTCTATCATGGCTGGATTGACCACAGTCTGAAATGCAGGTTAAAATAAACGCCTGGATTTGACACAGGATCTGAGTTTAACACCCCGACTGTATTGATATTGCAGTGGTTTCATTAGCTGCCTTTACAAATCAAAATAAATGTTTTACACTTTAAAATGTAATGTTTTGTGTCGACACCGTCTCATCAGTCTGGTCCTGTGAAGCCTGGATTGGGATGTGATTCGTATCGTGGCTTTAGTGTATTGTCTCATCCGACTACATTTTTAAATTTTATAAGAACATAATTTTACTAACAATGAACAGAATCTGGCATTTTTTTCAAGTGGTGACAACTTTTCATTCTCAGTATAAATTTTTGTTCAGTTTATCTTTTCAGATATCCTCACACCATATTTCAGATATGAACAGTTAATGACAAAAATATTAGAACATGGCAGCTTACCGCTTTTTTGAGGGTGGGGTCACATTATCTGTGTCCAGATCACGGCTCTCCATTTTTGAATATTAGTGTATGGACACACAGCTCATGGACTCACTGCTGATTCCTGAAGACACTGATCTCTTGGAGTGAATGAATTACATTCCTAAAAATCAGTGGAAAAAAATTACAAACATTGTGAAACTTGGAGGAAAAAAAATCTTTCACATCGAATGAACTGCACATGCAAAAGACTCCAAACTTAAGAAGCAGGAGGATTCAGATGAAGAGTAGTTTTAGTGGTTATGCAGTAGCATCATGTCCCATCAGATGCAGAAGACAAGAGTGTGTGTGTGTGTGTGTGTGTGTGTGTGTGTGTGTGTGTGTGTGTCTGTCTGTCTGTCTGTCTGTCTAGACAGGAGGTGAGGTGACCAGTTCAGTAATCAGGGGATTGAGACCTCTGCTGGAAAGGAGGAGACACGGTCTGAAGTCCAAGCAGGTCAGCTGTGACGCCTTCACTAAAGCTGAACCAGGAGGAGACTAAAATCATCTGTAGTTAATAGAAGGGCTACTTTAAGTCTAATCCTACTTTCTCTTTACCAGCATTAAATGGGTTTTAGTTTGAATAAATTCTGATCCAGAAGTCAGTCAGTCTGAAGTCAGTTGCACTAAACAGAGATGATTTCTGTGAGCCTAAAGTAGGGCTGTGTGATATGACTGTTTTACACCGTGAACGATCCATGATCTGTTTTTACTGAGGGATCACATGGACTGTGATACTAAATATATTTTGTCAGTTGTGCTGAAAATGCTGAGACGTGGCATCTTGTTTTCTGAGCCAGACTTTACTCTATTCACTAGTCCAGCTCACGGTCTCCCTGAAAAACACAGGAACAAACCAATAATAACCCAGAGTCAGCAGCTCCTTGGGTTACGTTTCTTCATTTTGTTTCCCATCAGCATGGCCAAGAGCACAGAGAATATGGTGTGTAAAAAAATCCACATCAGTTAAAGGTTCTGACTGCAAAGTTAAATTCTGGGTAAAACGTTGCTGTTGGATTTTCGAGATGTTTCACTGATGCACGCACACACAGTGTATCCTGTGTGGAAACATTTTGCCAAGATAAAAAGTGTCCCATATTTTACGATTCTGGAGATCGCTGAAGCAAGTAAACAACATCACGTGACCACCGTGGGGCGTGTCTGACCTACTTTTAACCAAAACAAGTCAGAATGGGCAAACATGGCGCACTTGGTTCTCCCACTAGTGGAAAAGAAAAGGAAAGCCTGCCAAATGAGTGCAATTGCAAGACAGAGCAAGGTTAGATGACGTGTCATTTTTCTGGAGAGATAACTAAATCATTCTCGCTAGTGCTTTGCTATCTTAGCCTTAGAATGCATGGGCTCGACTCCACGGTAGCAAGTATGGAGTTATACCCCTAATATTTTGATCTTCCAGAGAAAGAAACAAGAATACAGAAGCAGTAACAGAAAATTATATATTCATCTTTTGTTTCGTGGATCTAGTTCAGTTCAATACTTTGCTAAGATGCAAACATCCATGGCCCATGAAGATTTAACCATAAAGCGCACACACACCCCTCCCATAAACAGTGAAACCCTCCGGTGTGACTGCACAGTCGGGAACACAGGGCTCCAGCCACGTCTCTGTGAACGGCAAAGCACAGCAGTTTCTGATTTCCCTCTGGTGTTTAATCCGTGCACGCAGATCATCCAGTCTGTTGTCCAAAGACTGAACATTAGTGAGCAGGATGCTGGGCAGAGGAGACTCCCTGATGCTCTGTCTTGAGCAGGACAGAACTCCAGCACGTTTCCCTCTCTTCCTTTTCCTCCGGCCTTGCACGAGTAAACAAAAGACCCAGGGGAGTGCAATGTCCACAATATCAAAAGTTGGTTTAAAGTCTGAACTGGCTGACGGTCACAACTCCACAAGAGTTTACTGGTCACACTGAATGCATGAGATCACTGCATGTACAAAAAGAACCAGTCATAAAAAGTAAATAAACATTTGCTCTTTCTGGTTTGATCTCCTGCTTCTTAACATACCTATTTTGTTTTGGATTGAGTGCAAATGTCTCCCTTTTTTTCCCCGTTATCCTATAGCTGTTGCCACTGTTGATTTCCCTTTCTCCACACGATGCTTTTTCCTCCGATTTTGAGAATTTGATGCTCGCTTCAACAGTTTCTTTTCTGACTGCTTCTTTTGTGAGTTTGTCCACTCTCTCGTTCCCCTGGATGCCTGAATGTGCTGGGACCCAAATGAATGTGATATTTTTCCCCTGATTAACCATTCTTGAACTGGTAAACAGGATTTCATAAAGCAGATCTTGATGACTTCTGGTTGAACCTGTCTTCATGCTTGTAAGTGCTGACACGGAATCATTACAGATGAATATATTTTTGCAGTTTACCTGTTTACATTGTAGCATGTAGGAATGAGAACAGAGTAGTTCTGGCATTTGTTTCCCTCTTTCTATTTTTCCCCTCCTCCTGTGTATGTGCTGTCTTTAGCACGGACGTGATTGGTCCGTAATTAGGCATTGGTCCTTGTCAGCTAGCTTTCCTCTCACGTTAGTTTTAAGCTGTGTGGTTGGCGGCGTTTTAGCTCCGAGTTGTGTTGGCTCTGAGCTGAGTTAGCTGTGGCGTTTGGGTGGTGTTTTCATAAGTAAGGTATGCTTGCAGTTTCGCTTTCTTTTATCAGGGGAAGCCTGTGTTGGGTACATTTGAGCACTAAATTTACATTGTTTGGTTAGCCTAGGGAGGAGTACCCGGGAGCTTTCTCCCCACGCTTGCGGCATTTTCCACTACCTGGTGCCAGGGCCGTTGACAGCTTTGGCTGGGCCCCGGACAAAATAATCTGAGTGGGCCCCCCCCAAATAATCTGAGTGACCCCCCCCACACACACACACACATACACGTGCACGCACATCGCCACACAGCAACCACCCACACCCAACCCCTCTTTTCACAGTCTCCATTCACTCCAACCCTTAAATAACAGGTATTCCAAGCCCATTATTACAGTCAACCATTTTATTTCAACATTTCAACATATTTACAGTTTGAACATTTCCTTAGTCTGCAACTATTCAGGTGCGAAATGCAATGCGCCGGACTTTTGCTGTGGCAAAGTCGTCAATAAGGTCATTGAAGTCCAGCTTCTTTGCAAGTTCGCGCTCTATAGAGAGCATAGCCAGCCCATTGAGCCTCTCCTGTGACATGTTTGAGCGCAGGTAGTTGATAAACCAAAATGATTGTTTACGGGATGGAACTGGGCCTTAATGAGAACGGAGTTATGGCTTTCCCAAAATCTGAACATAGAAGCATCACCACTAGTGATGTGTACAGTGAGTTTTTCAGTGTATTTTTTTTGTCTTGTTTTTCATAAACATCCTTTCCGTACTCGATTTAGAATGTTACAAAAAAAATTGACACCCTCCCAACCACGTAACATTAGCCTATCTGACCTGGGGGCTGACACGTTTATTACGGATAAACCAAAAGGATTACAATGTTCCCTGGATATAGAACTGGACCGAGAAGATTTCAAAATCTTAACGTGTAAGCAACAACAATAAAACAGAGGTTGTTTAATTCATTTAGGGCTTATTAGGCTACTTTCATTAATTGAGCTTTTCATACAGGCCTATCATTTTTCACTTGAGCAAGGGAATTGTTTGAAGAGTATCCAGTCTAAGCGAAAGTTTAATGTTTTGCAACAGACTAACCTCAAAACACCCCATTTATAGCCCATTCGTTACATTAAACTCTATCTAGCTGGCAATTTCACATGCCATTGTATCTACATGGGATGATTTCCAACAAAATAAGGTTTAATTAACAAGAGGCAGCGTTCCACGGGCTTTCAGCTAACCGGAGTCCAGCTCAGCGCAGCTCAGCAAGCGTGCCTAAAACATTTGGATATGATTGCGGGCCAATGTGCTATTCTTTGCTTCATTGAGATATATGCAACACAGTGTTATTAAACCGATATGTTTATGAAATAATTCAATGCCCTGTGCATTTCAGTGTTCACTCAGTGTATCCTGCTATCCCCTACTTTATAATTATGAATGGCGCGTTGCGCGTGCTGGGGTTACATTACGGGGCTGGAAAAAAGTTATCTATGTCTTACCTGGCTCAGCTGCCCCACTGCCTTCACCACCTGCTGCATCATCTGAATCTTTTCTAAAATATCTATGCAGTGAGCCCCTGAGGCTCTTGGCTTCTTCATCTCTTTTTCTCTTTTCTTTTCTTTGCTCCTGACTTGTGCATGTTGGCAAACGGGCTCGCACGCTTATTGTCGAAGCGTTATGATGGAATAGTGCCGTGTTATTTGGCGCCTTAATCAAAGACCAAACCAGTTCTGCATTAGGGTTGGTAGGTGGGTTCTTGAATCTATTTTCAAAGACAATAAAGGCAAAAGAACCAGAAATCATTCATTGAATGCAAATATAGCACATTTTTCTCCCCCAAATCAACACATTTTGAAATGAAACAATGATTAATGGCATCTTCATGAGGGACCATTTCTGGGCCCCCCCTCATGCCTGGGCCTGGGACAAAATACCCGGTTGTCCCCCCCTGTCGACGGCCCTGCCTGGTGCAGGAATGTTGTTCGTGCTCAATGAGGTATGCTAACGTTGTATGCCGTAGTATCAATCTGTTTTATATTTATCTTTGGTGTGGTAATATTTAGTATTTTCTCTCTGTGTAACTAGTGGCGGTCTGAGTAGTGGGGTTGTCTCCGGAGCCTTTCAGACTGTGTGTGTGTGTGTGTAACGTAATATAGCTATAGGTATGTTGCAAATCATGTGAGAAATAGTGTTGTTTTATTACATTTTTTGGTATTAGTAGTTATTTACATGGGGCATGAACCAACTTTATGGTGAAGTTGCACTAACATTTGGTATGGGTGTTTTAAACACTGACTATGTGCAATAACTGACTGTGTATAATAACTGTTAATGTTTGGTATGTTTTTGTTCTTTTTGCTTTTCTGTTTAGATTCCTTTGCTGCGCTGTTCAGCTGCTGTTCTCTTTTAAGTTATTTTTTATTTTACTGAATGTATGAAGTGAGTGTATGGTGCTAGCTGCTGCTGCTGCTGCATTTTTATTTTCTGTTTTTTTTTTTTTGTAGTGGTTTCCCCCCCCTCCCCCCGTCCTGGTGGCCAGAGGGATGAGTAACTGATTTGAACAGTGATCCACACACTGTAAGCCCGGACTTTGTATTTAATTAAATGTTTTAATTACAATGTACGTAAAAATTTAAGTTTTATTGCATTACTAAAAAATATTAAGTATATTCTACTAATTTGTACACATAGTCAAAAGTGTTAATAAGTTTAAGTTGAATGGCCTTAAAATTCTAAGTTTTAGTCATGACCACACCTCTTTTTTAATCTGCGCAGAGTTGTGAAGCCGCCATTTTAACTTTCACAGATCAGCAGCAGTTACGTGAGGTTTGGTAAAATTCAGAGTGAGCTTCAGCCAACGTTTCTTCTCTGAACTTAGTATTTTGGATCCTGACTGTCGGTGGGAATGTTTGTTTTAACTTTAAGAGCAGTGGAAATCGCGTGTTTGACAGTTACAGGTGGTATTTTACCAATTTCACGTCATTTTCATCTGTTGGCTAAGTTGCTTTTGTCACTGTGGAGAGCAGGGGCGTAGGCAGAAATTTGTAATACTGTGGACCTCTATGAAATAGAGTGGACCCCATTGTAAGCGGGGGGTCTGGGGGTCCTCCCCCAGAAAAAAATTGTATTTCTTAGATGCAATTTCCTGCATTCTAACCAATTTTAGGGTGAATATATTAGCAAATCCCATCTGATTCACAGCCCTCTGATTAATGGCAAGATTAAGAATTGTGTCAAGTTTCAGCTCAGATCTTTTGTTTTGAAATACAGGACGATTCCGTATTGTAAGGGTGTAAGAATATAATCCTGAATACTCCTAAACCTACTCTTGTAAATGCGCGGCCCAAGGGTGACTGTCGTGTAGTGTAGCAGTTTAGGGTTAACTTTAGGCCAGAGATAATACGTGCTGCTCTGTACATTTTGTACTTTCGTATGTTCTGTTCCTATTTCATATCCTGGTCAACTCACCATATAAGGAGTTGTTTTATTATACATGAAAGAGCAGACCATACACCCCCTAGAACAGGAGGAACCAGGAATGTGGTTTCAGTGAAACTAGAAGGTACAGAGAAAAGCAAAAGAGTATGTTCTCGCGGTTATTGAACTGTGCATAACTCCTGTGTGACCTTGATACTGAGTGTGCAAAACACATTCCATAACTTTCTACTGCTGATACTCCCTATGCAGAAGTGTGTATATATACGCCCTGACGCAGCTATGTGTCAGGACACGCAGAGAATAAACCAGATCGATTTAACTCATGTGGTTCGCTCTCTTCTTGTCCTCGGAGATCTCCTGGTAACGCATCTGAACAGCACGCAGCGCAATCTTAACAATTTGGTGACCCCGACGTGATACTCTCAATCAGGTAAGACATGTTTGATTGACTACCTGGTTGGAAGTAGTTCCGTAGTGCCCTAAGGAGGGCTTTGTTTTCCCTGGTTCGAGTCCAGGAAGAGCGCGCTATAGAAATTTGTGTAGTGCCCTAAGGAGGGCTTTGTTTTCCCTGGTTCGAGTCCAGGAAGAGCGTGCTATAGAAATTTAGATAAATATCTGCTGTTTGTTTCTGTTCAGATCCGTTTGCTTTAATGTACGATGGGGGGCTCGTATCCTAAACCTGAGGTCACAGACACCCCAGCGGAATGGATGAATAAGTGTGGTTTAGGCTATTACGTTACGCCGTGGCTGGACAATTTGGCTGGGTGGACGGAGGCAAATCCTCAGATTCCATCGTATCCCCGTGATGGGACGTTTAATCCAGGCTTTCTTGCTTCAGCGCACCGTATGATTTATGAAAGCTTAGGCGATCCGGATTGGGACCGCCCTTATATGCGCGCAGGGTATGATAAATGGTTTGACATGAAGAAGGTATGGGATAAATCAAAGGGTGTTTACACCCCGAGACCTGTTTTAAAGGCTATTCTAAAACCAAAACTTTCTCAGTTAACCTCCCATCTAAAAGCGAGGGAGGAATAGTTACGTCCCACTCATTCCTCATCTCATATACATGTCCAGTAAATTTGTTAGCACATGATTTAATGTGCAAATTAGAAGTAAATCTCACATCCACTCCAGATGGACTAACTATTGAAGTAAGTGAAATGTGCGGTGTGCAGTATGGGTTTGGAAGCCCTCTGTATGTGTATGTCTGGCAGCTCTGTTCAGATCAGCTCGCACATTTGAACACCTCATCAGTTGACACAGATTATATGATGAGGAGCGTTTGCTCGAAATAGTCGATGTGTTGCAACCTAGAAATGACGTCGCTATGAATATAAAGGAAGAAATAGCTCCGGCTCAGGAAGGTGGCCGTCCGCGTCAGCGCACCGTGTCGACATTTTTTTTGGAGGGACACACCGAATGCTTTGCAGCTCCTGCGTGAGCAGTTAACTAGGTATTTACTGGCTATGAAACAAGCGAACCGTGATCTGTCGCAGGTTACTAACTGTAAACAGGAAAAGTCAGAAGTGACGTCGGCTTTTTGGAAACGTTTTGGTGAAGTTTGGCAGCACCTGGGTGGGTTAGAATTGGACATGACTCAACCCAATCCAATGTTCCTGTCCACCTTTTTATCTAACTGCCGCCCTGAGGTTCAGAACGTTTTGAAACATCACTTGAGCGATAGGACTCATTTGGTCCTTCGCCAAGCGGGTGAACGGTTGAGGACAATGGAAAGTGATGGGTTGTTAGATTGTAAGACTAATAAAGCATGTTTATCTGTGGCCCCACAGGGCCCCGGGTCGTATCGTCATAATAATGACAAAACACGCACCGGGCCTCGCACATGGTCGGGTGGGAACCGGAAGAAAACAGGCAGGTGCCACTATTGTGGAAAGGAGGGCCACTGGATGAGGGAATGCTATGCGCGGCGGAGGGATGAGCAGAGTAGGACGGGAGAATTAGGGGATGTGTTGCAAGGCCAGAATCCCGGACCTAAGGGCTATCGGCAGAATAACGGACAGGACCAGCGCTATCACGCCCCGCTATAGGGCTGCCCCCAGGGTACGGAATCCACAGCCGTTGCCATGTTAAATCTCTCTTTTAGCTCTCCTCGTAACGCGGAGCTCCCTCTTGTGCCTCTGTGTTTGGCAGGAAGGGAGTATCCGTTTATACTTGATACTGGGGCCACTATGTCCTCAGTAGGGAGGGATTATGAGGGTCCTTTATCTACACGGTTTGTTAGCTCTGTGGGGATAGAAGGGGTTCCTTTTGACTCTAGTTGTACACCACCCTTACCTGTCATCTGCACTCTGGACCCTTCATTGCGTTTTTCACACTCTTTCATTTTTATGCCAGAGTGCCCTTTTAATCTTTTAGGTCGCGACCTCATGAGTCTTCTCGGACTCTCGATCTCCTTTAGCGGCTCACACATGATTGTTGATACTCCGGACGGTGCTCCGCCTGATGTTTTTGCTCTATCCAGTTCTGTGCTGCCACATAACATTCTGAACGCTGCTTGTACGTCCCAAGCTCTTTCCCCTGTTCTCTCTGCTCTTCCTAACACCCTGTGGGCGGATCATAAGGACGATGTGGGCTCTGTGAGCTGCTCTCCGTATGAAGCTGTTATTAAACACTCTACACCTGTTTATGTTAAACAATACCCTCTGTCTCCTAGTAAGCTCGATGGTATTGACAATATTCTACAATCTCTTTTGCAGCAAGGTGTCGTGGTTCCTTGTGTCAGCCCGTATAACACCCCAGTGAACCCGGTCCCAAAACCGGATGGCACATGGCGCCTCACTCAAGATCTACGTAAAATAAATGAACTCATCGTTCCCGTGGCTCCAGTGGTCCCTGACGTTCCTTCTCTTATGTCTTCTATTCCGTGTGACCATGCTTATTTTTCTGTGATTGATTTGTGCTCTGCCTTTTTCAGTGTTCCTGTGGGCCATGAGACTCAGCCCCTGTTTGCTTTCACACACAGGGGAAGACAATACACGTGGACGCGGTTGCCACAGGGTTTCATTGACTCACCGGCGGTCTTCACTGCCGTATTGCGGGACGCGCTGGCTGATCCCTGTCTTCCCCGGGGCTCCACGGTGCTCCAGTACGCGGATGATCTTCTGGTAACGGCGGAGGATCAAGACGCTTGTGCTGCCGCCACATTGTCTCTCCTCACACTCCTGGCGCAGAAGGGTTTCAAGGTCTCCCGCACGAAGTTGCAGTTTTGCCTCACAACTGTTCGCTACTTGGGACATGACCTCTCCCAGGGTTCCAGGAGGCTTAGCCCGGAACGCGTTCAAGTCATTATGGACACTCAGGTACCTGCAACCAAGCACGCTCTCATGGCATTTCTGGGCCTCATCAATTACTGTCGTCAATGGATCCCTGACTGTTCAATCTATGACAAGTGTTTGCGTTCAGCTATAAGTCACTCAGATCCTTTGACTCAGCCCCTGGTCTGGACTGAGGACATGCTAACGGCCTTAAAGGCTCTGAAGCAAGCTTTGTGCTCCGCCCCTGCTCTCGGGCTGCCGAACTATCGTTTGCCGTTTCACCTGTATGTGTGCAATCAGAAGGGGACCGCCTCTGGGGTGCTGGCTCAGGAGCACGGGGGGGGCATGCGACCTTGCGCGTTTCTGTCTAAAACTCTTGACGCTGTGGCACAAGGGCTTCCTGGCTGTCTTAGGGCTGTTGCTGCGTGTGCTCTCATGGTCACGGACGCTGAAAAACTTGTTTTGTCGCATCCGCTCATTTTACACACTTCACATGACGTCGTGTACATTCTGCGGAATCTTAGCACTCAGCATTTGTCTGCTCAGCGTCGCTCTGGCTATGAGTTTATTCTTTTGGCCACAGAGCATCTCACTGTTAAGCCCTCCTCGTCGTTTGATTCTGTCGCCCACGCTCTTCAGCGTCTTCTTAACTCACAGGATGACGATGTTGCGTTTGACTCACATGACTGTCTTTCTAATATCGTTTTTGAGACTAGCATCCGCCCAGACTTACACTCCACCCCTCTTTCTACAGGCGATTCTCTTTTTGTAGATGGTTCCTGTTCCCGCCCTGCGGATGGTGTGTTCCTGTGTGGTTACTCTGTCTGTCGCCTCCCTGATGAAATTGTTGAAGCTCATTCTTTGCCTTTTTCTTCTGCTCAGGCTGCGGAGCTCTATGCTTTGACTCGCGCATGTATTTTGGCTCAAGACACAGACGTTACTATTTACACCGACTCACGCTACGCTTTCGGCGTGGCGCACGACTTCGGCCGCATTTGGGCGTCTCGGGGGTTTACGACAGCCGACGGTAAGCCCATTTCTCATTCTTCACTTGTTACTGATTTAATCACCGCCTGTCTCCTTCCGTGCACGTTGGCCATTGTTAAGACACGCGCGCACACAAGAGGGGACTCATTTGAAGTAAAGGGCAATTCATTCGCTGATCGAGTCGCTAAAGCTGCGGCCGCATCCGGTGTCCTGCCTCCAGGCTTTAATTGCGCTTTAGTTTCTACTGATCGCATGGTTAGCGCTGTCTTACCTGACATAGATCTCATTTCTATCCAGGCCTCGGCCTCTGTGGCAGATACACAGTTCTGGGACGCCCAGGGCGCGACAGAGAAGAGTGGCGTTTTGCTTGACGCACAGGGCCGTCTTTGTTTACCTCGTCACTGTACTCCCTTTCTCGTCCGCGAGTTCCATGGTCCCACTCATCGCGGCCGAAGAGGGGTAGTGGAGGATATGAACAGAACATTCTGCATCAATAATTTGCACACAGACGCACACAACATTCTGGACAAGTGTTTAACGTGCGCCCAGAATAATCTATCTAAACCAGGCGCGGTACATCAGCACCTTCCCATACCCGACACGCCTTTCCAAGAATGGCAGATCGACTTCACTCACATGCCAAAGCAGGGCCCGTTCAAATACCTTTTGGTCATGATTGACAAATTTTCACGGTGGATTGAGGCTTTCCCGTGTAGCAAAGAGAACGCCCGAACAGCAGTGAACAAACTTACACAGGAAATTATCCCACGTTACGGTCTTCCGGTAGGAATTGACTCTGATAAGGGAACGCCGTTCACCTCTAAGGTAACGCAGGAGCTATGTAAAGACCTCAAGATCAATTGGCGTTTTCATATCCCATACCATCCACAGTCCTCTGGCATTGTGGAGCGTGCGAATAGAACAATTAAGGGTAAGTTGCGTAAGGCTATGCAAGACGCAGGCACGAAAAATTGGGTCCAAGTTTTACCGTTGGTCCTCGCTGATATGCGCATGACTGCTCAGGTCGCTCTCGACAATTTATCTCCGTACGAGCTCGTCATGGGACGCCCCTTTCCTGTCCCTTGGCGTAGAGGCATGCAGGTTATAGGAACGGGTGATCTTGAAGTACATCTCAGCGAGTACGCGGTGGGTCTCATGCGGGTGCTGGATGAGTATTGGGCGAGAGTAAATTCCAAAAAGCCTCCCATTCCAGAGGCACACACTCACCCCTTTGAGGTAGGGGACAGAGTTTTAGTAAAGAGATTCGCTAAACTAAACGCTCCCATGGAGGAGTCACCCTACAGTGGGCCCACCGATGTACTCGCTGTAACTCGCACGGCTGTACTAACGGACCTTTTTCCACAGTGGATCCATGCCAGCAGAATAAAGAAGGCTCCAATGTAATAGAAATCTATATTGTTGATGCTTAACAGATTTTTGTGTTTCAGAAAGTTGCTGTGACAATAGCTGACGGCCTTTTCAGGGATCCCCTTCCAGCATCTGGAGCAATCCAGTTTCGGCTGATCTACAAAGAGGGGATGGTTGGTGAGTCTTGCAAAGTTCTGGGCTGAAGAGTCTGAAAAGCACGGGAGCCTGTGATATTTTTCGCCGTCTGCACCCTGTGAGCATTAGAGAACAAAGTCAGTGACCAGTATGACTTTCTTCATCATCGTGCTGATCTCAACGCTTGGGGCAGGGTTACCCGCACAAGCAATACACCGGGACCCAAGGGATAACGAGTTTTGGAAATATATAAACTTCACTGTAAAAACATCAATGAATATGAGTATACCTTGTTATGTGTGTTCTTTGTTACCCCATGACAGCAGCGATCCTTTTCCAGTCCGAATAGCCCCATCTAACTATTCTAAGGTTAATATGACATGGCTCAGCCTGTGGCCCTCGTATACTCAAATTAAGGTTTTCCTGACAGACAATACAGACCCAGAGGTAAGGTTGTCAATACACTGGGGTGTGAATAATACTCTGGGCTTGCGTCAGAGTATTAAAGAGGGGATTGTAAGAATATAATCCTGAATACTCCTAAACCTACTCTTGTAAATGCGCGGCCCAAGGGTGACTGTCGTGTAGTGTAGCAGTTTAGGGTTAACTTTAGGCCAGAGATAATACGTGCTGCTCTGTACATTTTGTACTTTCGTATGTTCTGTTCCTATTTCATATCCTGGTCAACTCACCATATAAGGAGTTGTTTTATTATACATGAAAGAGCAGACCATACACCCCCTAGAACAGGAGGAACCAGGAATGTGGTTTCAGTGAAACTAGAAGGTACAGAGAAAAGCAAAAGAGTATGTTCTCGCGGTTATTGAACTGTGCATAACTCCTGTGTGACCTTGATACTGAGTGTGCAAAACACATTCCATAACTTTCTACTGCTGATACTCCCTATGCAGAAGTGTGTATATATACGCCCTGACGCAGCTATGTGTCAGGACACGCAGAGAATAAACCAGATCGATTTAACTCATGTGGTTCGCTCTCTTCTTGTCCTCGGAGATCTCCTGGTAACGCATCTGAACAGCACGCAGCGCAATCTTAACAAAGGGACAGTTGACAACCCTACCCTTTCACCCCCCTATTTTGCTTACTTTAAAAAAAAAACAAAAAAAACAAACCTACATTATAGACAACGGGTCTTTATTCGCTATTGTTTTGTAACGGCATTATCATCATTGTCCACATCTGTTTCTTCTGATTTCGATCTTTTTGGCTTATTAAAGAAAGAGGACAGCGATGTCTGTTTAGACATTTTCTGTTTAAGTTAGCGCAGCTAAACTAGCATTCTAGGTCAGCGATGACTTCCGTTTTTTGGCATAGCAACGGATGTTTGCTTCTTGCCGCTTATCAAAAACGCGGGCATTAGCCAATCAAAATGATTATAGAGAAAAAAAAACACTGACAAAAATATAATTTCTGTAAATAGTTGTAACATTATACTTAATTCAAAGTGTTTTGTTTCGTGTTACATTATTGTTATCCTGCTGTTCATTGAATTTCACGTTAAAAACACCTCCTCTATGGTGGGCGAGCCAGCTGTCAATCAAGTTGGACACCTCCGATAGGGTGGGCCAGCCGTCAATCATAGTGGCACCGGCCCACTGTTGCCCTTATGTGCCTACGCCACTGGTGGAGAGCTCTCTGGATTTGGAATGGGACACTTTTGAAAACTTTTCGGATAATGTAAGTATACAGCACAACCATATCATAGGTTTAATCATTATATATTGTACGATTAAGTAGCTAACGTTAGAATTGACGTTCTTCCCCTATTAGCTAAGTGCTCACTAGCTGTTAGCTGCATTGAACACCCGACCTACAGCACAGAAAACGCGGTCTTCCACGCTGCGCAGCACAAGGGAGAAGGAGAGAGAAAGGAAGGCGACGGTCCGTTGGTGCATCATTGTTCACTCAATTTGGTAAGTGCTGTTGCATTTTGAGACGACCATGAACAGAAATGGGCTAGGTTAGTTCATTATTCGGATCAAACAAAGCGAAATGGCGTAGTTAATTGGAAGTTTAATTAAATGTTTTAGCCCAAGTTTTTTGTTAAATCTTGGTTATTCCAAAAAGTGCACTCAAACCCCTTTAAGTTTCCTTAGTTGCCAAGTTACCAAACAGACAGTTTTGGAATTAGCACTTGCAACACTCAGATCCAAATATGACCAGTCTTTATTGTCCTTTCAATAATTACATTCAGTTCACTTATTATCTGAGGCTTTTCATTTTAAATATCTAACTGGTATAATTGTGTCCTGTACTGTCAATCTTTCTCTTGTCAGGATGCAACTTGCAAGGACTTATACAGTCAGACTCCAGTGGGAATCCTCTGCATTGATGAAGAAAGTCCTCAGCTGAACCCGTCCAGAGTAGGAATCATCCTGGAAGGCAGTGTGGTGATGGACGAGCTGCCCAACCTTCCTCAGGCCTTCTGTGTCCTTTTTGGGCTGATATACAGTACGCCCTACACCTGGATTATCCAAAGTACATGAAAAACACTTTTTACTTTGTCCAGCAGGTGATGTTCAACCTGGGTAAAAGTGAGCTGGCACCCAAAATTCAGACTCTGAAAAATCAGCTTGAAGTCTAAGGGGTTTCAAGTAGTTATGCTACTGTTCCAGATGCTACTGTATGCTACTGTTCCAGATACAGTATTCTGCTGTTCCAGATATCAGGTGCTTAGTTTTTAATGTTGCTCTTTTAGATAAGTGCGCTGCCGTTTGTGCGCTGTTTTCACTTTGTCTGATGATGTGGGCAGTGATATCATGGGTTAATGATCCAGTTACTGTCATTTGTTTGGATTTATTTGGACATGTTATTTGGTTAAGTAGGTTTTTGGTGTGTCAGTTCATCACTATTGCTTACCTTTTCCATCCTCTCTCTCTCTCTCTCTCTCTCTCTCTGCCCTCCTGTCTCTCTCTCCCTCTCTCTCTGAAAGTAAATATTTCTGTTAGTGAAAATCTTATATAGTATATGCATATTTTCTCAGTCCTGCCATTAAGAAAGATGAACACCATGCTGTCAGTCTTGTGAATCCAGGATTTGGTTGTTTTTTTCTGCTCCTTTTTTTTTGTAAATGTGCTATCTACATTAAAATAAAAGAGAAAAAGAATGTTCATTTGTTTTCTTTTTTTGTTCATTAAAGTTAATATTGCTATTTATATTGCATTAAACCAACTTGAGGGGCGGCACGGTGGTGTAGTGGTTAGCGCTGTCGCCTCACAGCAAGAAGGTCCTGGGTTCGAGCCCTGGGGCCGGCAAGGGCCTTTCTGTGTGGAGTTTGCATGTTCTCCCCGTGTCCGCGTGGGTTTGCTCTGGTTTCCCCCACAGTCCAAAGACATGCAGGTTAGGTTAACTGGTGACTCTAAAATTGACCGTAGGTGTGGATGTGAGTGTGAATGGTTGTCTATGTGTCAGCCCTGTGATGACCTGGCGACTTGTCCAGGGTGTACCCCGCCTTTCGCCCGTAGTCAGCTGGGATAGGCTCCAGCTTGCCTGCGACCCTGTAGAAGGATAAAGCGGCTAGAGATAATGAGATGAGATGAGACAAAGCAATTGGTTTAGCAAAAGATTTTAAGTTAAATCAACTTGGTATCTAGTGTGTTGTACTTAAAATAGCAATTCCATTCCCATCAAGCATTTAAGTTTAATTCACTCAAGTTTTGATTATACATTACTTTAATTTTTTTAAGGTAACCACTTTCCTCAAATTTTTTAAGTAAACTCAACTTATCCGGGCTTACAGTGCAGGCTGAGGGGGGTTATTTCTTTTCTTGTTTGTTTTGTTTTCCTTATTTGTCTGTTTCTTTCTTATTATATCTCCGTAGCACCCGGCTTTGGCCCAGCCTTGCTAGCTATTAGTGTTTGTATATGGGCATGCAGTCTCCTTTTGCTACCAGTCACTTGAGTGAGTGAGTGTGTGAGCTCTATTTGATCAAGTGTGCTTAACTCTTCACTGTGTGTTACTTTAAGGGTTTGTTTTCCCCTTTTATGTGTAACAGGGGTTGCAGTGTGTGAATACTTTGGACTATTTTGTGTGCTGCTTTAGGGGTTTGTTTCCCTTCATGAGTGTATATGGAGACTGGCCCTTAGTGTGGTCACCGTTCTGTTAAGTAGGCTGGTAACCTGGCCAGGTAGTGTAGGAGTTTTCCCCTATTAGCATATTTGTTTGTGTTTTAACCTCTTGTAACACTTCGCATGAGTTTTAATGTATATTTAATAAAAACTGTATTTTTTTGTATACTTTTTCTAAACTTCTTGTCTTGTGGATTTTTTGGGACAGAGTTCCCCTTGCTCTAAGGGTGCAAAGTCAAGGGGTGGTGTAGTCTACTGTAGGAGGGCGCTACAACATTATGGCAAACAATTTCACCATACAGACACTCAAACCATCAGAAGTTCTCAGACTAATTTCCACCTGGTAACTGGGCACAGCAACTGCAGAACCTGTGGCATCTGTTTGCAAATCCTTTGCTCCATCTGTGAAGATCTGAATACTGTCTTTATACATACAGTCCCTATAACTATCATGTTCACTGGTTAGATCTGCATTCCTATCAGTGAGTGTAATCCTGAGTAACTCCATGTCCATACAGGTTTTCTAAACCCCAGACAGGTCGAACCGGTCACACCACAGTTCAGCAAAACTCTTTGTCATGAGGAAAAAAACAACCTTCAGCACATTACAATGATCAAATCTCTTCCGCATGAAACTGCTCTTGTGAGACATAGGAAAATTCCATACACACACATTATATAAAATGCATATAAATTTCAGATGCCTTTGCAGTCAGTCCCTTTAAATGGAAATGCTGGAATTTACACAACAGACACAGTGAAAACATGTCTGAAAAACATGCAGAGGGAAGAAAGCAGCCTAAAGACACTCTTTATGAGAAAACACTGGTCACTGATGCAGGACATTGCACCTGTATTTAGCCATTAAACACCTTCTCAGGTGATTTCAGTTCCGCAGTTTTACTGCTGTTTTTACACGAGCTCAGTCAAATACAACCACATTTCTCTCCAACACATCACTCACTTTTACTCAGCACTCCATGCTGGGCTTCATTAATCTCACCGGTTCTGCCTGGAGTTGGAGTTTTTATTATTATTTTCTCCCAACAGCAACATAACGGCGCCTCAGCTGAAAGAGAAACACTTTCACTTCAGGAGAACTGATTCACTCTGAGTGATGTGTCGTTCAGGGAATGAATCGACTCTTTGATTCGGCTCTTTTAGTTGATTTAGTGATGGTCAGATGAATCCGAGTCTTCGAAACATGTGTCGAGTCTGAGAGCGCGCGCCAAATGAATCCCCGCATGTCTGTGAAGATTCTCAGTCATCCAGGTCTGGTAACTGTGGGTGGTAAAAGAGAGCAACTGGACCTGCTTGAAGATTCTTGAAGACGTTTCACCTCTCATCCGAAAGGCTTCTTCAGTTCTGTCTGACTGGTAGGGAGTATCAGGTATTTATCCTCTCATGGATGAAAAGCTCATCTAAGGTGTCGTTGAGTCATCCTGTTGGTGTGGGTCACTGGGGGCTGGGTGTGAACAGCCTCGAGAGTCATTAGGGTGATCAATGGATTGCCCGTTCGGGTGATCAATGGAATGCTGATTCTCTCTGTTCTCCTGTGAGACACTGAAAACAGCTGGGTTTTGGTGTGCATTCAGTCATGTAAGATCAACTAAATATAATAAATCTGTATTTAAACGGCACTTTGGTCTCATTTCTTTGTATAAAAACACAACTATTGTGGCCCAATCTGTTTCTGGGCGTTTTTCACAGGGATTGTTGCTCATTTCTGTATTTAAATCTATTGTAGAGTTTGTAATGTTAGAGCAGAGTAAAGTCATGATGTTATTTGTGAGTCCCATAGAATTATCAGTCCCACAAACACATCAGTCCCCCAGGCTCTTCTGTCCAGTTTCACAAGCACATTGCTTCCTTCTCACTAAACACTATGACATTACATTACACTACATTCTGGCGCCGACGAGAGTGGCAGCAGGTCTCAGTAGCTCCGTGTTTTGTTTGTCTTTTTAGCTCGTTTCTGTGTCGTTTTTTATAATTTTATAATTCCGTTTCTTTTCTTTCTAACTTCTGCTTGCTGCAAGAAGTGTTTTTTATTTCTATCCCATGGATACGGATAATACTATGCAACATTCCGGCAACAGCAAACTTGTTTACACAAGGAATCAGCTGTTTGCATTACGTAAGTTTGCCAGAAGAGCAGCGCACGGGGATATCCCTAAGGAACTGTTTTGTTTTCGTGGATGCAGAGCTGGAGTCGCAGTTAAAGCTAGGCGACGTGAGAAGAAGTGGAGATTTAAGCCCTCTGTTCCAGCAATCGTGATGGGAAACGTTAATTCACTGACCAACAAAACCGACGAGTTGGCTGCTCTGGTAAGAAATCAAAAGTTGTTTAGAGAGTCGAGTCTGATTTGCCTGACGGAAACGTGGCTAACTAGCCTCACGCCTACTGCTAATGTTGACTTGCCGGGCTTCAGTGTGGTTAGACTGGACAGAGATATTTTACTCTCGGGGAAAAAGAAAGGCGGTGGACTGATCATGTACATCAATAACAAGTGGTGCCATCCGGGACATGTTACGGTGAAGGAGACAGTGTGCAGCAAAGATGTGGAGCTATTGGCAGTGAGTTTGCGTCCTTACTACATCCCAAGAGAGTTTTCACATGCCGTCATTATCTGTGTTTACATACCACCGCGAGCCGTACCCGACAATGCCTGTGATGTCATTCATACGACTGTTGCGAGGCTACAAACACAACACACAGATGCTTTCTTCGCAATAACTGGAGATTTCAACCATGTTACCCTCGACTCCACCCTAACAAATTTCCATCAGGTTGTCAACTGTGCTACAAGGAAAAATAGAACAATTGACCTCCTTTATGCAAACGTGAGGGACGCATACAGTGCAACTCCCCTTCCCCCACTGGGTTTATCTGATCACAATCTGATCCACCTTCAGCCAGTGTATGTTCCAAAAGTACAAAGGCTACCAGCTACCACACGCACCTTCAGGGAATGGACACCAGAAGCAGAGGAGGCGCTGAGAGACTGCTTCGACACCACTGACTGGAGTTTACTACAGGGCAGTGATGACCTGGAGGAGGCCACAGCATGTACAACGGATTACATAAACTTCTGCATGGACATTGTTGCACCAACTAAGACTGTGCGCTGCTACCCCAATAATAAACCCTGGATAACCAAGGATGTCAAACAACTCCTCAACAAGAAAAAGAAACTCTTCAAGGAGGGCAATCTGACGGAGCTGAGGGATGTACAGTGGGATCTCAAAAGCAGTCTGAGGGAGGCCAAGGTGGCATATGGGAGGAAGGTGGAATTGAAAATGAAAAACAGCGCTAAAGAGGCATGGCAGGGGATCAAAAACATTACTGGTTGTGGGAAGAAGAGAGGCATGGCTGATGGCGACTTGTCTATGGCCAATGACCTAAACCACTTCTACAACCGGTTTGGCAACTCTGTGATGGGGGCAGCCAATTCTATTGTCACCCCTATAGCCCCCCCACCCCCGCTACCCCCATGTGATAATGACTCAGACAACGACCCGGACATCAGCTGCTCAGCCAGTGACTCCATTTTCCACCCTGTCCCCTCATCTCTGCTATCAGGAACAACCTACCCAACACCCACTTCCCCACACCCAAACCCAGCATACCCACCACCTACAGTCACTAGAGGCCAAGTGAGGGGGGCACTGAAAGGACTGAAGTCCAAGGCGGCTGGGCCTGATGGCATCTGTGCAAGACTGCTAAAGTCATGTGCAGAGTCACTAGCCGAACCACTTCATCATCTGTTCAATAGGAGTCTGCAGGAAGGCAAGGTACCTACACTGTGGAAAACTTCGTGTCTTATACCGATCCCAAAGAAAGTACATCCCAAAGAACTCAATGATTACAGACCGGTTGCTCTCACCTCTCACCTAATGAAAACATTAGAACGTGTGCTGCTGCGCAACCATCTCAAACCCCAGGTACAACATGCACTGGATCCTCTGCAGTTTGCCTACCAAGAGAACGTAGGAGTTGAGGATGCTATTCTGTATCTTCACAGGGTGCACTCTCACTTGGACAAGGGTGGATGTGCTGTGAGAATCATGTTTTTTGACTTCTCCAGTGCTTTCAATACCATCCAACCACTGCTGCTGAGAGATAAACTGGTGCAGATGGGAGTGGAGCCTGGCCTGGTAACCTGGATTACAGACTACCTCACCGAGCGGCCCCAGTTTGTTAGACTGGGAGGCCTTACATCTGAGACGGTGGTCAGCAGCATAGGAGCACCATAAGGAACAGTGCTCTCCCCGGTGCTCTTCACTCTGTACACAACTGATTTTAGCTACAACTCTGCGATATGCCACATGCAGAAGTTTTCAGACGACACTGCAATTGTTGGTTGTATCAAGGAGGGTCAGGAAGAGGAGTACAGGGGTCTGGTGGAGGACTTTGTGGGATGGTGCCGGACCAATCAGCTGCACCTGAACACCACCAAAACCAAGGAAATGGTGGTGGATTTCAGGAGATCCACCCCGCCTGTGGTGCCGGTCTCTATTGAGGGAGAGAATGTGGAGATTGTCTCCACTTACAAGTACTTGGGGGTGCACCTAGACAATAAGCTGGACTGGTCTACAAACTCCGAGGCACTCTATAAGAAGGGCCAAAGCAGACTCTACTTCCTCAGGAGGCTGAGGTCCTTCAATGTCTGCAACCGACTTCTGCTGATGTTTTACCAGTCTGTCATGGCCAGCGTGCTCTTCTACGCTGTGGCATGCTGGGGTGGTAGCATTAGGAGGAGGGACGCTGGACGCCTGGATAGATTGGTGAGGAAGGCAGGTTCGGTGGTGGGCATGGAGCTAGAGACCCTCACCTCAACAGCAGAGAACAGAACTCTGAACAGACTGGATTCTGTAATGGACAATCCAAACCACCCCCTTCACACCATTTTCATCAACCAAATGAGTCTTTTTAGCCACAGATTCCGTGCCCCCTCATGCAGGACAGATAGGCTACGGAGGTCCTTTGTCCCACGGGCCATTCAACTGTTCAACAGCACACAGAAGGACAACAAGGACATTATCATTAGGGACTGGACTGCCTAACACTCATGTCCTCCATTTATTCCAGGCTTCTATGCTTGTTTGTGTGTGTGTGTGTGTGTGTGTGTGGGCCTGAGCTGGCGTGTGTGTGAGTGTGTGTGTATACTGTGCAATACACTTTTCACTGGATTTCTCACTGTGAAAACTGATAAGTCTGTTCTTGTTCACTGTAATCCCTGTGTATGTGTGTGTGTGTGTGTGTGTGGTGTGTGTGTGTGTGTGATGTGTGTGGGTGGGTTTTTTGACTGTGCAATACTTTCTTCACTGGACTTTTTACTGTTACAATTGAGAAGCATCCCCTCTATCATGGCTGACACTTGCTATTTGTTTACTTGTTATTTGTTCACTTAATGTTTTACTTTAATATCTCTCTTTGCACCATACTAGAAGTTTTTGCTCTTTGTTGAATTAGAGTAATTTAGTGTTGATTTAGTGTAATTTAGTGTAATGTTGATCTAGTGTAATTTCTTCCCTCTCTGTATCTTAATATGTTTTTTGTATTTTTGTATAAGCTACTTGACCTCTAGGGATCAATAAGGCTACGTTTACACTAGACCGTATCTGTCTCGTTTTCTTCGCGGACGCACTGTCCGTTTACATTAACCCCCCTGAAAAAGCGGGGAAACGGGAATCCGCCAGCGTCCACGTATTCAATCTAGATCGTATCAGCTCCGGTGCTGTGTAAACATTGAGAATACGCGAATACGCTGTGCTGAGCTCTAGCTGGCGTCTCATTGGACAACGTCACTGTGACATCCACCTTCCTGATTCGCTGGCGTTGGTCATGTGACGCGACTGCTGAAAAACGGCGCAGACTTCCGCCTTGTATCACCTTTCATTAAAGAGTATAAAAGTATGAAAATACTGCAAATACTGATGCAAATACTGCCCATTGTGTAGTTATGATTGTCTTTAGGCTTGCCATCCTTCCACTTGCAAGTAATAAGTGATATGCGCTGGGATCACACACACAGCGGCTCAGTCCCGAATCGTGGCTTGTTCACTTCACTCGCGCGCTCTGTGAGCTGCGCAGGGCCGGAGTGCGCACCCTCCAGAGGGCACTCGCTGTTCAGGGCGGAGTGATTTGGAGCGCAGGATGCCTGCGGAGCCGAGCGTATCCGCGTATTGGTGTTGCTGTGTGCACGGCTAACGGTTTTAGTGTCAACGCGAATCGTTTTAAGAACGTTAATCTGATGATCCGCTGATTCGACGTAATGTAAACGTAGCCTAAAGTTACTCTACTCTACTCTACTACTACTAAACACAACTGGAGCTGTAGTAATACCATTATTATGATCTATTACGTTACTCAATTCCTTTATACAGTGCTGAGCGTAAATGAGTGCACCCCCTTTGAAAAGTAACATTTTAAAGAACATCTCAATGAACACAATTTCCAAAATGTTGACAAGACAAAGTTTAATGTAACATCTGTTTAACTTACAATGGGAAAGTAAGATAAATAATATAACTTGCATTACACATTTTTTCAGTTTTACTCAAATTAGGGTGGTGCAAAAATGAGTACACCCCACAACAAAAACTACTACATCTAGTACTTTGTATGGCTTCCATGATTTTTTAATGACAGCACCAAGTCTTCTAGGCATGGAATGAACAAGTTGGCAACATTTTGCAACATCAATCTTTTTCCATTCTTCAACAGTGACCTCTTTTAGTGACTGGATGCTGGATGGAGAGTGATGCTCAACTTGTCTCTTCAGAATTCCCCAAAGAAAATAATTTCTTTCCACCACAAAGGTGAAGGCTACAAGATCAGCAAAGCTTTACTTATCAGTCAGAATACTGTAGCAAAAGTGGTACAGAAATTTAAGAAAGATGGAACTGCAACCATCTCACAGAGACATCCAGGTCGTCCACGGAAGTTAACACCTCGACAGGAGCATCTTCTGATGAGAAGGGTTGAAGAAAATCGGCATGCAAGTTCGCTGCAGTTATCTAAAGAAGTAGAAAGCCAAACTGGGGTGACCATTTCCCGTGATACAATCAGGGCCGTTGCAACAAGGTAGGCAGACTTGGCAATTGCCTAGGGCCCCAGCCCTCGAAGGGCCCCCGCTGCCGAACGACTGGTTATGTATTCAATAGCAATGACAACTTTTTGAGCGCGGCAGCGCAGCGCTAATGACACTTGTTGAAATACCCTAGTTCCAAGGGGGGCCCCCTAATGCACAACAGCACCTCCCTACATGCTTTGGCCGAAAAGTGCAATGACAGTCTGTTGTCAACCCCTCAATGCCCATCTCCGTCCAGTCAATTGGTTGCAGAGCTCCGCGGCAAAAAAACAAAACAAAATCAAATATGAAGCGAAATTACCCCTCAGGGAGCCAGAAGAGAAAGAAGAAAAGGGAAGAGGAAGACAGAAAAAAAACAAGACACTGGTAAGTGAGAATGTACACATTCATTAATACCAAGGGGGTCGACAAGCAAATTTGGTAGCTAGCTTACGTTAATGGTAGTTATCTTGTAGACAGTGTTTATAACAGTGATGTAAACGTTGTCATGCACAACAAGCTTACAAACTTGCAAGGACTGGCTAAAAATTCTAATATGTGCCACACAAATAGGTGAAAGACTGTCAGCTTCTCCCAGATTAACTTATTGTGTTTATCAAATGTCATAGTCAGAGTTAGTTTCAGCGAGCTGCATGGCTTTCATCAGAAGTAGCTAGTGTGTCGTGAGCATGAATGGAGCAGGACAGGGAATGGCTCACAAGAAAGCTCTTTTTTACATAAATAGGCTGCGTTTGTGACCTTGGTCGGATATTAATGCAGTAATTCAGCTAAGAAACCCGAACTTTCTGCAAGGAAGCCCTGTGCGATCAGCACGGCTAATGACTACGACATGGCAAGTTTGAGACAACAGTTTTAGACATTTTGCACATGATTCTAGTTGTGTATTCTTAAATTTGTGTTTTTCTATACCTTTTGCACTTTTCTGTGTGTGCTGGTTCTTATTAAGATTCTTATTCATGTTTGTAATCATTTAATCACCATTTGAAGTTATTTCTACTTGTGTATATACTGTAAATTTTAGTGTTATTTGCACATTTTATATTACTTTGTCTTATTTTCATATTTGATATATATATATGTGTGTGTGTGTGTGTGTGTGTGTGTGTGTGTGTATATTTTGTCTATTCTTGTGTTTAATTGGGTTTGATAATTATTTATAATAATGTAAAGAGTTAATTTATTAAGTAAAAATTGTAAGAATGATTACAATATGTGTGATATTTATTAAGTCTTCAGTGGGTAGGTGGCCATAAGGCCTTTCGTCAAGGGGGGGATAATTATGGGCCCCAGATCCCCCTTTGTCTAAGGCCCCCAAATAGCTTGAAACAGGCCTGGATACAATACGGTGTACACTGCAGAGGAATGGCATGCATGGATGCCGTCCACGAAAGAAGCCTCTCCTAAAGTCCAGGCACAAAAAAGCCCACCTAGAGTTTGCCAGGGCCCATGCTGACAAAGACAAACAAAGTTTGCCAGGGCCCATGCTACTGGGACTCTATACACTAGAGTGATGAGACCAAGATGAATGTTTTTGGAACTGATGGCTTCAAAATTGTATGGCATTGCAAAGGTGAGGAATACAAAGAAAAATGCATGGTGCCTACAGTGAAACATGGTGGTGGCAGTGTCCTTATGTGGGGCTGCATGAGTGCTGCTGGTGTCGGGGAGCTGCATTTCATTGATGGCATCATGAATTCACAGACGCATTGCTCTATACTGAAAGAGAAGACGCTACCATCACTTCGTGCCCTTGGTCGGCGTGCACTTTTCCAACATGACTAAACACACATCGAAGGCCACTGTTGGATTTCTGAAGAGGAGCAAAGTGATTCAGTGGCCAAGTATGTCTCCTGATCTGAACCCAATCAAACACCTATGGGGAATTCTGAAGAGACAAGTTGAGCATCACTCTCCATCCAGCATCCAATCAATAAAAGAGGTCATTGTTGAAGAATGGAAAAAGAAGACATTGAATTTTATATATATATATATATATATATATATATATATATATATATATATATATATATATATATATATATATATAAAATCTCATTATCTCAAGCCGCTTTATCCTTCTACAGGGTCGCAGGCAAGCTGGAGCCTATCCCAGCTGACTACAGGCGAAAGGCGGGGTACACCCTGGACAAGTCGCCAGGTCATCACAGGGATATATATATATATATATATATATATATATATATATATATATACACACTAATTCTATACAATAAAATATGATTGTATATATTTATTACATTTCTAAGTTATATTCAGGATATAGAAATTTAGAATATATTTCCAGATGCATCTTTCTATAACCCTGGTTTGATGAACTGCTGTGCTCCAGCCTCTGGATTGTCTGGATGATTGTGTGATTATTCGTTTGACCAGCAGGTGTCTCTACTGAGCAAGTGAAGCCTCGAGAAATGAAGCACTTCTCAACACAACTGGCTGGAAAGCTTCAGTGTTTCATTAAGCTTCATCTGGCCATCACTACATCTCAGTCATCACATGTTTGCCCTGTAGAATTACCTTGTACAGACATTTAGTGGTTGCCAGTTGCAGAGTTCTAACTCAATCATATTTGGCCCGAGTAAACATTTGGGTACAAAGAGATGGGAAAATAGGGCCCAGGTTAAAAAAGGAGAATCAGCACCTGGACCCATCAGAGTGAAGAACTCAGCAGCACTGTGATGTAATGCTCTATAAATGTGTCTTTATAGTGTCAGGAAGAAATCCAATGAAGAGTCATTAACGAGACACACACACGAACTGTGTTCTGTTTTCTGGAACCATCTGTCCATCACATTTTTATTGCAGGACAAAAATGCTGAATATTAATGTGGCGTACAACCTGAGTGTCGACCCATAACCCCCTCCCCGGTACATTCATAACAACACACACAAAATAATAAACACAAATAGAATCAACACACCTCACTATGAAACAAGTGTCCAGTGTAAAAACACACACAAACAAACACATTGTACAGCAGTGTTTCATTAAAAGATCTTACAGCTCTAAAACACACACACACACACCCCTAGTGAACGGAAGCTAACAGGTCACTGATTCAGCTCGAGCCACATTGCATTTTCTCCTTCAAGCACTTTGGAACCAGAAAACAGTTATTTAGTGTTAAATCTAAACATCGTGTCAGTATGATGTACCTTCATTCACAGCTTTTAGAAAAAGGAGAAAAAGCAGCATACTTTGGTACTCATCACTTAAAATAGCAAAATTTCCAGAGTAGCTTGTCTGAGCTAGAGTCACTCAGCTGAGATATTTGGGGGGGGGGGAACCCTCCACCCTAAAACCAAAATCTCCAGTTATCCGTAAATGTAGTGAGTTTTGCTCAGTTGGTGCTTCACTGCAGTTTAGTGAACATCGTGTTCATCACATTTCTCACCAAACAGCACGTCAGAGCAGCTCCTTCTCAGTTCATTATAAATGCACGTATCTGACTCAAAACTGTTTCGTTTCAGTTCATAGGACATCATTTAATATTTGCAGGGGAAAAAATAAATACATTTTTGACTCATCCCCAGCGGTTGGACAGTGATGGCAGTTGCTTTAGGATTTGCGTTTTCTTGGATCTCGGCCCAAGGATTACACACCGCATCAACATTTTGGTGGTTCATCACACAGCAAATTTCTCAGAGTTAATTTTCCAGTGTTCAGTAAAAGTGTTAAAATTAAGAGTTAAAATTACACTGCACCATGTTGATTTAACTCTACAGGAGTCATATATGTACTAGAGTTAGAGTGGTTGAGCGGTGTTTGATGCCCAACTCCCCCTCAGAGTTCTAAAAACCACGCCTCTCCAAAATGTTCTAACAATTTTTCCGCCTGCGAAGACGCCATTTTCTCCGCGTTGGAGTATATGGTAAGTCATGCTTGGTATTTCATTTTATGTCAATTTGTTCGTAATTTGTAACGTTTGTGAAGTCAAAATTATGTGAAGTAGTCAACTGGATAATTTGCAGTTGACTACGACGTATGTTAGTGACAACAAGTGAACCGAACAGATAGCAAAGATTGGCTAGTAACCTCGTGTTATTAGCTAGCTAACGGCATGCTAGTATTGGTTAACAGGTATATTAACTATAATGTAGTACTTTAGCAAACATGGAGATATTCGATGAATTTCATTGAAATGTGAAATAAGGAGCCAATAATGTTGTCAGAGCCTACACCGTTAGAGTTGTGTACTTTATTTCCCCCCTTTCTGCAGAATTGAATTGAAAGATTAGAGCAGCCAGTCTTTCATGAGTAGAGTGCTGGTGATGTTGAATCTGACTAAAGGTAATGTTCGTGAAATTCTTGTACACGTGGCTTGAATATTTCCTCTGACTGACTTAAAATGTCGGAGATTTTCAAGTGAAGCTTTCGTTTATGTTTGCTATTGTAAGAGTGAGTGAAATGGCGTGACGGCGCCAGAGGATAAACATATCTGGTTTGCCGTGAGGAAGTGTGCTACTTTTTGAATGGCTCAAACATAATGTCTCAGCAATGTTCCTTTTAATATGCTACAAAATCATCCATATAACGCTTCGTTTTTCTGTGTTTGCAGTACGACTGGAATATTATCTTTGGATTTTTGTGGTGCAGTTCCTAGCTTGGGTAAGACTTTACATTTACTATAAACTTTTCCACCAAATCAGTTCGGGGCTGGTGCTGGTTCACAACTCATTCAACTTGCGAGCTAGCTGAGAACCAGTTTGCTTTTCCATAGCTCGCGCCTCGCGGTGCTAAGGGAAGCCACGTCATTACATCGCTGTATACGTCAGTTACCTCGTTGTATACGTCATTACGTTGCTGTATACGTCAGTTACGTCGCTACGTTTGCATAAACCTTGGCGCGAATATCGAAGCAAAAACAACACGGAAGCAGCAGCAGCAACAATAATAATAATGGCTGACTTCGTGTTTGTACAGCTGCTGCTTCTCGTCGCTTAAAAATGGCGATCTTTCGCGGTCTTGTTATTGTTGTTGGTCTTAACAACTCCACCGCCCGCTGACGTAAGTGGTTCTTTCCTCTGGCCCAGCAGAGAGTTGGCCCCGATCTAGCCCTGGAACTGACTTGGTGGAAAAGAGGCATATATATATATATCTCCCCCCCCAAATGTAAGTAATGTCACTGAAGTGGGTTGACTTCTTTCAGAGAATGCTTGTGAAAGTTAAGTGCCGAGAAAAACAGAGATATGTGAAGATCACAGAGAGTGATGGGACCTATGACTACCAGCAGTTTCACCAAGCAGGTTAGCAATGCTTTCTGTCTGATCAATTGGTGCTGCTTTTGTAACATTACCTAAAGGTCCAGTGTGCAGTTTAAGTAGTTTATTTCCAAACTTTATGCTGCCCATTCACAAATTTGATCTTTTTCATGAATATTGGTCTGGTCTGGTCTGACTAGAGCATGTTTTGCAGCCAAAAATACTTATGATGTCAAGTCAAGAGTACTTAGTCAAATTCCCTTATATGATTTACATTACATAGAGGCTTTGAAATTGTCACACAAGACTCCAGATGTGCAGTTAGAACTAAGAACACTGACAGTAACACAAATATTTACCCAAATATACAAATGTACACCCCCCCATACACACACACAACCCTCCCACCCCTCCACACACACACACACACACACACACACACACACACACACACACACACAGTAAATACAGTAATCATCACTGACATCAATAATAAATAGACAGACATACATATAGACATGCAGGCTTCCAACAAGAAGAAGAAAGAAGTGGTGAGGTAGCTTGGTTGGTCATTTGGTAGAGGTAGATAGAAATGTGCAGTGTGCTGATTTTGGTGACAGTTGGTGAGGTAGTTGAAAAGTGAAGTGTGCATTAGGAAACGTGCAATAGGAATATGCAAAATGTAAAGTGCAAGTGGCATGGTTTTTTAATGTTCATGGCATTTTCTTCAGTGTGTTGATGAGCCTGATGGCTTGTGGAAAGAAGCTGTTGCCCAGTCTTGTTGTGTGGCACCGCATGCTGCGGTACAGCTTCCCAGACGGAAGGAGTGAGAACAGTTTATGTGCAGGATGTGACAGGTCCTTGATGTTCATAGCCCTCTTGGAACAGTGTGAGTTGTAAAGGTCCTGAATGGCTGGTTGGGGTGATCTGATGATCTTGTCTGCAGTCCTCACCACCTTCTGTAGTGCCTTCTTGTCCGCCACAGAGCAGCTGCCATGCCAGACAGAAAGGCTGCTGGTCAGGATGCTCTCTATGGGCACCCCTGTAGAAGGTGGTGAGTGCAGATGAGTCTATGACCGGTAATTAAAAATGGTGGATTTACATGGAGAGGACCTACCTATTCGTGTAGGTAAAGTGTAAATTTCCAATCCATAATGAAACTGTAGAAATTAATGGTGGTAGTAAATATTCATGAAAAAGATGAAATTTGTGAATGGGAAGCATAAATTCTGGAAATAAACTTCTAAAAAATAAATTACACACTTCGGGGGTGATGTGGTGCACTGTGCTAATGTACCGGGCCATGAACAGGCAACCTGCCCATGGGGACCCAGGTTTGAATCCAGTCAGGGTCATTTCCCAACCCTACCCCATCTCTCTCTCTGCTCTGTCAATAAAGGCAAAAAGCACTTGTATACATTCTGGTATTGCGCACACTACCTTCAATGGAGTTCAGACAACAAGCACAGTTGACCTCCTTTGTGTATGTGCAGTCATAGAGAAATTTGGTCTGCCTCACTTCACCAACATTGTTTACAAAGACTCCTCAGGAACAGAACTGGATGCAGACATCTTCTCCGAACTGTTGGAGAAGGGAAAGGAGTTGATAACGGCTGTTGTGAATGATGGTAATTGGTTTCACAGATATGAACTATTTCTATTGCATTCTACTGTATGTTGTATGTAACATAAATTGGTAGCATTTTTTATTAATGATGTAATTTAAATGGGCTTTAATTTAAAAGATTCAGAGGATATATCTTCTGAAGCATCATGCTCAGACGCCTCTACAGTTATTTTGGATGAGATTCCAAGCAAGATATCCAGACAGGATCAGACCGAAAGAGAAGTTGCCAAAAATGTAAGCAATTTTGTCAACTACAACTACTAATGAGTGTTGTATAGTGACCATTGTCACAAGTGGAACATATTTGGTTTCAATACTATGTTAAACTTTATTAACAGATGGTCAATCAAGTTCTTCTGAGAAAACCGGGGGGGGGGGGGGGGGAGGTTTTTCAGGAGTACCACAAAACAAAGTCACTGACTAGTGCAACAAGGAGACTGCTTGTCAACATCTTGGTTGCTGACATGGTGGAGGTGCATGGGTATGTATCAAGGGCTTTTAGTATCAAAATACCTTTTGATGTCCCTATAGCTACTTTTATATCTTGCACTCTTTTCTCTTTACTCTTCTTTCAGATGGATCCCTTCCCAGGCCATAAAGGTGAAATATGCGCAAGGCATTGTAGCCTTATTCCCATACCTGGAAGATCCATTGTCCAAGCATGGATATGTACGTTTTAGTATTGAAGACTAAATCACAGTTGTTGAATGTCAGTTCAGTATTTCTGGATACCTAATTTATACATTCATTCTCCCTGTAGGAACACTTTTATGATGCGGCATCAGGCTCCGGGTACATTTCGTGGCGTCTCAAGACGGTACAACGAAGTTTGGCTGATCACTCAAGGTCTCCTGTGGCAGTGGGTGAAAGCAGTGGTGGGCCAAAGGCTACAAGACTCTTGGCTACTACAATACAACAGTTGACTGGTCAGGAGTGTGAAGAGGCAATGTCTATGATGAATCATTCATCTGATGAAGCAGTAGTTCGAGAGAAAATGAAGGCCACTTTTGAACACCGACAGAAACTTGTCCATGATCCCGACACGTCCATGGATGTTCTTGACATCTTCCCAAGATTTCTTGACATTCCTGGCCTTGTGAGTAATTATGTATCTTAAATTAGTTTGGGGAAATAGAATCTATTTAGGTTTAAACACCTGGCTTTGCCCAATTTTAACTACTGTTGTGCTTTTATAGCAATGTTATTGCTTCAGAAACTGATTTCATTATTACTTACATTATGTGCTTGGTTTTTTGTTAGTGTGCATGTGTAACCTGTTTGGTAGAAGGATTGACCACCAAGGATTGACCACCAAGCATTGATTTATTATCTTTTGATATCAGATTGAGCAGGACTTCCTTGCGCTTTTTGGAGAGGAGACATCTGGGAAGTTCTTGGCCAAGTGGCCAACATTCTTCAGGCCTCACATCATTGAAGATGCCAAAGGGCTGGTGTCCACTGCACATGTCGAAGACCTTCTTTGTTCTGCTCAAGGAGATGGTGATCGTGGTAAGTTGAGTTAATTTGAGATTGTTGTCAGTCTGTCATGTCTTGTGTTGCACATGTTAATCATTACTTTTTTTGCTCTGTAGGATGGGACAGTGATATTGCTTCATTGTGCCTGCTGCTACATCTCATTCCACCAACGTCGAAGGGTCACAAGAAGGCTGCAAAAGTCAGTGCACTCCAGGCAGAGGACTACTTGGTGAAGTATATGCAGGTAATCTGTGCACTTCACTTCAAGTCTGTAGCAATCTACAGTACATTTTACAGCTGTAAATCTGGTGAGATTTATCTTTACATCTCTTTTATATAATAGTCTCCGATTCTGTAGCAGTTTGCATTCACAGTTTTTACATTGTGTGTGTGTGGTGTAGTGTATATGCTATGTAATTTTAACTGGAATATTTAGCCTTTCTATGTAGTAGTCAGGGATCCCAGCAGTAATTGAAAAAAATAGAGGAATGTAAGAAACTATCAGCAGGGGTCAAGGGAGCTGCCTGAAGCTGTTGAGATTTTAACATTTAAAGATGCTATAGAACCCACTTTTTACATAGATTTAACATAGAAAAGCAACAGAATTTAACAATAATGTGTATCTATTTGATGCCATATTTTGTAATCAATGAGATACAGTGCTCAGCGTAAATGAGTACACCCCCTTTGAAAAGTAACATTTTAAACAATATCTTAATGAACACAAACAATTTCCAAAATGTTGAAAAGACTAAGTTTAATATAACATCTGTTTAACTTATAACGTGAAAGTAAGGTTAATAATATAAACTTAGATTACACATTTTTCAGTTTTACTCAAATTAGGGTGGTGCAAAAATGAGTAGACCCCACAACAAAAACTACTACATCTCGTACTTTGTATGGCCTCCATGAGTTTTAATGACAGCACCAAGTCTTCTAGGCATGGAATGAACAAGTTGGCGACATTTTGCAACATCAATCTTTTTCCATTCTTCAACAACGACCTCTTTTAGTGACTGGATGCTGGATGGAGAGTGATGCTCAACTTGTCTCTTCAGAATTCCCCAAAGAAAATAATTTCTTTACACCACAAAGGTGAAGGCTACAAGAAGATCAGCAAAGCTTTACTTATCAGTCAGAATACTGTAGCAAAAGTGGTACAAAAATTTAAGAAAGATGGAACTGCAACCATCTCACAGAGACGTCCAGGTCATCCATGGAAATTAACACCTCGACAGGAGTGTCGTCTGATGAGAAGGGTTGAAGAAAATCGGCATGCAAGTTCACTGCAGTTATCTAAAGAAGTAGCAAGCCAAACTGGGGTGACTATTTCCTGTGACACAATACGGTGTACACTGCAGAGGAATGGCATGCATGGATGCCGTCCACGAAAGAAGCCTCTCCTAAAGCCCAGGCACAAAAAAGCCCGCCTAGAGCTTGCCAGGGCCCATGCTGACAAAGATGAAGACTACTGGGACTCTATACTCTGGAGTGATGAGACCAAGATAAAAGTTTTTGGAACTGATGGCTTCAAAACTGTATGGCATCGCAAAGGTGAGGAAAACAAAGAAAAATGCATGGTGCCCACAGTGAAACATGGTGGTGGCAGTGTCCTTATGTGGGGCTGCATGAGTGCTGCTGGTGTCAGGGAGCTGCATTTCATTGATGGCATCATGAATTCACAGATGTATTGCTCTATACTGAAAGAGAAGATGCTACCTTCACTCCGTGCCCTTGGTTGTTGTGCACTTTTCCAACATGACAATAATACTAAACACACATCTAAGGCCACTGTTGGATTTCTGAAGAAGAACAGGGTGAAAGTGATTCAGTGGCCAAGTATGTCTCCTGATCTGAACCCAATCGAACACCTATGGGGAATTCTGAAGAGACCAGTTGAGCATCCCTCTCCATCCAGTCACTAAAAGAGGTCATTGTTGAAGAATGGAAAAAGATTGATGTTGCAAAATGTCGCCAACTTGTTCATTCCATGCCTAGAAGACTTGGTGCTGTCATTAAAAATCATGGAGGCCATACAAAGTACTAGATGTAGTAGTTTTTGTTGTGGGGTCTACTCATTTTTGCACCACCCTAATTTGAGTAAAACTGAAAAATGTGTAATCTAAGTTTATATTATTAACCTTACTTTCATGTTATAAGTTAAACAGATGTTATATTAAACTTTGTCTTTTCAACATTTTGGAAATTGTTTGTGTTCATTGAGATATTGTTTAAAATGTTACTTTTCAAAGGGGGTATACTCACTTACGCTCAGCACTGCAAGTGGCAAAAAATAAAAATTAGACGAAAATGTAGCTTTGAAGAATATACTTGCCTAAATATTCCACTGATTTTGTTATAACAATAGTATCCATAGTTCATCTCATTTGTTTATTTTTTTGTTTCAAGTTAATGTTAAAACTAGTCTAATATAAGCCACATTAATTATTCAAAAATCATGAATATGAGCAGAAATCAATGATTCAGTAATATTAGATATATACAGTGGTGCTTGAAAGTTTGTGAACCCTTTAGAATTTTCTATATTTCTGCATAAATATGACCTAAAGCATCATCAGATTTTCACACAAGTCCTAAAAGTAGATAAAGAGAACCCAGTTAAACAAATGAGACATAAATATTATATTTGGTCATTTATTTATTGAGAAAAATGATCCAATATTACATATCTGTGAGTGGCAAAAGTATGTGAACCTCTAGGATTAGCAGTTAATTTGAAGGTGAAATTAGAGTCAGGTGTTTTCAATCAATGGGATGACAATCAGGTGTGAGGGGGCATCCTTGTTTTATTTAAAGAACAGAGATCTATCAAAGTCTGGTCTTCACAACACATGTTTGTGGAAGTGTATCATGGCACGAACAAAAGAGATTTCTGAGGACCTCAGAAAAAGCGTTGTTGATGCTCATCAGGCTGGAAAAGGTTACAAAACCATCTCTAAAGAGTTTGGATTCCACCAATCCACAATCAGACATTGTGTACAAATGGAGGAAATTCAAGACCATTGTTACCCTCCCCAGGAGTGGTTGACCAACAAAGATCACTCCAAGAGCAAGGCGTGTAATAGTTGGCAAGGTCACAAAGGACCGCACGGTAACTTCTAAGCAACTGAAGGCCTCTCTCACATTGGCTAATGTTAATGTTCATGAGTCCACCATCAGGAGGACACTGAACAACAATGGTGTGCATGGCAGGGTTGCAAGGAGAAATCCACTGCTCTCCAAAAAGAACATTGCTGCTCATCTGGTTTGCTAAAGATCACATAGACAAGCCAGAAGGCTATTGGAAAAATGTTTTGTGGATGGATGAGACCAAACTAGAACTTTTTGGTTTAAATGAGGAGTGTTATGTTTGGAGAAAGGAAAACACTGCATTCCAGCATAAGAACCTTATCCCATCTGTGAAACATGGTGGTGGTAGTATCATGGTTTGGGCCTGTTTTGCTGCATCTGGGCCAGGGCGGCTTACCATCATTGATGGAACAATTAATTCTGAATTATACCAGCAAATTCTAAAGGAAAATGTCAGGACATCTGTCCATGAACTGAATCTCAAGAAAAGGTGGGTCATGCAGCAAGACAACGACCCCAAGCACACAAGTCATTCTACCAAAAATGGTTAAAGAAGAATAAAGGTAATGTTTTGGAATGGCCAAGTCAAAGTCCTGGCCTTAATGCAATGGAAATGTTGTGGAAGGACCTGAAGCGAGCAGTTCATGTGAGGAAACCCACCAACATTCCAGAGTTGAAGCTGTTCTGTATGGAGGAATGGGCTAAAATTCCTCCAAGCCGGTGTGCAGGACTGATCAACAGTTACCAGAAATGTGTAGTTGCAATTATTGCTGTACAAGGGGGTCACACCAGATATTGAAAGCAAAGGTTCACATACTTTTGCCACTCACAGATATGTAATATTGGATCATTTTCCTCAATAAATAAATGACCAAGTATTATAATTTTGTCTCATTTGTTTAACTGGGTTCTCAGTATCTAGTTTTAGGCCTTGTGTGAAAATCTGATGATGTTTTAGGTCATATTTATGCAGAAATATAGAAAATTCTAAAGGGTTCACAAACTTTCAAGCACCACTGTACATATGTACAGCAAATACTGGAGATATTTGATTTAAACCTTTCTCTTTTTGAAAGGTTTCACTGCAAAGGAATTTAATGCTCTTTTCTGGGGTGCATCTTTCCTCCAGTTTTCTCTGCTTTTGTTTCTCTGATCTTTCCTTCTGCTTTTCTGATGTTCCTGCAGTGCTCTGAATTAAGTTCAACACATTAGAATTAAATTAAGTTCAACGCATTAGAAACAAAAGCACGAACGGAGTTAAAACATGTTTTCTAGCAAATGGGTGCAGCCATATTGTTTTCTCATTCTATCGCGTACAATCTTGTGGTATTTACATCAATTTAACTTCCGAGTGTTCCCGAATGTCAACGAGAACAAACGAAGCCGACGAAAACATCGCTAAACAAGCAAACCAAATCAGAACGTATTCTGCTGGTCATTTTAAACATATTTTTAATGGATATACAAGAGATAAAAAAAAACACTTTCGCTAGAAAATAGCGGAATTCCGCTAAATAGTGGACGTCTGGGATCCCTGAGTAGTACAAGACAACTGTATATTAAGATACTGTCCTCTGTTAATCATGCAATTATTTCTACTCATCCTTTATCATTGTCCCATCTGTACATTTTGCTCTTATAACTTAGTTGTACATAATCTGTTTATAACTACTGCCCACCATGTTTTCTTTGTATATATTGTGCACATATCTATATTCATCTTTACTTTTCTGCATCTGTGAATAACTGCATTTAACCTGTACATACTAATCATTCTGTACATATCTCACTTCTGCTATTTTCACATCTGATTAGATACTACTTTTTGTTACTTAGTTTTCATACATGTGGTAATATCAAAGTTTAATCTAAGCTAATGTACATCTAAAAAAAGTTGTAAATGCAAGTGTTACATCAAGTATATTGCATGATATTGGAAGCAGTTGTCCTGCAATTCATGTGGGGTTGATCTATTGTTTTGAACCCACTCCTAGTAAGGGGAGTGCTTTGTCAGATTGAGTTCAGTAGGGAAAAGGGGAGAAAAGGGATTGCAGTTGTACTCATGTTTTTAAAATATCTCCATACAAATAACATGATGTTTATACCATTTTCTGTTTTCGTTTACTTTATAGATTGGTACAAGCATGCAGATTTTCCTGTCCAGATTGGAACCATCGCAGCCATTCATGCTCTGCATCGGGGAACAGAAGAATAAGATCCACAAGTTCTACATAATCATTGACAGTCAGGCAGTACCATGCAGAGCACAAACATCAGTAGCTGCATTTGACGAACTGTTCAAGGCCCACTTTGTTTTCGGAACATCATATTGTGAGGCACTTGATGGTTTTTACAGTTTCATTCAAACGGCAGTATACAATATTGATGTGGGCAAGACAAAAGAAAAACCAAGAGTCCGGGAACTGAGGGCCAGATATCTCAATGTGAAAAAGTAATTTGCCATAATAAGGGTCATAAATTGTATGATTTATGTTCACTTGTTTTATTTGCAAAACATTGCATTCAAACTCTTATCTGATTTGCCGTCATTTAAAATTTCATCATGGCCTTTATCCAGGAAAATATTTGCGTTTGAGTTGTGCAGAAACTGGACGTTCATCAGTATTTGGAACTTATTCTGGATTTAAAAAACATTTAGTTCGGACTCATGGAAATTTGGTTCCTTGTAATGAACATGAAGGAGATGGAGGGAGTACGGAGGGTGCGTCACAAGGTGGATGGGATCATACTGCCTTTGAGGCTTTAGAGAGTAGCAATGCTGAAACTGAAGGACAGGCAATGGAGAGCTCTTCTGTTTGTGAAATTAATTTGGATGATATGTGTGGGTCTTTGGTTGCACAGTTACAAGCTAACATGGTAGGTCAGAGTTCAGTTCAAGTAGCAGTTGAAACAATTGAAGAATTAGTCGATGGCATACAAACCCAGGCAAAGGAGGCAGTTCTTAGTAATATTCCATCAGAGCTTCGTGAGACTGTTGAGCGATGTTTCCGTTCCATTGAAAATCCACTGATTAAATTTAATACGCTAGCTAAACGCCGGAGATACTATGAAGAGAAGTGGCAAATTGTACAACCAGTGGAACATGTTCTAGGTGTTAGATTTGATGTTAGACGTGACAGGAAAACTGGACTGTACAGCCAGGTTCCTGTTACAGATAAGTTTGTGTATGTCCCAGTCCTTGAAACGATCAGGACAATGTTTAACAACAAAGAAATATTAGAGGCTTTTCATCAGACAAAAGAAAACAAAAAGTTTTTTATGAAGACATTTGTGATGGTGAATATGTTAGGACTAACAGATTGTTTTCCTGTGAAAAAAATGCGTTACAACCAGGGCTTTGAACCGGAATTTTTTTCCTATTGGTTCGTTCCGAACAGAAACGGAATTTTAACGTTTCCGGTTTTGGGTTCCACCATTAAATAGACGTTCCCGAACCGGTTAGAACAAAAAAATTTCGTTCCCAGAACGGTTAATTACGTTCCCTGTCAGCTGTTTAACAAATGGCTATAAAATTATGTCTCTGTCTCATCCAGCTTAAGCCAAATGTAGGCTAATTCTATTACAACCTTCATTAAATAAGACAAGAAATAATTCAAAACAATTATTATTTCAAATGTTGGTGATTTGGATTCTCAGTATGTCTTCCCAGCTACACAAACAGAAAAAGTGCCAAAAATGAAAGATAATTCGTTTAGTGTGTTACCAAAGGCTAGTCAGGCCCTATAGAGGGCTACCGCATGACGTCACCGCGCCGCGAGGTTTTGTTAGGCGCCATATTGGAAGACCAAGTACACATCTATGCACATACATAAAACAAACTACACCTGAAATGTAGCCAGGGCCGGTTCTGCCCTAATCTGGACCCGGGTGCAACATCGCGCAACCCCCCCCCCAAAAAAAAACACCAGTCTAAATCAGGACAACCATCACATAACTATAACTATAAACATTTTAGATCAACTATTTTAACTAAATGGGCTATAATAAATAAGCCTGCAGGCAGCCACGGCGGGCTGCCTCAGAAAAGTAACCATTTGTCCTACCTTAAAACTCGTTTTGCATTTTCTGCCTCCTTTTTTGTATTTTCGACCCTCTGTTTATTTTCTTTCCTTTTCTGAAAACCCGATTTGTGTCCAGACATTTTGTTCTGCTACCAACGAACTAACTCGTCAGGTCTCGTCTCTCGAGCGCGCGATGATTCCCATGGGAAGGGCAACAATTGATACATTTTTACAAACAGCCAATAGGGAGGTTGCATCGTTCAGACTCTTCTTTGCTCAGACACTCAGTAATGCAATTACTCACTAGTAGTCCACCTTCCCGCTCTCTCCATTCAGTCAGCGAACGTCACACAGGAAGTGAACCCCAGCGGGTCATAGAAACTTGCGCAGGAGAAGAATGACTATTTGTAGGCTACAGAAACTTTGAGGAACGAAATAAAAACCGGTATTAACCGGTTACCATTATTTTTAATAAGCGTTTCTGTTCCGGAACATAAAAAATAATAAAGTTTCTGGTTTTGTTTCTGTTCCATGTGAAATAGAAAAAGTTCCCGGTTTTCGTTTTCGTTCCTTGAACCGGTTCAAAGCCCTGGTTACAACTTCAACTTTACTATGATGATTTTGAGACGGCTAATCCCCTGGGGTCCAGAAAAGGGATTCACAAGCTTGGGTGTATTTATTTTATTTTAAGGAATCTTCCTCCAAAATTCAACTCTGTTGTAATTAACATTCAACTAGTTTTGCTTTTTCACACGTCTGACATTAAGAAGTATGGTTTTGATGTTATTTTGAAGCCTCTTGTGGACGACTTAAAATGTTTGGAAAGGGATGGTGTGTCTACTCCTGTATCTGAAAACCCATTACGAGGGAGTGTTGTTCAGATCACAGGAGACAATCTTGCACTTCATGGTCTGTTTGGATTCGTTGAATCATTCAGTGCCACATACCGTTGCCGGTTTTGCTTAGCGGATAGGGATGCACTGCAGAGTATTGTTTCAGAGGATCAGCCTGATATTGTTTTTCAGTCTAAAGAACTTCATTCCCAGCACTGCAGTACTTTACAGGACAATCCAGAGATGTCATCAGCTTTTGGTGTGAAAAGAGCTTGCTTGTTAAACACACTAGAGTATTACCACACTTGTGATAACTTTGCTGTGGACATAATGCATGACTTATTGGAAGGTGTGGCCCAGTATGAACTGAAACTTGTTTACCAGCACTTAGTTGATACAAAGACAATTACGGTGAATGATTTGTGTGAACGGATTGTCGCTTTCAACTATGGGTACATTGAAAGAAAAAATCGTCCAACTGCTTTGAAGATGGATGACAGTAAAGACCTTGGTTTAAATGCGAGTCAGGCATGGTGTTTGTTGCGCAACACACCACTCATTTTTGGAGATCTCTTTGAAAACAATGATTCTGTATGGCACTTGCTTTTACTTTTGTTACAAATTGTATATATTGTTTTTTCTCCTCGTATAACAGAAGGTATGGTTTGTTTTCTTAAACATTTGATTACAGATCACCACAACCTTTTCAAGACCATATTCCCAACCAAAAGACTGATACCCAAGCACCACTTTTTAGTGCATTACCCGAGCTGTATAAGGAAAATAGGCCCCATTCTTCATGTTTGGTGTATGCGGTTTGAAGCGAAGCACAATTTTTTCAAGCGCTCTGTTAAGAACTTTAAAAATGTTACTAAAACTATGGTGAATGCACATCAATCACACATAGCCTTTTATTGGGAAACTTTTAATTTTGAAAGGTTTGAGCATGGACCGACTCATATTGAAATGGTGTCTAATTTGGAGGGACGTGATGTGATATGTCAGTCTCTCAAGCTTAGTCCAAATTATGATGCTCAAACAACTAGCTGGGTAAAATATTTTGGTACTGAGTATCATGCTGGATTATTTGTTTGTTGTGGTTTACAGTCTGAGATGACTTTATTTAAAAAAATTATCAATGTTATTTTGAAGGATGGCTGTGCATATCTTGTACTGTGCAAAGTGGTAACTTTGGGGTTTGATGACCTTTTAAGTGCATTTTGTATAGAAGAAAATCTTTGCCCTTTTCACATTGTTAGTGTTGAAGGGTTGTTTCATTATAAACCTTTTGATAAACAGTGTCCTTTAATTCTGATGGAAAAGTCTATATTGTACTTCACTGCCACCTTTGCTAAAGTCCTGGTAAAATGTATGCCACTGGTTGAAGTTCTAACTTCAATAAAAATCTTTATTGAGGACATTTCACTTTGTAAGACCCTTGTTTATTATGGTGGGTAATGTGAAGTTTTACAACATGCTAAAAAGTCATTACATGCATTGAATGTAAGTTTGTCAGTATGGATCCATTCATTCAATGACAACACTAACTGGAGTAAAATTAACACTCCTCTAGATTTAAAAATTAACTCCATACACTACTGCATGAAGAAACTAACTCTATCTGGTGTTGTGGAGAGTTAATTATTAACTCTAATTGGAGTCATTTTAACACTGAATCAGAGTTGTATAACCAACACTTTGGCGAGTGTTAAATTAACACTATAAAGATTGGGACAAAATAAACACTGGCATAGTGTTGAAATTGACACTCAGAGTTGATTTTAACACTATAGAATTTGCTGTGCAGTTAAAAAGAAACTCCAGAAGGCTTTGAACCGAATAAACTCTTCGGCTTTGTGACACGGCCGCGGCGGATGTGACGTCATTTCATCCCTCTGAGGTCCACACGGATCACGACAGCTTCACTCGGATAGAATCTGAACAGCTGGAAAATGATACACGCTTCCTGACGCTCCGCTCGTCGGACTCTGTGATCAGTGTGAAAGGTGATGAGTCGCGCAGGGACGGGCAATACAGCAACACGAGAACATCACAATACTTTTCACACGATACACAAAATTAAATATAAAAAAGTATTTCACACGGAACAAGAGGAAGGATCATCCAATCAGCGACAGTGTGTTATGGTGTGTGTCGCAGACGGACCACCAGCACTCTCAGAACCCTCATGTCGTTCATCGTGATATTAATAACACTGTCGTATCGCCCATCTCTGCACTTCCCATTTGTAATTCACACCCTGGAACAGAAAGGGAGTTTTATTTGAGGAACTACGCATTAGAGCTGAAGAAAGGTCTTGCTCTGCAACGCCACCATTTATGTTCTTTGATTGTTGCTCTGAAGCTCCAGTGCTCCGTTTGTGTTCTGATAAATCATGACGTTTACATGCTCCAAAAATAAGCCATTAGTCCTGGTCACATGAACACAAGTTCACCGGTGTGTGTTTTTATAAATGAGGCATGTTCCGTGATTGAAACGTGGAGCGATAGAATGTCGCCGTGCTATTTTATCATCCATGTGCCGAAGCCCAGCTACACATCGTCCATCAGTGGACTAATGAGCTCTCTCAGGGAAGAACGGTCACGGAGACAAAGACACCGAGCTGTGCTCACTCTCACAGTGTCCCGGTCAAACCCTCTCAATAACAGCAGCACATTCAACTCAAGTAAAGACACTTCATCACCGGATACACAGTTTCACCTTTGAGAAGGTGATAAAGGGAGATTGGGTTAAAAAAAAAAGAGGAATTAGTGTTAGTCATAAAAAATAAAAATCACAATAGCAATTAGTTATGCTTTGCGACAATGTTCATTGTTAAAAGCGCTATACAAATAAACTTGACTTAAAGAGATTAAAAAATAAAAACTAGAGGAAAATGTTAATCAAATCTCAGACCAAAGTCATGCAAGAAAATGTAAAATCATCATCATCATTAACACTACTCGGCTTAATATCTAGAAATAGAAAGTGAAAAGTAGTAAAGCGCATCAACAACAAAAACTCTTCCATTAAAAACCCTTCGATTCCCAACTGATCAGGAGGCCGAGCAGTTTCAGAAACATTTACTTTGCAGATCGAAAGATTCGACTCCGTGTTTAATCACCGTGGAAGATGAAAGCGCTTTTAAACTGAACCCTGTTTATCTGATTACATGAAAGGAGAGAGGAAAGGACGGATGACAACATTCCCCCTTTCCTCGCTCACATCCATCTTTAAGATGAGGTGAAGGAGCTCTGGGTTCTCCACACAGCAAAAGGGTTAAAAATAAAAGAGAGATGAACTCCAGCAGTCAGTCAGCAGCATGTCGGGTCACAGCTTGCGGAGGAACAGGAAGTGTCTCACAGCAGAGCAGCGAGAGGAGAGTTTAAGGCAGGAGTCACACCAGGGGCGATTCTAGCATCTGATTTTTGGGGGTGCTTAGCCCCCAGAGCTGACAGAGGCACCTGGCTTGAACGACAGTGTTTCCACGTTTATTCCGCATTTAGACAGACTTAACTAGACAAGAAGACTAGACTAGACAATTCTGCAATGTTTTAACAGAAGCTGACCCAATAAACTATGATATCTACACATTTACAACCACTGACACAAATATTTACGTTATATTTTTAACAAGACCTACTACTGCATTTGTAATGTTGGAGCTATTCATTTTGAACAGTGGTAATTGTTAATTAATGTGTTATTGTGTATTGTGTAATAATAGTGTCAGGGCCGGAGTGGGCCCTGTTTTCAGTCCGGGAATTTAATTCACATTCAGGCCACTTTGTGGGTACTCAGCAACCGGCAGATAAAGCGTGAGGGCGCATTAGGCAACTCAAAAATGGTTAAATGAAATGTAGGCTAAAGCAAGTGTTCGATTCTGCTTAGCATACTGGCATACGCATACACCTCTTCTAAGTTATATATTTAACAACAATTATTTAACATCAAATATGACTTCTAGGCCTATGTGTTCATAACCACAATGTGCGCACGCCAAATGCACGGTGTGACAGCGAGATGAAATAGGCTGGATGAGGAAATAACACGCAACAGCACATTTGGGACCTGTTCATCTAAAATTGTTAATAATGTAAAGCAATGTCCGGTTCTTCTTAGAATTAAGACATACACCACATCTATGGCGGCACGGTGGTGTAGTGGTTAGCACTGTCGCCTCACAGCAAGAAGGTCCTGGGTTCGAGCCCCGGGGCCGGCGAGGGCCTTTCTGTGTGGAGTTTGCATGTTCTCCCCGTGTCCGCGTGGGTTTCCTCCGGGTGCTCCGGTTTCCCCCACAGTCCAAAGACATGCAGGTTAGGTTAACTGGTGACTCTAAATTGACCGTAGGTGTGAATGTGAGTGTGAATGGTTGTCTGTGTCTATGTGTCAGCCCTGTGATGACCTGGCGACTTGTCCAGGGTGTACCCCGCCTCTCACCCATAGTCAGCTGGGATAGGCTCCAGCTTGCCTGCGCCCCTTTAGAAGGATAAAGCGGCTACAGATAATGAGATGAGATGAGACCACATCTATACCGTGTAAATTGCGAGATTTCACATGACATCAAAAAGCTGAATTGACATCGCAAATTATCGACACATTATAGGCCTAGCATAGACTGATAAAATCGACAAACAGGGTTATCATACTCCATATCTTTCGTAAACTACCAGCTGGTCTTGAGAACATATCTGTCAATTTGGCACATTTTGCTGCCACCCTCCTTCCTTTTTTTAAGCTTCGCCCTTTCGGTTCCACCTGGCCTCTTTCTGCCCTCCGTCACTGACGCGCGCTGTTTCGCGCCAATGTTGTTTAAGTTCCCCGCAATACAGAGGAGGAGTCTTGGACCAAACCAACTGCAATAGAGGGGAGGGGAGAATTTCCTTATTTGGTAGCGCCTATTTAATCTGCTGCGATGCTGTCGGCGTCTGGGCTGCCATGTGAAAATGCAGAGTGCAGTTGAATTGATGATTAATGCAAGAATAAGATCAGTGACCAAAATTAGTGAAAATTATTTTCCCCATGCTCCAAGCAGGCCATCATTGATGGTTTGGGCCGGGGATGGTCCCGGCTAAATATAGGGCCACCCCGGCATTGAATAGTGTGTATTATTATGATTTTACATTAGTTTACATTAGTAAACGCTATGTTACATTAAATAAAATTGACTAACACACGGTGGTCTAGCACCGTAGCACTTGTACAGCTCTGCACAAAAGTATCTCGATATGGATGATAAATGTCGTTTTTATCATTCTGTTCATAGACCAGGGAACATCAATATTGCATTATGCATATTATTGTGTTGTGTTTAACAATTGTAACTCCAGTCCGTACCTTCACATCTCGCTATGCCAGTAATACTCAGGTGCTATTCGAGTTCCTCATCGGCGTGGAATCCAGTTAAAAAAAACACCATGTCGTAGCAAGCACTCGCGCGGACAGGCAACCCAATCAGAGGGGACGCAAGGAGGAGAGGGATTTTACTGCTCATAGAACTATTACGTAACAGGTGAATTCAAGAACACACACACGCCCGCGCTGCCGCGCACACATTCATTGCGCAGTGCGCAAGGGCACTTATTTCTGAAAATTACGTCCAAAAGCAGTGTTTTTGAGGGTGCTGAGCTAGGGGGTGCTGAGCTCGTTTTTGGGGGTGCTTGAGCACCCCCAAAAATAGGCTAAACACGCCCCTGAGTCACACACTGGCTGATTAAACTGGCGTTAGTGTTATCTGGGCTGGAGGCGAGTGCCCAGGCCTCTCCGTGCCTGTGTGAACTGCCTCTGCTGTGCGAGGAAGGACTGAGCGTGAACAGGAACACCAGAGCGCTCACTCGCCACCTTCTGATGGAGAGCCATTCCCTACAACACAGCCAGGAGGCAGGGATTAATTAAGAGCAGGAATCAATCGTGCCGAGTCATTCAGTTCCTGGAAAATAATCAGCAACATGATGGTATGATGCAGAGTTACTGTTACTACTGCGACAAAGCAAACCCTCGAGTATTTTATTCCCTTTACAGAAATCCACCAAAATGTACCATTTTCTATCACTTTTTTATTTAATCTTTTTATAGTTACATTCAGGCGGCACGGTGGTGTAGTGGTTAGCGCTGTCGCCTCACAGCAAGAAGGTCCTGGGTTCGAGCCCCGGGGCCGGCGAGGGCCTTTCTGTGTGGAGTTTGCATGTTCTCCCCGTGTCCGCGTGGGTTTCCTCCGGGTGCTCCGGTTTCCCCCACAGTCCAAAGACATGCAGGTTAGGTTAACTGGTGACTCTAAATTGACCGTAGGTGTGAATGTGAGTGTGAATGGTTGTCTGTGTCTATGTGTCAGCCCTGTGATGACCTGGCGACTTGTCCAGGGTGTACCCCGCCTTTCGCCCGTAGTCAGCTGGGATAGGCTCCAGCTTGCCTGCGACCCTGTAGAAGGATAAAGCGGCTAGAGATAATGAGATGAGATGAGTTACATTCAAATGGTGAACATCCACAAAACATGTTATACTTATCCTGTACGCTACTGCAGCTATAAACAGTCGTTCCCTCACCAGCCTCTCTTTCCTCTCTCTTCAAGCGAGACGGCCTTTCGATTTCATAAAACCAGTGAAATTTAGTTCCCTCTGAAATTGTGATACGTTTATTTCTGCAATATCTCACAAAATATCAGGCCATTCTGTGGCTGGGAAGTGATTTTAATTTGAGGGGATTAAAGCAAATAATGTGCATGAAGTCACACAGTCAAGCAGACAGAGGAAGTCCGTGTGTGTGCGCATGCGCAGGTTTCCCTTTGAGCGTGCGCTGACAGTTCCATCATTCTGTCGTTAAACGAACAGCTGATCACACCGAGGTGCTCGCTGAGCGCCAATATTTATTAGTTTGGTCCTGCATTTCCTTTCCTTTGTATAGAACATAACATCTTTTCTTCTCGCTTTCTTTCCGTTACTGTAGTCGCTCTTTCACGTTTCATTCCCACACTCACGTCCTCCATTTTTCTCTCCTGTTTCAAAGTTTTATCCCACAATGCCTTGCGTGAACGGGGAAAGCCCACCACGTGATGTGATGCATGACGTAGTATGTTGTATTGGGTCATGGTGAAGCAGGAAAAAAAATGGCAGAAAATTTAAAGCCACATGACTCTAAACTCATTAAATTGTTCCATTTAAAAAAGAAAAAAAAACGAATAAAATTGGAAGTCTGTGTTTCGAATTCAGTAGCTTTTGGTCCACTAAACAAAAATAATTGGGTGTCGGGAAAATTTTTTATGACCTATAGTTGAAAAATCTGAAAGGCGGTTCAGCTTTAAAGGTTATAAAGACAAAAAAAAAAAGTTATAGCGTTCCCTCTAACTGTTGTTACAGAGTGCTGACGCTAAAGACTCCTTCCATAAATGTTCAACAAACATCTCCTGACTTGAAGAAAACGTCACTGTCAACCACAACACGAGTTTTCAAACCTGCTGATGTAGAGCGTCCAGTACACATATATTGCTGCTAGTTACTATGGAAATGATAACTCAAGGGGGGGGGAGCAAAGCCCACACCCACAGACTGTCTGTGCTGCCACAGGCGTGTGATCTGTACAGAATGATGACTCTGATACATCTGAAGAGCCAAATCTGAGTGTCTGAGCCACAAGTGTGAAAAACCGCAGATGTGCTGATGGACTCTGAACAGTGAATCAGAGCAAAAGAAAACGAGTTTCATGACGAAGAGAAACTTCATCGAGTTCAAGGTCCAAAGCTGTAATGATGGGATTAAAGTAATAATACTGTTAGAGATCAGACTGAGATTTCTTACCATGTTGTACCAGGCGCTGATTATGAGCTTCTCCTCCTGATCATGTCTGGATCGGCTCTTCTCAAAATCATGCTACACACACACACACACACACACTATAAAAGCCTTGTCAGTCAGTCAATGTCAAGTTCATGAACACGGATATGAAGTGAAATGTTCTTTAAATTTGTTTGTTAAACATGTTAAAAGGCAGATTCCTAAAACATTCCTTCAAGTGGAGTTTAAACCTGATCACTGTCACACCATCAACAAAAAGGTTCTTCAATCCAGGGTTCCTACACATTTTCAAATTTAAAATTCCAGACTTTTTCCATACTCAAATTCTCAGGTTTAGAGACTTCAGCGAACAAACAACTACTCATATATTTAATAGAATTACTTGAAAATCAAACAGGTACTCACATTATGACATACCACCAAAATGCATACCATATTTAGCTTGGCCTAAAATTTGTATCAGTGCCCTGTTTTTGTCATAAATATATATACACATTACACAAAATACAGGATGCCACTCTGACGCACACGTATCTGATGCACACTTCAAGACATTAGAACACAGGTGTGTGAAGATGTCAAGCACATACAGGATGTCCCGAAAAAAAATGTATATACACTTTTAATCACTGTAAAGTACTGTACGTGTTTATGAAAATCCATGTAATTTTCAAAGAGTAATAGAATTTACAGACATTTTATTATTTAGTCACCACCTGTTCTCAAACTGACATCCATTCTGGTCCAGTCACGGCTGACAATGAAAATCACATTCAATCCTCTTGGTATTTTTGGACATTCACTTTCAGTGACTGTTGCAGGTCTCATAGCGTAGACTATAAACATCAGTTAGAGGCAGTGATAAAACAATAAAAAGTGATGTCTGTAAATTCTATTACACCTTGAAAATGAAATGAATTTTAATAAACACCTACTTCACAATGATTCAAAGTGTGTATACATTTTTTCGGGACACCCTGTATGTTGTGCGCACGCAGAAGTTTACTGAAGCTTCTAATTTGAAAACCGTCATTATGGCATTTTTTGTATTTACTATTGTGTTTTATGAAGGCCCTGTGTTAGTTCCACTGTAGATCACATTTTGTCCACATACCAAGAGATGGCAGACGTGGCCGAGACGTGGCCACCCTAACCAGTATGTAATGGCTGCAGTGCCCTTGAGCAAGGCATTTAACCCCACATTGCTCCAGGTTGTAACCATGTTGAACCCTGTAATAACTGTAAGTGGCTTTTGATAAAAAGAGACAACTAAATGTAATGTAATGTGTGTTTGGCTTATGGCCAAACCACTCTGACAACGCCTAATGTAATTATAATAATAATGTAATAACAGCATTGTTCAGTTAACAGAATGAGGACTTCAGGCTCCTCTAGTTGCAGGTTTACCACTACCTCTAGCTTTACTTAGCCAGGTTTGCCACTTATCCACCTTTTTTGTAATACATCCCAGGAAAATATTGAATAAAACACAAACTGAGCTCTGATAATCACATAAAGGAACTTTGTTGACATTTATTTTTCAACCTCTGATCATGAGCACAATTTTCTTGCATAAAAGTCAAAATTCTGTCACTTACAATGAAAAATAATCTCCGTTGCAGTCAACACTGAGTGAAGGAACTAGAGATGGAGCAGAATCCTCACAATAATCTTTCATAAGAAAACATGATAACACACATTCACTCATGCACTCACAGATGTGTCACTTACAATGGAAAATAATCTCTGTAGCACTGAAAACTGAGTGATGGAACTGGAGATGGAGCAGAATCCTCACAATAATCTTTCATAAGAAAACATGCTAACAGACATATTTACACATGCACTCACAAACATACTTAAATCACACTAAATACTCAGCTCTTTATTACATTGGTTTTCTTTTCAATTTCTTTGTCACATTTCTCTAATTCCTTCTCTTTTTCTCTCGCTGCTTGTCTGAAGGCATTAGATTTGCTCAGGGTGGACATGTCCTCAGTGGCTTCTGCTTCCACTGCCAACTCATCTGCAGATGTGAGAAGTGCTTTTATGTTAGCCTGAATCTTCTTTCTTTTTCTCTTCAATTGGTCCAGTTCATCCTGCGCTGCCTTTCTTTTCAGTGCTTGTTGTCCATGCTCCTCCTTCTTTTCATCATTAAGGAATGCATGGTAGCGTTGCCTTGCACATGATGCAGAATGTAGAAGTTCCTTTGTCATAGTCACATTACCTACCCCACCCACATAATGGAGGTGGTCTACTATGACCCTCTGAGCCACCACTGTTCTTTCCCTCATATTTGTGAAAACAATGTTCTTATTTATGGAAAATCCTCTTTCTACTGAGGCCTGACCGTGGGAGAGGAGGAGAACTTTCTGAGCAAGAGTCCACAGATCTTTCATTCCCGGCTCCTTGGAGAGCAGTGCATGAAAAAACGTGTCCAATCTGGAGTAGGCACCAGTGGGCCACTGTATGGCATCATCATTCGTTTTGCAGACAACCACAAAATCCTTGAACTGATGAAGGATCTGGTCACACTGGTTCTCTCGGACGTGTCCAGCACTGGAGATTACATGTAGGCACTGCCTCAGTTGCTTTTCACAAATGTCAGGCTTTTCTCTTATCTTCTGTGGATCTAGCCATGCAAGGTTTCTTACCAGTGTGTACCTTAGAGGGCACTTCTCCAGTAGCTTCGTCACTGCTGTGACGAGGAAGTCTTTAGTTTCTTTTCTGACCAAAAAGACATCTCGCTCAGAAACTTTTTTTCTAATCTTCATGTCTTTCAGTTGTTTGCATACCTGCCAACCTTGGAAAAAAATTGAGTAGCAACTTATCGTGGCGGTGCAGCGCAGCATGGCGTGAGGTCAGGCACATTTGCTGATCAGTATTGATTGTAATGAGTGAGCATGTGAACAATGTATTACTAAGCACAGAGTTCCCACTCACCACCATATCCAGTTATTCAACATACAAGTAGACTATGAAGTAAACAAGAACTCTTAATGAAAAGGCATGAATATATTTCCAATGCTTTCACCAAGACATTTGGCACAAGGCAACTGTGCCCAAAAATATGTCCTTTATACAGACCTTAAACTTAAAGATAAGGGATAAATGTACTGCCTTTGGCATATTGTGTCTTAAATACATTGGGAATTATAAATAAAGAATCCCAAATAGCATGCCCTTTTGACATTTAGCATTATATTGTATAGATAACAGAAAAACCAAAGGGCTATAGCCTATGTCTTTTAAAACAGACGCCGGCAGTCTGCAAAATACACACACACACAATCCTTTTTTCATAAATTTAGTTTTGACCGTAAAAGAGATTCTGTTGCTCCTCACTACACTTTGAACTCGGCTACACTAAACATCGAAAGTGAATATTCCAGAGTACCTATATAAATATATTTTTTTCAATATTAATATTTAGTAAATGCAAACTGATAACGACACTTACAGAAAAACTTACTGAAAATAAATTATAGGCTACTCTGGCCTATCCAATAACATAGCCTTTATAATATTCACTGACCTGGCCTAATTTGGAAAAAATAATGGCCTATGTATATAAATGCAAGCATTTCTATGTTAGCAATATTATTACCTGTATTTCCTTGATGGCTAATGTCAAAATCATAATTGCACACTGTGCAAAACGCATGATTAGGCAGTTTAGGGGGCGGAGGCATGGCCACTGATCTTGATACTTCGTTAGGAACTTCTGAGGGGCATTGACTCGCTTCTTTTTAGACTTGCTAACCTCTCTCTCTCTCTGTCAGTATCCTCATCTGACGTCATGTGTATTATTAACTGCAAGGCACGCGCATACACAAAACACACATCATCCACCACACGCACTTACGTGAAAACACTTCGTGCGCTGCTCACTGAATCTCACATGCACGAGTAGCCGAGTTCAGAAGATTTTAACGCGTCTATCGGTCGACTGGATGGAAACGTCAGTACACTGTAAAAAAAAATCCGTTGTTTTTACGGAAAAATACTGGCAGCTGTGGTTGCCAGAATAACCCTGTTAAAAATACAGTGAAATGTAAACAACATTACAGAATAACTTGTACATTTCACTGGGATTCCATGTACAATTAATGATAACTAAATGTAAATTTTACAGGTATTCAACGTACAATAATCAATACATAACTGTTAATATTACGGATATTCATTGTACAATAAAAAAGCATCTAGGAATGAATTGCGAGTGTTCTTGATTATTGGTTTTTGTGGCTCCAAAATGATGGTTACAAGCAATGATCTACTAGACAGATATTTTATTTGATTTAGAGTTTTACGAAATGTGCCGGAGAGCCTCTACTGACATTTTTTAAATTTTTTTAACAGGGCAATGATGTAATTTTAACTATCACATTCTGTTTTAGTATTACAGTCTGTCTGTGTTTAAACTACAACAATTTGTAAATTCTCCAAAAAATATGATCAATTCAACATATTCTTACTGTTAAATTAACAGTGGTATTTGGTTAGGAGTTTTACAGTATATTGATGTAAATTACATGCTGCTTCATTGTTTTTGTATTTACAGTTTTTTTATGTCATGATTTTACATAAATTCACTGTTAATTCTACGGACATTTTTTACAGTGTAGGCTACTACATTTTCACTTTAGGCTATGCAATATTTTTTGGATTGAGAAGCCTGGGTCAAATATCAAAACAAGCTGGAACAAATATTTCCTTCAGATAAGGCGGAACACTGTGCTTTGAACTGTGACGTTAGGACAGTTGTCCTTGCTTTATTCACAATACCCTTGCCCTGCCCATTTACCTTCGAAACGGTGTTTAGCGCCGTCCTCCCTTGTAAAACCAGTCACAGTATGAAGCTCGACCGAGAGGGATGAAAATCAATGTCGTTACTTTCGTTTTGACGGCTCCTCGGCTCTCCGCTTAGCCTCATAGCCTCGGCCTATTTGAAGAGTTTAAAACTAGCGCTGTGATTGGGCGAAGTCTTCTTTTCTCTACAGGTTGCTGGTCAATGCGGTTACACCCATAGACGAGATGCCTAGTGCGCGAATGCACAGACAGTTGAACCGGAATATTAAAGATCTTTCTAGAGGTCTGCGCGGGACAGAATTTTCAGTCCCGCTCCCGCAAAGAATTATGATTTTCAGTCCCGCCCGCGCCTGCCATATTTTGTCCCGCTCCCGCCCGCAAATCCCGCATGATGCAGACGTTCGCGTTATTTCTCACGAAAGTTCTTGTCATTGGCTTGGGGAATTAAACATGCTGAGCTTAGCTGAGCTCTCCACTGACCGATCCTTCACCTAGCGCACATAGCGAGGGTGCGCGTTGCCAGGCGGCATGCGCAGCTGAGGCTTTACAGAGATACCCAACACACCTACCAACATCTACAGTGGATATTAAGAATATTGTACATACACTGTAAAAAAAATCCCGTTGTTTTTACGGAAAAAAACTGGCAGCTGGAGTCACCAGAAAAAATCCGTAAAATATACAGCAAAACAGTAATTGCTTTTACAGCACAGCATGTACATTTTACAGTTTAAAGTAGCAAATATAACAGAAGTCCAGTGTTTTATATGCTGGATTTAACTGTAAAATGTACAAGCTGTACCGTAAAAGCAATTACCGTTTTGCTGTATATTTTACGGATTTTTTCTGGTGACTCCAGCTGCCAGTTTTTTTCCGTAAGAACAACGGGATTTTTGTATGCTGGTTTCAATGATCTACTAGACAGATATTTTTTGGGGGGGGCTTTTTTCACCTTTATTGAATAGGACAGGGTAGAGACAGGAAATGAGCTAGAGAGAGACTGGGAAATGACCTTGGGTCAGAATCGAACCCGGGTCCCCAGATTCACGGTATGGCGCCTTAGTCGACTGAGCCACGACAGTGGCCGTTTTTGTATTTTTTTTAACAGGGCAATTATGTAATTTTAACTATCACATTCTGTTTTAGTATTACAGTTTGTCTGTGTTTAAACTACAACAATTTGTAAATTCTACAAAAAAATATGATCAATTCAACATATTCTTACTGTTAAATTAACAGTGGTATTTGGTGAGGAGTTTTACAGTATATTGATGTAAATTACACACTGCTTCATTGTTTTTGTATTTACAGTTTTTTTATGTCATGATTTTACATAAATTCCCTGTTAATTCTACGGACATTTTTTACAGTGTAGCTTATATGTCACTCCTCACATTTACATTCTAGGAAATACAAGTAGGCCTATAAGAAATTAATATAATTTAAAGACACAGCGTGATGGTGCCCCGCCCCCTACTTTGAGTGGATTTGAGCATAAATATCTACAGCTCACGTTCAGGGCTGCGTTTCCCAAACAACCAACCAAGTTAGCATTAAACCAATATGGTATGATGCAGGTTTGAACTAACTAACATCCAAAAAACGACTGTTTCCCAAAGCTGTAGTACCAACTTGGTCTGAACCAAGTTGATTTGAACCAACACAGTTCAAACCACGATGTTTTCAGGTGTGTTCGGATGGTCTCGTTTATTGTCGGAATTCAGAGAAACAACCCGAAGTTGGCTGACAGCGCGAACGGCATTTCACCATTAAATGACCGTTAAGCCAAATTTGGTGCGTCCATAATCTTCCCCTGATGCTTGCAACTTGGTGTAAATGTTCATTTAGACTCATATAAAATTGCAATACCCCTCATTTGGAAATCACGTGTAAACAAAAGGCATCTCCATAAATTAAAGCATCATATACTAGTTTTGGCTATAAGGCTATTTGCCCTGATTAAAAATAGCTAAGCAAACTGCTGTGAGATGGCACAGATAACGTTATGTAGAGCTACATGTTGTGTATTTATAGGTGGCATTGTTAGGTTTATTGTAAGTTTATTGTTTAGACTCTGACATTCTGCTGACACATTCCAAGTTGAGCGCTGCATGCGCTCATGATTGACAGCTCTCACTTTGATTGACAGCTCTCGCTTTGCGCACTCGCACTCCCACTTCCGAGAATGAACAGGTGAATGCGCATTCTCTTTGCGCACTCGCACTCCCACTTTCTTTTTAAAGCAGCACTTCTGAAGCACTGTGAGCTTCACTAGAGGAGCTCTGCTCTTCTGCCATGATCGGAGATCTCAAACACGGAAGAGCGGAAAGGAATCGGAAACGTACGCGAGATTAGACCACGTCCGCAAATTTAGGCATCTTAAAATGTTTTTATTAATGCCAAATAAAATATCCAGCACAAATTATATATGATAGACAAATTAATAATTCATAAATTTTATCTTAAACACGTTTTTAGTTAGTGGGACTGCAGCTTATCACCTGCACCGCACTGCTTTGCGTCGGGTCCCGCGGGAGTGAAGGGCTCTACTTTGAACTCAAAGCCATCAATGGCTTTTTGCGTATTTTGAAGTGTTAAATCGTAGCAGCGTAGTTTGATGTCTAAATGCGTATCTGCTACGCAAAATGCGTAAAGGTTGGCAGGTCTTTGTTTGTCTGCAACAAATCCTATGTTGATCCGCGAGGTGTCCTTGTGATTTGCTACATCTTTAAAGTCCTCAGAGACGAGCTTCATGGGCCTGTTCACTCTCTCAAGAGTGTCATCTGTGACAAACCTCTGGAGAAGATGCTTCACTGTGGTGAAAAGATCGTCAGCCAGGAAAGGCAGCATAGGCTTATCGGCTTGATATTTTAAACAGGGTTCCCACTCTAAGTCAGATTTAAAATTCCATGACTTTCCATGACCATAAAACAGAATTTCCATGACCACTTCCGTGAAAGGAAATGACGTTAAAAAAGTTAAAAAAGGGCAAAAACTGAACATTATTTTTACCCCTTGAGCTGTTCTTTGTCTGTATGAAGTTATACACAAACACACATATACAAAACTTAAGTGTAAATGTCAGAAATGACCACCCTTTTCGGCTGAAAGCCCTGTAAGTATAAGGTAAAGAAAAACAATTAAAAGAATTTAATATTATTTACAATCATTTATGGGGGCGGCACGGTGGTTTAGTGGTTAGCGCTGTCGCCTCACAGCAAGAAGGTCCTGGGTTCGAGCCCCGGGGCCGGCGAGGGCCTTTCTGTGTGGAGTTTGCATGTTCTCCCCGTGTCCGCGTGGGTTTCCTCCGGGTGCTCCGGTTTCCCCCACAGTCCAAAGACATGCAGGTTAGGTTAACTGGTGACTCTAAATTGACCCATAGGTGTGAATGTGAGTGTGAATGGTTGTCTGTGTCTATGTGTCAGCCCTGTGATGACCTGGCGACTTGTCCAGGGTGTACCCCGCCTTTCGCCCATAGTCAGCTGGGATAGGCTCCAGCTTGCCTGCGACCCTGTAGAAGGATAAAGCGGCTAGAGATAATGAGATGAGATGACAATCATTTATTCTGCAAAAAAATTCATACACAATGTCAACACTGCACCCATCAAATGCACAGTGTAAATGTAATGTCAACATCACAGCATGGCAACAAACATTGAACATGAGAAATGATAACCTATTTACATGGGCGCCGCCAGGGGGGGAAAGGTTAGAACAATTCTAGGGGCCCAGCACTGCCATGGGGCCCTTTAAGGGGCTGATAATATGCTTTTAATGATTTTAATAAGACTTTTGAAATAACAACAATGCAATATTCCATCTGGTAAAATGAGCTAAGTGAACAAGGTTGTCTATTTCTTGAGTTCTTCAACATATTGTCATTTTGTCATTAAGGTTTTTGTACTCAAACTGCCATCTCTCAGCCTTCACAGCCTCTGAGGAGTGTTTGGAGTGAAGCTCGTGCACCTGCTCAAGCAGAAGAGACACAAAAACCTTTTGAGAAATGGTATGGTCCAGTTCTGGTAGAAGTGTGATGCGTTAAATCTGTGTGCTGATCAGTGCAACGCTACTTGCTGCTGTGTCGCGGTGCAGCAGCCAGCCAGCCAGCAGTGGAGTGCGTACAGTCTATGATCGCTAAATATGAAGAGTGGCTGTCAAAATCGTAAAGAAAGGCAGCTGAAAGCTGAGAGGGACCGGAGAGGCAGGCAACTGGTCACTCAGTTTTTCCCAAAGAAAGGTAGCTATCGCTCACGTGTGTTCAAATTATTAGCGAATGGTAAATGAACAGTATGAAAGTGGTTGGATTAGCCTATCAAGAGAACACTTTTACAGTTTGTACAGTGACATTTTTTCCATTTTAATAACTGAACTGACTTGTGTGATAAACAAGATGAAATATTACATTATGCTGGTGCTAATAACTAGTGCTAATAACCAGTTTCATAACTAATGGGGTGCCCTAAATATGCACAGATTCAGCCTCAGGGGGCCCTCCGCCCTACCAAACCACTGAACCCCCCCTTTGGAGAAGGAGGTAAGCAGCAGTACAACCCATAAATACTTTAGGATTTAAGTTTTTAATGAGCGAGTGCCATATACAGTTTGCTAGATTAAAGTGTTGCTAATAACAGACACCAGTCAAGTGTTTGACATGGTTAAAGTTGGGGGGCCCAAAATTTTAATCTTTCATGGGGCCCAAAATTTCTGGCGGCGCCCCTGCCTATTTACATGTTTTCCCTTTGGTGTAATTTAAATGTTTGCAAGAAGTTTTTGCTTTTCAACAAGTGCCTCGTTTAGTTTTTTCATTTCCTCATATTTTGTTTTAGCGGACTGCCTAAGGCTATTTGATTTGGCAATGTAAGTAAGATCGCCAAGATCTTCTGCTTTTTGTGCAAAGTCATCCGCAGATTTCTGCAAAGATGCAGCATCTTTCTCTAGTCGTGCTTTCTTTCGTTTCAGTTCATCAATCCCATCAAAAACAGCCTTCCTTTTTGCGTGCAGTATTTCTTTTTCTTTTTTTCTGTTCCTCAAGATGGTGTAGATATCGTTGCCTCGCTAGGGATGCCGATTTAAGTAAGGCCTTTGTGACCACAAAATTGTCGATCCCCCCCACCGATCTCAAATGGTCACAGACCAGTCTCTGTCCACTGTAGCTGCCTTCCTTCATATTTTCAACTTCTATTTGTCTATTAATCGAAAAACCCCTTTCGACTGACGCATTGCCGTGTGACAGCAATAACAGAGGTGCTACCACACTCCGGAGTTTGTCATAATTTTTGTCCCCTGCCATAGTTGTGTACAAAAGGGTATCTACCCTGCCTGTGGCAGGATTGAAATCAGCAAAATCTGAATTTCTTGACACAACATCACGCACGAACACCCTGTATTGTTTTACCACATCAGTTATTTTCATCCAATCTTTTTACGTCAGTCATGACTTTCAGAATTCTTTTCAGTTTTGTGATGCAGGCTTGGGCGGCACGGTGGTGTAGTGGTTAGCGCTGTCGCCTCACAGCAAGAAGGTCCTGGGTTCGAGCCCCGGGGCCGGCGAGGGCCTTTCTGTGCGGAGTTTGCATGTTCTCCCCGTGTCCGCGTGGGTTTCCTCCGGGTGCTCCGGTTTCCCCCACAGTCCAAAGACATGCAGGTTAGGTTAACTGGTGACTCTAAATTGACCGTAGGTGTGAATGTGAGTGTGAATGGTTGTCTGTGTCTATGTGTCAGCCCTGTGATGACCTGGCGACTTGTCCAGGGTGTACCCCGCCTTTCGCCCGTAGTCAGCTGGGACAGGCTCCAGCTTGCCTGCAACCCTGTAGAAGGATAAAGCGGCTAGAGATAATGAGATGAGATGAGATGATGCAGGCTTCCCCATTCTCTGCCATTCTCCTAGGATCTAGGCAATCCATGTTGCGTACTAGACTGTAATGCAGGGGTGACTTTTCTTGTAATTTTCCTGCAAGGGACTGCAAGGATTTCCTGCACTCATTCCTAAACTCCAATTCTGCCCTTTCTGAGATTTTTTTTGTGGACCAAGGTTTTTCAGCACCTTTTCGGCACAGAAGCCAACATCAACTTTACTTGCATGCGCAAGATTGTTTTTGTCAGTGATGTCTAATGACATCACTTTACCAACTGTGTTGGCATTAGACATTACATCAGACTTCATAAAGCGTGCCATAATTGAGGACATTAAATTAAACAGATCTTCCCCCAGAAACGGGATCATAGGGCGGTCTGTTTGGTATTGAGTCAAAAACGGTGCAACCTCTTTTGAGAATGATAAAAGAAATGCCAGCTTTGCAGGCATGAGGGGATCTGTGCACCCCTCTTTGACAGTAACGTAGCTCTTAGTTGCTGGCTTTGAGAATTTGCCAGCCTCGACTGCATGGACATATGTCGTCAAATCAGGAAGAATCCTTAACATTCTGTCAGTAACAGGCACATTTTCGACCCATCTAATTTTGCAGAACTTCAGTGGCATTAAGGGAGAGGTTTGTCCTACGGCTTTTGCATAATCCTCTCTCCGTGCAGGAGAATCTTTCAGTAGCCAGTATGCACTGCTGAGAAACTGGTCTAAATTCCATTGGGCAGCATCTGCACCCTTTTTGAATGCGCCATGTAAAATATGTAAGCCACAGCTACCCACATTTAGTAGGCATGTGTTCACATCATTCTCCATTTCTGTTTGTATGAGTTTGTGGAATTTCAAATTTACATTAGGTCCATCCATTGACAGTTTTACAAGATTTTTGTAAGTTAACCCTTCTGTTGCCTTGTGGAAGACCTCCACCATGTCCTCAGCAGTAGAGTGTCCCATGAAGTCGGGTAGCCACAATATCATTGTCCCAAAATTTCACGTGTATGTCCATCTGCTTGGATTGTGTTTTCTGATTCAGGCTCTCATCAAACAGCAAAACATACCCATTCTGTGCTGATTTAATCCTGTCCATTACCAGTGACTTGCAGTATGGTGCAAGACCAAAAACAGTCAAATAAGAGGACTTTGTCTCTCCACATTGAAAGCTGCTGGCAGTGTTGCTGTCTGGAAACATCCTCCTGAACAGACAACCTGCAAACACCAACAAGAAAAAAAGATATACAAGGATATAATATAACTCTGCAATATTAATTGAAATGCATTGCATAATCATAACAGCTATTCCACTTACATGTCACACTCAAAATAATTAACTTCAGTGTTTTAATGTTTTTAATATGACAACTATTGGGGCACTAGAGCTGTGGCTCTGTGAGATTTTTTGTGCTGGCCCACATAATTTATTAAATAAATAATTCTTACATTAAGTTGAATCACCTTGTGTTATAGCACAGTAAACTAGACGAACGATTGTATCAATATAGACATACACATCTTTAAGTTTAATGGTAGCAGTGCATTTCTGTGTCTAAAATCTTGGATGCTACTTCTGAAACCAACCGTGACTGTATTACATGTTTCCAGTGAATGTGGTTAATACAGCACGGAGAAGGGGGGTTGCAACTTTGATCTGAAAGTGGCCGCTGAGTTTAGCTTAGATTCATATAAATTCCGTGACCTTAATGTTTCCTTGAGCTAATTAGTCCTACCAGGTAGCCCGCTGCGTTCGTCATTTCAACAGAGAATACCGCACTATGGTTGTAAAAAAAAACCGAGCACTTCACTCTTGATAAATGACAGCTCGGAACGAACGGTTTGAAAGTCAGAGCTGCTTGACAGTGTTGCCAGTTTCCCGCCCAATTGGGCTGTTTAGGATGGCCGTCTGCCAGTAAAAAAGGGCATTGGGTGGGTTTTTCTGTAGATTTATGGCCACAGAAATCAATAGAATTTGGTTTAAATTGGGCAGGATTTGGTGCCTCCAGGCGGTTTTTGAGCATTTTTTGGGCTGGAAATCATCAGTCACATCTGGCAACCGTGCTGCTTGAGCCACTCTCGGAGTGGCAGTTTATGAACATACCCAACCATTTAGCTAGCCAAGATAACAACAGCCCATGGAAGCATGGTTGATGGTTTATGCTTGCGTCTACATTTAAAACGATGTTCATACAGATCACTAACGTTACCGTGCATATTCTGTCAGATTTGCCCAGCAAAATTAATGGCCAATGTTTTTGACACCACCAACGCCACCACTGAAGCACTCTCGGAGTGGCAGTTCATGAACACGCCAAACCTTTTAGCTAGCTAACACTCCATGGAAGCATGGTTGGTGGTTTGCTTGCATCGACATTTAAATTGATGTTCATTCAGACCACTAACACTACTGTGCATATTCTGTCAGATTTACCAAGCGAAATTAATCGCCAATGTTTTTGACACCACCAAACATAGTACTACTAATGCATCTAAAGTTACGGGCTAAGTTGGCTAACATTAGGTGCTACATTGCATACGTGCCGCTCTTTCCCGAGGACCTGTATGACCAGTGGGACTCCGTCAGCTTCAGACACCACAGGATTTCAGCCTCCAGAGTTTTTGCTGGTATTAGACCCAGGTGTTCTCGGCTGCTGCTGCTGCTACTGCTGAGTCGCGTGGTGCCAACATCGCTGGAGGAGGGGGTGGGAGCAGCTTCAGGCTCAGGCTCTCTTCTTGTTGATGGCTGAACTAGCATCGCTGTTATGCTAGGCTGTGACGAGGTCGATGCTCTCACCGCCCGGAGCCGTGCAGCATGTTTTTTTCCAGTCGCGTGGCTCCACAGTGCGTACTCTCCCATATTTGAGAGAAATATGACTGTTTTACAAACACTACATTTAGCCCTGTGGTCGTCAATTCGCGATAGCCAGCCTTTGAACGAGTCATTTTCGAGCCAGCTTTCTTGGAACCTGCATTTGCCAGGCATGTTTGCCTCAACTGACACAGAGTCCCGGGCTTCTGTGGGCTCAAAGATTTTGCATTCTAGAATGTTGCACATTTTAGAGCACAAAACGTTGTAGACTAAACGAAAACCTTAAGAAACAACGTTGGAGACTAAACAAAAATAAGAAACAAAATATACTCAAATTTTGCTTCTACACTACTGTTGAGAAAATTCCATGATATTCCATGACTGTGCATGCAAAATGGTCAAATTCCATGACTTTCCATGACTGGAAAAACCTTTATTGAAATTCCATGATATTCCAGAAATTCCATGACCTGTGGGAACCCTGGCAAACGGTCTATAGTCCCTGTGTGGAGCGCAAGGGCGAAGCGCGATGAAATCCCCTCACACAGCCGGCTAACGGCTGCTCTCTACTGGCTGCCACTTTAATGAAGCGCCGCGGTCAGCAGCGGGACCGGGAGCTCAGCGGAGAAACACCATTATTGACAAGAACTCTCAACTGGAAATTAACTAGCAGGTGTTAGCTAACGGCCGCTAATCTGCAATGCATATATATCGGCTATATATACACACACACAACAGCTAACAGGCTGCTGGAATTGTTACATAACGTTACTGTTGGAAAACAGCACTCTAGCGGCCTGTCGCCCAACTTACTGAAACACCAACAGATTCACATTTGAAGAACGTTTTTGTTTGTTTGTTTTTTAGTGATGCGGTTTCTCTCCACGGTGACTTGTTGCTGCAGAAAATGGAGACTTTTCCACAATTCCCGTGGGCTTACAGGTCTTCCTCTTCTTCGTGGCTTATTTGTCATCCAACTTATTAGTGCCACCTTCTGCTCCGGAGCGGTTAACGATACTTCCTGGCGACATTTGAACGGATTCCATTTCCGGTAGAGACTAAACTCAATTAATGAGGGTTTTTTTTTATTAACTAAATTTAAATCAACATGAAAGAAACTAGTACATTCAACATTCTCTATAAACAACTTAAGTGTGTCCACGATGGCTGTGTGGATGACTTTATCTCAATTGGCCCTCTCCGTCAGGAAGGCCGATTTGACTGCTTCTGAAAAGCAATGCCCATGATTAATATTGCCATTTTTAAAATCTTTAACACTTATATAAAAATTCATTAAATCATATTCCAGGAATATCAAAAATAAGGTCTGATAACATTAAACACTGACGAATGATACCTTTTTTTTAAACACTCGCCTGCATTATCAAAGTTAAATTACCAAGTCTTCATTAGGTAATGGATTTACCCAAAAACGAAAAATTTAACAGGCTGATGCAACCTTACATTTTCCCATCTCAAATTCTAGGACTATTCTAAGGTGGGGTTTACATTAGACCGTATCAGCGGATCATCAGATTAAAGTTTTTAAAACGATTAGTGTGCACACAGCAACGCCAATACACGATTTGCGTGCACACAGCAACGCCAATACACGGATACGCTTGGCTCCGCAGGCATCCTGCGCTCCAAATCACTCCGCCCTGAACAGCGAGTGCCCTCTGGAGGGTGCGCACTCCGGCCCTGCGCAGCTCACAGACCGCGCGAGTGGAGCGCACGAGCTGTGATTCGGGACTGAGCCGCTGTGTGTGTGATCTCAGTGCATGTCGGGCATGCGCGTCACTTACCACTTGCAAGTGGAAGGATGGCAAGCCTAAAGACAATCATAACTACACAATGGGCAGTATTTGCATCAGTATTTGCAGTATTTTCATACTTTTATACTCTTTAATGAAAGGTGATACAAGGCGGAAGTCCGCGCCGTTTTTCAGCAGTCGCGTCACATGACCAACGCCAGCGAATCAGGAAGGTGGATGTCACAGTGACGTTGTTCAATGACGACACCAGCTAGAGCTCAGCACAGCGTATCCGCGTATTCTCAATGTTTACATAGCACCGGACCAGACACGATCTGGATTGAATACGTGGACCCTGGCGGATTCCCGTTTCCCGGCGTTTCCAGGCGTTTTAATGTAAACGGACAGTGCATCCGCGAAGAAAACGAGACAGATACGGTCTAATGTAAACTTGGCCGGATCTGTATTACCTTTATTTTGGTTAGTTGCCGATCGTTGCCTCATTGTTAAGTTTGTAAAATCCTTGAAATACCACCGAGAATAAAAACACGTGATACGTGCATGCCATCGCCATTTTGTTTTCGATTTGGACAAACTAGCAAGCTCCTCTCTGATCGGATGCATTTCTGGAGTCATTAGTGCCTAAAACGGGCGTGGAACAAAATCTACAACACATTGATTTTTGTATGAATCTGGTTTTCCTTAGACTTGCGTGAAATTTAATTTGATTATAGTAACTAAATAAAATAAATATGAGCCTATGCCTCCGTTCTCTGGTCTCTCATGATATTACGCTGTAAGGTGACAGCACTGCCAGTAAATTCAGCTCACAGGCCCAGCTTTTTCCGTCCCATAACCATGTGACTTATGCCATAATGAAAATAAAGTAATAAGTATTAGGGTGTTCTGGAAAAAGAAAAAAGCTTGTCCAGACTTGTTGCACATTAAATCAACTACCTTGTCCGTTAGTCCTTGGTCATCACTCAGTGTGTTTACATGCACATAGAGAAAATCGAATTTCTGCCGTAGCTCGACTGAAATCAAAGTTCTAAATGCCATGGAAACACCTTAGCTCGGCTGAAATCGAACCGAACGGGATTTCTCGTAATCGAGCTACGCGACCTAGATTATGCGATTGTAGCCGAGCTACTTAGTGCATGTAAACCCTATCGAGCTACGTAGTTGAGCTACTTACTTCAGTACTGCCCCTTCCAGAAGTGATGAGTGACGAGACCACAAGCGGAAAACACAACAGCCTCGGTCGGCATGACAACAGTAGTACGCGATGGCGTACAGAATGTTCAGCAAGTACTGAGCTGCTTCGTTGTTGTCCATCTTCTCTCTCTCTCGATGTTGCTGTCCTCGTCGTCGTTTTTCTTGTGAACACGGAACTGATAACTTTGTTTATACTCTTGAATAGCTCTTCTTCATGACGACAACCGGAAGTGTACCAACACGATGGGGCATGTAGCGCCACCTGTGGCTCAGGTGCAATGTACCTCACACAATAGCTCGATTTCCTTGTGTGCATGTAGGATTGGATTTTTCTGGCACCCCTGCTGGGACCCTTAGCTCGATTACCGACAGTAGCTCGATTTGGATGTGCATGTAAACGCACTGACTGATTTCAGCCACCTAGTGTCATATTTGCAAATGCTTCAAAGCAAAGCCAAAGGCATAACCCCAACGCAACTCAAAGTGATATTAACCTTTAAAAATCATAAATTAATTCAAACTGATATTAACACCTGACCTATTCCTCTAAGGGCCTAAGGACGAGAATTTCACTTTAATCTGCTTTACAATAATTAAAATGGATATAAATGGGCCTACTTACCTCAAGAAGTGTAGGCCCGAGGCCTAATAATGGTTTACAGCTTAGGCTTGGCCCTATGTGGCGATCTGTCCAACTGCAAGCATGCTTTTCCTCTCTACAAGAACACTGCTGCACCAGGTAAGCACGCTTTTCCGCTCAACAAGGAGACTGCTGCACCATGCAAGCACACCTTTCCGCTCTACAAGAACATTGCTGCAGAACAATAGTGCATCCAGGAACAAGTTAGCGCCCAGCATAAGCGCTTTCTGGACGCAGTTTTATACCTACTGTGGATATTTATATAGGAGCAACACATATAGAATCTGATAAAAGCTCCCTGTTATATTTGTAGAGGTATGTATACATGTAAATGAGTATTTTGTAGGCCTATTGAGGTATTTCACCTGACGTCACAGGGTCACGTGACGCCCCGGTGTCCGCCATTTTGGACGGCAAGCTAGCTAATGTCAACAACAGTAGCTGGTATGTTACTGTAGCAATGTTTACGTTCAGTCATTTGGATGCCTGTTAAAACCTTTCAGTCTCAAGTTTTTCCTTTACTGGATTTACTAGTTTACTGAGCGCTAGCCAGCCAGCCGGCCCCGGAGCGCTAGCCAGCCAGCCGGCCCCGGAGCACTAGCCAGCCAGCCGGCCCCGGAGCGCTAGCTAGCTGGCCCCGGAGCGCTAGCCAGCCAGCCAGCCGGCCCCGGAGCGCTAGCCAGCCGGCCCCGGAGCGCTAGCCAGCCGGCCCCGGAGCGCTAGCCAGCCGGCCCCGGAGCGCTAACCAGCCAGCCAGCCGGCCCCGGAGCGCTAGCCAGCCAGCCAGCCGGCCCCGGAGCGCTAGCCAGCCAGCCAGCCGGCCCCGGAGCGCTAGCCAGCCAGCCAGCCGGCCCCGGAGCGCTAGCCAGCCAGCCAGCCGGCCCCGGAGCGCTAGCCAGCCAGCCAGCCGGCCCCGGAGCGCTAGCCAGCCAGCCAGCCGGCCCCGGAGCGCTAGCCAGCCAGCCAGCCGGCTCCGGAGCGCGAGCCAGCCAGCCAGCCGGCCCCGGAGCGCCAGCCAGCCAGCCAGCCGGCCCCGGAGCGCCAGCCAGCCAGCCAGCCGGCCCCGGAGCGCCAGCCAGCCAGCCAGCCAGCCGGCCCCGGAGCGCCAGCCAGCCAGCCAGCCAGCCGGCCCCGGAGCGCCAGCCAGCCAGCCAGCCAGCCGGCCCCGGAGCGCCAGCCAGCCAGCCAGCCAGCCGGCCCCGGAGCGCCAGCCAGCCAGCCGGCCCCGGAGCGCCAGCCAGCCAGCCGGCCCCGGAGCGCCAGCCAGCCAGCCGGCCCCGGAGCGCCAGCCAGCCAGCCGGCCCCGGAGCGCCAGCCAGCCAGCCCCGGAGCGCCAGCCTGCCAGCCAGCCAGCCGGCCCCGGAGCGCCAGCCAGCCAGCCAGCCAGCCGGCCCCGGAGCGCCAGCCAGCCAGCCAGCCGGCCCCGGAGCGCCAGCCAGCCAGCCAGCCAGCCGGCCCCGGAGCGCCAGCCAGCCAGCCAGCCAGCCGGCCCCGGAGCGCCAGCCAGCCAGCCAGCCAGCCGGCCCCAGAGCGCCAGCCAGCCAGCCAGCCAGCCAGCCAGCCGGCCCCAGAGCGCCAGCCAGCCAGCCAGCCGGCCCCGGAGCGCCAGCCAGCCAGCCCCGGAGCGCCAGCCTGCCAGCCAGCCAGCCGGCCCCGGAGCGCCAGCCAGCCAGCCAGCCAGCCGGCCCCGGAGCGCCAGCCAGCCAGCCAGCCGGCCCCGGAGCGCCAGCCAGCCAGCCAGCCAGCCGGCCCCGGAGCGCCAGCCAGCCAGCCAGCCAGCCGGCCCCGGAGCGCCAGCCAGCCAGCCAGCCAGCCGGCCCCAGAGCGCCAGCCAGCCAGCCAGCCAGCCAGCCGGCCCCGGAGCGCCAGCCAGCCAGCCAGCCGGCCCCGGAGCGCCAGCCAGCCAGCCGGCTCCGGAGCGCTAGCCATCCAGCCGGCCCCGGAGCGCTAGCCAGCCGGCCCCGGAGCGCTAGCCAGCCGGCCCCGGAGCGCTAGCCAGCCCGCCCCGGAGCGCTAGCCAGCCAGCCAGCCCGCCCCGGAGCGCGCTCAGTAAACTAGTAAATACAGTAAAGGAAAAACTTACAACGGGCCATGTCTCAACAGACTAAGAAGTTATTTCAATGACATTTAATAACATTTTGTTTATCCTGAGGACCGAAAGTAAATGAAAATGTGAACAAATCTTAGCTGTCAGTGAACAATCCTGGTGGAAGAAGGTAAACGTCATTCTCCAAGCCTACTAACCTCAATTTTTGCAAATACCTCTCCCTCTGCTCGCCCTGTAAATGCCCTATGTCGCTGGATAGTGAAGGTGTTTTCTGCATCTCGCTCCTTTTTCTTTTATGTTTTTCGTTTGTCGCCTTCCTCGCATTCAAATTGATTCGAGCCGTGCCGTCCAAAATGGCAGCGTCACATGACTTGGTCACGTGAGTGAAATACCTCAATAGGCATGGGCATCGCCACCATTGAATGTGAAGGGGGCGTGTCCCCTTCACATTTCATAATTCTTCGTGTCCCCCCCACATTTTACATAAAATATTAGTTCACCCAGCGCCGTTTCTATTGCTTCGTGAAAGAATCCATTCCACTTGATCGATAAGAGAATACACAGACCACTGAAAATCCACTCCAGGTTTTCCGGGCGTTTCTTACAACAGCTCACCGCGCGCGAGTGAATCTCAGCGCGAGCGGAGACATTTTTGGTGCAGCTGCTCGAGAGTGGAGGAGGTGACGTCAGCCCCATTGCCACCTCACACTGACTACGTTTACATGCACGTCCAAATCGAGCTGCTGTTGGTAATCGAGCAAAGGGTCCCAGCAGGGGTGCCAGAGAAATCCAATCCTACATGCACAAGTGAAATCGGGCTATTGTGCACCCGAGCCACACGTGGCGCTACACGCCCCATCATGTTGGTACACTTCCTGTTGTTGTCATGAAGAAGAGCTATAGTGTTGCCAGATACTGCTGACGTTTTCCAGCCCAAAACATGTTCAAATCCGCTAAAATGCACTTAAAACCCCCAATCTGGCAACACGAGCAGTTTCGTGTTCAAGCTGTTAGGCTTGCTCTAACAGACTATGGTTACAAACTGTCCGGCGCAGACCACTGTTTTGTAAGACAACTTATTTTGCACAATAATATTTTTCTAAAGTCCATTTTTTGCTTACAAAAAAATATTTTTTTTTGCTTACAATTTAACTTATGTCTTAATAAACACAAAAAGTTCAATTGTTTTGTTTTTATTGACATTCTTCAGATGTTGGACATATATATATATATATATATATAAACGTAAACGTAGTGAGTGTCTGGCTTTTGCTAAAACCTTATTCTTTTGTTCTATGCCCTCAAAATTAACCCCAGGCCACGTTAAATTAATGTTCAACTAAACAATCACTACGTTTACATGCACATAGAGAGAATCGAATTTCTGCCGTTGCTCGACTGAAATCAAAGTTCAAAATGCCATGTATACACCTTAATTCGGCTGAAATTGAACCGAACTTGATTTCTCGGAATCGAGCTACACGACCTAGTTTATGCGATTTCTGCCGAGCTACTTTATGCATGTATACCCTATCGAGCTAGTTGTCGAGCTACTTCCGGAAGTGACGAGTGACGAGACCACAAGCGGGAAACACAACAGCCTCGGTCGGCATGACAACAGTAGTAGCGAGCAGCAGAAGAGGTCAGGAGGAACAAACGAAGAAGAGAAAATGGCGATGTAGAGCTCTCTGAAGTGTGGGTGGAGCACAGAGGACGGCAGGACAAAGCTTCTGGTACTAATAGGCTTTTTATTGTCAGACTTTTCAGTTTAACAGCCTACTTTTATTCTTGAGAGAAGCGCGCACGCGCTGTGTTCTAGTCCCGGGATGAGCTCTCCCCTCTGCCTCCTTAAATAGGGTGCGGTTACTGGGAAGACACACAAACACAGGTTAATTACCGTCAGGTGTACCGTCGTTCTGCCACTCACCTTCCCTGGCTCCGCCCTCCTGTCACAGACCGGCGCTTGACCACGCCCCCACTGCCACAGGCAAGCAGAAATGTGCACTTCTGGAGCAATGAGGAGACAGAGTTCATGCTCATTCAGCTTAAGGAGTTGAATATATTAAAATTCATGGACGGGAGAAAAACGCGCAATGGAGAACACGGAACTGATAACTTTGTTTACACTCTTGAATAGCTCTTCTTCATGACGACAACCGGAAGTGTACCAACACGATGGGGCGTGTAGCGCCACCTGTGGCTCGGGTGCACAATGCACTTCACACAATAGCCCGATTTCAGTTGTGTGCATGTACGATTGGATTTCTCTGGCACCCTGCTGGGACCTTCAGCTCGATTACCGACAGCAGCTCGATTTGGATGTGCATGTAAACGTAGTCAATGAAATAAGCTTAGCCTAATGGGATATTCTTGGTTGATGATGGATTGTTTGTAGTATTTGCTCCTCCCCAGACACAATGGACATAAGGACATTCTTTACAAAGAAGCGGAAAGTCAGTCAAAATTTCCCCACAGGACAGGGTTTTTTTGTCCCAATGGAAATGTTAGTGCAGTTAGCTGGCTAGTCAATGTTAGGAGATGTATCAGCTAGCTTAATGTTAGCTGTCATTTAATTCAAATCCAGTAGGCCGACCTTATTGTAATGCCAAGAATGAGGTCAAGTCTGCTCTGATGATATTTATTGATTCCCTGTTGTGATTTGAAGAACTTGTTTTGTCTGGTCTTTGCCAGTTTTCTGGAAAGTAACATGGGAAATCAATGTATGGGGAAGGAATAGTAGAAAGGAAAGCAATGGAGAGAGATGGATGTTATTCCAGGTGGATTGTGAAGGAAGTTATGAAGTGGTAGAAATTGTGGTGGCACCAATGTAAGAAGGAGTTATATCTATAAATATATTTGTTATACTAATCTGTAAATCAAGTCAAGTTTATTTGTATAGTGCTTTTAACAATAAACATTGTCGCAAAGCAGCTTTACACAATTTGAACGACTTAAAACATGAGCTAATTTTTTCCCTAATTTATCCCCAATGAGCAGATGGTGGCAAGGAAAAACTCCCTCAGACGACATGAGGAAGAAACCTCGAGAAGAACCAGGCTCAAAAGGGAACCCGTCCTCATTTGGGCAACGACAGACAGCATGACTATAATATTAACAGTTTTAACAAGAAGTCAGTTTCGTTGATGTTATAAACTCTTCATTGTTACCGTGGTACCACCATTGAATGTAGGTTGACAAAACTGCACTTGATCATTGTGTGAAGTTATATTTTATGTGTCACTGTTGCTTTACACAGTGTGATTTTGTGTTATGAAGTTTGCATGATGCCATGTCATGCCTGTTCATTGTGTGAAATTATGAATATTCTTATTTTTAAACATACAGTTGAGTGTCACTATTGCTTGGCACAGTGGCATGTTGTGTTACATCTAAAACTAAATAAAAAAGGAAAGACAAAATAAAAAGTAAAATGCACCCATAAAGTCATTGTTGGTGATGAATTGTGTCACATTCATCTCATTATCTTAGGCATAGCAGTGGGTTTAAAAACAGGCTGATGAATATATGGACTACTTGAATGAGGACTTATTGTTGAGTCTCTAAAATAGTCATTGAATTAAGTGACTTTTTTAGGTAAAATTAGGTGTTTAACAACCTGTTAAAAATACACCAGAATGCAGGAAATGGCATCTAATTAATTAAAAAATTTCTGGGGGACGACCCCCAGACCCCCCATTAAAAATGCTTCTAATGCCCCTGCCTATAGGCTACATTTAGAAAAGTAAATGTTGGAGGTCAATACCATGGGCATAGTGCTAAGACAGTGCTTTTATGAGAGCGCTTCATTTTCATGTCAATTTTGCACTGAAAATCAATAATTTTATATTTGAGGCCAAAAATATTTTGTACGATAATATCAAAAGAATTAATGCACGATTATGTCTTTAAATTGCACATGTAATAAAATAGTAAAAAAAGAGTCTGATATAGTGCTATACAAGTGCTCTATCAGAAGCAGTTTCATAGCGCATTTAAATACAGTGATATAAACACTTTCATAATTCAGAAATATAACAGTTCAATAGGATTCTAATATGTATGAATAATTGCAAAAAATAGGAATAATAAAAAAAAATTAAAGTTGATGGCTTGAAACTCATGTAAAGAATACTAAATAATCAGGAAATGTGTTGTTTACTCCATTATTGACCTGTGCGCATGCGCGATAAGTACTACAGAAGGACTAATAGAGTCATCATGTCGGGATGCCATTAAATCTTGGAGGGGAGAGTGTAAGGACAAGAAGAGTTCAAAGACATATTCTTTTATTTATTTGATGTAGTCCCTTGTTGTTTAGTGATGATGTTGAGACAGTTGTGTTCTTCCATGTAGTTGTGGCTCACAGGGCGATCTGTGCTCCTGTGCTTTAAACGGAGATGGAATGCGTTGGGAGAGGTTGTTCCTCCGTTACGCCACAAGGGGGAGTATGCGGCTAGGCACATTCATTGTGCAAAGTAAACAAGGTGTAAAAACTTTCCCAGCTCCATCTCGCTTCCTGTGAAGGGGAATAACATCACATCAGGAGCTCCATGTGTTTGAGGAGTTTTATTGAGTTATTTTTAGGGCCCGAGCACCGTTCGGTGCGAAGACCCTATTGTTTTTCGAAGGATTATTATTATTATTATTATTATTATTATTCTGTCGCGCTTGGCCTTATTTGAGGCATTTCCCATGCACGAAAACTCATGAAATTTGATACACACATCAGTCATTGTAACCGCTTCTCAGCCACAGACGTTTGGCCCCGGGCATGGCCCAGGGACTTCATAGCGCCCCCTAATGTCATGGAGTCCTTGGATTGGAATATAGTTTCAGCTATGCATACCAAATTCGGTACGTATGTAGTTCGTCCCAAGACGAACAACTTTTGTATATACATTGCATTAGCCACGCCCAACAGGAAGTGAGGTAATTGGGCTTATATGCGTTTGGACACATGGCCATTTTTAACATACCCCTCCTAGACGGTTCATCAGATTCATGTCAAACTTGGCAAACACGATGCCAAGATATTGTTAATGTTGAATTGTGAAGGGATTTTTGATATGTTGTAATGGCAATATTATGAATTTTAATACTCTCCACATAAACATGAAATGTGTCATGAAGCCATAATACATTCAATGATTTGTGTAACCCTGAAGGGATTTAATATTCAGCATCTGAAAGTGGATTTAAATAAATTAATTCATAGCGTAATAAATAATTTAAAATGTATTTAAGGCAATAGTAGAAAGTACATGAAGGTTAAGGTTAAAATTCATTTGGCCAGCAAGAAGGTCATTTGGTTCTATCACTTTAAGAGAAGAGGTTTTTTTGGGTAAGATGTATGGCTTTTTGAATATTACATGTTAAGCGTTAAAAATTTACTATGTATGAATATTTGTGACAAATGTTTTGATTTTGCCTGAAAGTATGTGAAAATAAGTCTGTATTACTGTTTTCAATTTATTTCTTTTCTTTTACTTATCCTAAGTAGCAGTTTGTACGGAGGAGAGAGATGCAATTTGGAAAGAAGGCGCGCACTGAGTGAGCCCCGAGTTAAGTAGTTACGCTAGTTCACACAAGGTGAAAGTGACTCTTTATCATCATCAAAGTTAAGTTTTTGGTATGAAGACTTTGTTAGAACTTCAATGGTGATAGTTATCCACCTGTTAAGTGGACAATTTAACGTAAGGCAGAGTTGAAGACTGACGCGGTTTAGCCCAAGGCGTCTATCCCGTGGCTTTGGAACGGACTTTGCGAGCACGCTAGCGACCTGCAAGCTACAACGTGAGGCCCATTCGAGCGCGGGGGCAGCGACGAGAGCACCCAGACACCAACGGAGCCTGACCGTGTTGTCGAGGGGAGAATTGAACGTGCAACGACCGAATTCCACTGCATCTGCCTACAACCTCTCCAACGCGCGAGTGACTGCCAAGATATTGAGGTATTTGAATTCCTTTTATGTTTGCCACAGCGGTGAAGGAGCCGTTGTGTTTAAGGCTACCCCGCACCCAAGCTGCAAATCAGGCCTGCAACGGGAGAACTGGGGTCGGGGAAAGGTGTTATTTTGAAACTATTGCCGGCTTTAGTATATAATCTTTTTTTGGGGGGGCCCTTTAGGTTTCATTGTGAACCATTCTTGGTGATATAACTAAGTGCTTGAGAACCATGTTTACATTCCCTTTTCAGTAAATAGTTCATGTGTTCTTATAACTTTTTTTTGTGGTCATTGAGTGTTGCACGTGTGTAATTTAACCCTGAGGAAAATTTAGGTAAAAAAGTGTTATTGTACATACAATTAGCCATCAAAATACAAGATAGTTAAGTAATCCATTTATTTAGTTTATGTATAATATATCAGAGAGGAACATTTTACCTTGTCAGTGAGATTTAAGAAATCGCAATATTCAGAGGTGAAACCTCACACATAATAACCGTATTATAAGAACTCGGGTTAGCCCCTCTCACATATTGTTATTTTCACACGGGAGGCGCTACATTTGGCTGAAACCTTTCAGGTTGTTAGAGAATGTGATGATTATGACATCGAGATGCCCAATATGCCTGTCTGGTACAGCGCCACCAACTGGCCAAGGAAAGAATAGGGTTTTGAATATGTGTGTTTTGACACATGATGAATTTTAACATGCTCCTCCTAGACGGTTCATGAGATTCATGTGAAATTTGTTATACGTGATGCCAAAATGTTGCTGATATTAAATTGCGAAGGGATTTTTGATATCTTGTAATATGTTGAAATGGCCTTATGATTTTAATATCTTGCTACATAAACAGGAAACGTGTCAGAAAGCCACAGTGCATTGACTGTATGGTCGGACACTTCTTACTTCAATAGATATTACGATTATTATGATAACCTGATGCCCAATGGGCCTGCCTGTTATAGCGCCACCACCTGGCCAAGCAGGAAATGTGCCAGAAATTGGCAATGCCTTAACTGATTGATCTAACACTTTACAAAATATTGTGTATTATGATTGTGATGATATTCACATGTGTAATTCGGATGCCTAGCACAGCGCCACCATCTGGCCAAGCAGGAAATGGGGAAAAAATGTTCAATTCATTGATGGATTGATCTGAAACTTTACAAAATATTGGATATCGTGAGTCAGATGATATAACATATACAATTCTGTGCACACTCATACACACAGTTATATGCATATTTATGTATATACACATACACTCACAAGTATGCACTCACATGCACACGCAACATCTATGAGCACACTCTCTTTCACACACACACACTTTCTCTGTCTCTCTCTCCCTCTGACACACACACACACACACACACACACACACTAATAGTGACCTTCCATCATTGTGCATTTTGTTGCAGACATATGAAAACTCTACATGCACACACACACACACACACACACTGCAGACACAGGAACGCTAAGATGACTTAAGATTACAGTGTGAGATAGAGATAAGGAGGAGACACATGTATAGTGTTGTACATAAATAAATGTACATTTTCACACCACAGAAACACACACTTAGAGTCTTTGTCTGTCTATCTCTCATCCGTCAAGCAGTCATGGCATTTGCAACATGCACATCACCTTTGAACATTTGATGAATATATGACGTGACTGTTTTGTTGGGTGGCGGAATGTCCTGGGTTGCGGAACCACACATGCGAGGGCCCATCAAGGCTGCTAGCAGCTTTAATTTTATATTTATTTCTGATGCTTTGTAGACTTTATATAAAGGAACCTTCTACATGCAAATATAGTATTTATCATTCTGCCTGAAAATTTCTGTACATGATTATATACAATGGAAACTCCATATAATGAATACCGAATGTAACACACTTTTTTCTCCGGTCCCAGTGAAATCAATTTGTTTTGTTTTGTTTATTGACTGCTGATATATATATAAAAAAACCCTGATATAACAAAGTTCCCTGGTCCCAAGGACTTCGATATAAAGAGTTTCCACTGTATTTATTTACTGATTATAATGGTGATGTTACACTGAAGGATAAGTTGTGGTATTTACTGCTATTGTTAGAAAACACTTTCAAGAGAAACTCTTCATCATGACAGAAATTTATTTCAAAACAATGTGTGATTTCTTCAAGATAATACAGTATGTAATACAAACAGAAGCTTAAACAAGATCCTGCTGGAATGAGTTTGCTTAATTACTGAAATGTTCTCATGGTTGCAAAGAGAAGAAATAGATCTTTAGGACTGAGAAAACAAGGATAATATTGTGGTGAACAAAAGGCAAAAACATCAAATTACACTTGCTCTTGTGACATACAAGTTGAAAGCTGTTTAGGTTTTTGATGATAAAGTAGGTAATCTGATTAAAGGATGAAAAATGCTATGAATAAAAAAAAAATCACTTTGGTATCACAGTGGAGAGAGAGGGACCTGGAAGTGACACTCGTTGACATTTTCTAGCCAAGTCCACTGTCTTCTCAATCCTACTGACTGCAGCTTTAAAGGGTGAGGTTGTGGTGATATTTGTATGGAACTGATGGTTAGTAATGGTGCGTTCATGTGCTATGGGAATTATGGTAAATACCAAACGCCGACATGGAAAGCACACATGAACGCCCCCTCTTGTGGTATTTTCCACTGGGCAACTCGTAGAAAATTTTGATACATGAGTTGCCGAGATGAGATGAACTTTAACCTTTTCAACATGGCGGCGAGCGGTACAAGACTAGCTTATGAACCAAGAAAGAAGTGGTTTTCACCTACGGAAAGCTGACTCTCACCTTTAAAAAGAGTCATGTTATGTATATTATATTATTATAATATGTATATTATAGCCTAATACAAAATATTCTGTGGCTGTCCAAAGAACGCCAACAATGATCTAGATACTGGCTATTCTTATTGTGGCTACAGCCAAATTTCCAAAAACTGTGTGGCATTCAATGTGTTAAGAAAATCTCTACTTGTCATGATCAGGAAATATTCAGCATTATTTACCTTTTGACAACTCATATATTCCTGCTGCAGCTGATGAACAAGGCAATCTATAATTGTTTTAGCCAAATAACAGGCCTGATTCTGAATCTGGTCCACCATCTTTAATTTGTCAACAACAACAAAAGCATGTGAACACAACACACTGGTAAATACCATTTCCCAATTGGAAAATATCATCTTCCTATAGCACATGAACGCAGCATAATCCCTGGTGTGTGGAGGTGAACTTTTTGGTGGATGAGACCCATGAACTCATGTTCTGTCTGGAAAGGGGCATAGCAGTGCCTTGGGTTTGTGGCCCAAGGTGGGCGGAGCGTGGGGAAGGGGCGTGAGGGGGTATCTCCCTCCTGTAAGGGGGGGGGGGGGGGGGGGGGGGGGTCTGGGCCTCCCCCAGAAAATGTTTAAAAACTGGATGTTCTTCGATGCTCTCTGATAGCATTCCTGCGATGAAATAGGTTTTATTTTGCAGATATAAAAAGGTACACTTTATAATTTTCAGCAGCCAGGCCTAAAATCAGTCTCAATGATGTTAAACATGCACCACAGGAAAATGTTCCACTGGATTTTCTGATGGCATTTCTGCACTAAAACAGGTCTTAAATCTGGAGTCAATAAAATGGAACACATTAATTTTATTATATAGTGTCTCTACATCTGTAATTTTATGACACTAGACAACCAAAAAAAATCAGAGCCAGGGTTGGAGGTTGCCCTGGGATTCACTGCCTGACGCTTTTAACTGAGAAGCGGGGGGAAAAATGATATATCATGAAAAATAAAATACTAGTACTTTAAATGTATGGTGCACATTTATAATTATGTCAACTGGGTTTCACTTGATCTTGCAAGTTCAGGAGATTTTTAAAATTAAATTTTCATAAAATGTCCTTTTCAAAGTAAATCTTAAAATTCAACATTTTCTCAAGTTTTTCAGAATAAGTGAAAATCTTTACTAAAAATATAAAAGATTTAAAAAACATTATGTTGGTTTTGGTTTACATTCATATGGATGATATCCAGAAATAATCTTTCATTTTTTTAATTTCCAAAAATTCAGAACATTTTTCATTCAAAAAATTCTAAATTCTAACTTCATTAGAACTATTACAAACAAAGGGAAGTTTATGAAGCCAGTTTCATGTAACATTTTGTTAAATCTGTAAACAGTAAAATCCAACACATTATTTCACCAGTAAACAGATTTAAAATTTCTCCAAAATTCAGGCTCCTGCTTTTCAGTGTAAGGGTTGTAGGTATCATGCCGCCATCTTGTGTCAGAACTACACTTCCCAGGCAACTTCCACGTGACCTACGTCACGCGTGGGCGGGATCATCTACGTCAGTCCGCCATGCGCGTATAAGTCCAGGTGGAAGCTCTGCCATTTTGTCTCTCGCGTCCGGATTCCGATGAGTCTAGACGCATAAAGAGATGCTCTCAAACCCGAAGACACGTCTTTCTTGCGAGATTCACCATCCAGCGCGTTCTGTGCCTAACCACTGGCCAAGGTAAAAGTCCAGAATAGCGCGATCTTTAAACTCAACCTGAGTTACAACCAGTTTATCCGTATTAGAAGTGATGTCACGACTGCAGCCCAGGCAGTTAAAAGTTAAGAAGCGATTGAATCCTTTTTAACTCAAAAGCACTGTGCATCTTATTCTGATCAGAGACTTTTCCTCACGAACGCTGAGGTTCGGACCAAGAATCCTCTGCTTTCCACGGGAACCACCCAAGTGCTCCGCTGGACCCGAAAGTTTTCTACGCCTCCATCACGAGCGGCTCACGTGCTCCCACGGCGAGGCCCGAAACTACACCGGCAAATAGTTCTTCATATCTTGCTAAAGGCAGGATTAAGTAAGATTTTGGCATTTGGGCATAATTAAGATAGTCTTAAGAATTTGATTTTATTTGAAATGGTGTGAATTTAAACCCAGGTTTATCTGTTACACTGTTAGACACGCAGCGTGTTGATTTATTTTGGTTCTATGTTCTCTCAATTGTTTAATAGATAGGCTGCGCATGCTTTTCTTTGCTTACTAACATTTTAATTTCCTTATCATACATTTTGACCTTATCAAGGTTTCAGTGAGTTTGGTAATGTTATGAGTGTGGAATCTTTGTTACTGAGAAAACACATGCTCAACAGGCCTGACCAGGCCTGATACACTTTAGATAGCTTCCCTTTGTCTTTAGCAACACGTGCTCAGTAGGCCTCACCAGGCCTAACAAACACACTTTAGCTAGGCCATAGGGCCTTTCACAAACACACACTAGCAACACAAGGCTAATCTAGGCCTCCACCACGTGTAGTTAGCTACACGAGGCTAAACACATGGTCAAGTCCTTCTCTCTCTCTCTCTCACACACACACACACACACACACACACAAGCACACATGAGCAACAGAGCTAATCCTTTGTTCTATTTAGATAACATTCCTTTGTTTTAGCTAGCAACAAGCTAGGCCATACACACACACACCACACATGTATATACACACCTCACTGCTTGTATATATTGATTTATTATTTTTATCTTTGTTATAATAAATTCATTTATTAAACAAACTGTGTTTATTTGTGTGAACGATATATGAAGTCCCCAATCTCTCAAAGAATTCAAAAAGGTGCATATAAGTTATGTAATATGGTAAGTGATCGTAATAATTTGGAAATATACTATAATTTAGCTGTTTGGTAATTTATTATTAAGCACCAGGATTAATGGTATGATTCACTAAATGATTCACTAAATGATTCATTGAACGATTCACTAAATGAGACTGATTCTAAGGTATAATTCAATTCAAATGAGTCAAAGTAAATGATTCAATGGGATTGATTCATTTTAATTATTAACCTTCAAAATTTAATGAGACTGATTTAATGAGATTGATCACTTAATTTCAATAATTAACTGATTGCACCCACAGGGTGTAGGAAGGGGGTCGACCCAATCTACTGTGCCAGTCAATATGGCGTGTGAGCGATAATCGGTTAATTAGTCTGTCATGTCTGTTTACTGACCTGCCAATGTCTGTGTGAGTGCCTGCTGACCAACGGCTTTTTCATCATTTTGGTCGTCATTTGCATGCTTTAAAAGCACCTTCTTTCCGTTCTGGCTGTAGGTCTTTTCCTCATTACATAAAAGGCAAATCACAACTCCAGACTTGTCAATAAGTTTCTGACGCCATGTTTCTCATGGCTGAACATATTTATCAACTTCTTTTAGCCATTTGTCCCTCCATTTATTTTTAATGCCCTGGTCCAACTGTTTAATTCTTTTTTTACACTGATTTCTAAATACTGTGGCATGTTTTTAGGAAAATCTACCCAAAGTTACATGATTGAATCCAGCGTTAAGGAGGACTAAACACGTGTCGACATCAGAAACAATCAGAATTTATCTGAAGATGCATTAAAAACCTGAGTATTGTTGGGTAATAATGACAAACACAAACCACCACAGAACAAGACAAGAGACAAAGTGTTTACACTTACAATAAATCAGAAATTACATAGACACTGAAAATGAACTCTCGATTTGATTTTGATGGAAATCCATTTTTCCATCAGAGTACTAAACGCCCATGTGTTGTGCATAAATTTATTTTCAATAATTGTTGGATAAAAAAAAGTTAAAAAAATAAGTTTAAATACAGAAACTAATTCTATACAACAGAAAATAATCACACATTTATTTATTTGAAATATATTTGACTGATACGATTGTGCTACATGATGTAAGTAGTGTATGCTGAAATAAAAGGGATGGTGCCGATCCCCTATTGGGTTTGATCAGCTGATACCAACAAAAAATCAGGATCAGATAGAGAGAATAAAGAACAGATTGGGTCTGATCTTGTAACAGCAAAGTGATAAATGTGCCTTGTAGTGAGTCTCCTTGAGGCTTCCTCAGATTAACTCCCCAAATGCTGATCCTGCCAGGTGAGAATCCCACCAATGTCCTGAAACTGTTCCTGTCCATTTCAGCTCCCTCTTCCACTGACTGGGTTCAGCTCGAGTCCCTGTGCTTTTTCACCTGCTCTTTCAGGGTTTTTAAGGGACTGAGGTCCAGGCAGTTTCATGCAGATCACAAGTTGTTCCACATTCAGTGTAGAATTGTGTGCAGTCTGATTCACTGTGCACCATCTGTGCACTGTTCCTGACGCTGAGATAGAAATCCCAGGATATATGGTCGCCCACTGGGACAGGAATCACGAGGGAGGTGGTGTTGGTGGTGGTGTATGATCAATACATTTTTCTTCGTAACAAAGTTATGTATTATACAAGAGTGGCTAAGTCAGATTATATTAAATATAAAGTTAATGAGTGTAAATACCAACCAAGAAAAATGTGGAATGTGATCAAAAATATGTCTGCACCCTCTAAATGTAAAACTAGAATAGATAACATTGGTCTGACTATAGATGAGGAAGTGTGTTATGATAAACAAAAAGTATCAGCTTGTTTCAATTAATATTTTACATCTGACGCGGTACGCGGTGGTCCGGACTACCGTTGTGGTCCGGACCACGCCGTTTTCAGGTGTGGTCCGGACCACCAAGTTCAGAAGACAAATAAAAAGTCTTACTGTGAAGTTGGTAAAATTATTTTTCACTTCCCTCGTGGCAGCTCCCGCTTTTTTACATGCGTTAGAACTGGTATCTTTTATTGCGCGTGTGTTTTACGCATGCATTTCTCTTCCAGTTTGAGAAAAAATAACAAATGATGTACGACTTTGTAAAAAAACTCGTATTAAATGACAAAAACAGTATGATTTTGGTAAGTTTTTATTTATATCGTAATATAATACAGCATACGGTGAACCGGACCACAATCCAGGAAAAATAATTAATTAATGCCCTCATTTTGTATGGAAAATACGGTGGTCCGGACCACCGCGTACCGCGTCATCTGTGGCAGCTAAGCTGGTTGATAAATTACCTAATGTCATTGGTAAATATGGTATCATTTTTGTTAAAGGTTTCTATTCATCTAAAGGTGTGCATTCAAATATGTTCTCTTTTGCAGAGGTTTCTGTGGAAAAGGTGTACAAGATCTTGTCAACTTTAAATTCGAGCAAGGCTACCAGTTTAGATCAATTGTCTCCCAAGTTTGTTAAAGATGGAGCCAAGCTCATATCGTCGCCCCTTGCGCATATTTTAAATTTATCTATTGTTTCCGGTGAAATACCTGCAGGTCTTAATGTGGCAAGGGTGATGCCACTTCACAAGAAAGCAAGTAAACTGGATCCTGGTAACTATAGACCAATTTCAATTCTCAGTACCATCTCTAAATTATTTGAGAAAGTTGTGTTTGACCAACTGCACAGATAACTCTCTGAAAAGGATCTCATTTACAAGTATCAATCAGGTTTTCGGTCGACATTTTTGACTGATACCTGTTTGGTTCACCTATTGGATTACATCAGGCATGAACAGGACAAGGGCAATTATACAGGGATGGTGTTGCTGGACCTCCAGAAAGCCTCTGACACGGTGAACCATGATAGGCTCTTGATGAAGTTGGAAGCTATAGACCCTTTTCAGTCACGTGACCTTCGTAAACGCGATCGCCATTTTGGACATGTAGTGGACTTCGGCTCGAATCGGTTTGAATGCGAGGAAGGTGACAAACGAAAAACATTAAAGAAAAAGGAGCGAGATGCAGAAAACACCTTCACTATCCAGCGACGCAGGGCATTTACAGGGCGAGCAGAGGGAGAGGTATTTGCAAAAATTGAGGTTAGCAGGGTTAGAGAACAACATTTACCTGCTTCCACCAGGATTGTTCACTGACGTACGGAAGTCCACGAAGCTCTCGTCTTTACCTGACTTCGGCCCATATGATCTGTATACCTATGTCATTAAAAACCCATCGCCATACACAGGTATTGATCTGAAAGCGTATAAGAGTTTGGATGCCTACAAATATTTTGTGTCAGGCTGGGTAACATGCCTACATCAGTGGGTCGTCCCTGGAGCCGGTGGTCGCCATCTTATTACAGCTAAGGTTTGTTCATATTTTCATTTACTTTCGGTCCTCGGGATAAACAAAATGTTATTAAATGTCATTGAAATAACTTCTTAGTCTGTTGAGACATGGCCCGTTATAAATTTGCTGTTACCAGGCAATGACCAAGAACTGTATTATTAGGGTCGGTGTCTGTGTTGTAGCAGTGTACTAGCAGCTAGCTGTTAGCACTAGCTAATGTCAACAACATAGTAGCTAGTATGTTACTGTCTCAAGTTTTTCCTTTACTGTATTTACTAGTTTACTGCAATTATGATCCGGCAGCTATTTACACCGGATCCAGTATAAATAGCTGCCGGAGCCAACGTCCGAGGTTCCGGAGCGCGCTCCGGCTTGCTCCCCCTCAAATTAAGCCCTGTACAGGTAAATAGCTGCCGGAGCCAAAATCCGAGGTTCCGGAACGCGCTCCGGCTTGCTCCCCCTCAAATTAAGCCCTGTACAGGTAAATAGCTGCCGGAGCCAACGTCCGAGGTTCCAGAGCGCGCTCCAGCTTGCTCCCCCTCAAATTAAGCCCTGGGCTTAATTTGAGGGGGAGCAAGCCAGAACACGCTCCGGAACCTTGGACGTTGGCTCTGGCAGCTATTTACACTGGATCCAGTGTAAATAGCTGCCGGATCATAATTACAGTAAACTAGTAAATACAGTAAAGGAAAAACTTGAGACTGAAAGGTTTTAACAGTCATCCAAATGACTGAACGTAAACATTGCTACAGTAACATACTAGCTACTATGTTGTTGACATTAGCTAGTCAACAATAGCTACTACAGAAGAACAAAGAGGTTACAATGGGTTATTTTAACCTATTTGGTTACACACTCGCCGCCACAGAATGTTAACAGCAATGTGATGCCTTTTCTGGCTAATTTTATTCGTCTTACCTCCAACAAAGTGGTCACTGCACAAGCGTTGGTATGCCGAGGGCTGCCAATCTTTCCTGTTAATGGCCGCTATCCATCTTCTCTGTCGGGATCCGATAAAATGATAAACCTTGCCTTGTTTGTTGATGGTTACTACATCCAGGTGCACAACAATATAGTGGCATGATGGAAGTCTTGCTGAAAGTAAAAACTTTCTTTGCTGCCGTTCCTCAATGTTGGCTGTGGTAAACTACTGGTAGTACATGTCCAAAATGGCAGCCGCGTTTGTCGTGACGTCACGTGAAAAGGGTCTATAGGGCTCCGACAATCTGCAGTTGACTGGTTTAGGTCATACCTGCAATCCCATGCACAAGTGGTAGATATTGGGGGCACATTTTCTGATCCAGCAAATATTTCTTGTGGTGTTCCCCAAGGGTCAATACTTGGCCCATTATTATTTTTGATCTATTTTAATGATATTACCTCTGCTGTAAATTGCAAATTGTTATTGTATGCCAATGACTCCGCACTTATAGTTGCGGATAAGAGTTCAGAGGTAATTCAACATAGATTATCCAGGGAGGTAGAATCAATCAGAGAATGGCTGATTGACAATAGATTATCCCTGCATTTAGGCAAAATGGAGTCCATTCTCTTCACTTCAAAGAGTAAACTCAGCAAAATTAAATCCTTTCAGGTGCAGTGTGATGGAAATGTGCTTGCAAGTCGCTCGCATGTCAAATATTTGGGCCTTACTCTAGATCAATCTCTGAATGGAGAGGCTATTGTGGACAACATAGTTAAGTCGAATGCAAAATTGAAGTTTCTGTATCGGCAGGTTAAACATATTAGCCAGGAAACTAGGAGACTGTTAGTCTTGGCTCTTATACAGTGTCACTATGACTATGCCTGTACGTCATGGTACTCAGGGTTAACAAAGAAGTACAAAGATAGACTTCAAGTTTCCCAAAACAAAATTATACGATTTCTTTTGGATGCACCGGCCAGAACACATGTTGGTGCTGTAGAGTTCAATCAGGTCAAAATGTTGCCAGTCCAAATGCGCGTTACCCAACTCAAGCTGAACCTTGTATTCAAAATTATGCATAATATGGCCCCTAATTATTTATCAGATCAGTTCAGTTTGGTTCAAAATTTACACTCAATGAATACAAGATCAAGTGCTACCTCCCTGCAGATACCTCGTGTCAAATCATTTGGTAAATCATCATTTGTTTATACATCCATTAAAGCATTCAATAATCTGCCATAAGATCATTTAGGACATTAACTAGTTTTAAATTTGCTGTTAAGCGTCATTTTTTAGTGAATTGTATCGCCAGGAATTGAGCACTTTTATGTATCTTTAGATAGGTCCTTTTTCCATTTGCCCTGTCATTTTTGTTATCTTATAGGTTTTTTCTATCATTATTTAGGTCTAGTCTATGTTCTAAGTATATTATTTTATAATATTTTTGCTATTTTTTTGTTTTTATTATTATTATTATTATTATTAACAGTATTTTTTCCTGTTAGTATTACTATTATTAGATACAAACTTTTCACCTTTAATCATGATTGCCACATGACCAATAGGACCACATTGGAAATAAGCAATTTTTGCTTTCATGTGTTATCCTGGTTTTTAATTGTCATATTTACATGTATAGTGTTTGTATGATTATTATTTACTGAATAAGGCAAGGCAAGGCAAGTTTATTTATATAGCACATTTCATACACAATGGCAGTTCAATGTGCTTTACAGAAGTAAAAACAAAAACAGTAAACAATAGAGAAATAAAATTACATAAAATAATTTTCTTTATTCTAAAATAATTAATTAAAAGAATTAAAAGAAAATAAGAATTAAACAATAGTAGAAATAAAATATTAAAATGCCAAAAAGAAAAAGGAGAAAGAGAAAGAGGAAAAAAAAAACCTAGCAGAATAAAATAGAATAAAGTTAAAATAAATTTAAAACATGCAGAGAAAAAGATTATAAAAAAATGTAAAATATTAATTATTTAACAGAAAGCATCTGAAAACAGCTTGGTCTTTAACCTAGATTTGAAGCTGCCAACAGCAGGAGCATTTTTAATGTCCTCTGGCAGTTGGTTCCATAGCTGTACTGCATAGTAGCTAAAAGCTGCTTCACCACACTTTGTTTTAACAACTGGTTTTAATAGTAAATTTTTCTGTTGCGATCTGGTAGATCTGATTGGGTTAGGCCGCTGCAACATATCAGAGAGGTAATTGGGCCCTGTACCATTTAGAGATTTGTACACCAGCAGCAATACTTTAAAGTCAATTCTGTAGCTTACTGGAAGCCAGTGAAGGGACCTTAGAATTGGAGTAATGTGCTCTGTTCTTTTTGTTCGTGTGAGAACCCTCGCCGCTGCATTTTGAACCAGCTGAAGTCGTTTAATGGTCTTTTTTGGCAGGCCTGTGAAAAGGCCATTGCAGTAATCAACCCTACTAGAGATGAAGGCATGTATTAGTTTTTCCAAATCATGTTTTGACATAAGTCCTCTTAGTTTGGAAATGTTTTTTAGGTGATAAAATGCCGTTTTAGTGATTGCTTTCATGTGACTGTCAAAGTTTAGCTCGCTGTCAATGAAAACACCAAGATTTTTAACCATTTCTTTAGTTTTAATCCCTTTTGTGTCAAGAATAGTGGTAATCCTGAGTCTTTCATCTTTTTTTCCAAATAGAATTATTTCTGTTTTATCTGTGTTCAGCTGAAGAAAATTTTGTGACATCCAGCTATTGATTTGATCGATACACTGGTAGAGACATTCAAGGGGGGCATAATCATTTGGTGATAGAGCAAAATAAATTTGGGTATCATCTGCATAGCAGTGATACAAAATTGAATTTTTATTGATAATTTGCCCAAGTGGGAGCATATAAAGGTTGAAAAGTAATGGTCCAAGAATCGACCCCTGGGGGACACCACAGGTCAAGGGCATTGACGTTGAGGAACAATTTCCCAGGGTAACAAAGAAGCTTCTATCTTTTAAGTATGATTTTAACCAATTGATAACTTTACCAGTCAATCCAACCCAGTGTTCAAGTCGATATAGCAGTATGTTGTGATCAACAGTATCAAAAGCTGCACTGAGGTCCAGTAATACCAGGACCGATGTTTTGCCTGCATCAGTATTAAGACGTATGTCATTTATAACTTTAATCAGCGCTGTTTCAGTGCTATGATTGGCACGAAATCCTGACTGAAAATTATCAAAACGGCTGTTTGATATCAAGAAGGCAGTTAATTGATTGAAGACAATTTTTTCCAGGATTTTCCCGATAAATGGTAGATTTGATATTGGCCTGTAATTATTTAACACTGAAGGATCCAGATTATTTTTTTTAAGAAGGGGCTTTACAACAGCTTTTTTTAGGGACACAGGAACAACACCAGTCTCCAAGGATGTATTTATAATTTGAAGCACATCTGTAATTATAAGATGAATAACAGACTTAAAAAAGTTGGTGGGCAGAATATCCAGTTCAGACGTTGAGGAACTGAGATTTTGTACAGTTTTTTCAAGAGTCTCATAATCAATTAAACAAAATTCTGACATTGTGTTAAAGTTATCTATCTGTGTCATTGGTGATTGCAGTTTTTCAATTTTTTGCATCTGAGATATATTGAGAAATATTCTGCCGTATTTTATCAATTTTACCTTTGAAGAAGGATGCAAACTCATTGCATTTATTAACTGAGAGAAGTTCAGGTGCTAATTGTGGTGGGGGATTAGTTAGCTTCTCTACTGTTGAAAATAGCACACGGGCATTGTTCATATTCCTGCTGATGATGTTGGAGAAGAAAGACTGTCTTGCTTTACGAATTTCATAATTATAATTACAAAGCATCTCTTTATGGATTTGATAATGGATATGAAGTTTAGATTTGCGCCATTTTCTTTCAGTCTTTCTACATTCTCTCTTTAGCAGTTTAACAGCCGGGTACTGCTTCCATGGTGCTTTCTGCTTATCATTGATTCTTTTGATTTTGAATGGAGCAATATCATCCATAATTTGGGTCATATTTAAATTAAAAAATTCCAGTAAATCATCTACAGAGTCTGACATTTTGGTTGAGTTCTGAGAGAGAGCTTGCTTAAAAAGAGCACATGTGTTGTCGTTTATGACTCTCCTGCCTATAGTCGTTGAGCTATTCTGAATGTGAGGAGACATAGAAACTTCAAAGAAAACACAGAAATGGTCAGATAAGGCCAGGTCAACAACAGTATAAGAAACAGTAAGACCCTTTGTGATGACGAGGTCAAGAGTATGACCACGAGAGTGGGTCGGTCCCTGTACATGTTGTACTAGGTTAAAGTTATCAATAATTGCAAATAGTTCTTTGGCATAAATGTTATCAGTATTATCTACATGTAAGTTAAAATCCCCAGATGTAATAAGACAATCAAACTCTAAGCAAATGACTGATAACAATTCACCAAACTCTTCAAGAAAGACTTTGACTGAATGTCTCGGAGGCCTGTAAATAGTTAATAATAATATGTTAGGAGAGCATGTAACAAGTGCACATAAGTGTTCAAAGGACATAAAATCACCAAGTGAGGATTGTTTACATTGAAAAGAGACTTTGAAAATATTTGCGATCCCTCCACCTTTCCCTTGTCGGGTAACATTCAAAAAATTAAAATTTGGGGGAGCTGCTTCGATAAGGGTGGTAGCACTATTTGCTTGATCCAGCCAGGTTTCAGTTAGAAGCAAAAAATCAAGATTGTGTTTACAAATAAGATCATTAATTAAAAATGACTTGTTTAAAAGTGATCTAATATTCAAAAGGGCTAGTTTTACAGTAATATTTGATTGTGCACTCTGATGCTGTTTTAAAACAGGAAGGAGATTAGATTGGTTCACCCCCAGGGTTAAATGTGCTCTATGTTTTCTGTTTCTTATCAACACAGGAATAGTGTCAACATCGGATCCCTGCTTTTTTCTACATCCATTTGCAGGGACCCAGAGTACATCAAACAAGACTTTCTAAATGTTCCATTTGGTTTGAGGGTGAAAGGACTGGAGATTAAACAAATAAACAAATCAAACAAATCAAATCAAAACCATGAACTCACACTGACCACGTCTCCGAGTCCCTTTCATTTGTTAGAACTAAATGACTGACGTGTTTATGAAGGTGTTGTCTGTTCCCCAACATGGAAATGCAGGAACACCAGAGTCTTCATCTCTCTCTTTCTCTCCCTCACACACACACACACACACACATTCACCAAAACCTGAAAAAAGAAAAACATCTGGATTAATCCCCACACACTGGACTGTGGTACTTCATGACCAACAGCATGTAATCATCTCTGCTCCAAGAGAAACATTATTATCTCCTGTTTATAATTTAATTCAACATTTATTCAGTCTTCTATAATATCTGTGTTCTAACATTGAGCTCCAACAAACGAGAACTTCCACAAGATCTAACAGGACAGCGAGCAGATGTTTCCCATCACATCACTGCTCTTATCCAATCACAGGCTTTGGAGCTTTTTAAACAGTAACTAACACTGCAGTGGGTTTGATCTCTTGTTCTACATGTAGATTTAAGTGCAGACTTTAAGAAGAAGCCGAGGTGAATTTTACAGGAACGACAGAAGACACGGTGTGGAGGTGGAGAGCAGGAAGGAGTGTCAGAGTGAGTCAAGTGGCTCCTTAAATCACATATTTGTGGCAGTGTGGCATTAAAGATGATCATTTTACTGAGTTTTGAGGAGAGTTGAGAAGAAAGTGTGCTGCTGATCAGAAACAGGGAAAAGCCGAGATCATCTTATTCAGACAAAAGCAGCAGGATGAAGTCAGAGACAGCAGGGTGACACAAGGAGACGAGGTGCTCATTTACAATCACTCTCATGCACTCAGACGGGACATTTTGGAGACTCTGACTGACTCCATCTTCTGCTCAGATGAATTTTCAATCAATTTTACTGAACAACAAACAGCATTAAAGACAACTGGGAGGAAAAAGTTGATTAAATAGAACACAGTGAAAATTTCTAAAACTGGTTTCATTTCATGGCCTGGTCATGTGACATTTACTGAAATTAAAGAAAAATGATGAGGTTAAATTCTTCTTTTTTTCAAGATTTGCCTCCAAATGTTATTACTTACCTGAGTTTTTGTAGTTTGTAATGTTTATCATCCTTAAGAGCAGAGAGCAGCTTCTTTCCTGAGTCTCCTATTTTATTCCCAGTCAAATCCAGTTCTCTCAGGTGTGAGGGATTTGATCTCAGAGCTGAAGCGAGAGCAGCACAGCCTTCATCTGAGACACCACAACCCCGCAACCTGCAGAGACACAATGACACACTTCACTGCCTCAGTTTCTGAATATTAAGATTTGCTTTGTGTGTCTTTAAATTAGAGGTGTGTGTTTTCCCATGGATGTGCCATTTTCTTTTGCCACTTGGCCCAAAAAGTAGCCAAGCTGTTCACTGAAGACGGAAGTGACAACTCACTAGTGGGGGGGCTAAAAAAATTTCAACTAAAAATCAACAAAAGGATTGTTTCTGTAGCTTTCAGTTTATTGGAAGTTCTTTTCTGCTCCTTTTTAATTTTTATTTAACAGTCAAATTTTTATACATGGCGGCACGGTGGTGTAGTGGTTAGCGCTGTCGCCTCACAGCAAGAAGGTCCTGGGTTCAAGCCCCGGGGCCGGCGAGGGCCTTTCTGTGTGGAGTTTGCATGTTCTCCCCGTGTCCGCGTGGGTTTCCTCCGGGTGCTCCGGTTTCCCCCACAGTCCAAAGACATGCAGGTTAGGTTAACTGGTGACTCTAAATTGAGCGTAGGTGTGAATGTGAGTGTGAATGGTTGTCTGTGTCTATGTGTCAGCCCTGTGATGACCTGGCGACTTGTCCAGGGTGTACCCCGCCTTTCGCCCGTAGTCAGCTGGGATAGGCTCCAGCTTGCCTGCGACCCTGTAGAAGGATAAAGCAGCTACAGATAATGAGATGAGATTTTTATACATCTAATTTGTTTTTGACTGCATCAGTTCTATGGCAATTAACATCTCATTTTAGCGGAGCTCCACCATACCTAAGAAAAATTGGTAAACCCATTGAGTCGACTTTTTGTGGTTTGTCCGTGTACGTGTACCACCAGTCATACACACCGCCTAGTGGTCAGGGTTAGTAATTACCAGTCATACACACTGCCTAGTGGACAGTGCTAGCCAGTAAAGAAATAAAACAAAAGAGACTGGCTATGATATAAGAAAATTCTACAACCCAGAAACAGATGGGAGCTTCGCTTTTAGGCAGTGCCTAAATCTTAATTTTTAAACTCTATATTCCTGAGATCATTTGCATCATGTCACTGCTGCTTTAAACCCTGCAGCTCACACAGAGGGCAGTTAGTTTGTGTCTCAGGTGCAGTTTGTGTGATTAGTTACAGTGTTGTAGTAAATTTCACAGTGATTTCAGACACATTGCAGTCGGATCAAGTTCCGTTTTGTGCTGCAGCTTCTCACATACGTCCATCTGACCCAAAGACTCAGTGACAAATCATCAGTGTGCAGTGAAAAGAAACAATCTTCCTCCTCAGGACATTGATGATGAACCTAAAACCTCTGCTTCAGTCTCACTATTGGAGAATGTGTCTTACTGAGGAGCAGGTCATGTGACTCTCAGAGAGATGATCTTACCTCAGTGTCTCCAGTTTACAGTGAGGATTCTCCAGTCCAGCACAGAGACACTTCACTCCTGAGTCTCCCAGATTATTATCATTCAGATCCAGGTCTCTCAGGTGTGAGGGGTTTGATCTCAGAGCTGAACTCAGAGCAGCACAGCCTTCATCTGAGACACCACACTTGCACAACCTGCAGAGACACAATGACACACTTCAACAGATTTTCATCTTGGTGTAATAGTGGTTGTGAAGATGATGCCTCATGTTGGACTGTCTCTATTCTCTTCACCAATCACAAGCTATTATTAATAATGACTTAAACATTACCACTGTTACTGACATTAAAGCATACACACAGAACCATGGCCTCACTTTCGTTTATAAATGCCTTGAGATCTCAAGAATGGCACAGGAATAGTTTTAAGCATCAACAATAAATCTAATTAATAATTTTTATGATTAAAGTGATTTATATAGGTAGCGGTCTGAGTGAATGACCTTGACGTTCGTAACGTCACAGCAGGAAGTCTATTGGTCGCATCACCATTTCCGCTATTCTAAAACACAGAGCTGACTGCAACTCCGAGCCTCCATTTTGAGCTCATTTATCACCATGCCTCATAGATGTGTTGCTGCACCCACCAGCAACATGACAGAAGCTGGATTTACGTTGCATTCATGGCCCAAGAATGTTCACACTGCAAAGATTTGGATGCGTTTTGCAAGAAGTTCACGGGCATATTGGACACCAACGAAGTGGTCTCTCCTCTGCTTTGCTCATTTTACTGAGGACTCATACGAAACCTCTGATCTGTTGAGGAGCGTTGGCTATAAGCCCACATTGAAAGAGGGTGCAGTACCAACAATTAAAGGAATAGAAAACAAGAAAAGGAAAGTATTTATTATTATTATTTTTTTTTAAGTGAGTTCAGTTGCACCAGTCCTCTTGGAGCATGAGCCGAGGGTTGTTGGTCAAACCCGGGACGGGACATATCGCTCAGGCAGGGACCTCCCCGCGGTTGTTGCTAAAACCAGTGATATCCTGTTCCGTCCCGGATTTTAGTAATTGCCTGAGCCAAGCAGTAATGGCAGAATACACAGTATGGAGAGAATGATTGGAGCAGCCACCTGATTTCTAAACCGGATATTGCTGCCATCTCGCCCTTACATGGAAGAAGCAAATGAACGGAGAACTGAACAAACAACTGAAAGTCAGATTGTTTCTAAACAATCTGCCACAAGATTGGCCTTCAAGAAGCGAGAACACAGACGGGTAAGCTCCGACTCTCACTTGGGTAAAAAAAACAACAAAAACAACACACTGTTTACCTGCATTTAGATTAATACATGTAACTTGTATTGTGTGTTTAAGTTACCGATAAAAGATTATTTAATTTGCTTCAGAATGTGTTTGTCAGGGGCGGCACGGTGGTGTAGTAAATATATTACGTTCATTATGTCTTCTTCTTAAATCAAAATAATTAGTTTTTCTTTTGTTTCAGACATGTAAAAGCTTTTTACCTTTACCTGACATGTTTCAACGGTGTAACATCCGTCTTCATCAGAGGGTCACCCGGATGTTGGTGTGTGACGTGCCTTTATAATCAGCTGATGTTATGGAGGCGTGACCTCCCTGTCAATATTGACAGGTCGGTCACGCCTCCCGCTGTCAGTGTTGCCCCCTCAGGACGGCGCTCCAGGTGTGGGAGAGCATGTATGCCCCCTCATCCCTGTTTATTGTTTTTGGGCTACGCTTTCTGATTTCTATTGACTCCTTGATCCAACGGTGGTATCTGTTGTTCTCTTGCTGTATGATCTGAGCATTGTCCCAGTCCATTATATGATTTTCCCTTCTGCAGTGGTCCATTATTGCTGATTTCAGGTTCTCTTGCATAGCTTTTTCTTTTATTGCTCGTTTGTCTCTGTTCTGTTTCTTTTTCACATTCCTTTTTATGTTCCTTTTTTCGTATGCTAAAACTCCTTCCTGTCTCCCCAATGTAAGTTTTATTGCATGACAGGCATGGTATTTCATATATGACATTACATTTACTGTGTTGGTCGATTTTGTCCTTAGGGTGAACTAGTAGCTGTCGTAGTTTGGTGTGTGGTTTCACGGGTGTTTGTATGTTGTGTTTTTTCATGGCTCTTTGGATTTGTTCTGTAACTCCTCTGACATACGGTAGAGTCACTATTGCTTTACTTTCCTGTTTTTGGGTTGTCTGTTTTCTTCCTTTTTCCTGCGTCTTTTCTTTTGTTTTCACTTGTTGTGCGCCTTTGTGTATGGCCCATGGTGGATATTGACATGTGATCAGAGCTTGCCGTATGTGTTGTTCTTCTGTTGCGCGTTCTGTGGGGTCGGTTATGATTGATGCACGTTCGTAGAGTGTTCTGACAACTGACAGTTTGTGTGCAATGGGGTGTTCGGACATCCAGAGCAGATATTGATCAGTGCGTGTCGGTTTTCTGTAGATTGTTATATCAGGGGTGATAGCGTTCTGGCGCCGCGCCGGATTTCCGGCGTACCGTGGCTGGGGAAAAAAAAAAAAATCTAGTTCGCCCATTGTCCTGTGTCATTCTGAGATGCGCAGGTAGACAGTAAAGGGAATTCCGAATTCCCTTTACTGTCTATCTGCGCATCTCAGAATGATGGGCAAACTAGATTTTTTTTTTTTCCCAGCCACGGTACGCCGGAAATCCGGCGCGGCGCCGGAACGCTATCACCCCTGTTATATTGATGTCTCCGTCGTCTGTATGATGAATTTTTATGTCCAAAAACGCTATTGATTTTTCTGTTTCCTCTTCGTGCGTGAATTTTATGTTGCCGGTGTCGTCTATAGAGTTGAGGTGATCTGTCAATTGTTGGGTGCGTCCGACTTTCACTTTCTCCAGGATGTCATCTACATACCTCCTCCATAATGTGGGCCTGCATTCTTCTGGGGCAGATGTAATAGCCTCTCTTTCAAGGTGTTCCATGAAGAAGCCGCACATTATAGTGGAGAGTGGGTCCCCCATCGCAAACCCCTCCTTCTGCCTGTATATTGTTCCGCGGAACTGGAAATATGTGGATGTGGCAATGAAATTGAGCAGTTGACTGATGTCTTCTTCTGATAACTGTGTGCGTTTCTTGAGAGTCTTGTCTGTCTTGAGGCGCTGTCGTACGATTCTCAGTGTAGCTTCCACTGGTGTTTTTGTGAATAGGGAGACAATGTCGTGTGATATTAATATTTCATCCTTTTCCACTTTTATTTTACTGAGTTGTTCTGCTAGTTGTTTTGAATTTTTGCAATGTTGTTCTGTTTGGCCCAGTAGTGGTTTGATTATTTCCGCAAGCGCTTTAGACAGGTTGTAAGTGACTGATCCGATGCTGTCCACAATCGGATGTAACGGTGCTCCTGGTTTATGTATTTTTGGTGTGCCATAGATCCGGGGGGTTATGCTGGCTGTGGGTATTAAATTGTTGTATGTCTGTTTTTCAATTTTCCTGAGGGGGCAACACTGACAGCGGGAGGCGTGACCGACCTGTCAATATTGACAGGGAGGTCACGCCTCCATAACATCAGCTGATTATAAAGGCACGTCACACACCAACATCCGGGTGACCCTCTGATGAAGACGGATGTTACACCGTTGAAACATGTCAGGTAAAGGTAAAAAGCTTTTACATGTCTGAAACAAAAGAAAAACTAATTATTTTGACGGTGGTGTAGTGGTTAGCGCTGTCGCCTCACAGCAAGAAGGTCCGGGTTCGAGTCCCGTGGCTGGCGAGGGCCTTTCTGTGCGGAGTTTGCATGTTCTCCCCGTGTCTGCGTGGGTTTCCTCCGGGTGCTCCGGTTTCCCCCACAGTCCAAAGACATGCAGGTTAGGTTAACTGGTGACTCTCATGGCCCTTTTCCACTACCCTTTTTCAGCTCACTTCAGCGAGCTGAGTCGCGTTTCGACTACCTTAGAGCAGCACGACTCGGCTCGCTTCAGCCCTGCTTAGCACCCAAAACTCACACGGTTTTGGAGTAGGGCTGAAGCGAGCCAAACCGAGCCGAGTGAGGCTGGGGGCATGAGGAGACACTCCCCTGTGCACTGATTGGTGAGGAGGAGTGTCCTCACATGCCCACACACGCCCCGCGAGCGCGCTGGGATCTGTAAACACCATAAACCCGGAAGAAGAAGAATTACAAATTACGAGAATTTCTGAAGCCTTATGCGCCTCGCCTCATCTATACGCTCTTGCCAGTATCTGTTGGCGTTGTCGGTGACAACAAGCCACAAAACCAAAACCAGCAACACTAGCGACTACATGTTTATTGTTTACTATCCGGGTCGTGAGACTACCGCTTAAAAGATCACTGATGTCACTGTTTGCGCCGCCTAATGACATCACGTGACATCCACCCACTTTCGCTAACTCCACCCAATGCGTCCACCCACTTCCAGCCGGCACGGTTCAGCACGGTTGTAGTCGAAATGCAACTCCAACAGCCCCACTCAGCTCGACTCAGCCCAACTCAGCACGGCACGGCTCAGCCCAACTCAGCCGCGTTGGTAGTGGAAAAGCGGCATAAATTGACCGTAGGTGTGAATGTGAGTGTGAATGATTGTCTGTGTCTATGTGTCAGCCCTGTGATGACCTGGCGACTTGTCCAGGGTGTACCCCGCCTTTCGCCCGTAGTCAGCTGGGATAGGCTCCAGCTTGCCTGCGACCCTGTAGAAGGATAAAGCGGCTAGAGATAATGAGATGAGATGTGTTTGTCTCAGTTCATCTGGTTATTTAAATAGCCTTTTATGTTTTATCAGTGAAAATGCATGCATGTACAGTGGGGCAAAAAAGTATTTAGTCAGCCACCAATTGTGCAAGTTCTCCCACTTAAAAAGATGAGAGAGGCCTGTAATTTTCATCATAGGTACACTTCAACTATGAGAGACAGAATGGGGGGAAAGAATCCAGGAAATCACATTGTAGGATTTTTAATGAATTAATTGGTAAATTCCTCTGTAAAATAAGTATTTGGTCACCTACAAACAAGCAAGATTTCTGGCTCTCACAGACCTGTAACTTCTTCTTTAAGAGGCTCCTCTGTCCTCCACTCGTTACCTGTATTAATGGCACCTGTTTGAACTCGTTATCAGTATAAAAAAAGACACTTGTCCACAACCTCAAACAGTCACACTCCAAACTCCACTATGGCCAATACCAAAGAGCTGTCAAAGGACACCAGAAACAAAATTGTAGACCTGCACCAGGCTGGGAAGACTGAATCTGCAATAGGTAAGCAGCTTGGTGTGAAGAAATCAACTGTGAGAGCAATTATTAGAAAATGGAAGACATACAAGACCACTGATAATCTCCCTCCATCTGGGGCTCCACGCAAGATCTCACCCCGTGGGGTCAAAATGATCACAAAAATGGTGAGCAAAAATCCCAGAACCACACGGGGGGACCTAGTGAATGACCTGCAGAGAGCTGGGACCAAAGTAACAATCAGTAACACACTACGCCGCCAGGGACTCAAATCCTGCAGTGCCAGATGTGTCCCCCTGCTTAAGCCAGTACATGTCCAGGCCCATCTGAAGTTTGCGAGAGAGCATTTGGATGATCCAGAAGAGGATTGGGAGAATGTCATCTGGTCAGATGAAACCAAAATAGAACTTTTTGGTAAAAACTCAACTTGTCGTGTTTGGAGGAGAAAGAATGCTGAGTTGCATCCAAAGAACACCATACCTACTGTGAAGCATGGGGGTGGAAACATCATGCTTTGGGGCTGTTTTTCTGCAAAGGGACCAGGACGACTGATCCATGTAAAGTATTGAGATGAACTTTTGTTATTGACCAAATACTTATTTTCCACCACAGTTTGCAAATAAATTCTTTAAAAATCAGACAAATGTGATTTTCTGGATTTTTTTTCTAATTCTGTCTCTCATAGTTGAGGTATACCTATGATGAAAATTACAGGCCGCTCTCATCTTTTTAAGTGGGAGAACTTGCACAATTGGTGACTGACTAAATACTTTTTTGCCCCACTGTACATGTATGTTGCACAAGTTATAACACCTATCCTGTTTTAATGAGAGTCAACCCACAATCAGTGAAGTCAAAATCAGTCTTAGTTGAGCAAGTCGGTAACGGTATTGCTTACTTTCACCATAAATTTTTATTTATATGACTTTGGTCTATAGCTGTAAAAGGCCTCGGCCTTAAAACCGATTACTGCTGTGATGTCACGCACTCAGGGCTGGCTGGCTCAGCGGGGCAGCTCGAATGCCAACTTTGCGGTCGATCTTAACTCTCAAATATATATTTTTTAAATTCCCATTTATGCAACATACAAGAGTCAAGGATGGACATACTATCCACTCAGAAACTTAATTAAAAATAAAGGTTCTGTGTATCTGCTTTAAGTAGAGATGCAAATATTTAAGCAAAAATTAAACAAATTTTACAAAACCTGACCCTTCACTTGAACCTTTATCTCTGAGTGTATTTTTAATGCTCACATAGTCATGTGAAAAAAAATAAGTACATCCACGGAAATTAGACTTTTCTCAACATTTTTCTACAAGCAAACATTTCACCCTTTAGATACAGTGCCAAACAATAAACGTGATATTCTCCAACAAACACATAAAATTGACTTATTTTCAAAATTAAAAACAAAAATCAGTCAGAAATAAGTCAATACACCCTTACATTTATCACAATCTGAAGTCTATAAAATTAGAAATCAGATGTTCCAAATTAGGTGCCACTGAGTCGAACCTCCTGCAGGTGGAGGTGCAGGTGGAACCAGGCTTATTTAAACCCAACATTTTGGGTCTGGTGTTCCCTTTGCTATTGATGTGTGTGGTGTCAACATGCCAAGATCTAAAGAGCTCTCTAATGACCTCAGACAAAAGGTTGTGGATGACTGTGAATCTGACAAGGGATTTATAAAAAAAGATCCCTAAATTATTAGAAAGAACTCATTTCACTGTCAGGAAAATCATCTAAAAGTGGCATAGATTTCATACAGCTGCCAATTTGTCCAGGACCTGGCCACCCCAGCAAATTCAGCCCAAGAGCAGACCGTTTGATGCTAAAAGAGTCTCCAAGAACCCCAAAATTTCATCACTGGATCTGCTGGTAACTTTTGCAACTGTTGGTGTGAAAGTGCCTACATCTACAATCAGAAAGAGATTGGACAAAATTTGACCTGCATGGGAGGCGTGCCAGGAAAAAGCCTTTGCTGTCCAAAGGGAACGTTAAAGCAAGACTACAATTTCCCAATGAACATATATGCAAAAGACCAGACTTTTTGGAATAACATGCTCTGGACAGATGAATCAAATGTGTGGCGCAGACCAAAAGACAGCTTCTCAGGAGAAGAACCTCACACCAACTGTGAAGCATGATGGTGGAAATGTCATGGTTTGAGGTTGCTTCCCTGCCTCAGGGACTAGGAAGCTTGCATTCATCGACTCAACTATGAATTCTGAATTGTATCAAAGAGTGCTTGAAGATAAAGTGAGACCATCTGTTCAAAAGTTAAAGTTGAACCGGAGGTGGATCTTTCAACAAGATAATGATCCCAAGCACACAAGCAAAGCCATCAAGGAACGTCTCAGAAAGAAGAAATGGAGGGTTATGGAATGGCCGAGTCAAAGCCCATATCTGAGCCCCACTGAAATGTTGTGGGGAGATTTGAAAAGGGCAGAACATGCAAGAAAACCCTCAAACATCTTGCAACTGAAGGAATTTTGCATGGAAGAGTGGTCAAAAATTTCAGCAAGCCGATGTCAGAGACTGGAGAAAAATTATACAAAACACATCCAATAGGTTTTTTTTCTGTTAAAATGGGCAATACTAGCTTCTAAAGGCAAGGGTGTACTTACTTTCTCCACAGAAGAATATTATATCTATTGATATTTTTATTGAATAAATGACTGAAGGAGTGACTTTTCCTTCTTGTTTTGTTGAAGTATATCATCTTCATCTGGAGGCACTGAATCAAAAGGCTGAAATGTTTGCTTGTTTAAATGTTTTGAGAAAAGTCTACAATATCCATGGGATGTATGTATTTTTTCACATGACTATTTTAATTGAAAATACGTTTCTTGAATTCCTGAAAATAAGTAATTCAGAGGAGACATGATCAATGAATAACTAATTTATTTGTTCTGCATATTTTACTTTTATAAAAATTTTAATTGATAACACTGTATAGAACTATTAACTGCTGCATTAGTGAGTTATTGTGACTCTCAAAAGAGATGATCTTACCCCAGTTTCTCCAGTTTACAGTTAGGATTCTCCAGTACAGCACAGAGACGCTTCACTCCTGAGTCTCCCAGATTATTAAAAGACAGATCCAGGTCTCTCAGGTGTGAGGGGTTTGATCTCAGAGCTGAACTCAGAGCAGCACAGCCTTCATCTGAGACACCACAACCCCGCAACCTGCAGAGACACAATGACACACACTTCATCAACAGATTTTCATCTTGGTTTAATTCTTACTTTAAAGATGAGGAGTGTAAAATTAATTTTATTTTTCAGAATGTCATGAGGGGGCGGCATGGTGGTGTAGTGGTTGGTGCGGTCACTTCGCAGCAAGAAGGTCCAGGTTCGAGCCCCGTGGCCGGCGAGGGCCTTTCTGTGCAGAGTTTGCACATTCTCCCCGTGTCCGCGTGGGTTTCCTCCGAGTGTTCTGGTTTCCCCCACAGTCCAAAGACATGCAGGTTAGGTTAACTGGTGACTCTAAATTGACCGTAGGTGTGAATGTGAGTGTGATGGTTGTCTGTGTCTATGTGTCAGCCCTGTGATGATCTGGCGACTTGTCCAGGGTGTACCCCGCCTTTCGCCCATAGTCAGCTGAGATAGGCTCCAGCTTGCCTGCGACCCTGTAGAACAGGATAAAGCGGCTGGAGATAATGAGATGAGAATGTCATGAGGATTTAATATCACCTGTTTATTCTCATTAACAGTGTAATTAATAATGATAATACTGAGTGTTATATTGAGTTTCTCTCCTCTGTTGTGTGTGATATTAAACCATCAGCAGCTGAAGCTGAACAGAGAAGAGCAGAGAGACCATGAACTTTAATCAGAGAGAGAGAGAGAGAGAGAGAGAGAGAGAGAGAGAGAGAGACTGAATCTCAGATGGTTCTCTACTAGACTTATAGTGCACTACACAGCGGCAATAAACTTGTTTCTCCAGAGTCTACAGAGTGCATTTATAGAACACTATACTGTAGATTTATATTATTGTAGAATCAGAGAAGTAAACAATGATTATTCCATATAAATCCTACAAACATTCAGCCACTCGTTCTTGAGACAGCGTGCAAACAAGAATTTCAGGGTCTACAGAGTGCATTTATAAAACCAGGAGCTGGACAAAGTACCCAAGTTTATTACTTAAGTCAAAATACAAATCCCACTGATCAAATGTTACTCCGATACAAGTGAAAGTTGTACAGTCCAATTTTTACTGAAGTTAAAAATATTGAAGTATTTACTTTTAAAATTAAGTATTAAAAGTACATTTTATGTCAATGCAATGTGATATTATTGCCATAACGTTTACAATACCGAACACCTCTGAAGTTACCGACTGGATTTACTGACTAAATTGTAGAACCTGTAGGACTGAAGCTCCACCTGACATGCTAGCAAACTCTTTTCAAACTCGAAATCATATTGCGTAGCTAATGCTACTAGAAAAGAAAGATTTCTACATTTTGTATATTTGGCAAGATTATGCTAAAACATTGCTGAAAGGAATTCAGATAAGTTAACATTATTCATGTTAGCGTAACTCTGTTTTTACATGCTAACTAACAGTGTCCAAGTTAACTAGCTACAGGTATGCGTTAACGTTAGCCGTGGACAAGGCTACGGCTACTTGGCGGGTAAATCAATAGAAAGTCGTTTGACTTACCAGATTGCATACAGTGGTGCTTGAAAGTTTGTGAACCCTTTAGAATTTTCTATATTTCTGCATAAATATGACCTAAAACATCATCAGATTTTCACACAAGTCCTAAAAGTCGATAAAGAGAACGCAGTTAAATAAATGAGACAAAAATATTATACTTGGTCATTTCTTTATTGAGGAAAATGATCCAATATTACAGATCTGTAAGTGGCAAAAGTATGTGAACCTTTGCTTTCAGTATCTGGTGTGACCCCTTGTGCAGCAATAACTGCAACTAAACGTTTCCGGTAACTGTTGATCAGTCCTGCACACTGGCTTGGAGGAATTTTAGCCCATTCCTCCGGACAGAACAGCTTCAACTCTGGGATGTTGGTGGGTTTCCTCACATGAACTGCTCACTTCAGGTCCTTCCACAACATTTCGACTGGATTAAGGTCAGGACTTTGACTTGGCCATTCCAAAACATTAACTTTATTCTTCTTTAACCATTCTTTGGTAGAACGACTTGTGTGCTTTGGGTCGTTGTCTTGCTGTATGACCCACCTTCTCTTGAGATTCAGTTCACGGACAGATGTCCTGAGATTTTCCTTTAGAATTTGCTGGTATAATTCAGAATTCATTGTTCCATCAATGATGGCAAGCCGTCCTGGCCCAGATGCAGCAAAACAGGCCCAAACCATGATACTACCACCACCATGTTTCACAGATGGGATAAGGTTCTTATGCTGGAATGCAGTTTTCCTTTCTCCAAACAGAACGCTTCTCATTTAAACCAGAAAGTTCTATTTTGGTCTCATCCATCCACAAAACATTTTTCCAATAGCCTTCTGGCTTGTGCACATGATCTTTAGCAAACTGCAGATGAGCAGCAATGTTCTTTTTGGAGAGCAGTGGCTTTCTCCTTGCAACCCTGCCATGCACACCATTGTTGTTCAGCGTTCTCCTGATGGTGGACTCATGAACATTAACATTAGCCAATGTGAGAGAGGCCTTCAGTTGCTTAGAAGGTACCTTGGGGTCCTTTGTGACCTCGCCGACTATTATACGCCTTGCTCTTGGAGTGATCTTTGTTGGTCAACCACTCCTGGGGAGGGTAACAATGGTTTTGAATTTCCTCCATTTGTACACAATCTGTCTGACTGTGGATTGGTGGAGTCCAAACTCTTTAGAGATGGTTTTGTAACCTTTTCCGGCCTGATGAGCATCAACAACGCTTTTTCTGAGGTCCTCAGTAATCTCCTTTGTTCGTGCCATGATACACTTCCACAAACATGTGTTGTGAAGCTCAGACTTTGATAGATCCCTGTTCTTTAAATAAAACAGGGTGCCCACTCACACCTGATTGTCATCCCACTGATTGAAAACACCTGACTAATTTCACCTTCAAATTAACTGCTTATCTGAGAGGTTTACATATTTTTGCCACTCACAGATATGTAATATTGGATCATTTCCCTCAATAAACAAATGACCAAGTATAATAATTTTGTTTCATTTGTTTAACTGGATTCTCTTTATCTACTTTTAGGACTTGTGTGAAAATCTGATGATGTTTTAGGTCATATTTATGCAGAAATATAGAAAATTCTAAAGGGTTCACAAACTTTCAAGTGCCACTGTAGCTACTGCAATGTCATCCCTAGCTCTAAAAGCACATAAAACTTCATTACAAGCTTTCTCTTGGAATAAAACATTTACATCCCTCAATATGCTTTCGCAGGTCAGATGGTGAGTTTTTATAGGCTGTGATGTGGTTCGTTTTAGGCAAACAAAGCAAACATTTAAAATGAAATGAATCTTTAATCCTTTCAGAAAACTGAAACATGGGTTCTAAGTATGGCCATGGGTGCGTGCATTCTCCAGAAAAACCACCTTTTTCCATTCTGCCATCAACTGATCGTGTTCAAATAATGCTACTGGGAAATCATTGATTTTATACAGGCGATGGACATGACCCTAGTGATTACTGAACGGCTGTCTCAGTGTCACCTGCAAAAAAAAATCCATCATGTTTTGTAAAAGGGCGGCACGGTGGTGTAGTGGGTAGCGCTGTCGCCTCACAGCAAGAAGGTCCTGGGTTCGAGCCCCGGGGCCGGCGAGGGCCTTTCTGTGTGGAGTTTGCATGTTCTCCCCGTGTCCGCGTGGGTTTCCTCCGGGTGCTCCGGTTTCCCCCACAGTCCAAAGACATGCAGGTTAGGTTAACTGGTGACTCCAAATTGACCATAGGTGTGAATGTGAGTGTGAATGGTTGTCTGTGTCTATGTGTCAGCCCTGTGATGACCTGGTGACTTGTCCAGGGTGTACCCCGCCTTTCGCCCATAGTCAGCTGGGATAGGCTCCAGCTTGCCTGCGACCCTGTAGAACAGGATAAAGCAGCTAGAGATAATGAGATGAGATGAGATGTTTTGTAAAAGAAAACAAAAAACATCCACTTTCAAAGACACTTCACAGTAACGAGTAACAAGGACCTTGATAGAAATGTACTGGAGTAAAAAGAATGATATTCATCTTTCAAACATAGTGAAGTTAAAGTCATAAGTTTCCAAAAAAATTATACTCAAGTAAAGTACAGATACTCAAAAAGTGTACTTGAGTACTGTACATAAGTAAATTTACTTGGTTACTGTCCACCTCTGTATAAAATATGATAGATTTATATTATTGTAGAATCAGAGAAGTAAACAATGATTATTCCATATCAATCCTACAAACATTCAGCCACTAGTTCTTGAGACAGCGTGCAAACAAGAATTTCAGACAAAATGGACAGAAAACCTGAAAACATACCGGTTTCACCCCTCAGTGTGCAAGGCATAAAAATGTCAGTGTAATTTATGACTATGTTCGTTTGTTTAATTACTTTTTCCATCATTCAAAAAAGAAGGACCACATATAAACAGTACTGTAATTTCAACAGCAGTCACCCAATCTGGATGCAAGTTTCCTCAAAACAAAGCTGAAGGTCTGCACTTTGAGCTCATCTTCATTATTTAATTTCATCAACAATATACTGTGAAGGACAAGAAAACACCCCAATAAATGTTTCTATCCACATCAGGGCTGGATTTAAGGGGCTCCTTGGTTAAACTGGGGGGGGGGGGGGGGGGGGGGATATATATAACACTGAAATTCTACATTTCACACTATCCTTGAAAATTTCACCCAGAAAGAAAAGTTAAAATTAATGATGACTTGATCTTTGTAATGCTTTTACAGTAAAATTTGAGCCACGCTGCCTGTTAAAAGCCTCAATATCTCAGAAACTAATGCAGATACAAGCCTGGAATTTACACACTATTTATTGGGAATAGTGACTTTATTCAAAAAGTATGAAGCAAATCTGAGACTGTCAGATGGGAACTTTTTTTTTTTTTTTATTCTGGTGATAATTCATTTTCATTAATTTCTAAAATAAAGTAATACATTTCAGACACATTGCAGTCGGATCAAGTCCCGTTTTGTGCTGCAGCTTCTCACATACGTCCATCTGACCCAAAGACTCTGTGACAAATCATCAATGTGCAGTGAAAAGAAACAATCTTCCTCCTCAGGACATTGATGATGAACCTAAAACCTCTGCTTCAGTCTCACTATTAGAGAATGTGTCTTACTGAGGAGCAGGTCATGTGACTCTCAGAGAGATGATCTTACCACAGTGTCTCCAGTTTACAGTGAGGATTCTCCAGTACAGCACAGAGACGCTTCACTCCTGAGCCTCCCAGATTATTCTTATTCAGATTCAGTTCTCTCAGGTGTGAGGGGTTTGATCTCAGAGCTGAACTCAGAGCAGCACAGCCTTCATCTGAGACACCACAACCACACAACCTGCAGAGACACAATGACACACACTTCATCAACAGATTTTCATCTTGGTGTAATAGTGGTTGTGAAGATGATGTCTCTCATGTTGGACTGTCTCTATTCTCTTCACCAATCACAAGCTATTATTAATAATGACTCAAACATTCCCACTGTTACTGACATTAAGTTTACTCGAGGTGCAAATGATTCAGCAAAAAGTCAATAATTTAAGTTTAAGTGAAGAGTCAGGTTTTGGAGAATTTATCTCTGCTTGACTGGATTTTTAATGATCACATATTTAATTGTAAAGACACTTAATTATTTCTTTAAAGTAAAAGTGATTCTGAGGAGAAATGATCACTTCATGACTAATATATTTGTTCTGCATGTTTTACTTTTACAGAAAATTAATTGATAAACAACACTGTATACAACTATTAACTGCTGCTTTAGTGAGTTATTGTGACTCTCAGAGAGATGATCTTACCCCAGTGTCTCCACTTTACAGTGAGGATTCTCCAGTCCAGCACAGAGACGCTTCACTCCTGAGTCTTCTAGTTTATTCCCAAACAGATTCAGTGTCTTCACAGTCAGATGCAGTTCTCTCAGACTGGAGGTTTCTGAGTTGAGCACTGAGACCAGAGCTTCAGCGCTTCTCCTTTCAATTGTATCACAACTGATACTGAAGGAAATAAAATACATAAACTCACACAAATAATCAAACAGGTCCTCAAATCTTTCACTGCACCATTTCATTTTCATAAACGACAAAAGTACAAACTCCAAGTCGACAATACACTGAAATGCTGTAACAGTAATTCACAGCTCGAGCTGTTCGGATTTGAGTTTTCTGCTGCACACGTCATCACTGACACATGGGATAAACACGCAACATCAAATCTGATCACCAAATCGGGAAATAAGAGTCTGATCTAAAATATTTATAAGAGGAGAAAGGAAAAGAGTTTCAAAAGTCAGGTTTAGATGAAGCAGGCAGAGTTTGAGGCAGAGTCAAATTTATCTGAACAGATCAGACATTTGATTTGTTCTCTAATTAGTGAGCGACTGAAATGATCACAGCCCAGTGCTGAAGGAGTTTTATGGAGATACTCATGATGAGCTCGCTGACTAAGAGTGTGTGTGTGTGTTGCCAGGTGCTCTTTATTTGTTCCTGGTGCCAGTGATTTATGGACTGGACATGTTCTTCCCCTTACACTCTGTGTGTTGTCTCTCCCTGTCTGACCTGAAATCAATAAATTGCAGAGCTACAGCAGGGAAAAGAACAAAAGCTGTGAAGGTCAATGGAAGAAAAAATTAAAATTTATAATCGATATCAGGATATTAAAACAAAAGAATAATCATCATGTAATAAATTGATATTATGATGTCATAAAAGTAATTAAGAATGGTGTTTCTGATGAGTTCTCTGTGAAAGTCTTTTTCCACTTGAATAAAACCTTTTATCAGGTCATAATAACAGTAAAGATTTTAATTATAATTCTGTATTCCTGCAAACTCCACATGGTTCTATCAGCCCAGTGTCTACATCAATACATTTCACTAATAACACAAATTTAATGTGGAGAGATGTGAAGAAAAAGATTTTCAAACTAAACTTGCACAGAAAAAAAGACTTCAGTGTTTACTGGACACTGGAGCCTGCAATAGTGGTGTAATTTGTAAACATTGTAAACTCCAACTATTAAATTCTGTCCGATTATTGACTTCATTTTTGGAAATTTGTTGCTTGTAAGTCTCGTTAGCTGGCTTATGTGTCAATGTTTTTCTCCTGAAATGACCAACTCGTCTCCACATGTTTAATAGCTGCCCTTCAGTATTATTCAATTCTACATGCAACTCTTATCCCCTAATTTCTAGAGGCTTTCTATCATATTCGACACACTTTTATTCTACAGGTTCTACAAGCAAGTCACTGCATTCAATTGGTTGTTTCTGAGTCATTAGATTCTGTAAATGCATCATGGCAACAATCCAACAACACCTTGACATAAAAAAGAAAACAATAAAAAAAGAATCTTTTTTTAAAGTACTTTTGAATACTTCAGTCTTTTTTAAAGCAAATCCTCCAGTACTGTAACTGAAGTAAAAGTTTGACTGAACGACTTTCACTTGTATTGGAGTAACATTTGACCAGGAGGATCTTTACTTTCACTCGAGTAATGGAGTTGTGGATTTTGTCCCAAAGTGCAGATTTGTCAAAGTGCTTTCAGTGTCTCTCTTTCTAACAGTGGAACAGTAGAGCAGTTATATTCAACTTTACTTACATTGCTTTTCTGGATGCTGCAATCACAGGCATCACCTTCACAAGAACCTCATCTGGTATCTTCTCTGTACTGGTATATTTACTCAGGTCAAACTCCTCCAGCTCCTGTGCTGAAGTCAGTAACACAAACACCAGAGCAGACCACTGTGAAGGAGAGAGTTCACTTTGTTTTCCAGATTTCAGGTAGCGTTGGATTTCCTCCATGAGAGAATCATCACCCAGTTCATTCAGACAGTGGAACAGATTGATGGATTTTTCTGCAGGAACATTTTCACTGATCATCTTCTTAATGTACTGAACTGTTTCCTCTGTGCTCTGGGAGCTACTTCCTGTCTGTGTTACGAAGGCATGTAAGAGTTTCTGATTGGACTCCAGTGAGAGACCCAGAAGAAAGCGGAGGAACAGATCCAGATGTCCAGTCTGACTTTTTAAGGTCTGACCTACAGCACTCCTGTGTACATCTGAAATTGTCTTGGACCGTCTCTGATCAAGAACATTTCTCTTTTCCTTCATGAAAGTCAGATGCACATACAGAGCTGCGAGATGCTCTTGAATGCTCAGATGAACAAAGCAGTACACTTTACTCTGGTGAAGCCCAACCTCCTCTCTGAAGATCTGCGTACACACACCTGAGTACACTGCTGCTTCTCTCACATCAATGCCACACTCTCTCAGGTCTTCCTCATAGAAGATCAGGTTGCCTTTCTCCAGCTGCTCAAAAGCCAGTTTTCCCAGTTTGAGAAGCATTTCTTCATCACTCTCCTGCTTCTTTGAGTACTTTCCTTTGATGATGTTTGTCTGAATGATGAGGAAGTGTGTGTACATTTGAGTCAGAGTCTTGGGGATCTCTCCACTCTCTGCTTCACCCAACATTCTCTCTAGAACAGCGGCTGAAATCCAGCAGAAGACTGGGATGTGGCACATGATGTAGAAGCTTCTTAATGACTTCAGGTGTGAGATGATGTTCTCAGCCAGGCTCTGATCACTGACCCTTTTCCTGAAGTACTCCTCCTTCTGGGGGTCATTAAACCCTCGTACCTCTGTGACTCGATGGACGTACTCAGAGGGGATTTGATCAGCTGCTGCTGGTCGGGAGGTGATCCAGATGAGAGCAGAGGGAAGCAGATTCCCTCTGATCAGGTTTATCAGCAGCACACGCACTGATGCTGATTCAGTTACATCACACACTCTCACTGTGTTCAGGAAATCCAGAGGGAAACGACACTCGTCCAATTCATCAAAAATGAACAGAACCTTTCCCAACCTGGACATTTCTGTTTCTTTGGTTTCCTTAAAACAGACATGAAGGAGCTCCATCAGACTCAGTTTTTGGTCCTTCATCAGATTCAGCTCTCTGAAAGGAAGTGGAAATATGAGGTGGACGTCCTGATTTGCTTTCCCTTCAGCCCAGTCCACAATGAACTTCTGCACAGAGACTGTTTTTCCGATACCAGCCACTCCCTTTGTCACTACAGTTCTGATGGGTTTGTGTTTTTCAGATAAGGGCTTAAAGATGTCGTTGCATTTGATTGGTGTTTCCTCTGTTGTTTTTCTCCTGGACGCTGCCTCGATCTGTCTCACCTCGTGTTCTTTATTAACGTCTCCACTGTCTCCCTCTGTGATGTAGAGCTCTGTGTAGATCTCATTCAGGAGCACTCGGTTTTCCTGCTTTATCATCACTTCATTTAAACACTGAAACTTCTTCATCAGATTTAATTTGAACTTTTTCTGGACTTCATTTCCAGGAGCAGATTCTGGGGCGTGTCTGTGTGACAGGGTGAAGTAGGAAGACATGGTGAGACATGGGCTCCAATTATTACAGTTTAAGATCACAGTGTTTCTGACTGGTTTCCACAGATAGTTCTTTATGATGTTCTCACTGTGCATTTGTTTTATTCCCCTGTATGTTTTCTATAATCTAATCAGTCTCTATGAAATAACAGCAGAGAGGTTTATAATACCAGTGCGTCAGTGTCACAGTCATGGTGTTGGGTTTGATCTTACCCTGTATCTGTGATGAAGATCTTTTCTCTTCTGTCTCCTGCCTTCTGTAGATCACTGGGAACAAAAATTGTTGCTGTTAAAGACGATAACTTTCATCACTTTAATCCTACAATCTAAACTTTAGCCCCAATTTCACTACAATAATTATTTATGAGTGCATTAACATTTAGAGAGCACAGTGCTGAATACAACACGACAAAAATATTGTGGTGGAACTGGAGAAAAAAAAAAAAATATATATATATATATATATATATATATATATATATATATCTGCCCCAGTTTTAATTTGACTTTTCTAGATATTCTTTCCTATTTGGTCATTAGGGATGGAACAGAATATCACTCCATCATGCAGAATGAACAGATAATGTGTTTTAAATGGATACAAAAGCAAACGTGTATTTTTCAGAAAGCCGGCCAGAAATGTTCACAGGTATAAAATCTGTAACTGGATCCAGAATTATACTCCACCCTGGATGATCCACCAGTCCATCATTTTAGGGGCAATTTAGTGATCAGTCGACCTACTGACATGTTTTTGGGAGGTGGGAGTTCAGGTTGAGGAAAATGCTGATGTTCATTATTATTAATAAATACTGTAATGTCAGTGATGTGATTTATGGTAAATCAGGGTTCTCCACGAGGGGTTTTAGAGGGGCGGGCCGCCCCCCTTTCTGTGATTCCCGCCCCCGTTTAATTTCTGCCGCCCCTTTACAAAAGGAAGAGACGTCCCTTTGTTTTCTTTGTGACAGATAGCCTTTCTCTGTTGGAGTACCGACAAAGTACACTACAGACAAAAAAAATTACATCACTGTTCAGGAGAGCCTTGTGGCGCTCAATGTGAAAGAATTTTGTGAATATCTCCTTCCGTTTTCGTGTAAATCCCCGTTGTTTGGAGGGAGCGCTCTGAGGAAAAAGTGCGCTTTCTGTGTGATACTCTGTCTCTAAGACTACGTTCAGGCTGCACCCTGAAACGACCCATATCCGATTTTTTTTGCCCATATGCGACATGTATCCGATTTGTTATTGACAATCTGAACGACACAGATCCGATTTTTTCACATGCGACCCAGGGCGCTTGGATAATGTGGTCCTAATTCCAATTCATATCCGTTATTTTCACATGCGACTGCAGTCTGACCGGACAGGTCGCATTCATGCGACCTACACGTCATCAACAAGAGACAAACGTCACTATTCTGCGTTGGCTAATCCCGCCTCTTTGGTGGAAAACAACAACAATGACATAATGCACTACATGAACAGGCACACACACAATCTCTCTCGCTCTCCCTCGCGCACTCCGTCATATGCGCGATGCAGACATTAATGTTTCGCGTGCACGCTCTTGCTCACTTGCTCTAGATTCCGGGAGATATTCTCCAATTTGCGGGCATCAGGGAGCCGCTATCAATATGCGGGAGACTCCCGGAACTTCCGGGAGACTTGGGATGTCTGCACTAGACAGTGTTTATGTAGAGAGCATGTGCACTTCAATCAATCAATCAATCTATCTTTCAACGGAGGTTGCTGCCATGGCCCCACTCACTCACTCTCTCACACACACACACACACACACACACTCTCTCTCTCTCTCACGCAGAGACACTCATTCACACACACACACACAACCTCTCACACAGAGACACTCTCATTCACACACACAGCACACGATGTGCTTATTACGTGTCAATTTGCGCATGCGGGACACTTTTGGGTCGTTTTCTGTTCATGTTGGAGATCGCATACAAGTCTCATATAATTGGTAATGTGAACGGCTGAACAAAAAAAAAAATCGGATTTCACAACAAATCGGATATGGGTCGTTTCAGGTTGCAGTCTGAACGTAGTGTAAGCGCAGCGCGCGGGTGGGGGAGGGGCTGCTCGCTGTCACACACACACACAGGAGGGAGGGGCGTTATTATAACTTGTTCCTCAGGCACTCAATGTTAATAAACAGGCCTACATTTGAAATCTGTTGACCTCAGTTTTCATTCTTGCATTAGCTTTATGGAATTCATTGTATTAATTAATTTGCACTGAAGTGTGCAAATTAATTAATACAATGAATTCAAGTGCAAGTGTGTAATGTTTGATGTATTTTGTACCAGTCCAATTGATTCCTCTATTCTAAATGATTACTATTTGAGAGTATTTTAAGCAAATTTTATGCAAATGACATATGTAAATTTATGCAAATTTGTTTCAAGGTCATCCGATTGACCCCCACCCCCCTATATTTTCAATCCGTGGAGAACCCTGTAAATAGTCATTGTGTTCATATAAAGGGTCTCCATTTTCTATTATATTTTACAGAAATACTCAGACACATCGTTTTTCATGGAGACACGGCCAAGTAACAGCGATCTCAATGGGGCTGGGATTGTACCCACAATATTTTATTATTAGTAGTAATTCCATATTGTTTTTGCTTATATGAGCATTTCTTGCTTGAGCATTTAAGGCATTACCTGTAAAACATTTTGACCTTCATAAATATTTACACTCCTCAAAAGCATTTCCTGAAAGTCTTGCTGAATTACTAAAGACTAAGAAACTATTATATCATAGAAACTGTACACTAAAATGATAAGAACCATCATATATATTCAATCAAAATAGCTGCTAATGCCAGTGTAGCACAGCCTTTAACTGACTTTAACTGTGAGAATTATGGGATGTTACCAGTGGACAGATGAGGGGTTTCCACTGTTAAAGTCCAAAGGAGGAGCCATAGACCAATCACTCTTCATGGAGACACAGCTGGGTTCTGGTGAGTCTGATCTCTTCATCTGGAGTTTACTGTACAACATTATAGACAGTCCTTTATATACACCATTTACACTGGTTATTATTAATTATTACTGGTTATTTTAATTATCTTGTTTGCAATTACTCTGACTTCATGTCCCATCCAGATGCACTTTCTGCCTTATCCTGTATGTGACACTGTGAAACACTGAACTGTGCAGTTATTGATATTAATTACTCTAAAATGTTTAGTGAAAGTATTGTAGCAGCATTAGGACCTAATTAAAGTTTCACAAACTGATAAATATCAAAATGCTGATGATGAACTGAACTGGATAAAGGAATGTGTAACACAGTCTTTCTCTCTGCTGTGACTAACTATGAGAATTATGGGATGTTACCTGTGGACAGATGAGGGGTTTCCACTGTTGAAGTTCAAAGGAAGATCCATAGACCAATCACTCTTCATGGAGACACAGCTGGGTTCTGGCGAGTCTGATCTCTTCATCTGGAGTTTACTGTACAACATTATAAAGGAGGCATGAGACAGAATTTCATTGTCTCAAATATCACAATACAAAATACTGGAAGAGATGAAGCTGCTGCTCACATCATGTATTGTGATATTTCTGTTTCATATTCTTTCTGAGCTCTACCTCTTCTTACACACTAGGTGGCAGCACCAGAGGTCGTAGCCCACAGAGCACAGAGTTATAGAGTGGAAACCTAACTGCCTCAAAGCATGCTGACTGAACAGTCCAGAAAGTGAAGGTAATCAGAAGGAAGTGTTTTGGCACATGGGGTCAAACTCCAGGCCCACAGCCTCGTTTCATTCGGCCCGTGTGAGCTTGGAAACAATAAAACTGAAACAGCCTGTAGAACACGACTGCTTAACATTTTCACACTATCCAGAATTCACAGCAGATCTGTAGTGGAGCCATCTGAAGGTAGTTACAGTAAACCGCTGTATATACATACGCGCACTCCAGTTTCTATCACAGCTGGATTGACCACAGTCTGAAATGCAGGTTAAAATAAACACCTGGATTTGACACAGGATCTGAGTTTAACACCCCGACTGGATTGATATTGCAGTGGTTTGATTTGCTGCCTTTACAAATCAAAATAAATGTATTACACTTTAAAATGTAATGTTTTGTGTCGACACCGTCTCATCAGTCTGGTCCTGTGAAGCCTGTATCGGGATGTGATTCGTATCGTGGCTTTAGTGTATTGTCTCATACGACTGCATTTTTAAATTTTATAAGAACATAATTTTACTAACAATGAACAGAATCTGGCATTTTTTTCAAGTGATGACAACTTTTCATTCTCAGTATAAATTTTTGTTCAGTTTATCTTTTCAGATATCCTCACTCCATATTTCAGATATGAACAGTTAATGACTAAAATATTAGAACATGGCAGCTTACCGCTTTTCTGAGGGTGGGGTCACATTATCTGTGTCCAGATCACGGCTCTCCATTTTTGAATATTAGTGTATGGACACACAGCTCATGGACTCACTGCTGATTCCTGAAGATGCTGATCTCTTGGAGTGAATGAATTACACTCCTAAAAATCAGTGGAAAAAAATTACAAACATTTTGTTAAACTTGGAAAAAAAAATCTTTCACATCGAATGAACTGCACATGCGAAAGATTCCAAACTTAAGAAGCAGGAGAATTCAGATGAAGAGTAGTTTTAGTGGTTATGCAGTAGCATCATGTCCCATCAGATGCAGAAGACAAGTGTGTGTGTGTGTGTGTGTGTGTGTCTAGACAGGTGGTGATGTGAGCAGTTCAGTAATCAGGGGATTGAGACCTCTGCTGGAAAGGAGGAGACACAGTCTGAAGTCCAAGCAGGTCAGCTGTGACACCTTCACTAAAAAAAGCTGAACCAGGAGGAGACTAAAATCATCTGTAGTTAATAGAAGGGCTACTTTAAGTCTAATCCTACTTTCTCTTTACCAGCATTAAATGGGTTTTAGTTTGAATAAATTCTGATCCAGAAGTCAGTCAGTCTGAAGTCAGTTGCACTAAACAGAGATGATTTCTGTGAGCCTAAAGTAGGGCTGTGTGATATGACTGTTTTACACCGTGAACGATCCATGATCTGTTTTTACTGAGGGATCACATGGACCGTGATACTAAATATATTTTGTCAGTTGTGCTGAAAATGCTGAGATGTGGCATCTTGTTTTCTGAGCCAGACTTTACTCTATTCACTAGTCCAGCTCACGGTCTCCCTGAAAGACACAGGAACAAACCAATAATAACCCAGAGTCAGCAGCTCCTTGGGTTACGTTTCCTCATTTTGTTTCCCATCAGCATGGCCAAGAACACAGAGAATCTGGTGTGTAAAAAATTCTACATCAGTTAAAGGTTCTGACTGCAAAGTTGAATTCTGGGTAAAACGTTCTATTTCTATTGCTGTTGGATTTTCGAGATGTTTCACTGATGCACGCATGTACAGTGTATCCTGTGTGGAAACGTTTTGCCAAGATAAAAAGTGTCCCATATTTTATGATTCTGGAGATTGCTGAAGCAAGTAAACATCATCACGTGACCACCGTGGGGTGTGTCTGACCTACTTTTAACCAAAACAAGTCAGAATGGGCAAACATGGCGCACTCGGTTCTCCCACTCGTGGAAAAGAAAAGGAAAGCCTGCCAAATGAGTGCAATTGCAAGACAGTGCAAGGTTAGATGATGTGTCATTTTTCTGGAGAGATAACTAAATCATTCTCGCTAGTGCTTTGCTATCTTAGCCTTAGAATGCATGGGCTCGACTCCACGGTAGTGAGTATGGAGTTATACCCCTAACATTTTGATCTTCCAGAGAAAGAAACAAGAACACAGAAGCAGTAACAGAAAAATTATATATTCATCTTTTGTTTCGTGGATCTAGTTCAGTTCAATACTTTGCTAAGATGCAAACATCCGTGGCCCATGAAGATTTAACCATAAAGCACACACATACCCCTCCCATAAACAGCGAAACCCTCCAGTGTGACTGCACAGTCGGGAACGCAGGGCTCCAGCCACGTCTCTGCGAACGCCAAAGCACAGCAGTTTCTGATGTCCCTCTGGTGTTTAATCCGTGCACGCAGCTCATCCAGTCTGTTGTCCAAAGACTGAACATTAGCGAGCAGGATGCTGGGCAGAGGAGACTTCCTGATTCTCTATCATGAGCAGGACAGAACTCCAGCACGTTTCCCCTCTCTTTCTTTTCCTCTGGCATTGCGCGAGTAAACAAAAGACCCAGGGGAGTGCAGCATCCACAATATCAAAAGTTGGTTTAAAGTCTGAACTGGCTGACGGTCACAACTCCACGAGAGTTTATCGGTCACACTGAATGCATGAGATCACTGCATGTACAAAAAGAACCAGTCATAAAAAGTAAATAAACATTTGCTCTTTCTGGTTTGATCCCCTGCTTCTTAATGTACCTATTTTGTTTTGGATTAAGTGCAAATGTCTCCCTTTTTCCCCCATTATCCTATAATCATTGGCACTGTTGATTTGCCTTTCTCCACACTATGTTTTTCCCTCTGATTTTGAGAATTTGATGCTCGCTTCAACAGTTTCTTTTTTGACTACTTCTTTTGCGAGTTTGTCCACTCTCTCGTTCCCCTGGATGCCTGAATGTGCTGGGACCCAAATGCATGTGATATTTTCCCCCTGATTAACCATTCTTGAATTGGTAAACAAGATTTCATAAAGCAGATCTTGATGATTTCTAGCTGAAGCTGTCTTCATGCTTGTAAGTGCTGACACAGAATCATTAGAGATTAATATATTTCTGCAGTTTACCTGTTCAGTCCATTCTAATGCCAACATTATGGCAAACAATTTCACCGTACAGACACTCAAACCATCAGAAGTTCTCTGACTAATTTCCACCTGGTAACTGGGCACAGCAACTGCAGAACCTGTGGCGTCTGTTTGCAAATCCTTTGTTCTGTAAAGATCTGAATGCTGTCTTTATACATACAGTCCATATAACTACAATGTTCACTGGTTAGATCTGCATTCCTATCAGTGAGTGTAATCCTGAGTAACTCCATGTCCACACAGGTTTTCTAAACCCCAGACAGGTCGAACCGGTCACACCACAGTTCAGCAAAACTCTTTATCATGAGACAAAAATAACCTTCAGTACATCACAATGAGGGGTGGCACAGTGGTGTAGTGGTTAGCGCTGTCGCCTCACAGCAAGAAGGTCCTGGGTTCGAGCCCCGGGGCCGGCAACGGCCTTTCTGTGTGGAGTTTGCATGTTCTCCCCGTGTCTGCGTGGGTTTCCTCCGGGTGCTCCGGTTTCCCCCACAGTCCAAAGACATGCAGGTTAGGTTAACTGGTGACTCTAAATTGACCGTAGGTGTGAGTGTGAATGGTTGTCTGTGTCTATGTGTCAGCCCTGTGATGACCTGGCGACTTGTCCAGGGTGTACCCCGCCTTTCGCCCGTAGTCAGCTGGGATAGGCTCCAGCTTGCCTGCGACCCTGTAGAACAGGATAAAGCGGCTACAGATGATGAGATGAGACATCACAATGATCAAATCTCTTCCGCATGATACTGTTCTTGAGAGACATAGGAAAATTCCATACACTAATACATACACACACATTATATAAAACACATATAAATTTCAGATGCCTTTGCAGTCAGTCCCTTTAAATGGAAATGCTGGAATTTACACAACAGACACAGTGAAAACAACATGCGTTTAAAAAACATGCAGAGGGAAGAAAGCAGCCTAAAGACACTCCTTATGAGAAAACACTGGTCACTGATGCAGGACATTGCACCTGTATTTAGCCATTAAACACCTTCTCAGGTGATTTCAGTTCCGCAGTTTTACTGCTGTTTTTACACGAGCTCGGTCAAATATAACCACATTTCTCTCCAACACAGCACTTACTTTTACTCAGCACTCCATGCTGGGCTTCATTAATCTCACCGGTTCCGCCTGGAGTTGGAGTTTTTATTATTATTTTCTCCGAACAGCAACAAAATGGCGTCTCAGCTGAAAGAGAAACACTTTGACTTCAGGAGAACTGATTCACTCCGAGTGATGTGTCGTTCAGGGAATGAATCGACGCTTTGATTCGGCTCTTTTAGTTGACATAGTGATGGTCAGATGAATCCGAGTCTTTGAATCATGTGTCGAGTCTGAGAGCGCGCGCCAAATGAATCCCCGCATCGAGGCGAGTTATCAAGTTCCATGAAATCACGTGACCGCTAACAAACACCGCCTCGAGGACCAAGAGTGACGCTATATGTCAAAAAATGATCTGGAAAAACTAATACATGCCTTCATCTCTAGTAGGGTTGATTACTGCAATGGCCTTTTCACAGGCCTGCCAAAAAAGACCATCAAACGACTTCAGCTGGTTCAAAATGCAGCGGCGAGGGTTCTCACACGAACAAAAAGAACAGAGCACATTACTCCAATTCTAAGGTCCCTTCACTGGCTTCCAGTAAGCTACAGAATTGACTTTAAAGCATTGCTGCTGGTGTACAAATCTCTAAATGGCACAGGGCCCAATTACCTCTCTGATATGTTGCAGCGGCCTAACCCAATCAGATCTACCAGATCAAAACAGAAAAATGTACTATTAAAACCTGTTGTTAAAACAAAGTGTGGTGAAGCAGCTTTTAGCTACTATGCAGTACAGCTATGGAACCAACTGCCAGAGGACATTAAAAATGCTCCTGCTGTTGGCAGCTTCAAATCTAGGTTAAAGACCAAGCTGTTCTCAGATGCTTTCTGTTAAATAATTAATATTTTTACATTTTTTATAATCTTTACTTTCTCTGCATGTATTAAATATACTTTAACTTTATTCTATTTTATTCCGCTGGTTTCTTTTTCTCCTTTTTCTTTTTGGCATTTTATTTTTTTTATTTCTACTATTGTTTAATTCTTATTTTCTTTTAATTCTTTTAATTAATTGTTTTAGAATAAAAATAAATTTATTTTATGTAATTTTATTTCTCTATTGTTTACTGTTTTTGTTTTTGCTTCTGTAAAGCACATTGAACTGCCATTGTGTATGAAATGTGCTATATAAATAAACTTGCCTTGCCTTGCCTATTGGTTCGACTCAGGGGGCGGAGTTCTAGATATCCGGAAGTGACGCGCTGCGATTCGGGGCTTGTTCATGTGTGTAAACTGACACTCTGACATGTTTTTATTCTCCAACCATAAAACTGGATGTAAAATCAACTAAATATAATAAATCTGTATTTAAACGGCACTTTGGTCTCATTTCTTTGTATAAAAACACAACTATTGTGGCCCAATCTGTTTCTGGGCGTTTTTCACAGGGATTGCTGCTCATTTCTGTATTTAAATCTATTGTAGAGTTTGTTCTAATGTTAGAGCAGAGTAAAGTCATGATGTTATTTGTGAGTCCCATAGAATTATCAGTCCCACAAACACATCAGTCCCACAGGCTCTTCTGTCCAGTTTCACAAGCACATCGCTTCCTCCTTCTCACTAAACACAACTGGAACTGTAGTAATACCATTAATATGATCAACTCAATTCCTTTATACAGTGCTGAGCGTAAATGAGTGCACCCCCTTTGAAAAGTAACATTTTAAACAACTTCTCAATGAACACAAACTAATTCCAAAATGTTAACAAGACAAAGTTTAATATAACATCTGTTTAACTTATAACGTGAAAGTAAGGTTAATAATATAACTTAGATTACACATTTTTTTCAGTTTTACTCAAATTAGGGTGGTGCAAAAATGAGTACACCCCACAACAAAAACTACTACAGCTAGTACTTTGTATGGCCTCCATGATTTTTAATGACAGCACCAAGTCTTCTAGGCATGGAATGAACAAGTTGGCGACACTTTGCAACATCAATCTTTTTCCATTCTTCAACAACGACCTCTTGTAGTGACTGGATGCTGGATGGAGAGTGATGCTCAACTTGTCTCTTCAGAATTCCCCAAAGAAAATAATTTCTTTCCACCACAAAGGTGAAGGCTACAAGAAGATCAGCAAAGCTTTACTTATCAGTCAGAATACTGTAGCAAATGTGGTACAAAAATTTAAGAAAGATGGAACTGCAACCATCCCACAGAGACATCCAGGTCGTCCACGGAAGTTACCACCTCAACAGGAGCATCTTCTGATGAAAAAGGTTGAAGAAAATCGGCATGCTAGTTCGCTGCAGTTATCTAAAGAAGTAGAAAGCCAAACCGGGGTGACTATTTCCCGTGACACAATATGGCGTACACTGCAGAGGAATGGCATGCATGGATGCCGTCTACGAAAGAAGCCTCTCCTAAAGCCCAGGCACAAAAAAGCCCGCCTAGAGTTTGCCAGGGCCCATGCTGACAAAGATGAAGACTACTGGGTCTCTATACTCTGGAGTGATGAGACCAAGATAAATGTTTTTGGAACTGATGGCTTCAAAACTGTATGGCATTGCAAAGGTGAGGAATACAAAGAAAAATGCATGGTGCCTACAGTGAAACATGGTGGTGGTAGTGTCCTTATGTGGGGCTGCATGAGTGCTGCTGGTGTCGGGGAGCTGCATTTCATTGATGGCATCATGAATTCACAGATGTATTGCTCTATACTGAAAGAGAAGATGCTACCATCACTCTATGCCCTTGGTTGTCGTGCACTTTTCCAACATGACTAAACACAGATCTAAGGCCACTGTTGGATTTCTGAAGAAGAACAGGGTGAAAGTGATTCAGTGGCCAAGTACCGTATGTCTCCTGATCTGAACCCAATCGAACACCTATGGGGAATTCTGAAGAGACAAGTTGAGCATCACTCTCCATCCAGCATCCAGTCACTAAAAGAGGTCATTGTTGAAGAATGGGAAAAGATTGATGTTGCAAAAGGTCACCAACTTGTTCATTCCATGCCGAGAAGACTTGGTGCTGTCATTAAAAATCATGGAGGCCATACAAAGTACTAGATGTAGTAGTTTTTGTTGTGGGGTGTACTCATTTTTGCACCACCCTAATTTGAGTAAAACTGAAAAATTTGTAATCCAAGTTATATTATTAACCTTACTTTCAGATTATAAGTTAAACAGATGTTATATTAAACTTTGTCTTGTCAACATTTTGGAAATAGTGTTCATTGAGATATTGTTTAAAATGTTACTTTTCAAAGGGGGGTGTACTAATTTATGCTCAGCACTGTATAAGACATTGAATATATATGAAATATACTAATTCTATACAATAAAATCTCATCTCTAGCCGCTTTATCCTGTTCTACAGGGTCACAGGCAAGCTGGAGCCTATCCCAGCTGACTACGGGCGAAAGGCGGGGTACACCCTGGACAAGTCGCCAGGTCATCACAGGGCTGACACATAGACACAGACAACCATTCACACTCACATTCACACCTACGGTCAATTTAGAGTCACCAGTTAACCTAACCTGCATGTCTTTGGACTGTGGGGGAAACCGGAGCACCCAGAGGAAACCCACGCGGACACGGGGAGAACACGCAAACTCCGCACAGAAAGGCCCTCGCCGGCCACGGGGCTCGAACCCGGACCTTCTTGCTGTGAGGCGACAGCGCTAACCACTACACCACCGTGCCGCCCACAATAAAATGATTGTATACATTTGTTAAATTTCTAAGTTATATTCAGAATATAGATATTTAGAATATATTTCCAGATGCATCTTTCTATTACCCTGGTTTGATGAACCGCTGTGCCTCTGGATTGTCTGGATGATTGTGTGATTATTCATTTGACCAGCAGGTGTCTCTAGTGAGCAAGTGAATCCTCGAGAAATGAAGCACTTCTCAACACAACTGGCTGGAAAGTTTCAGTGTTTCATGAAGCTTCATCTGGCCATCACTACATCTCAGCCATCACATGTTTGCCCTGTAGAATTACCTTGTACAGACATTTAGTGGTTGCCATTTGCAGAGTTCTAACTCAATACTGGACCGATTTCAATCATTTTCGTCCCGGGTAAATATTTGGGCACAAAGAGATGGGAAAATAGGGCCCAGGTTAAAAAAGGAGAATCAACACCTTCTGACCCATCAGAGTGAAGAACTCAGCAGCACTGATGTAATGCTCTATAAATGTGACTTTATAGTGTCAGGAAGAAATCCAATGAAGAGTCATTAATGACACACACACGAACTGTGTTCTGTTTTCTGGAACCGTCTGTCCATCACATTTTTATTGCAGGACAAAAACGCTGAATATTAAATGTGGTGTACAATCTGAGTGTTGACCCATCACCCCCTCCCCGGTACATTCATAACACACACCAAAATAATAAACACAAATAGAATCAACACACCTCAGTATGAAACAAGTGTCCAGTGTAAAAACACACACACAACACATTGTACAGCAGTGTTTCATTAAAAGATCTTACAGCTCTAAAACACACACACACACACACACACACACTCCTAGTGAACGGAAGCTAACAGGTCACTCATTCAGCTCGAGCCACATTGCATTTTCTCCTTCAAGCACTTTGGAACCAGAAAACAGTTATTTAGTGTTAAATCTAAACATCGTGTCAGTATGATGTACCTTCATTCACAGCTTTTAGAAAAAGGAGAAAAAGCAGCATACTTTGGTACTCATCACTTAAAATAGCAAAAATTCCATAGTAGCTTGTCTGAGCTAAAGAGTCACTCAGCTGAGATATTTGTGGGGGAAAAAAATCTCCACCCTAAAACCAAAATCTCCAGTTATCCGTAAATGTAGTGAGTTTTGCTCAGTTGGTGCTTCACTGCAGTTTAGTGAACATCGTGTTCATCACATTTCTCACCAAACAGCACGTCAGAGCAGCTCCTTCTCAGTTCATTATAAATGCACGTATCGGACTCAAAACTGTTTCGTTTCAGTTCATAGGACATGATTTAATATTTGCAGGAGGAAAAAATAAATACATTTTTGACTCATCCCCAGCGGTTGGACAGTGACGGCACTTGCTTTAGGATTTGTGTTTTCTCGGATCTCGTCCCAAGGATTACACGCCGCATCAACATTTTGGAGGTTCATCAGTTAAAAAGAAACTCCAGAAGGCTTTGAAATGAATAAACTCTTCGGCTTTGTGACACGGCAGCGGCGGATGTGACGTCATTTCATCCCTCTGAGGTCCACACGGATCACGGCAGCTTCACTCGGATAGAATCTGAACAGCTGGAAAAATGATACACGCTTCCTGACGCTTGGCTCGTCGGACTCTGATCAGCGTGAAAGGTGAGGAGTCATGCAGGGACGGGCGATACAGCAACACGAGAACATCACAATACTTTTCACACGATACACTAAATTAAATATTTAAAAAAAAAAAAAAAAAGTATTTCACACGGAACAAGAGGAAGGATCATCCAATCAGCGACAGTGTGTTATGGTGTGTGTCGCAGATGGACCACCAGCACTCTCAGAACCCTCATGTCGTTCATCGTGATATTAATAACACTGTCATATCGCCCACCTCTGCACTTCCCATTTGTAATTCACGCCCTGGAACAGAAAGTGAGTTTTATTTAAGTTGAGGAACTACGCATTAGAGCTGAAGAAAGGTCTTGCTCTGCAACGCCACCATTTATGTTCTTTGATTGTTGCTCTGAAGCTCCAGTGCTCCATTTGTGTTCTGATAAATCATGACGTTTATATGCTCCAACAATAAGCCATTAGTCCTGGTCACATGAACACAAGTTCACCGGTGTGTGTTTTTATAAACGAGGCGTGTTCCGTGATTGAAACGTGGAGCGATAGAATGTCGCCGTGCTATTTTATCATCCATGTGCCAAAGCCCAGCTACACATTGTCCATCAGTGGACTAGTGAGCTCTCTCAGGGAAGAACGGTCACGGAGACAAAGACACCGAGCTGTGTTCACTCTCACAGTGTCCCGGTCAAACCCTCTCAATAACAGCAGCACATTCAACTCAAGTAAAGACACTTCATCACCGGATACACAGTTTCACCTTTGAGAAGGTGATAAACGGAGATTCGTTTTTTTTTTTTAAAAGAGGAATTAGTGTTAGTCATAAAAAATAAAATCACAATAGCAATTAGTTAAAAAGAGATAAAAAAAAAACTAGAGGAAAATGTTAATCAAATCTCAGACCAAAGTCATGCAAGCAAATGTAAAATCATCATCAGCCACATCCTTCATCATTAACATTATCAACACTACTCGGCTTAATATCTAGAAATAGAAAGTGAAAAGTAGTAAAGCGCATCAACAACAAAAACTCTTCGATTCCCAACTGATCAGGAGGCCGAGCAGTTTCAGAAACATTTACTTTGCAGATCGAAAGATTCGACTTTGTGTTTAATCGCTGTGGAAGATGAAAGCGCTTTTAAACTGAACCCTGTTTATCTTATTACATGAAAGGAGAGAGGAAAGGACAGATGACAACATTCCCCCTTTCCTCGCTCACATCCATCTTTAAGATGAGGTGAAGGAGCTCTGGGTTCTCCACACAGCAAAAGGGTTAAAAATAAAAGAGAGATGAACTCCAGCAGTCAGTCAGCAGCATGTCGGGTCACAGCTTGCGGAGGAACAGGAAGTGTCTCACAGCAGAGCAGCGAGAGGAGAGTTTAAGGCAGGAGTCACACACTGGCTGATTAAACTGGCGTTAGTGTTATCTGGGCTGGAGGCGAGTGCCCAGGCCTCTCCGTGCCTGTGTGAACTGCCTCTGCTGTGCAAGGAAGGACTGAGCGTGAACAGGAACACCAGAGCGCTCACTCGCCACCTTCTGATGGAGAGCCATTCCCTACAACACAGCCAGGAGGCAGGGATTAATTAAGAGCAGGAATCAATCGTGCTGAGTCATTCAGTTCCTGGAAAATAATCAGCAACGTGATGAAGCAGAGTTACTGTTACTACTGCGACAAAGCAAACCCTCAAGTATTTTATTCCCTTTACAGAAATCCACCAAAATGTACCATTTTCTATCACTTTTTTATTTCATCCTTTTATAGTTACATTCAAATGTTGAACATCCACAAAACGTTATACTTATCCTGTACGCTACTGCAGCTATAAACAGTCGTTCCCTCGCCAGCCTCTCTTTCCTCCCTCTTCAAGCGAGACGGCCTTTCGATTTCATAAAACCGGTGAAATTTAGTTCCCTCCGAAATTGTGATACGTTTATTTCTGCAATATCTCACAAAATATCAGGCCATTCTGTGGCTGGGAAGTGATTTTAAGTTGAGGGGATTAAAGCAAATAATGTGCATGAAATCACACAGTCAAGCAGACAGAGGAAGTCTGTGTGTGCGCGCGCATGCATGCGCAGGTTTCCCTTTGAGCGTGCACTGACAGTTCCATCATTCTGTCGCTAAACAAACAGCTGATCACACCGAGGTGCTCGCTGAGTGCCGATATTTATTAGTTTGGTCCTGCGTTTCCTTCGTATAGAACATAACGTCTTTTCTTCTCGCTTTCTTTCCGTTTACTGTAGTTGCTCTTTCACGTTTCATTCGCACACTCACGTCCTCCATTTTTCTCTCCTGTTTCAAAGTTTTATCCCACAATGCCTTGCGTGAACGGGGAAAGCCCACCACGTGATGTGATGCATGACGTAGTATGTTGTATTGGGTCATGGTGAAGCAGGAAAAAAAAAAAAAAAAAAAAAAAAAAAAGAATGTAAAGCCACGTGGCTCGAACCTCACTAAATTGTTCCATTTAAAAAAAGAAAAAAAAACCCAGAATAAAATTGGAAGTCTGGGTTTCGAATTCAGTAGCTTTCGGTCCACTAAACAAAAATAATTGGGTGTCGGGAAAATTTATGACCTACAGTTGAAAAATCTGAAAGGTGGTTCAGCTTTAAAAGGTTATAAAGACCAAAAAAAAAAAAAAAAAAAAGTTATAGCGTTCCCTCTAACTGTTGTTACAGAGCGCTGACGCTAAAGACTCCTTCCATAAACCTTCAACAAACATCTCCTGACTTGAAAACGTCACTGTCAACCACAACACGAGTTTTCAAACCTGTTGATGTACAGCGTCCAGTACACATATATTGCTGCTAGTTACTATGGAAACGATAACTCAAGAGGGGGAAAAAAGAAAAAAAAAAAAGCAAAGCCCACACCCACAGACGGTCTGTGCTACCACAGGCGTGTGATCTGTACAGAATGATGACTCCGATACGTCTGAAGAGCCAAATCTGAGTGTCTGAGCTACAAGTGTGAAAAACCGCAGATGTGCTGATGGACTCTGAACAGTGAATCAGAGCAAAAGAAAACGAGTTTCACGACGAAGAGGAGAAACTTCATCGAGTTCAAGGTCCAAAGCTGTAATGATGGGATTAAAGGGTAAAAGTAATAATACTGTTAGAGATCAGACTGAGATTTCTTACCATGTTGTACCAGGCGCTGATTATGAGCTTCTCCTCCTGATCATGTCTGGATCGGCTCTTCTCAAAATCATGCTATACACACACACACACACACACACACACACTAAGAGCCTTGTCAGTCAGTCAATGTCAAGTTCATGAACACAGATATGAAGGGAAATGTTCTTTAAATTTGTTTGTTAAACATGTTAAAAGGCAGATTCCTAAAACATTCCTTCAAGTGGAGTTTAAACCTGATCACTGTCACATCAACAAAAAGGGTCTTCAATCGGAACGCACTGTGGACCAAACCTACAGTCACTGCACCTGACCAGTCTGTGTGTGTGTGTGGGGCCATGAGCCAAGCTTGTAGTCCTCGAGTCTGACTCGTGCCCCAATTTTAAGGACTTGTGACTTAACTTGAGCACCAATGACTCGGATTTCTTCTTTATTTTTTGTAACATGCCATAATAAATTTATATCCACAGTCCCAGTCAAAAGTTTAGAAACGCCTTCAAATTCGATGTTTTTTCTTTATTTTAATTAACAAAAAGACACCGTGTCTTAAAGTAATGACTGACTGTTATTTCTCTTTACTTACACTACCGTTCAAAAGTTTGGGGTCACCCAGACAATTTGTGTTTTCCATGAAAAGTCACACTTTTATTTACCACCATAAGTTGTAAAATGAATAAAAAAAATAGAGTCAAGACATTTTTCTGGCCATTTTGAGCATTTAATCGACCCCACAAATGTGATGCTCCAGAAACTCAATCTGCTCAAAGGAAGGTCAGTTTTATAGCTTCTCTAAAGAGCTCAACTGTTTTCAGCTGTGCTAACATGATTGTACAAGGGTTTTCTAATCATCCATTAGCCTTCTGAGGCAATGAGCAAACACATTGTACCATTAGAACACTGGAGTGAGAGTTGCTGGAAATGGGCCTCTATACACCTATGGAGATATTGCACCAAAAACCAGACATTTGCAGCTAGAATAGTCATTTACCACATTAGCAATGTATAGAGTGGATTTCTGATCAGTTTAAAGTGATCTTCATTGAAAAGAACAGTGCTTTTCTTTCAAAAATAAGGACATTTCAAAGTGACCCCAAACTTTTGCACGGTAGTGTAGTTGAGTGGTTCTTGACATACGGATTACTACAGTTGTTGAACAGGGCTATTTACTGTATATTATTTACTCTTTACTGGTTGATGGTGTTATCTGAACCAGCTTCATGAGGGAGTCACCTGGAATGCTTCTCAATTAACAGAGGTGTCGTCAAAAATGGAATTTCTTGCCGCCTTAATGCATTTGACACCAAGTGTGCAAAGCTGTTATCAGGGTAAATAGTGACGACTTCAAAGAATCTAAAAGATGACGCGTTTAACACTTTTTTGTTTACCATATAATTCCATGTGTTATTTCATAGTTTTGTTGAGTTCAGTATTGTTCTACAATGTAGGAAAAAAAAAAAATCGAATTTGAAGGCGTTTCCAAACTTTTGACTGGTACTGTACATTAATTTTCCTACTAATTTTGTGCAAGAGAATGCACGTTCACACGTCATGTTCAGGAACAAGCTAACGTTAATGGCGCTAAAATGCCTGGAGAGACGTCGCTTTGCTTATACAGACTTCTGCTGTGCGTTCCAGATGTAGAAGAACTATCAAGGAGACGACGGGGACAACCTCGAACTTCAATCATCATTTGGTGAGACTCCACCCAGAGAAGGAAGTGACACTGAGTGATGAACTAGCTAGTGTTAACCTTCTCATGTTACTTGCCCTGTTAGTGGGCGGGGCTTGCTGAGTGATGAACAAGCTTTTTATCTGTAGCCTGTTAACTAAAACGGGGCAGTCGAGCAGGAACGTTAGACCAACACAGTAGCAGAGATGCTTTCACATAAAGGCAGCAACAGCCTCTGTCAAATGGTGCGGATGGAGTCTTGTTCTCGGACTCGACTCGGATCAATAGTGGACTTAAAATTTTCTTTAATGACTTGGACTTGAGGTTTAGTGACTCGACTACGAGAACACCGCCATGAGCTGATGTCACAGACACAAATCAGTATATAATAATTTGATTTTACAAGTTTATGAAAAATCATCTGTGATGAAAAAGCAAGCATACTGTCAGCCACCAGGGGGGGCTCGTCACTCACAGATCTCTCCTGCTCAAGAGTTCACTGGGAGTTTAACGAAGCGACTTGCTTTGAAGTCGTGAGCATTACTGACAAGTGTTTTGCTGCACATCATTCCCTTCAGTTTAAGTAAACAGCAGCAACCCACGAGTGACCACAAATAGTCAAGGAGCTCAACTTCTATGCTACTTGTTACAATTCATTTCCCAAATTACCCTGTAGAGCTTTTTCATCATCTTGTTTTGGCCCCGCTCCGCCCCCAGATTTCCAATTTTCTAATGGCTCAGACCGAGCAGTAGTTACACTTACTAGCTCCAAGCATTGAGGTCACTTTCAAGATCTGGTAGCCGTCTGTTTGCCCTCTACCCTGTCCATCAGCACCCCACTGAGCAGACAGTATGTGAGGGGTGACCCAGACATGGTAGTGTGTACAAAGTATAAGGGGATCACAAACAGCAGTAATAAATTTCAGGTTGTATCGGGTGCTTGTGTGTGGGATTTTCTCCTGAGCCTCATCAGTGCAGGCGTCCCGAGCTTCCACCAAACCGTACAGACTCCGAAACCCTCCATCAGAGCAATGGGTCACAGGAAGTAACCGATTAACCCATAATCCTTGGAGAGATAGCCTCAGATGCACAGGAAGTAGTATCGCAGGTGTATCTCACCTCCAGATGTTGGATTCTCCTGTCTCTCTCTGAGAGCTGGTTCTTCAGAGCCTGAACCTCAGGAGCAACAGAGTTGGGCTTCTGCTTCGGTTCCAGAGTCTTTATCACCTACACACACACACACGGTACTGACACTCAGGGAAAGTCAAAATGTTCCATATGATAACATGCAGGCGAAATTCAGCACAGTGATGTTTTGCATGTTGCGCCAGACAGACAGAAAAAGAAAAAAACCTTGCAATAATGAAACTGCATAAAAGAGCCACTAAATGCAGCTACAGAGCTGAGTCAAGTGTGTGTGCACACACACACACACACACACACAAAGCATCTGCCAGGAAGAGGTTCCTCAGTCCAAAATGTATCTACGTATAGCACGTACACGTTATATAAAACGAGTAGGCGGTCAGTCATTCAGGTTCTTGCGCAAATAACTGAAAGCAGTTCACATCCCAGCACTGCTCTCACACAGTTACTGTCAGGCTCTTACGCAGAACACTTTTAACCCTTTAGGCCACCCAGTTTTTTAACCTTTAGGTTCACAGATTTTTTTTTTCAACATATTTTTGATGTCGGTCGAAAAAAAAAAAAAGTGTCCTGTCCAATTTTTTTTTGCATGGCAAAATTTCAATGTCGGATTAAGATGAAAAAATTTAAATTCAAGAGACACACCTTACATACATACATACATACACGCGCACACACACTGTTCTTGTGTACAAGTTTAACACGGACCAGCATTCCAGTACTTGCTTCTCTGAAGGCATGTGGTCATATGACCGTTGAGCTCTCATGAGCACATCGAAGGCTGATCCGTTCGTGCTACTTGATTCGATCGGACTCTCTGCGGCACCGTCCTCTTCTAATTCCACAGTCAGATACTTGCAGCCAAAATCGCGAACCAATGTTATGGCAGGCATATTCGGCATCGTGCTCGTTACGTCGCCGCCTTCTTTCTGAGAACCAGAGATTGTTTTGATCTTTTCATTGTTTACTTTCAACGCTTGAGAGACGAAAAAAGTCGCCCACGTTTTGGTTAGTGAGACAGTGAAAAGACTTTTCCTTTACCGCACTTTATGCTTACGTACAGTTGAGGCGATAGCTCGGAACCCATGCTGTCAGCGTCAGCCACGGTCAGCATGAGGTTGACACTGTCGTACAACACACATTGTAGTTTGTATTTGCGATTCTAATACTGTTTACTTAAAGAAATATGACCTCGTACCAGGGATACAGTGCTGTTACAAGAAAAATGTGACTTTTTTTTTTACATTTCTTTTTGTACATTTCGGCGGTTAAAATAAAAATACGCACAGACTATATTTTTCTAGCGGTAGTATTTAACTGCCGTCGGCAGATCCGTGATCTGAAAAATCTAAAATGAGTCGCCTTACCGCTAATCTCATCTTTGATCTCTGGATCGACAAGTCCTCTAAACGCACCTCAAGAACAGCTGCAAGAACCATGGCTGTACGTTCGGGCTCGGTAGTACGACTACTGAAATATCGGCATTGGGATTAAATTACATCATGATCCGCACATATTTCTTTGAAAATGGTACGTGTTGATACCAATTACACACTGTACTGGAAAGCAGCTGATGTTGAAGCGGCTTTTGAGCGGAATATTTTTCCTCCCTTTTCATGTTTATTTACTTAGATGTTAAATTAAATTATTAAACTCGTCGTTTTTTCAAAAACAAAGTTTGGCTTATAAGCCAGGAGAGCACAATAGGAAATCTCGTGATGCATATTGAAGAAGTATAGTCTATTTTTTTCGCGGTCCGGTTTCCATCAAATCCTGCGCTCTGATTGGCTGGCAAGCAGGTCTGTATCTATGGTACGGACCTCTGGCGACTCGCTTGTTCACAACAACAAATCTAGTCGCAATTTGTCAACATTTATAAGATTATCAAAAATCTTATAAATTTTTGCCAGCATTTCTCAGTATAACAGCATTAATTTTACAGCATGGATAGCGATAACGACAGTGTTCACAGCGAAAGCGAGTTTTACTACCTTGAAGAAAAAATAAAAGAAAACATTTCAGGAGAAAGCTAAAAACCTCTAACTGTTGTTAACGCCGAGCAAAAACATGGCTGAATCCTGAATGACTCAGTTTTGTATAAATGGGGGACTACATAGGCGGCAAAATGTAGTTTTTTCCTGCCATGGAAGTGCACTTGTATACCGAGGAGGAAGCCATTTGCATTACAGCCGTGAATGAGGATTCAAAATGGCGGCTCGCCTCGGTTTTCCCTTTCGGGCGCTCTCGTTTTCTGTTAGAATTTGGTAAAGAAAAAAAATATATATATATATATTTACCAGCTTAAGGTTGGTCCGTATGGTGAAATACCGTGACCTCGGCCTTGAATACGGACCTCGGCCCAGAGGGCCTCGCTCAGTACTTTCAAGACCTCGGTCACGGTATTTCACCATACGGACCTCCCAGCTGGGAAATAAAACATATGTATTGATGATTATTTCTGGCCTTGACAGAAATATACAAGTGTAGATGACTGGCTTTAACACACTGCTGTAATATTGACAGACAGACAAAGCTCACCGTCCGAGCTTTTTCCATGTAGCGCTTGTATCTCTCTTCCATCTGCCTCATGTCCTCATCCTTCTTTCTCAGAATTGTCTGCAGTTCATCAATCTTCTTCGCCACTGAGACACACAACCAAGACCCTTGCTTATTTCTTTCTTAGATTGTGCATCAAAACTCGGTAGACTTACAGGCGTGACTGTGTTAAGACTGTAATGTGAATAAAATTCAGAGCTTTACTGTTGCTGTCCATGCCGGGCTCGAGATCATCGATCACTTCACGTTTCTTCTGCAGATCGGAGTGGGCTTCATGCAGCTTTTCTCTACACACAGACACATTTAGAACCCCTCTGATCATACACTTGGTCAGCTTGGTTATAACAGATTCACTCCAAGGACCATATACTCACAGATGCTCCTCTAGTTTCTTCTTCAGCAGAGATGACTAAAAAAAGGGAAGAAAAAAAAAAAACCCTCAAAACCCACAATCAACAAACTGATGATGCATTTAAGCTGCACAGTTCTTCACATCAGGGCTGTCAGTGCAGAAATGATCAGATCTTTAAAAAAAAACAACAACCCAGTAAACACATCATGAGTTCAGAAGTTAATGTCCAACTTGATTTATAAAGTATCAGAGTTGAAGGTCTTTGGCTCAGAACCCCAACAGCAGTGTAGCTTCAGCACACAAGCTTCTTGTTTGAAAAACTTAAAGCAGAACAAATGAAATGACGTTCTACTATACACAGTAGAATTACTGCTTTTGCCAATTTTCTGTTGTCGATATTAAAATGTAAAGCCAGTAGCAGTGAGTGAGGTTAGAGAATTGAACATGTAATACACAAGAAATACAATACTTACTGGAAAATAATCAATGACCTGAAAACAGATTCTTTTCCAATAACATCACATCCCAGGCTGTTTCATTCTTTTTTTTTTAAATTAGAGGAAAATGTCAATTTATCTATCCAGTTACATTTTAACATTGAACACCCATGAACGTTCCTGAGATTCCCTGTTCTCATTTACATTACAGTAGCTATGAAACAGGGATCCGGATTTGCGATCCTGATGCGCCGCGGGAGTCTCCTGATTGAGCAGGAGCATACGGTGTCTCTCCAAGTATTCAAGTAGGTACACACCAGGCCTTGGTGGATTCTGGTTGCAACCAGACCTCAATACATCAAAGCCTGATTTCAATGCGGGGTGCTGTGTAAAGCACGTTTGGTGAAGGTGAGGTCTGCACACGGGGATGTTCACAAATACCCACCCATTCCCACCACTATTGAATTCCAGAGAGAGAAAAGCATTGTGTGGAGGTGGAAGTTCGCCTGAGCCTCACCCATCCACTACTCCTGGGGACAGATTGGCTGGGATTTAGAAAGTCAATAAAGCATCTTGTAGTGGATGGGTCCTGCAGTAGCACATCATGGAAGAATTCCACTGAAATGTTGGCTGGGGAGGTGGTCCCAGGGCCATCGGTCAGCTCCACATCATGACGACACGGAGAGCGCCATTGGAGCAGGTGCGAGACCAAACTTGGACGCATGCTTCTGACCGAGTAATCAATGGTCAAAACCTCCAGCCTAACGAACTGTTGTACCGCTATTCCTCCTTCATTAACTATAGGCTATATCAAGTGACACAGACTAAAGGAGAGGCGAGACCGTTATTGGTTCCAATGAGCCGTAAGGAACTTTTATTCCATGTGGTTCATCATAATCCTATGGCTGGGCATTTAGGTCAGGATCAGACACAATCATCTCACGCCCCGCTTCTATTGGCCAGGGATTCATGCCAATATCTGCAAGTGGTTTGCAGCTTATTGCGAATACCAGCTGGTGAATCCAGCAGCCACACCATAAGTGCCATTGCACCCATTACCTCTAATCGAGATCCCCTTTGAGAGAATTGGCATGATCTTGTCAGGCCATTAGAGCAATCTGCACAAAGGTACTACTTTGTGTTAGTCATAGTGGATTATACAATGCGATACCTGGAAGCAGTGCCTCTTCACATATCTCTGCACAGTGTTGCAGAGGCACTCATCCGCGTTATCTCCCGAGTTGAGATTCTGAAAGAAATTCTGGTCAATTAAGGCACTACTTGGAGGTCATGTACACTATGCGAACTGTACAAATTATTGGGGATTAAATTGATTCGTACCAGCGTTTACCATCTGCAAATGGACAGGGTGGTCAGATGTTTAAAAACATGATTTGTAAGTTTGTTCACAGGGATGTTAGAAACCGGGATGTGGCTCAACCCTCTGTTTGCCATGCACGAGGTCCCACAAGCCTCCACTGGGTTTTCACTGTTTGAATATGGGCGCAAGCCTTGTGGTGGCATCTTACACAGTCATTAGGAAAAATTCCGAGGAGGGACTTTCTGAAAGCAAATTCAATATGTTCTTGACCGGAGAGCAAAACACCACACACACAGTTACAGAACAGGAGAATTTGCTACCAGTGTAAGAATGTCAATCCTGCATGTACAACAGAGGGATAAGGAGATATGCACTGGGAGATACTCATGTTACTGCCCACGTCAAGGTCAGAACTGCTCAGCAAGTGGCAAGGACCCTTTGACGTCACATAGCGAATTGGGGAAGTCGACTACAAGGTCAGGTGCACGGATGGGGTAACGGCATGTCGAATTTACCACCTCCTCTCTCCATGGTTTCAGGAGACTGAGGTTCCTGTAGCTCCTGAGAAGGCAAAAGTTGGGACCAGAGGTAAAGTCCAAAAAGCATGGCCCAATTTACTCCAGTCTCCTGTGGACACCACCTCTTACCGTCACAGAGAGCACAGGTTATTAGGTTTCAGAAGGAATTCTGTCAAGTGTTTCAGTCCCCATCAACCTCAGAGCGTCACAGAGACACCCCCCCCCCCCCAGGGGTGGTGGCAAGCGGCCATCTGTCATGGCTTCCCAAACATGTACCCCAAAAAAAAAAAAAAAAAACACCATGGTTCAGGATGAAACCGGGTGGGCAATTGAGGAGTCACATGGGGAAAGAAGCAGCCTGGTGGTCTTAGCTCCCAAGACTGATGGGATGTATTAGAACTAGGGTATTAATATAAACCTGTGACTTGCATCAACACCTTATGACCAGTCAGAATTGAGAACTGTGGTATACATCAAACAATTAACCTGACAAACACAGTATAATATAATATAATATATATATATATATATATATATATATATATATATATATATATATATAAAAATAAATATTAGTGTAAATCAGAACAAGTGAACACCTGATGTACAGTATTACTGTGGTTTGGGGTTTAATGCACCATGACGTCCCTCTTTGCCAGTAGACTTGCACTGAAGGTGGTAACACTTGCTCTGGGATGGGACTGGAGTCCGACACCCTTGTTTTTAAATCGACAAAACAAACATACATTCGGGGTTGCATGACGACCTCTCAGTTTTACTGTCAAGTTGTAATTCACACCAACAACCAAACAAACCAAACCGCTGTTAGTCTTTAGTCCGGTCTTTAGTGCAACCCCTAATGTACACTTAATAGCTCTTAATAGCTAGTAGACAGGCACAGATGAGTGGTACTTACGATGGCCTAAGCAGAAGATGATTGGTCGATTGCGTGGGGTTGGCAGGGAGACAGACTCAAGCAGCAGTTTAATTTGTAAACGCAAAGCAAACAAGGTGTTATTATTCAAACACAACACAAACAGAGCAAACTGCTGTAGCGATCTGATTACATTTTATGATTTGCGTTTATAAAACATAAGCAGGGAAGGGAAAAAAAAAAAAAATTTCAAAACGACACTTCAGCCTCCAAGTCAAATCATGAACTGGATTATGTACCTGTGCACACATCCATCAGTATTCACACAGACTGCACCATCAAAATCAAATAAAGTACACAATTTCCCCTTTCAGCTCAAATGAAAATCAATCAATCAATCAATCAATCAATCAATCAATCAATCAATCAATCAGCCAGGTTATGATGCGTGTCCAACTTCATCTCCTCAACCGGAGCTACAACAAATCAAACTGCATGTCTAAGTCACCCCACCCCCACCTTAACGTTCAGCTCAGGATCTTCCTGAGATCATTTCTGACACTGTATTTATTATTCACTTACCCATTTAAAAAAAAAAAAAAAAAAAAAAAAAAGACTATGATGTTAGAGCTAAAAGCTTTCACAGCTCCACCTCGTTTCTTCCTCAGGACTCTCAGTCTGGTGTTTCTCCACACCAAGATCAGACTCCGGTAGCGGGCGTGGCTTTCCACATTTCAAGTTTGGAAGAACTAACTCTGTTGATAATAAACTTCAAATTTGATTAACACAGACTTAAAGAAGCCATTTATATCCCAATGGAGTCACTGAGATCAGCCGTCTTTTAGAGAGAGATGGAGAGCGCGCACGTGTGTGATGATTTAAACAGGATGCTACGCTTGTAGCTGTAAACCGGATAATTTGCGAGCTACATGGACCTTGTTGCTGCAGTGCAAATCTAAAGAAACGAACAGACTACTCTGGAGCTGAGAGAGGAAACGGTGTACATTTTATTCACTCCTGAGAGTCAGTGATTGCTCACAAAGCATCAACCAGCAAAAAGAGTGTACATGCAAATTAAGGGCGTGCAGCACACTCACATCCTCGGATTTGCTGTCCTGCTCCTGTAGAGCTTTCTGTAGGTCTTCGACCTGAGAACGCAGCTCGGCTATCTGCTGCTGACTCAACCTGAGAGAGAGAAAAGAAAGAGAGACCCAAGAATGAATGAGTGAGACAAGAAAGAAAGAGAAAAAACAAACAGAAGAGTGAGCGAGACAAGAAAGCAGGGTGTCTACAGGTTTGTCCAAGTTAAATTTAAGACTTAAGACTTTACCATGTTCCAAAAAAAATTAAGACCAAATCTAAAGTCATGCAAAAATGTACTCTTTTGAAAAAAAAAAAAAAAAAAAACTATATAAAATTTAATGTAACTTATTTTTCTTGTAAACATTCACCAGAAAACACTATTCTAGTAGAAGTACTTCATTTCTTTTCCTTGACAGGCATTCACACACTCAGAACGCAATATAAGGATCGGATCAACTCATAACTACGGGACAATCAGAATGCAGTCACAACTTTTGAATCCAATGTGAAAATGTGAATGAAGTCACACACAGAATCCAATGCAACGGTTTTTTTTTTTAATTATTATTTTCTCTGCAACAAGATCCCGAGATACTTAAACTCCTCCACCAAGGGATCTTGTTCACGAGTGAGGGAAGGATGGAGCGTGAGATCGACAGGCGGATCGGTGCAGCCTCCGCAGTGATGCGGTCGCTTTACCGGTCCGTTGTGGTGAAGAAGGAGCTGAGCCAAAAGGCGAAGCTCTCAATTTACCGGTCGATCTACGTTCCGACTCTCACCTATGGTCATGAGCTTTGGGTAATGACCGAAAGGACAAGATCGCGGATACAAGCGGCCGAAATGAGTTTCCTTCGCAGGGTGGCTGGGCGCTCCCTTAGAGATAGGGTGAGAAGCACAGTCACTCGGGAGGAGCTCGGAGTAGAGCCGCTGCTGCTCCACATCGAGAGGAATCAGCTGAGGTGGCTCGGGCATCTTTTTCGGATGCCTCCTGGACGCCTCCCTGGGGAGGTGTTCCAGGCATGTCCCCCCGGGAGGAGGCCCCGGGGAAGACCCAGGACACGCTGGAGGGACTATGTCTCTCGGCTGGCCTGGGAACGCCTCGGTGTTCTTCCCGAGGAGCTGGCCGAGGTGTCTGGGGAAAGGGAAGTTTGGGCTTCCCTGCTTAGACTGCTGCCTCCGCGACCCGGTCCCGGATAAAGCGGAAGAAGACGAGACGAGATTTTCTCTGCTTGGGGAGTCACATTGTAAGCAGAATTGTTCATTCCATCTTTGGTCAAACAACAGTTAAACAATGTGAATGCACATACACCTGAAACTTCGGCTCACTCACTTGAAAGGTATGCTCACTTGCACTTCTTAAAACACTTGGAACGACACCCACACACAAACAATACTATTCTCTCACATGCACGCAATAGAATATATTTCTCTCTCACACACACAATATTCTCTTCCATCTCGCAGATCTATCCTCTTCTCCACGACCGTGAGTGGTGGCAGTGCTGAAGTCAGATATTTGAGGCTGATGCTCGCGGCCTTTAGCAAAAGCAACGTGCTTGGCGCTCTTCATACGAGAGTCCGCTGCGCTTATCCCCATTGTGCCCAACTTAAAAGTCTTCCAGCATGCTACACAGTATGCCTCGCTGGCATCTTTGGGTACAGCTTTCAGCCACCACGAGTATTTTGCATCTTGCAGCCAGTTATCATTAAATTTACATTTACCCATTGTGGCTCGGACTACCCTCCATCAACAGATCAGGCACTGAGTGGTTGTCAAGCACGCGTGTGTCTAGCAACCGGTGGATTCGGAGCCTGCGCGGTATAATTGTGAGCATCAAAAACGATTAAACTTTTTCCCCATCCAAAGTGTACCGCATTTTAACGATACGACTGAGTAAAATCTCCATAAATTTAAGACCACGGGGTTTGAAATTTAAGACTTTTTAATGGCCTTATTTTAGGAAAATTTAATTTAAGACTTTAAGGACCTGCAGCCACCCTGAGAAAGAGTGAGTGAGCGAGAAAAGAAAGACAGACAGAGGTTAGTACTGTTTGTGAAAATGTGAACGCTCCTCAAAACTATGTGAGAGGGAGAGAAAAAAAAAAAAAAGGGAACTCTAGATGACCATCTCAAGCCTGCAACATGATTTCCAAGTGAAATAAGTGAAATTTCATTCCATTTGGATGTTTTCGCAGTACGACAAATAAGCATGTGATGAATTTAAGCAGGTCACAACCCGACGCAATTCTTCGTGGTTTCTTTCCGACATTGAAGAATCTGATTGGATGCGTTAAACTGAAATGGGAATAAAAGCGCAGGAGCCTGTCGGACTGATCTCTGTGTACAGCGCACAGTCAGAGGTGAGGCTTGAGAAGAACAGATTTTTAACCAGTACTCTGAAGGTCTACAGAAAAATGTAAGGAGTTGGGGAAAAAAAATTCTTAGAAATGCAATGAAGAAAAGCACAAGTAAAAGTGTAAATATGCCAAAAAGTACGTAGACATCTGACCATCGCAGTCTGGGCTGTTTCACAGTCAGGGTAGCAGAGGGGATTAGATGGAATGGATGCAGTATTACTGAAGTGCAGGAAGTATTTGTGAAGTGAGGATTTCATGCAGAGGTATACCATCCCACCGGAAAATCAGCCAGTCGTTTGAATACGTGCACACACACCAGCCTGACATACTGTTAAGGCGAGACGGCCTTTCCATTTCATAAAACCAGTGAAATTTAGTTCCGTCTGAAACGTGGTCATCGTGATGGGTTCATTTCTGTAATATCTCACAAAATATCAGGCCGTTCTGTGTTTGGGAAGTTATTTAATTTGCGCGCGCATGCAGGTTTACCTTTGAGCGTGCACCGAGTTCCATCATTCTGTCGCTAAACGAACAGCTGATCACGCCGAGATGCTCACTGAGCGCCAATATTTATTAGTTTGGTCCTGCGTTTCTTTTCCTTCGTATATAACAACGTCTTTTCTTCTCGCTTTCTGTTACTGTAGTCGCTCTTTCACGTTTCATTCGCACACCCACGCCCTTCATTTTTCTCTCCGGTTTCAAAATTTGTATCCCACAATGGCCTTTTTTAAATAATGTTTAAGAACTCACTTTCTTCTGATACTCAACAAAGTATCAGAAGAAAGTGAGATAAAAGGGCTAGAACTGAACGCAAAGAAAACAGAATGCATGGTGATCTCCAAGAAAGAGCAAAAGCCCACATGCAACATCAACTGCAAAGGAGAAAAAAAAAAAAAAAAAGTAACTAACACTACGTTCAGACTGCAACCTGAAACGACCCATATCCGATTTGTTGTGAAATCCGATTTTTTTGTTAGGCCATTCACATTACCAATTACAGTATATGAGACTTGTATGCGATCTCCAATATGAACGGAAAACGACCCAAAAGTGTCCCGCATGCACAAATTGACATGTAATGAGCACATCTACATAAAACGTAAAAAAAAAAAAAAAAAAAGCGCACTCTTCAAGTTTGCAAGTAAAGCATGGAGAGGAGGCGAGACCTGGCGATGTGGTTTTTGTGGCGGAACTCACACAATAATCTGATTAATGTGGGCAGCAGACTAATGAGACCGAAGGTGTCAAATTACTGGAAATTTCCAGAACAATCTTATAATCTTGTAATACAGGATGATTTAACATCCAGGTCCCTACCAAATCCACCATTAGCTTGATCAATTCTATAGAAGTCTACTTAAATTCTGAAAACTGTACAAATGTTGTTGTTTTCCACCAAAGAGGCGGGATTAGCGGCGTTTGTCTCTTGTTGATGACGTGTAGGTTGCATGAATGCGACCTGTCCGGTCAGACTGCAGTTGCATATGAAAATATCGGATATGCATCGGAATTAGGACCACATATCCAAGCGGCCTGGGTCGCATGTGAAAAAAATCGGATCTGTGTCGTTCAGATTGTCAATAACAAATCGGATACAGGTCGCATATGGGGAAAAAAAAACCACGGATATGGGTCGTTTCAGGGTGCAGTCTGAACGTAGTCTAAATATCTCGGCTTCATGATAACATCAGATGCAAAATGCAGTACTGAGCTTAAAAGACGCATAGCAATGGCGAAAGATACCTTTGGTAAAATGAGCTCCATGCTCAAAAACAGAAATATTACAACAGACACGAAACTAAGGACACTAAAATCGTATGTATGGTCAGTCCTCCTATATGGTTGCGAATGCTGGACAATTACGAATGACTTAAAGAAGAAGTTGGAGGCAACAGAGATGTGGCTCCTCAGACGAATGCTGAGAATATCTTGGGAAAAGAGAAAGACAAATGAAGTGCTACAGCTGGCAGGAACAAAACGTTCACTTAAGACAATCAGAAAACGACAACTGGATTTCTTTGGTCACATCAACAGAAAAGACGGCCTAGAAAAACTGTTAAGTGGTAAAATTGAAGGAAAGCGAGGAAGAGGAAGACAGAGAACAACACATACAAGTAGCCTTAACACCTTTGCCACCAACAGTTCACTGACCAATAATGATCTTATCCACCTTACTGGCAACAGAACTGACTGGCAGACCATGATCGTTGATGCCTGTGCCAGGCCTGACACATGAAGAATTCATATTTTTTTATTTTATTTATCTATATACATACACATATATATATATATATATATATATATATATATATATATATATATATATATATATATATATATATATATATATATACACATACACACACACACACACACACACACACACACAGTAACTTTAAAAACGCACAATGGAATTCAACACGATATCACTTTAGATCCATGCATATATTTGAAATTTATGATATTGTATGTAATGCACACACATCTTGAAACATCGATAAAGGACATTTATTGTCAAACTCAAGAATTAATTCACAATAAAAAAATTCAAAGTGACAGTTGGTCCATGTTCGGACCGTCATGCTGGAGATTCTGGGTCTGTGTCGTCCAGGGGTCTCAGCAGCAGTGACTGAGGGTGTCAGGAATCTGTCACGGAGGTGAGCTAGCCTGATGTGCTGATCCTGAACTGGCGTCGTGACTTGAGGCTGACCAGGGCGTGGACGATCCCTGGTGCTCCCTGTCTGTCTGTAACGCTGACTCAAACGGGAAATGGTCGAATGATGAACACCGAAGTGCCGGGTGACCTCTGTCTGTGTACTTCCGGCACGCAACATCCCGATGGCCTGTTCACGTTGATTTTGGCTTAGGCGTGGCATCTTCAATAATGACAATTTTCCCATCATTTCCCCTGGGTATTTATAGGCAAGATTGTATGTGTACAGTGTATGCAAAATTTGTTTGAAAATTAAAGCCTGTCCATGTCATTGACTAACCGAGTCATATTGTACGTTATTGAGTACAACTCCCTTAAATTCTGATTTGAGCACAGATTTGGAACTTATTCGGGCGGAACGAAGTTATTTTTCCCATTGTGATATATTTCTTTTCTTCTTGAGATAAACTCAGCACGAATTCAGCAAGTTTTATCAATGTGCGTTTTTAAAGTTACTTAGTGTATTTAAAAAAAAAAAAAGTTAATAGTTTAACTAAATTATAGACGCCTTGATTGAAAATGCAACATACTGTTAAACAGCTGTTCGTTCTTTCCACGTGAACACCCGGAGATACAAGAAGCTGATCCTGCAATAATCTCGCTTCTACAATTCTCGTTAGCGAGAACCCGAGTTCTGATTAAAGCCATGGTGTGTGGGCTTGGACTCTCACTATTCTACAGAAAGTGCTACAGTATAGTTTACACACAAAACACCTTCATTGTTTTGCCTTTTTTTTTTTTAAAAAACGGAAAGTGCATCAATCGCCCGTAAATCTCACTCCTACCAGGCATGCAGAGTGTGGGCAAAATTCGTGATGCAATCGTTTGCTTTATCAGCCCACACGGTGCCTTCTGCAGATGGGAAATGATGCTCTTACACACACACAAATGAGTGTAGGCATGCTCACACATGCACAGTTTTTGGAAACTGACCTAAATGCTGATGCAGTCCGTACCCTCCATGACAAAAGCAAACAAGACAAAACCCTGACACATCATGATGAAAACAGAAAGATAACCTGTTCTGGGTCTCGAGTGTGTTCTGGCTGCGCTGCGCCTCCTCAAGCTGGGCCTGCACCTTGCAGAGTCTCTGTCTGTACGAGTCTTCCTGAACACACAGCATCTTATTCTCGTTCTGAAGCCGCACCACCGTCTCCCTGAAACACAGACCAAAAATATAAAGACAGAGGAGACACCGAAGACGCTCAAACTCCATCAGAGTGAAATATGAAGATGCCAGGCTCAGTAATTCATCAGGGTTATGATCACTGCTGATTGAGCATGATGCATCACAGACAGGAGGGACAATGTTTTTTTTTTTAAAGACGTTAATACATCAATAAATCCAACTGAAGTGACTCAGTCCTGCTACTGACCCCGTTAATAATTTAGCTGCAGGAACCATTTTTAACTTCAACAGCTACATATGTACAAATAGGACGCGTGCGTGCGTGTTTTTACTTAAACTCTGTGGGCATGATCTCCGATGCCAGGTTTCCCACTGTGTCACCGTCAGAACCCAGAGAACCTACAAGCGTCAACACAGAGACAAACTCATTAACATTACTCACCATACAGCCACAACACACAACGGTCATCTAAACTCTCCTCGTTATTAAATCACTCTCTCATACGTTTGGTCACCTAAATTTTACCAAAATCAGGGGCCATATTTACAAAGACGGATAAACACCGCTCCTAACCACAAGCCTCCGACTTCCATAAATGTTAAATTAACATTTAAAAAAAAAAAAAAACCCACACCACATTATTCAACAATCCTACATTTGTAATTCCGGTTTTTAATTATGAGCCTTAGATTACAAGTGAACCGATGAGTGGCCTCGTGGTTCTACTCACGGTCGGGTCATCCCAAAGACCATCATAAAAATGGTGCCAACCGCCATCTGGCAAGGCACGCTGCAATACAGATGCAAGTGGGAAGTCAAACTCTCGTGGTTACCAGAGGACTAACCCCCACTGTAACCCTAGCTATGTAATATAAGCGAGAGGCCGAGGGCTTCAAAACGGAGATCGGCGGCGCCAAATGTGCCACGCGTGGTGCAGGAAGGACTTTGACTTAGATTACGTGCCAGAGTCACCATACAAGCCCAAGTATGAGCTGTTAAACAATAACCAAAATAATAAGAATTATACTTTGTTTATTATTCATGGAAGCCATGCCCTAATGGCTAGAGAAGCTGCTTTGGGAGCAAAAGCTCACCAGTTCGATTCCCTGCACCAACAGGAATGGCTGAAGTGCCCTTGAGCAAGGGATCCAACCCACAACTGCTCCCCAAGCTTCTCCAAGCATGTTGTACGTTGCTCTGGATAAGAGCGTCTGCTAAATATAATATAAAATTACAGGATATTTTTTATTCTATCCACATTCACTAGATACGAGCGATCACATGCTCTGATTGGCTACTCTACTACTAGGATATCAGCTCATATACCAGCTGGGAGTTCCGTATCGTGAAATACCGTGACCGAGGTCTTGAAAGTACTGAGCGAGGCCCTCTGGGACGAGGTCAGTATTCAAGGCCGAGGTCACGGTATTTCACCATACGGACCGACCTTAAGCTGGTAAATAACATTTTTTTTTCCTTTACCAAATTCTAACAGAAAACGAGAGCGCCCGAAAGGGAAAACCGAGCCGAGGTGCCATTTTGAATCCTCATTCACAGCTGTAATGCAAATGGCTTCCTCCTCGGTATACAAGTGCACCTCCATGGCAGACAAAAAAAAAAAAAAAACTACATTTTGCTGCCTATGTAGTCCCCTATTTATACAAAACTGAGTCATTCAGGATTCAGCCATGTTTTTGCTCGGCGTTAGCAAGTTGGAGGTTTTTAGCTTTCTCCTGAAATGTTTTCTTTTATTTCTTCTTCCTCAGGGTAGTAAAACTCGCTTTTGCTGTCAACACTGTCGTTATCGCTATCCATGCTGTAAAATTAATGCTATTCTCCTGAGAAATGCTGGCAAAAATTTATAAGATCTTTGATAATCTTATAAATCTTATATTTAAAAAAAAAAAAAAGTTGACAAAAAAAAAATAAATACTACTATGTTTGTTGTTGGGAACGAGCGAGTCGCCACAGGTCCATAACCGGGGTCTGTACAGTAGGATACGGACCCGCTCACCAGCCAATCAGAGCGCAGGATTTGGACCACGAAAAAAATAGTCACTATCAGGTATTTAAATGAAACAGAAATAGCTAAAAGAATAATCAGGAGCCCCCCCCATAGCTCCCATTCCACACTCCAGCCCAGTCGGTGGCACCAAACCACCAAAAACCCTAAAGAAGAAAATGGCGGTGCATGCTACAGAACCAACCAAGGATTTTTTTTGGGGGGTGGGGGTGTTAACCCTCTCCTCAAAAACAACCCCCAAAAAAATACAAAAACACCCCACAAACTTGACTAACCTGCTTGACTGAGGCACTTTTGCTGGACTTGAACACAGCGAAGCTCCTCATTTGTCTCCCTCAATGTGTCTCGCTCAGATATCAACCTCTATACGTGTACACACACACACACACACACACACACACACACACGACTGAAATTATAGTATAACCAACACATGCGCACACACTCGTGCACTCCCCCCACAGTCAGTGTCGTACCTCTTTCTCTTTCAGCAGAGCCTCGTATTTGTCGTTAAGGTTTTTGTACTCAAACTGCCATCTCTCAGCCTTCACGGCCTCTGAGGAGTGTTTGGAGTGAAGCTCGTGCACCTGCTCGAGCAGAAGAGACACAAAGGCAAGCGTCACGAAGCAGGACGTTTCACTGCTTACTTCTCCAAGATGAAGACGTGCTCACAGCTGTCCCACATGTGCGTGCTGGGCTGTACCTGTCTCTTGTAGGAGTCCAGCTGTGTGCGTCCTGCGTTGGCCCTGCGCAGCTCCTCCTCCAGCTCGCAGGTACGCTGCATGTACACGGTGTTCTTTTCCTCCAGCAGACGCACCTGCCTGCGCAGGTCTCCCAAATCCTCCAGTTTACGCTTGTACGTCTCTACCAGCGCCTCCAGGCGGCTCACGCGGTCCGACGAGTGCCTGAGAGGCAGAACAAACCGGGTTTTTTTTGTTTTTTTTACCCATGTGCCTAACCTGAAGATCTCTCCAATACCCCGAGTTTCCTCCTCCAGCGAAATTCCTTTTACTGGCTTCAAACAATTCAGTTAAAATCAGCTCGTTATTCGTGCTATTAATTGCTCATAAGGTTTTGAGTGCAGCCCTTTTATAGCAGTACTATATTTTGTGATAAACACAGCGTAAAACAAAAGGGAGATAAAAGTGCGGCTGTACCGAAGGATGTCCATCTCATCTTTAAGCGCCTGAGCCTCCTGGGCGAGGCTCGTCAGCTCCTCATTGCGATGCTGCAGGTCGGCCGCTTCTCTCTCCAGAGCTTCATTCCGTACACGCAGGTCATCACGGCTGGTGTCCAGTCTACACGCGCGCACACACACACACAATCATTTGCAGTCTGGTGCCTACGGGCCTCGGCGTGGAGCTCTGTGAAGAAGCCTTACCTGTAGTTTTCCTCCTGTAGTTGCTCAATCTGGCTCTGAAGAAGCAGCAGCTTTTTTCCTGTGATGGTGGTCGAGGTGTCCTGAGATTCACAGCGACTCAGTCTCTCCTTTAACGACTGGAGCTCCGTCTGCAGTGACGACTTCTCCTCCATCAGCATAGACAGCTGGAACGAACACACACAGTACGTAACACTGAATGTCCAAAAGCTCACTAAAAAGTGCTTGAGACCTTTTCTCCCTCATGCTGTCCATAATAAAAACATCCTTTTAGGGTCAAAGCCTTATTATAATCGAACACTGGCCTACATCCCAAAGAGATACGAAATGTATTCTGCATGGATGCCAACGGCGCGCCTTTTGGCGGATGCCGCCTTTTTCACGGCTGTCTGGGGGACTTGTGTGAATCGTGCAGATCCGATGATTTTTTTTTGGGGGGGGGGGGGGGGGGGGGGGGGGCGTGGTGTTGGATTGTGTCTGATTTATAATTTCATCAAAGTAAATTCTGTATTAAAATGACATATGGCCCTTTTCCACTACCCTTTTTCAGCTCACTTCAGCCCGACACGGCTCGCATTTCGACTACCAAAAACCAGCACGACTCAGCTCGCTTCAGCCCTGCTTAGCCCCTAAAACTCGCACCGTTTTGGAGTGGGGCTGAAGCGAGCCAAACCGTGCCGAGTGAGGCTGGGGGCGTGAGCAGACACTCCCCTGTGCACTGATTGGTGAGGAGGAGTGTCCTCACATGCCCCCACACGCCCCGCGAGCACGCTGGGATCTGTAAACACCGTAAACCCGGAAGGAGAAGAATTACGAGAATTTCTGAAGCCTTATGCGCCTCGCCTCATCTATACTCTCTTGCCAGTATCTGTTGGCGTTGTCGGTGACAACAAGCCACAGCACCAAGACCAGCAAACACTAACGACTCCATGTCCTCCATGTTTATTGTTTACTCTCCGGGTCGTGAGACTACCGCTTAAAAGATCACTGATGTCACTGTTTGCGCTGCTTAACGACATCGCGTGACGTCCACCCAATGTGTCCACCCACTTCCAGCCAGCACGGTTCAGCGCGGTTGTAGTCGAAATGCAACTCCAACAGCCCCACTCAGCTCGACTCAGCACGGCACGGCTCAGCCCGACTCAGCCGCGTTTGTAGTGGAAAAGCGGCATAAATAAGCAAATGCCGTGACAGTCCATGAAACATAGGAAGTATGAGAAGAAAACAGGAAATCAGAAAGCTGCGCACGTAAAGCCAATTGGCTGCGCGCCATTATCTGCTGCTGGCTGCACTTCACTGCACGCGCAAGGATTTCCATCAGTAACTTGCGTAACTTGCATTGGACTGATGGAAATCCTTGCGCGTGCAGTGACGTGCAGCCAGCAGCAGATAATGGCGCGCAGCCAATTGGCTTTACGTGCGCAGCTTTCTGATTTACTGTTTTCTTCTCATACTTCCTATGTTTCATGGACTGTCACGGCATTTGCTTAGTCATTTTAATACAGAATTTGATGAAATTATAAAATCAGATACTCCAATGCCACCCCCCCCCAAAAAAAAAAAAAAACCCTCATAGGATCTGCACGATTCACACAAGTCCCCCAGACAGCCGTGAAAAAGGCGGCATCCGCCAAAAGGCGCGCCGTTGGCATCCATGATTCTGGTTTTGAATTTGTGACTAAATACTGTAGCTCAGAAAGGTATGGTGTAGATGTACACTGTGTTTTGGCGTCAGGCAGACAAGACACATTCTGTTCACATTCACCTGAGTAATGACTGCACTTGTACAACACACACACACACACGTTTTATTTGAAATGACTTATGAAACATTCACTTTCATGAACGTTTAACGTGCAAGTGAAGTAACAGAACAATGGCAGGTGGCATGCGCAGGCCTGACAGAACGAGCAGGGTTAGTCTGGTTTTGTCCTTGCGCTGATGTTCCATGCTTTAGATGTTAGAGAGAAAATGCAGGCGACTCAAAGCAGAACCCTGGCTGGACTGGAGATATACAGAGAGCTGGTACTCAGAGACAAAGGGAGATGGTGCTTGAGGTGAGGAGGAAACGTTTGGGCTTTTTTTTTGGTGTTAATCACTGCGAGAGATACTCACATAGCGGACATCGCGGCTCCGTAACGAACCCCACACTGTCCTACGACAAGCTTTACAGGGACAAATACAGGGACTTACTTCAGCACTGGGGATTTTACCCTCACAATTTCTCTTACATCAGTGGTGTGTATCTACCGTACCTCCAGGGCTGAACATTGCCACGGTACCCAAACAGGTCATGCTTTGATCACATTCTATTTGAAACCAAGATGTCTAATCTTTCGTGTCATGATCTCAAGTACAAAGCAGATATCTCGGTTTTGTAAGTTCTCTGAAACACTTGCACACACTTCTAAGGTTACCGAGTCTCTTTATGAGTAAACAAACAGAAACCAGTTAGACAGGACACACAGACAGGTCAGTCGGTCCAAAACAGGATAAACAGGCGGCTGCGTGAACCTTAAAAAAAAAAAAAAAAACCACACACCCCACTGCACTTCACACTCGCACACGTACAGAGCTTACTTTAAAATACTGGTCTAGTTCAGATATTTAGCTTCGTTAATATTAATGCTACTTTTCCTGTTCTGCTGTGGAATTCAGAGAACCTAGTACACACGTGTCCACATCTAATACGCAACATTACCTGTACACACGTGCTAATCAAGATCTGAACCAACAGAGCAGATACACAGTTAATGCACACACCTGCTGTTCGAGCCCTCTGCAGCGCTGAGACGCATCATCCTTCTCGTCCAGCTCCTCGCTCAGGAAATAATACTTCCTCGACTAGAAAGAGGGGAAAAAAAAAAAAAAGTTACACAAGTCTCATAGGCCAAATCGCATCCTACTGTACACTAAAACGCTTGAACACTACTTATCCATCCATCCATCTACCTGGATAGCGTTAATTAGATGTTGCATAGCACAGCTGTGGTTCTGACACACGATTAGAGTACCAGCGTACTACAGAGCCCGAGAGAGCAAAACTAGCCGTGCTTTCTGGATGGGAGGGGCATATTCTGTCAATCGCAGGAGTCGGTTATCTCAAGTGTCATCCCATTAGTATCTAATACACATGCACAGGGTTGTGGGACCGGGTCTTAATGAAAACTCTCTGCAAGTGGGGAGTCAGGTTACAAATCCAACATTCAAGCTAGAGTGCAATGAAGTATGCTTTTAAAAAAAAAAAAAAATTGCTACATTTAGCAGTCGTGTGCTCTCTTACGCCTAGGTCACAACCAGACGTACGATTTTTTGGCGTTTCCCAAATCACTGCGTTTTTTTTTTTTGTTCGTGGAGAAAGACGCACGTTGGCCGTAAGTTTGTCTTGCAACCTGAAAAAAAAAACGTAAGCGCCCGTAGAGTTTGTTTGACATGACAAAGAACCTCTGCGGCCGGTCTGCGGCTCGAAAATCAGCACGTCACACGCGCGCCCTCCGTGCGTTTCTTGCACGTAGACCGGTCGCAGGAGCACGTATGGCCGGTTGTGACCAAGGCTTTAGCCTTTAGACGAGTACCACCTTACAAACTGTGAGCTAGTGGACTTTTAGCTCAACACTGCCCCCCCCCCCCAAAAAAAAAACCCACCACACACAAGTTTTTAGCAGGTCTTAGCAAGTTTTCACAACACACTCACCTGATAATCAAAGTCCCCGTATGTGTCTGGGCTTCCTGACTCCACAGGCTCTTTGGTCAGCAGCTGGAGGAAAAAAAAAAAACCACACACAAAATAAGGCAGATGGTTTCTACCGTACACCATCACATCCACAAGATCTGCCTTAAAAAGAGCCTGCAGGGTTTGTTGCTCTGTAGCATGTGAGATCAACATGACCAGACTGAATGTGCTCAAAACAGATGTCAACACACAAATAGATAGGAGGGTTTTTGTTTGTTTAAGAAAACCTTTACATTTACACAACACCTGGCCGAGACGACAGCGTGCAACGTGATAATACAGCGGTTTACGTCTGGCTTGGGGGGGGAGAACTGGCCAGATTTATTAGATAACATCATAGGCAGGCACAAACAATAACTGCACGACAATGACATTTAAAAGAAAAAAAAAAAAAAGTTAGTCTTTGACCCAGGCCAGTTATGGATTTAGAGGGCCGTAGTTGAGGTCGAGGAACTGTCCATGCACACGATGCTGACACTCCTACCAAGAAAACAAGACCAAAAGGAAAATAAGAGACAAACCAGAACATCAAGGGCGTAGCAGCTCATCTGGCCTGCCATCAAAAACATCCATTCACGACCAAAACCTCAAACAGAACTGAAATGTGACGATGTGAGAGGGGACCAACCTCCACGACAAACTCTTTACAACAGGAACATCAACAAAGGACTTAATTTTGTTCCCTGAGCAAATATCGACCCAAAACAAACAAAACCGCGATCAGAGCGGAATTCACATAAATGAGAAAGATATAATTCTAGTCAGAATGTATTGTGACTCAATTACTCATTTGTTCGCAAAAAACTAACAATACAATGAGCAAGTGCTGTGCAGAAGGTCGAGTTCTTTCAAATCAAACAAACAATCAGAACTGAAGATAAACAAAGTTGTAAACAAAATTGTTTACAACAGGGGGAAAAACAAACAAACAAACAAATGACCAAGTTTTGGTCCCTGAAGGAAGATCGACCCAAAACATCAACCAGAACTGGAATCGGATGAGAAATCAGAGAGGAGATATAATTCTAATAAGAGGCCTGGAAAATGTTCATTTGGCCTAATTAGTAACTCACTAGCAAAAAAAAAAAAAATTAAAACAATGACCAAGTTTTGTGCAGAGTGACGAGTTCTTTCAAACAAAACTATTGGAACAGAAATCTGCAGAGAACCGACAGAGGAGATATGATTTAACCGAATTGTGGAGGACAGATGGACAGATGCCACGCCATGGCAATCAGCCTTATGGACAGATGAGCTAATAAAGGAAAGGACTACGGGGGGGGGGGGGGAAGGACACAGAAAGAGGCAAAGAAAGAAAATCCAAAAAAAGAAAGCAAAACAGCAAGACGGAACATGTAAACCTGGACAAGGACACGTCCTCCAACAAGTCCTGCCCTTCTTATTACTAACATGTTCACCTGAAATGCCCTTAAAATAAACTACAAAACTCAAGAAAATCCATTTCAGACATCTGACCGTGACCCTGCTCAGATCAAACCCGAAATACAGGGCATTTAAAAAAAAATAATTCACAATCTAATAACTTTACCAATTCTTCAATTGACCAGTTTTTAACAGCATGTGTAGAAACCGGTCAAAAAACTCATTTTATAAATCTTTTTGGGTACAGAAATGCTATTCGCTGGAAAAGAAAAGGTATTTTGTGTGTTAGAGTACACTCAAACAAGACTGTGCAGCATGTGTTTATGAGAGAGTTCTCTCAAAAAAAAAACAAAAAACCCCGCACCAACTGCAATGCAGATTTGGGCACGGCACAAACCGTTCAGAGAGGACGACTGTCCGTGTCTCAGGCGGCGTGCATATCGAAAATTTGTGAAATCGTTCATAGAATCAACATACCTTTGAATTTCTCATTCAAATTTTGAGGAATAAAATCTTTTTTTCATGGTCCAAATCCTGCGCTCTGATTGGCTGGCGAGCGGGTCCGTATCCTATGGTACGGACCCCAGTTACGGACCTCTGGCGACTCGTTCACAACAACAAACATAGGAGCAATTTGTCAACATTTATCTTTTTTTTTTTTTTTAAAGATTTTTTTGGGGGCTTTTTGCACCTTTATTGGATAGGACAGTGTAGAGACAGGAAATGAGCGGGAGAGAGAGACAGGGAGGGATCGGGAAAATGACCTCGGGCCGGAATCGAACCCAGGTCCCCGGATTTATGGTATGGCGCCTTATCCACCTGAGCCACGACGCCCCCATCTTTTTTTTATAAGATTTATTTATAAGATTATCAAAAATCTTATAAATGTTTGCCAGCATTTCTCAGTATAACAGCATTAATTTTACAGCATGGATAGCGATAACGACAGTGTTCACAGCGAAAGCGAGTTTTACTACCCTGAGGAAGAAGAAATAAAAGAAAAAACATTTCAGGAGGAAGCTAAAAACCTCTAACTTGCTAACAGTTTGATCTCGTTAGTTAATGAGGCCCATTTTAGACCACGTTATCCTAATACATAATACATACGTTAGGTAAAAACTTTAAACCAGTACAAGCTCTTCTTCAAAGCTTCACCAAATGGCTTTATTTATGCAATATAAAAGGTCATAATACTGTATAACTTTGGTCGAGCAAAAACATGGCTGAATCCTGAATAACTCAATTTTGTATAAATAGGGGACTACACAGGCGGCAAAATGTAGTTTTTTTTTCCTGCCATGGAAGTGCACTTGTATACCGAGGAGGAAGTTATTTGCATTACAGCCGTGAATGAGGATTCAAAATCACGGCTCAGCTCAGTTTTCCCTTTCGGGCGCTCTCGTTTTCTGTTAGAATTTGGTAAAGAAAAAAAGAAATCTATTATTTACCAGCTTAAGGTCGGTCCGTATGGTGAAATACCGTGACCTCGGCCTTGAATACTGACCTCGGCCCAGAGGGCCTTGCTCAGTACTTTCAAGACCTCGGTCACGGTATTTCACAATACAGACCTCCCAGCTGGGAAATAACATGTATATATACACACACACACAGCTCAACATTAAGCCTGTTCAGTTTCATTTGCCTGGACTCTGTAGTTTCTGGGATGTTTGCATCTCAAATATAATCAAATTTTTTGAAACACCCTGTATAAATCAGTTCACCTGCTGGTTCCAGTGAAAACTCCACTCTCATTTGGGCTCGAGGAGAATATTGAGGACATTTAACCTGTAGACAAACTTTTCCATGTGTGTGTAATTTTTTTTTTGGGGGGGGGGGTTGGGGGGCTGGCTGAACACTGCATACCTCTTGGATGGCAGTCATGACGACATGCTGGACCGACTCCTCAAGGGTCATGATCTGCTGAATGTGTTCTGCAGGAAGAAAGAGAGAGACACCACACGCATAAAACTTAAAAGTGGTTACTATAGAAACGACAGTGTATTAGAATGAGCAGTGTGATCTGCAGCTGCATCGCTGTTCTATAAACTTCAACATCAGAGAAGACATTTCTGTGAACGTTTGCTCCTGATGATGGCTGCGGAAGGTGGACAGCTGTCCGGTATCCCAGGGTACCTTGCTTCTTCTCGCAGCTGACTGCGCAGCCCAGCACCAACTGCAGCAGCCGACCCAGTTCGGTCACATCCCCCATCTCCCCAATGAGAGAAACATCTGGAACATGTTCATCCGCTACCTGCTGCCCCAGCACCTGAGAGAGAGAACACCACACATATTAGAGAAATATTTCCCTCATCTCTGCTGGAAGTGTGTTCTGTCCAGGATGAGTCACCATGTTGACTTTTTGATGATTTGACTGATCCAACAAAGTTTTGTTTTTTTTTAAATGGGGATTATAAAAACGGCAATAAAAGTAAGATACGCTCACTGGCCACTTTATTAGAAACACCCATCCACCCACCTGCTGTTTGATGCAGTTCTCTAATCAGCCGATCCCTTGATGCAGATACAAACCGAGAGCTTCAGTAAATGTTCACACATCAGAACGGGAAAAACTCATCTCAAAGCCTGACTTTCACTGTGGCATGGGTGTTAGTTTGAGCATTTCAGAAACTGCTGATTTCCTGGGGGTTTTCACACACAACAGTCTCTGGAGTTTACACAGACAGAATGGTGGTTTAAAAGAAAAAAACCCACTGAGTCAGCGAGTGAGTGACAGTTCTGTGAGTGGAAACTAAACAAGCGCCTTGTTGATAAGAGGTCAGAGAAAAACGGCCAGGAAGGATATAGTAATTCATATAATCACTCTTTACACCCGTGGTGAGCAGAAAAGCATCTCAGCATGCAACAGCAGAACCGAAGACCACATTGGGTTCCACTCCTGCAGCCAAGAACAGGGATCTGAGAATCAAGAACAAGTTCCTATTAAAGTGGCCGGTGAGCGCATATTAAGGTTGTTTTCACACAGCCGTGTGTATGAGGCGTTTGTTTAGGAATAGTCTGATTATTTTCAGTAAAGGAAAGAGCTGATTGAGAGCCCAGTGGTACACCGAGGATTAAAACTCTAACTGTAAATGAACATTGTCTTTATGAAGCAGTCACTGAGCTGCCAGAGTTGTTTTGAATTGACAGGATGACATCACAAACCAATTTTTTTTTTTTTTTAACAATGACGTTGATCTTTGACACCATGATCACAGAAAACGAGCTTCAGTCATGTGACTGTATGAGGAATAAAACAGAACTCCTGTCCTTTAGTTGCTGTACTCACGTCATGGTAATATTCCAACATGCTCTGGAGAATCTTCTTTAGGTTGCTGACCTGAGGGAGGGGGGAAAAAAAAAAAAAAAAAAGTGTATATAATAAACGCAGCATAACTGATTCACCTATACAAAGTATTGTGTGTTCTAGCTTGCTCCGTTTGGAGAATGAGCTGTAGCCGTTTAATGTAAATACCCTGATCCTCCAGTTGTCGCCGGCCTCCTCCTTTATCCTCCCCAACCACGTCTCGTTAAACCAGGACGGGTCTCTGGAAGCGACACACACATTTCAGAAACTGAGAACCAGCAGCCCATCAGCTGCCACGAAGCACATCTTGGTTCTTTATCCAAAGCTGAACGTCATATGGATTTCACCTTTTCCAAATCAGGCATTAAGATATAAAATGACCCATGTGTAGGACCACAATGTATAAAAAATTAGTTTATGACTATTGCATGGGGGAAAAAAAAAAAAAAAAGTTAAAAAGGTCATAGGCAACGGTTGGAGGTGAAAATGTAGAATATCAACTTCGTCTAGAAGAACGACCCAAAAAGTGAATTCAATCTTCCTGGTGTCTAATTTGCACCCTAAAATTGAATAAAATGGTTAAAATATACCGTTTTGCCCAATTTCCGAAGGTTTGTTTACAACTCACTTATGCGCACTTTCACCACCAGGGGGCGTCATCGTAACATTGTTTAAGCCAAACAGACTGGGAGCAGTTCTGTGTTTACCTGTGAACCGAGCACACGTGTACGGACTTTGGTCGTGAGAGGTTGTGTAAAATGTCTGAAAGCGATGGCGATTCTGAAGTAGGAACTCTCTAAATTGAATATCAAGAGGTGAAACCATACATGTCTGACCCTATGGCCGTTGCGAAGCAATCGGTGAATGTGGCTCACTGGTTTGACCGTGCGGCCTCGGAATCGGACAGCGACTCGGCCGACTCTGATCACAGTGACCCCGGACCTCAACAAGACTCGCGCCCAAACGATTTATCCTGGTAGTTATGATAAATTCCTACTTTCGTCATAATACTAAGAGCCCTTTTGAAGAATAATTAAACCGCCCTCCCTAGTGGATATAGGGAATGATTACTTGACGGTGCGCCGGTAGGCCACATTAGCCTGCCATCCGCGGCATTATACTATTTATAGCCGACTCCAAGTGAGGAAATATCCCTTTGTCTCATTTCCACAATGATTGTACAGGATCCCTCAGGATTCTTGACTTGTCAATTGCAAGCAAATGTAAAAATGTTTACCTCCAATCTTCTCCTTTTTGCTTGAGCGTTGCTGCTCTGTTTCTTCTTTGACTGCTTGATTTTTTTTTTTAACGCGCACAATCCACCCTCTCTGCCTCGTCTCCTCTTCCGGAAAAAAAAAAAAAAAACCTCTGGCTTCATGCGCACAATCCACTCGCTCCGCCTCTTCTTTTTTGGAAAAAGCCAACCCTCTTGCTCCGCCTCGTCTCCTTTTTCGGAAAAAGCCAAATCCTCGCACTCTGCCTCTTCTGGAAAAAGCCAATCTACACTCTGCCTCTTCTCCTCTCTCAGAAAAAGGTAAAAACTTCCTGAACCGGTCCTGTGGTTACCGTTCACTGCACAACAGTAAGGCATGGGGGGTTTTCTTTGGAAATTCCCAAACGCATGTCTGCACTCAAACCGAACGGAAGTGGACTCAACTCAGCGGTTTGTTTGGCTTAAATGACGTCACGTGCCAAGTGGTCACAAAAATAGCCGAATAGAAATTTGCCACGATCCGCGTGAACTTATTTTAATTATTACTTATTAACAATACTTCTTGGGACCAGAAGAAAGTTAGAGGGTTTTTTAACAAAGTTTCAAATGTGCATAAAATTAAAACCGTTGCCTATGAGCTTTACATTTTTTTTTTCCAAAAACAAAAGGTTTAGAAAAGCCATGGCATTCATTATAATCAGGGACTTTAAAAACTTAAGCTGGTATTTTGTGTAGAAAATTTGTAAAGATTTACTGAGGGCAAAAGAAAAAAGTGAACACTTGATTTAAAATGACAGGAACGACAGGTCCTGAGGGATTTAGAGATTTACATCCCACACTTCCATCTTTGAGGAGGTTTTCTCTCAGTGAGGACACGGTGCGGTAAACAGACAGCAAGCACAAAGCTACACACTAACACCATTCTGTGGTCCCGGAGGCGGTAAACATGGATCAGGGAACGATGTGAAATGCGTTTTGGGATGTTTTCGGGATGAGAGCGTCGAGTGGGTTTACACATCACCTGTAAAATGGATAAAACCGGTGAATTAAAAAAAAAAAAAAAAAAAAAAAAAAAGATAGCTGTGAGGAAATGTCTCGTGTCCGAGCTGTGATTGGTGAATGGTCCCGTCAATCAGCTGTGGAGGTTCCCATGGCAACGGTGAGCCGAGCGGGAAAATACAGTTTCTCTCAGCACTGAGGTGATTCTTAATCAAACCCAAAGTGTTTTTAAAAATAAAATATACCAGCAGTTGAGTTGAAAAGAAAATGAGGAAAGAAATGAACAATTTTTTTTTTTTTTTAAAAACAGTAAACTCCTCTGGTTAAATGATGCCAGTGCGTGTTCAGGGACACGGTGGGTAGATTTGGGGAATTAGCTGACCCAATTTGTAGAGTTAGCTTAACTGCTGAGGAAAATTCTTCTTTTAGCTCTTTCACAAGCAGACTAGTAATGCTTCATACGTCACCATTTTTAGCATATTAGCCTTAGCATGTTCACATGCTAACCAGGGTTGACATTAAGCACTGCCCGATTGCCCGGGGCAAGTGAAACATGCATTTGGGCGAGTGGGATGTGTCCCCGACATGCCCGACTGGGCAAGTTGGAATGAGCACATATTACGAACTAGCACCACAAAAATTAGGCTTTTTGATCTTTTATTTCAGTTCCTAAAAGCGTCCCTCACTATGTATCCACCATCATGCCTTGGCTGTTTTCTTAGTCTCGGTTTCATTTACTGTTTTGAAAGTTATTTTATATCCCCCAGCTGGTGTAGTATGGTACGCGTATTGTTTACAGACTCCTTGTGCATGACATCACACATCACGTGATAATTACAGCTGGAGTCAGACAGACACAGCCTTTCATGTAAGCAGCTTAATCTGTCTTCAATATGGTTAATTTGTGCGCCGTTTTTGCTTCTTCAAAACAGAGAAATAGGTAAAGGCGTTACCGTCTCCCTGCCATCAAGAAAAATGTTCACAAATAGAAGCAAATGCTTCAAGAACAAGGAGGAAGTGAGTGGTTAAAGAATACGAGGAGAGGAGCTCAGCCTGGAAACTCCAGAGAAATTCACGATTGTTTTTAAAATGCATTTTACAAAAACAAAGTTGGAAGTGAGGATGGAAGAGTTTGCTTAAGAATCTTGTTTTATTTTTTTTCTGCTCGCATTCAAGTTAGCTCCTTCATGAAAGTGTTTGATTTTCTGCCAGGTGAAGCCGCTTGCTTATTCGACACAGAAAACCCAGATTGGGTTCAAACAACTCGGGCATAAAAAAAAAAAAAAAAAAAAAAAAAAAAACCCTCAAGGAGCGACAAATCCTGAAAGAACAGAATGGATTCAGAGCAGAGAGCTGGAGCTTTGGTTCTGTTATTGGAGGAACACAGTCCTGGGCAAAATAGTTATATATCGGGGGGGGGGGGGGGGGGGGGTTTGTTATACATCATACACCTCTAGGTTTATTTAAAAAAAAAAAAAGGGAACCCCCCCCCCAAAAAAACCCACCCCACTGCACCGATCCAGTTACAGGTTGCCAGGTCTGTATAAAAACACCCAAAACGATAATTTTAAACTCAAATGTTATCCTGTCTGTCATGACACAGCACAGGGTTGTTTTTTTTTTTTTTAAACCTAGAGGTGGATGATTTAAAAAAAAAAAAAAAAAAAAATATATATATATATATATATATATATATATATATATATATATATATATATATATATATATATACACACACACACACACACAGTACAGGGTGATGGCCCGGTGGTGTGTTTTTTTTTTTTTTTTTACTACATCTTTTGGGCCAGTTCGGGCCACTAAATTTGGCCAAACAGTGGCCCGGGCGGGCCAGTACGTTTTCGATACAAATTAAATTTTATTACTCATATTTTACCCAGAATTGTGAAGAAATTGTTCATAAAATGCACCGTTTCGATACGAGGTCCGTCATCTTTGTTTTCGTCACGCTCTGCTCCACGGCAGGAGTGTGTCATCTTCGTGCATTTTCGGAGATGTTCAGCGCTGTTCGGAAGCGTCATTTTGGTCGAGTGCCAGATCGAGGAGAGAAGGGCTGAGTTTACCAAAGTCTCAGATGACCATCGGGACACACTTAGTGACACCATGGCAGCAGGATGTGCACGCATTTTAGATGAGTGTGGAAGAGGAAAGCTACTGCACTAAACTGTAAACCTTAAATTGACTTTATTGCCATTTCAGTGCAGTGCACATTTTCAGAAGCAAAAACATTTTATATATTTATTTCAATTTGATTTGACCGAGTCCATTGCTGGTAATTTGGACTGAGTTACTGTCTTGTCAGTATTGTTTTTGGGTACAAAATCAAAATAAAAGTTGTGATAATCTTAAGGCTCTTTAATTTTAGGGGGCGGTCATTATGGGGGAGAGGGGGGTGTCATGAAAATGTGACCCTACTTTGTACGGAGATGAGATTATTGCCTCCTACAATGATCTGCAAAAATTTTCAGCCTCGCTGCGCTCAGCAACATCATGTACCCCTAAAGTCTACTTTTCTCGCCAAAAATCAATGATCATAGTGTATTATGAAGTGTATGAAATGTGGTGGCCTGAACGCAGGTACCGCACACATTCGGGCCACCACATTTTCCATTTGGGCCAGTAACTTTTCAATTCCACTGGCCCAATGGGCCACCAGTGGTAAATGCTTAATGTCTAGGCCTGCAGTACTGTTTAAAGTCTTGGCACCCTATTGTTTTCTTCATACAAACAATGTTATAGATTTCAATTTTATGACTTCTACATTATCGAGTAATGAACCTACAGTTTGACAGAGTTCTACACAAAACACACCAAACTTTACAACAGCTGCATGCATGTGAAAGGGAAATAAATCAACTAAGGCAGGAAAAACTCTTTTGGATAAAATCGTCATCTATTACAAGTAAAAAAGCAACGGATAACCAAACTTAATAATAATCAATAACCAAACTTCAACACAATGTGTGATCTTCATTTTATGTTGTAATTCACAACTATTCTATGGTTTTCCTCTTTAAAAAAGTAGTACTCGCAAAATAGGGGGCAGGTGGAAATTTACTGTTGAAAAGTTAACGTCGAGCCCTGCTAACAGTTAGCATGTTAGCACTAAAATGTTTGGACTAACCCTGGATCAAACCCCAGTGTGGTGAAGCTAGCCGTGTTTAAAATGCGAGTGAGTGTGTGTATTACACAGCAGTGACAGTGCGGACAAAGCTGAGAGAAAAGGAGTGGGATGTTTTATATCGATTAGAGCAACCGGAAACACAAAAGTCGTGGATTCAAGACAACAAAAAATGATCAAAACAGGATCAGCTGATTTTTTTTTTTTTTGGGGGGGGGGGGCACAGACAGACAGACAAAAGACAGACAGAAGGGGTGAGAGAAAGAGCAAGATGGGGAAGAGAGAGAGAGAGAGAGCAAATCCATGTAGATCCTAAAGTGACTTTAGTGGAGTTTATTCCAATAACCCGCAGCCACCTCTGTGAACTCGGCTCCCCAGATGATGAGAACGTGAATAAAAAGTTTTTCGATTGGTTTGCGCGTCGCTAAAAGGCTTCCCGAGTGATCCGAGAGCCCCGCTGACCCGCTCGTCACCGCTCCAGGCTCGTTCCATCACTACATGTTTTGACTAGTTCTGGTTAAATCCCTGAAACTTATCTTCTGCTCCGTTTCCATCAGGTTATCCTGACCAGTGAGATCATGCTTCATTACCCACCGACACGACCCTGTCCTACACAGAACTCAGATACGCCACACTCACGGAGCTACAACACCCTCTTGAACGTGGATTTATACTCATGTTTGTCCTACAGTAAACACTGAAGCACTTCTGAACAGCTGTGTCTACGTCCCTGGATCAGACCTGGTCAATTCCCCATCTCTTCATCTCTCTCTTCCCCATTTAATTCAGAGAGATCAAAGCGCATCACTGAACGGCGTCAAGAAAATAACCTTTAATTACTTAAGACGTAATGAAACACATTTCAAGTCTGTACAAACTCAGGATGTTCATAACTCACCGTTTTATCCGATAAGAGTTTTAATCGATTAATACAACTACTTATTAACTGAGTGTGAGGTCTTTACGGGAAAATATCAGACTGAGGGCTCGATAGTATGGACTGATCCGTTTATATATAAAAAAAAAAAAAAAAAAAAAACCCCACACGAGGTCTGATATTTAAAATAAATCATCATGGTACATCAGATATATTCCATTCAGCTAGCATGACATTGAACGACTTGTTGCCAAAAGAAATGGAATATTTGGGATGGCTCACACACGAACTTACATTTTGTGCAGCACGTGAGCGATGGCCACTCCGCTGGTGAGGTCGTGTTTACTCGTACATGACGGCACCTGAAACGTCCGCAACTGTGGAACAAAAACCAAGAGGTCAGACTTAACACAAATGAGCTGATATTTTAACTTAGTACTCCATTTACCGCAGAACATCTAAAGAAACAAAATCAAAATCACTGTATATAAAGCTGCTGGCGGAGAGCGTTCAAAAGGCAGCATGATATCTGGAGAGTTCTCAGACTGCTGCTTTAAAATAAACAGGAAGGTGACTTTTCTGTTGTTTTATTGAACATCTCGTTCCAGGTTTTGCGGTTATAATCAGCTCCACTTTTCTCAAAAGGCTTGCACTAGATTTTAAGGCGTGGCTGAGGGGATGCATATTCATTCAGTTCAGCTAGGTATAATACAACAGCATTCGTGAGATGAGGTACTCTTGTTGGGATGACGAGGCTCCGGTTCCAGTTTGCCCCAAAGGTGTTCAGTCAGGGCTCTCGAGTTTTTCCACTCCAAGTCTTCATGTAGCTCGCTTTCTGCCTCTTAGTTCCATTGAAAGGAAACAGAACGCTCCAGCTTGACAACTTTATGCTCAGAGACTGGGCAAGACAGTCAGGCGTTCATATACTTTTGCCCATAGCGTGCATATTATTGGATTGTGACCATGCACATTATGAAAGACTGATTCTCCTCAGCGTCGGTGTGAAAGAAAGATGACCTGGGACTGGTGTTGTGTTCCTGATGCATCAGGTTTCCTGAAGGTGGCTTTCGCTCCATTCCGTAACACAAAGCCTGTTTTAACATGAGACTTTGAACACGCTGGAATCAATAATCAAGCCTGTGGAGCATTTTAATCCATTAAGCAGACGCATAGCAATGCTCTCAAGATTAACAAGATTACAAGAACGACATGTTCTTTCAGCTTCTCCACATGAAACGTACAGAGCCACCAAGCAGTTTTTCCTTACATCAGGAACAAATCTTAATTTGTAATTTATTATTCTCCTTATGTTTACTGGGAAGGTTGTCGACATTCAATGTTATAGTTTAAATTAGTGTACGTTTATTCCGTTTTTACACAATTTAGTAAATTTTTAGTACAACTACGCAGGTGATAATAGCAGGGCTCTCCGCCAGGCCTGGATACACTACGTCAGTGCCACGCTGTCACTCGCGCACCAAAAAACAACCCCAATACCATAAACTAAACAATGCAGAGTACTTTCCACACCAAAATTTCTCATTACTCACTTTCAGAGAGGAATAACTACAGAAATGGAAAAATACTAATACATACAGTGGTGCTTGAAAGTTTGTGAACCCTTTAGAATTGTCTATATTTCTGCATAAATATGACCTAAAACAACATCAGATTTTCACACAAGTCCTAAAAGTAGATAAAGAGAACCCGGTTAAACAAATGAGACAAAAATATTATACCTGGTCATTTATTTATTGAGGAAAATGATCCAATATGACATATCTGTGAGTGGCAAAAGTATGTGAACCTCTAGGATTAGCAGTTAATTTGAAGGTGAAATTAGAGTCAGGTGTTTTCAATCAATGTGATGACAATCAGGTGTGAGTGGGCACCCTGTTTTATTTAAAGAACAGGGATCTATCAAAGTCTGATCTTCACAACACGTTTGTGGAAGTGCATCATGGCACAAACAAATGGCCCTTTTCCACTACCCTTTTTCAGCTCACTTCAGCCCGACACGGCTCGCGTTTCGACTACCAAAAAACAGCACGACTCAGTTCGCTTCAGCCCTGCTTAGCCCCTAAAACTCACACCATTTTGGAGTGGGGCTGAAGCGAGCCGAGTGAGGCTGGGGGCGTGAGCAGACACTCCCCTGTGCACCGATTGGTGAGGAGGAGTGTCCTCACATGCCCACACACGCCCCGCGAGCACGCTGGGATCTGTAAACACCGCAAACCCGGAAGGAGAATAATTACGAATTACGAGAATTTCTGAAGCCTTATGCGCCTCGCCTCATCTATACGCTCTTGCCAGTATCTGTTGCCGCTGTCGGTGACAACAAGCCACAGAACCAAGACCAGCAACACTAACGATTCCATGTCCATTGTTTACTCTCCGGGTCGTGAGACTACCGCTTAAAAGCTCACTGAGGTCACGGTTTGCGCTGCTTAACGACATCACGTGACGTCCACCCACTTTCGCTAACTCCACCCAATGTGTCCACCCACTTCCAGCCAGCATGGTTCAGCACGGTTGTAGTCGAAATGCAACTCCAACAGCCCCGCTCAGCTCGACTCAGCCGCGTTTGTAGTGGAAAAGCGGCAAAAGGAGATTTCTGAGGACCTCAGAAAAAGTGTTGTTGATGCTCATCAGGCTGGAAAAGGTTACAAAACCATCTCTAAAGAGTTTGGACTCCACCAATCCACAGTCAGACAGATTGTGTACAAATGGAGGAAATTCAAGACCATTGTTACCCTCCCCAGGAGTGGTTGACCAACAAAGATCACTCCAACAGCAAGGCGTGTAATAGTCAGCGAGGTCACAAAGGACCCCAGGGTAACTTCTAAGGCTACATCCACACGACAACGGCAATGAGATGTTATTTAAAAATATATCACCTCCAAACGGGCAACAATCAGTAAAATATCAGGTCCATATGGCAACGCAACGCTTGCTGAAAACGATGCAATACACATGCCACACCTCTAGGGGCGCTGTAAGACGGTCCCTTCGGAGACACCAGAACAATAGAAGTAGTAAGGACGCATGCGCATAATGTGCGAGACTTCATATTAGCTACAAAGTCAGGAAAATCTGTTTGTAAAATTACATTATAAATGACCAAATACAATGAAAAGTATTTTTCCAGTCTCACCTGTGAAAGGTAATCCCATGTGATCTTGTTTGGACAGCAAACCTGTTGGTACAGTTAAACGCAGCTAATCTTTATTCTCCGCTTTGACCTCTCCAATATGGCGGCGAGGATGACGTATGATTCTACGCGGAAGGCGGCGTCTTTAATGGTCCGGAATAAATTGGATTAATTTGCTCCTCTACGCCCTTTTTGAGGAATGTATTGTCGGACTTAAATCAACATCTGAAGAGGTGAGATCGCTCCTTTTTTTCCCCCCATTTTTGCTGGCGGGATTGCACCCTTACACAATAAATATTTCACAGTGAAAATATTTTGTAAGCGCGTTTCATGAACCAAGTTATAGGATTTGTTGACAACTCGCATCGCAGTGAGAAGATCATTGGCACTACTGGTGTTAAGAATCAGACCATTTCATAAATGAATATTTTGCTGTAGAGCTGCAGTGTTTGTACAATTGCATGTTTTTGCTTCACTATTACTGTCACTATTCTGCTTCTTGCATTACTACTGTGAACTAACACTGAACATAATAACAATAATATCCAAGCTCGTGTTTCACTCTCACTAGTGCTCTGTAAGGCTTTTTCCTGGTGATATTCGTTACACTTCTACCCGGCGTGAAGCACTCACAGTCATGTGGTTGTGACATCATCGTAAACAAATCCGTTCTACTCATCCAGACGACTTCACAACAGTAACATTGCCAGATCTTTCCACTCTGGAACCCGTTCTCAAAAAGATTGCGTTTTGGGCACCCAAAACACCGGTGCCGTGTGGACGCCAGGCCTAAACGATAAGCAATTGTATCGGAGTCACCTGAATCCGTTGCCGTGTGGACAGGGCCTAAGCAACTGAAGGCCTCTCTCACATTGGCTAATGTTAATGTTCATGAGTCCACCATCAGGAGAACACTGAACAACAATGGTGTGCATGGCAGGGTTGCAAGGAGAAAGCCACTGCTCTCCCAAAAGAACATTGCTGCTCATCTGCAGTTTGCTAAAGATCACGTGGACAAGCCAGAAGCCTATTGGAAAAATGTTGTGGACGAATGAGACCAAAATAGAACTTTTTGGTTTAAATGAGAAGCGTTATGTTTGGAGAAAGGAAGACACTGCATTCCAGCATAAGAACCTTATCCCATCTGTGAAACATGGTGGTGGTAGTATCACGGTTTGGGCCTGTTTTGCTGCATCTGGGCCAGGACAGCTTGCCATCATTGATGGAACAATGAATTCTGAATTATACCAGCGAATTCTAAAGGAAAATGTCAGGACATCTGTCCATGAACTGAATCTCAAGAGAAGGTGGGTCATGTAGCAAGACAACAACCCTAAGCACACAAGTCGTTCTACCAAAGAATGGTTAAAGAAGAATAAAGTTAATGTTTTGGAATGGCCAAGTCAAAGTCCTGACCTTAATCCAATCGAAATGTTGTGGAAGAACCTGAAGTGAGCAGTTCATGTGAGGAAACCCACCAACATCCCAGAGTTGAAGCTGTTCTGTACGGAGGAATGGGCTAAAATTCCTCCAAGCCGGTGTGCAGGACTGATCAATAGTTACCGGAAACATTTAGTTGCAGTTATTGCTGCACAAGGGGGTCACACCAGATACTGAAAGCAAAGGGTCACATACTTTTGCCACTCACAGATATGTAATATTGGATCATTTTCCTCAACAAATAAATGACCAAGTATAATATTTCTGTCTCATTTGTTTAACTGGGTTCTCTTTATCTACTTTTAGGACTTGTGTGAAAATCTGATTATGTTTTAGGTCATATTTATGCAGAAATATAGAAAATTCTAAAGGGTTCACAAACTTTCAAGCACCACTGTATACAGCAGGTCTAGACTATCCTGGGACTCCACCCAGAAGTGAAAAAAAAAAAAAAAAAATAGTTCCGCTACGTGCACTGCCTGCAATTTACAATCATACATAAAACCACACCCTAGGCACTGATCACTAGATGGCACTGTTGCATGATTTGACCTCGATTCTGTTCCTGGCATCCTGGAATTGAAAAATGAAGGTGTGCGACAAAGTGTCTTCATTTCAAATCCAATTTTGCCCTTAATATCACCCCTTGCATATTTGACAAGGTTTTAAAAAAAAAAAATTTAATCATGTTGAAGTGTGCCTAAATCAGCCCTAGATACCACCAGAATGTGCAATTTGAAGTCTCCAATTTCAAAATTTTCCAGGTAGGCATAACCCCAGCCCCCCCCCAGCAGGCTTCAAGGCCCTTACAGGCTGGGCTCTGCATCAGTAGGACCACTCTGGTATTTTGTTTCTTTCTGGGGAAAGCCCTGAATAGGAAATCCCACGTGTGCTGATCATCAAGAAATAGTCTGAATTTCTCGACCAATCATGTCGAGTGATTCAGCAAAATTGCAGTCAATCGCTCCGTCACTGTAAGTGAGGAAGAATTACAGATTATGAAAGAAAATTTTGTTCCTGAAAAGCACTAAAGACGCTACGAAGTTTGATCGAAAACTATTCAAAGGGTAAAGTGGAACTGTGATTTATTTTATTGATTTCAAAACAAAGGCAGCACGGTGGTGTAGTGGTTAGCGCTGTCGCCTCACAGCAAGAAGGTCCGGGTTCGAGCCCCGTGGCAGGCGAGGGTCTTTCTGTGTGGAGTTCGCATGTTCTCCCCGTGTCCGCGTGGGTTTCCTCCGGGTGCTCCGGTTTCCCCCACAGTCCAAAGACATGCAGGTTAGGTTTAGGGATGTTAACCAATGACCGTTTGACCGGTGGTTGACCAAATCAACGTCAACCGGTTAAATTTTTTTGGTTGTCGGTGAAAAAAAAAAAAAATCGTTTTGAAGCTGCCGATTTTGGAGCAGAGGACTTGGAATTCTGTGTTGTAAACGCTTGGGCCATGCCATGTGGTGTAAGGACGACAGCTGACAAATCAGAAACACCCATTCAGTAATGTCCCGCCCTCCCGCCCTAGTTAAAGACAGCTAACAAATCAGAAACAGCCATTCAGTCATGTCCCGCCCCAGTTGAAAACAGCTGCCACTCGGCAAAAGAAAGAAGTGCAGACATAGGCTTTTTAGCTTACAAATTACTATTCTGTTTTTTTTTTTTTAATTATTATTAGAAGGCACATGGAGTTTAGTCCTGCCTTGGCCAGTGCATTCTGAAAGTGCGTTTCGGTCTGTAGCCAACAATGCATGTTATTGCAGATCATATCTCTCCACACAAACTAAAGGCGCAGATGCCGACTTTTTCATGGACTGTAACGGCATTTGCTTATGTAGTAATTTTAATACAGAATTTACTCTGATGAACTTATTCAGACACTCCAACGACCCCCCTAAAAAAATATATATATATATATATATATATATATATATATATATATATATATATATATATATATATATATATCTCGGATCTTTCCACGATTCAGCCGTGAAAAAGGCGGCATCCGCTAAAAGGCGCGCCGTTTTCATCCCTGTTTAAACTCATAGGTTAACCGACTTTAACCGGCTAATGAGGCTCGGTGGTCGGTCAAGATTTTTTTTTTTTAGTTTTCACCATCCCTAGTTAGGTTAACTGGTGACTCTAAATTGACCATAGCAGGGATTGAAACAGGCGGTCGCCCACTCGCCAATGCGAGTTGGAAAGGGTACGGGCGACTAGTGACAACATGTACTCGACCAAGTGGGCGATTGGCTCGCCACGCTATTTTTATATATATATATATATATATATATCAGCCCATACTATCAGCTGGATAGTACAGTGGTAATGCTCACTGATTACGACGCAGGAGATCGGGGTTCGAATCCCGGTCAGGGCAAAACATCATCCAGTAAGGGTCCTTAGGCAAAACCCCTCATGATATATCAGCCTACCTCAGGAATGAGTGAAAACATAACTGATAGAGTCATACTGGCTCAGACGTCGCCCGGGTCAACAAGGTCTGCGTCAGTTGCTAGGGAACCAGGGCAAACTGATGAGAAATGGGCTACTGGAACAAGACATCGATGGACGAGGACAGAAAATACGGATTTGCTGGAATGCTACTATACAAGCAATCCCAGAGAGAGGGGATACATGCAGAGAATGTGGGACCATTGGATACTTCGAAACCCACAATCAAGGCTAACAAAGAAACAGCTATTAGCCCAGTGTTCCAACATCCATAATCGAAATCGAAATACAACAACGATGCTACGGCAAGGGGGAGCCAGGAAGACAGGTCAGCGGGGAGATGTCATCATCCCCACAACCAGAGATTGGGTACCAAGCCCCAACAGCTAACAGCCTCAATACACAGTACAGCAACAGTAATCATGGAGATGCTTGGACACAAGGTGGGCTCGGGACATGGAAGAGACGATTAGAGGCCAAGATAAAGGCAGCAAGGAGAGAAGTTAGCCAGCTAGCTGAACTACAGAAAGGGAACATGGTGAATAAAGGGGCGCCCAGGAAGTACAACTCACTCTCCATACCAGAGGCACTCGAAACTGCCAAACAGCGACTAACAGCTCTGGCCACCCGGTTGAGGAGATACACCAAGGAAGGAGAGGCCAGGAGAATAAACAAGCTGTTCTCCACTGAACCAGCCAAGGTATACTCTCAATGGCAGGGGAACAACAACAACCGGTCAGACCCACCAAGAGCTGAGGTGGAAAAATACTGGAAAGACATATGGGAAAGAAAGGCATCACACAACACCGATGCCCAATGGTTAGTGGACCTAAGAGCTGACCACAGCAACCTCCCAGAACAAGAACCAGTAACCATCTCAATGGCAGACGTCCAAGAAAGAGTGTCAAAGATGAAGAGCTGGACAGCACCAGGCCCCGATATGATCCATACGTACTGGCTGAAGAAGCTAACTGCACTCCATGAACGCCTAGCAGCACAGATGAACCAGCTGCTGAGGGATGGAACCCACCCAGAATGGCTAACCCAAGGCAGGACAGTCCTAATCATGAAGGACCCCCAGAAGGGACCCATCCCATCCAACTACCGGCCAATTACCTGTCTCTGCACAACATGGAAGGCCCTGTCAGGCATCATTGCGGCAAAAATGAGTAAGCATGTGGCTCAATACATGAGCGAGGCACAGAAAGGAATTGGTAGTAACACCAGAGGAGCCAAGCACCAGCTACTGGCCGATAGAACAGTCGCCCGAGACTGTAAGAAGAGACAGACCAACCTGTGCACTGCCTGGATTGACTACAAGAAAGCCTACGACTCAATGCCACACACATGGATACTGGAATGTCTGGAACTGTATAAGATCAACAGGAACCTAAGGACCTTCATACAGAACTCAATGGAAATGTGGAAGACAACCCTAGAGGCCAACTCAAAACCCATTGCCCAAGTCAACATCAAGTGCGGCATATACCAAGGAGATGCGCTATCACCACTGCTGTTCTGCATAGGCCTGAACCCCCTCAGTCAGATCATCACGAAGAGCGGCTACGGGTACCGATTCCGTAGTGGGGCAACAATCAGCCACCTGCTCTACATGGATGACATCAAGCTGTATGCCAGGAACGAGCGAGAAATAGACTCGCTGATCCACACCACCCGGATCTACAGCGATGACATAGGGATGTCATTCGGATTGGACAAGTGTGGCCGGATGGTCTCAAAGAGAGGCAAGATGATCCGGACTGAGGGGATTGACCTACCAGAGGGCAACATAGGTGATATCCAAGACAGCTACAAGTACCTTGGCATCCCACAGGCTAATGGAAACCATGAAGAGGCCACAAGGAAGTCAACCACAGCCAAATACCTCCAGAGAGTAAGGCAGGTCCTGAAAAGTCAGCTGAATGGTAAAAACAAGGTCCGAGCCATCAACATGTACGCACTACCAGTCATCAGATACCCCGCTGGTATCATAAACTGGCCAAAGGAGGAGATAGAAGCCACAGATATCAAGACTAGAAAGCTCCTCACCATGCATGGAGGGTTCCACCCCAAGTCCAGCACCCTGAGACTATACACTAAGCGGAAAGAGGGAGGCCGAGGGCTAGTGAGCGTCAAGACCACGGTCCAGGATGAAACATCGAAAATCCGAGAATACATCAGAAAGATGGCCCCAAAGGATGAACTGCTAAGTGAATGTCTCAGGCAGCAGAACCCTGATGAGAGTGCAGAGGAGGAGGAGGAACAGACAACCTGGAGAGACAAACCCCTACATGGCATGTACCACCGTCAGATAGAGGAAGCGGCTGATATCAAGAAATCCTACCAGTGGCTGGATAATGCAGGACTGACAGACAGCACAGAGGCACTAATCATGGCAGCACAAGAACAGGCCATAAGCACAAGAGCCATAGAGGCCAGGATCTACCAGAGTAGATCAGACCCAAGATGCAGACTGTGCAAAGAAGCCCCTGAAACAGTCCAGCACATAGTAGCAGGGTGTAAGATGCTAGCTGGATCAGCGTACATGGAGAGGCACAACCAAGTGGCTGGGATAGTATACAGGAACATCTGCAACCAGTATGGAATAGAAATACCCAAGTCCCAATGGGCCATACCACAGAAGGTGGCTGAGAACAACAGGGCCAAGATTCTGTGGGACTTCAGCTTCCAGACTGACAAACAGATCCTGGCTAACCAACCGGACATAGTGGTGGTGGACAAAGAGCAGAAGAGGGTGGTGGTGATAGATGTGGTGATCCCAGCTGACGCCAACATCAGGAAGAAGGAACATGAGAAACTTGAGAAGTATCAAGGGTTGAAAGAGCAGCTGGAACGGATGTGGAAGGTCAAGGGTTGCGTGGTCCCCGTGGTAGTGGGGGCACTTGGGGCAGTAACCCCCAAACTGGGAGAGTGGCTCCAGCAAATCCCAGGAACAACATCTGAAGCCTCAGTCCAGAAGAGCGCAGTCCTAGGAACATCGAAGATACTGCGCAGAACCCTCAAACTCCCAGGCCTCTGGTAGAGGACCCGAGCTTGAGGATGACATGGATACCACCCCCCCGCCGGGGGTGAGAAGGAGATTTTTTTTATATATCTCAAACTCACTGCCTCGATGGTTTCTATCAACAATTCTCACCATCGTAAGCAGAACTTGATCCATTTTACCATTTTTTACGATAATTTCAATAGATTTTGCGAGACATTTGTCAAGTTGGCGTAGACGCGGGCGCCGCCATATTGTTTACATGCGCAGTATACACCGCTACACGCAGCATGGCTGCGCGAAGTTTCGTTTCTTGCCGTTCATTTTCGTTGTTGCCCGTGAAGACAAATGTAACTTGAACCACTACTGGTCAGATAGATTAGACCCCCGCGAAGTTTAAAAGTCCTTGGCTTGACATTTCTGACAGCTATCAAAATGTAGAGCCCCAGGAGAGACAGAATGAGGAGGTGGAAGATGAAGATGACGAGGAGGTGCAGCATGATGTGGTGTATGACCCGATAGATGATGATCTGGATGACGGTTTCGAAGATTGTGATAATGAGATGACTGAGGAAGAAGTTTATAGACAGTTGAAATTCATCACTCATGTATAACATTGTTGTATTATATGAATAAACATAAAATCGGCTTGAAATTTGTAATTATAAATACGGACCAGTGCTACTCCATTCGGACCAGTACCTCTGAGAGGCACTGGACCAGTGCTCCCAAATTCCCGTTTCGATCCCTGCATAGGTGTGAATGCGAGTGTGAATGGTTGTCTGTGCCTGTGTGTCAGCCCTGTGATGACCTGGCGACTTGTCCAGGGTGTACCCCGCCTTTCGCCTGTAGTCAGCTGGGATAGGCTCCAGCTTGCCTGCGACCCTGTAGAACAGGATAAAGCGGCTAGAGATAATGAGAAGTTCTCCACCTCAGACTCGGTGAATATCAACCTTGGCGTCATCTCAGTTATTATTCACTTCACTTCTGGTGAATAATTGGTCATTATATAAAGCCCATGCTGTTATTGTTCTCTTCTTTGTGCCACTGCTGTTAGTCAGTTCACCATTATCAGCATTTTTTTTTCCACTAGTCTACTTTTGTTTGAATGAATTTGTTTTTATTTTGAACATGTATAAAAAAAAAGCATGTAACTATATGTACATACAAAAGAAAGAAAACGAGAAATTTAAAAAAAATTAAATAAAAGAGCTAAGACATTACAAAACACCACACACTGTTCGAAAAAGGAGTGGGAAGAAGTACAATACTTAATTTCCCACCCCTTTTTAACTACCCCGAAATCCAAACTACATTAATACACCTATAAAAATATATACCATATATACACTTCATGAATGTCTATATAAAATATATAATTACAAAAAAATAAACTATATACCACATATACACTTCATAAATACCTATATAAATATCTCATCTCATTATCTGTAGCCGCTTTATCCTGTTCTACAGGGTCGCAGGCAAGCTGGAGCCTATCCCAGCTGACTACGGGCGAAAGGCGGGGTACACCCTGGACAAGTCGCCAGGTCATCACAGGGCTGACACATAGACACAGACAACCATTCACACTCACATTCACACCTACGCTCAATTTAGAGTCACCAGTTAACCTAACCTGCATGTCTTTGGACTGTGGGGGAAACCGGAGCACCCGGAGGAAACCCACGCGGACACGGGGAGAACATGCAAACTCCACACAGAAAGGCCCTCGCCGGCCACGGGGCTCGAACCCGGACCTTCTTGCTGTGAGGCGACAGTGCTAACCACTACACCACCATGCCGCCCCTATATAAACATATAATTACAAAAATAAATATCTACTACATACCTATCCCTGTAAATATGAATATATAAACTATCCCCATAAATAAATATATACCATATATTAAGTTAATATAACAATCAATTCTATTCTATTTATCCCTCATCATCCTCCATTAACATACTTCCTCTTCTATATACTTGTTTAAAAATATTTTTTGTACCTTTTTTTAAACAGATTTATATTTGCACTTTGTTTTATTTCTGTCTCCAGTCTGTTCCATAAAGTCACCCCACAGCTCGATACGCACATGCTTTTCATACTTGTTCGAACCTTTGGTTTTTTTTAAATTTAGGTCTCCCCTTAGATTATATCCCCCCTCTCTCTCTCTCCCCCTCTCTCTCTCACACACACACACTAAACATCCCTTGTATATTTTTTGGAATAATCTATTGCCTCGCTTTGTACATTATTTATTTGTGCTGTTCCTGGAATTTATAAACAAACTTCACACTAAAAGCACTCTGAGCTGAATAAATAAAAGGCCCCGGAATTAAAAGTTTATCTTCTTGTTCGAACAACTATTCATTCTTAAAATGCGTGACTTCCTGTGAACCGTGACGTGTGCATTAAAACCGGAAGTGCCCCGTTTGCACCTGAACTGTTTACTAAAGTTTGTCTGCTTTAGTTTTTCACCTCCGACGGAGCTGTATTTTCTCGCCCACCCTGAGTCCGCTCCTCAGCCCGCTCACACCCGCCTGCAGCGTTTACACCGCGCTGTTTGCATTAAAACACGGTGAACCGGTCTGCTAGCTAAGCGAGGCTGTGTTAGCATGCTAGCCCGGCCCGGTAACAGGTAGCCAGAAAGACCCGGGACTGGGAGATAAGTCGGTGCTGAGCGAGTCCGAGCGGCTGGATCTGACCCGGACTCATTATTAACTCACCCAGCCGAGTAAAGAGTCGCCCAGCTCGGCTTTATCCGCGCTCATCATGGCGGAGACACACACAGAGCGCCACACAAACACACACAGCCACTTTTAAATTGTTGTTGCTGAGTGACACGCTCACGCGCAGCAGGTCGATGACCTCATCAGTGTTTCGGCGCATGCGCGCGGGCTTCCTTCCGCATTTCGCACGTTGCCATAGCGACGCGTTCACTGTTGTTGTTGTTGATGTTGTTGTTGTGTTTCGGTTTGTTAAGAGGCTTCCAGGAAATACAGTGATATCAAAAAAAAAAAGCTACTTCCATATCAGTTCATGTTTAATTATTTTAAAAAAGATAAAAAAAATATCTTATAAAAGCACACAGACTATCCACAGCATCTCATAAAAGTGTATTCTGGCATTGACTCTCACACTGATAGTCTTTATTCTTATTATTTTCAACTAAACAAACCTGCTTTCTTATACAAACCCGCTTCATCAGACTAAAACCACTTAAAAAGTGATTTATTTATTTATTCATTTATTCCAGAATAAAATTTACCTATTGAAAGTATTGTATATTGATGCAAGAGATTCAAGATTCAAAGATTTTTTTTATTGTCAGTTCACTATATATCCAGGACATATAGGAGAATCGAAATGCCGTTTCTATCTCACCTTTCTTGTAAAAACAGATAAAGATAACCAAAATCTCATTATCTCTAGCCGCTTTATCCTGTTCTACAGGGTCGCAGGCAAGCTGGAGCCTATCCCAGCTGACTACGGGTGAAAGGCGGGGTACACCCTGGACAAGTCGCCAGGTCATCACAGGGCTGACACATAGACACAGACAACCATTCACACTCACATTCACACCTACGGTCAATTTAGAGTCACCAGTTAACCTAACCTGCATGTCTTTGGACTGTGGGGGAAACCGGAGCACCCGGAGGAAACCCACGCGGACACGGGGAGAACATGCAAACTCCACACAGAAAGGCCCTCGCTGGCCCTGGGGCTCGAACCCAGGACCTTCTTGCTGTGAGGCGACAGCGCTAACCACTACACCACTGTGCCGCCCCCCACAGCATCTCATAGAAGTGTATTCTGGCATTGACTCTCACACTGATAGTCTTTATTCTTATTATTTTCAACTAAACAAACCTGCTTTCTTATACAAACCCGCTTCATCAGACTAAAACCACTTAAAAAGTGATTTATTTATTTATTCATTTATTCCAGAATAAAATTTACCTATTGAAAGTATTGTATATTGATGCAAGAGATTCAAGATTCAAAGATTTTTTTTATTGTCAGTTCACTATATATCCAGGACATATAGGAGAATCGAAATGCCGTTTCTATCTCACCTTTCTTGTAAAAACAGATAAAGATAACCAAAATCTCATTATCTCTAGCCGCTTTATCCTGTTCTACAGGGTCGCAGGCAAGCTGGAGCCTATCCCAGCTGACTACGGGCGAAAGGCGGGGTACACCCTGGACAAGTCGCCAGGTCATCACAGGGCTGACACATAGACACAGACAACCATTCACACTCACATTCACACCTACGGTCAATTTAGAGTCACCAGTTAACCTAACCTGCATGTCTTTGGACTGTGGGGGAAACCGGAGCACCCGGAGGAAACCCACGCGGACACGGGGAGAACATGCAAACTCCGCACAGAAAGGCCCTCGCCGGCCACGGGGCTCGAACCCGGACCTTCTTGCTGTGAGGCAACAGCACTAACCACTACACCACCATGCCGCCCCATATATATATATATACATAAACAATATTTATAAATATAGATAATATAGATAAAAAAATACACTCTAAAATCAAACAATGTACAAAATAGCAGGAGTGCAAATACAGTACAATATCTGTAATGGAGAAGGTGCTAGAAGAGCAGCTTATGAGGTGTACAGTATATGAACAGTAGTGCAAATGAGCAATAGCAGCAGATACAGCAGTAATGCAAATGTTTGTAGTGTGATGTGCAAACGGATGAGATAGAGTTTCTTGTGTGAATGAATGTGTTACAGACCAGGGGTATGGGGTAGGTAGTGGACAGAGTTCAGCATCCTGACAGTCTGGTGGATGAAGCTGTTCAGCGGTCTTGTGGAGCAGGCCTGGAGGCTCCGGTACCTTTTCCCTGAGAGAAGGAGGCAAGATTATTTTGTATTATCATGTCATGATCGTCATTGTTCTCATAATGTTCTGTTGTCATTGTCGTCGTCATCACTGTCATGACCTTCATTATCTTGAAGACATTGTTGTTGTCTTCATGACTGTCATTGCTATTATCCTTGCTGTCTTTTCTGTCCTTGTCATCACTGTTGTCTCCACTGTCGTCGTTGTCATCATCATCGTCGTCACTGTTATCATCATTGTTCTCATAACGTTCTGTTGTTATTGTCATTGTTGTCATCAGTGTCATTGTCATGATCTTCGTTGTCTTCATTATTGTTGTCTTCATGATTGTCATTGTTGTCGCTGTTATCTTTGTCATCTTTGCTGTCCTTGCATTCATCATTTTCACCACTGTTATCATCATCATCATCATCTTTGTGGTTGATATCGTCATCACTGTCGTCTTTATCAGTCTCATCGTCGTCACTGCCATCATCATCATTGCTCTCATAATGTTCTGTTGTCATTGTCTTCATGACTGTCATTGTCATCACTGTTATCTTTGTCATCTTTGCTGTCCTTGTCATCATCATTGTTGCCACTGTCATCATCATTGTCATCTTTATCAATGTCATTATTGTCACTGCCATCATCATCATCGTTCTCATAATGTTCTGTTGTCATTGTCATTATCATCACTGTCATTGTCATGATCTTCATTGTCTTCATTATTGTTGTCTTCATGACTGTCATTGTTGTCATTATCATCACCTTTGCTGTCCTTGTCATCATCGTTGTTGCCACTGTTGTCATTGTCATCATCTCTGTCGTTGTTATTGTCATCATTGTCATCTTTATCAGTGTCATCATCGTCACTGCCATCATCATCATTGCTCTCATAATGTTCTGTTGTCATTGTCATCATCACTGTCATTGTCATGATCTTCGTTGTCTTCATTATTGTTGTCTTCATGACTGTCATTGTTGTCGCTGTCATCTTTGTCATCTTTGCTGTCCTTGCATTCATCATTGTCACCACTGTTATCATCATCATCATCATCATCATCATCTTTGTCATTGGTATCGTCATCACTGTCATCTTTATCAGTGTCATCATTGTCACTGCCATCATCATCATTGTTCTCATAATGTTCTGTTGTCATTGTCGTTGTCGTCATCACTGTTATTGTCATGATCTTCATTGTCTTCATTATTGTTGTCTTCATGACTGTCATTGTTGTCGTTGTCATCATCTTTGCTGTCCTTGTCATCATCGTTGTTGTCACTGTTGTCATCGTCATCATCTCTGTCATTGTTATTGTCATCATTGTCGTCTTTATCAGTGTCATCTTCATCACTGCCATCATCATCATTGCTCTCATAATGTTCTGTTGTCATTGTCATCGTCGTCATCATTGTCATTGTCATGATCTTTGTTGTCTTCATTATTGTTGTCTTCATGACTGTCATTGTCGTCGCTGTCATCTTTGTCACCTTTGCTGTCCTTGTCATCATCGTTGTCGCCACTGTCATCATTATTGTCATCTTTATCAATGTCATTATTATCACTGCCATCATCATCATTGTTCTCATAATGTTCTGTTGTCATTGTTGTCGTCATCACTGTCATTGTCATGATCCTCATTATCATCATTATTGTTGTCTTCATGACTGTCATTGTTGTCGTTGTCATCATCTTTGCTGTCCTTGTCATCCTCGTTGTCGCCACTGTTGTCATCGTCATCATCTCTGTCGTTGTTATTGTCATCATTGTCATCTTTATTAGTGCCATCATCATCATCACCATTGCTCTCATAATGTTCTGTTGTCGTTGTCATCATCACTGTCATTGTCAGGATCTTCATTATCATCATTATTGTTATCTTCCTGACTGTCATTGTTGTTGCTGTCATCATCATTGTCGCCGCCGTCATCGTTGTTATTGTCATCATTGTCATCTTTATCAATGCCATCGTTGTCCCTGCCATCATCATCATCACTGCTTATTCTGAAATATAATTCTGATCCTGTGTAATAACCTGCTCCTTGAGTATTTTTTTCAGCAGATATCCTGCTTTCTTACTCATGTTTTGTGATTACTAATTCACTTTTAATCGAGTCATTAATATTGTTCATTTGTTTGTTTTTGAAAGAACAGCACATTTATTTGATATATATTTTTACTCACATAAACCAAATTCACGGGGCGGCACGGTGGTGTAGTGGTTAGCGCTGTCGCCTCACAGCAAGAAGGTCCTGGGTTCGAGCCCCGGGGCCGGCGAGGGCCTTTCTGTGTGGAGTTTGCATGTTCTCCCCGTGTCCGCGTGGGTTTCCTCCGGGTGCTCCGGTTTCCCCCACAGTCCAAAGACATGCAAGTTAGGTTAACTGGTGACTCTAAATTGACCGTAGGTGTGAATGTGAGTGTGAATGGTTGTCTATGTGTCAGCCCTGTGATGACCTGGCGACTTGTCCAGGGTGTACCCCGCCTTTCGCCCGTAGTCAGCTGGGATAGGCTCCAGCTTGCCTGCGACCCTGTAGAAGGATAAAGCGGCTAGAGATAATGAGATGAATGAGATATTTTTACTCACATAAACCAAATTCACGGGGCGGCACGGTGGTGTAGTGGTTAGCGCTGTCGCCTCACAGCAAGAAGGTCCTGGGTTTGAGCCCCGGGGCCGGCGAGGGCCTTTCTGTGTGGAGTTTGCATGTTCTCCCCGTGTCCGCGTGGGTTTCCTCCGGGTGCTCCGGTTTCCCCCACGGTCCAAAGACATGCAGGTTAGGTTAACTGGTGACTCTAAATTGACCGTAGGTGTGAATGGTTGTCTGTGTCTATGTGTCAGCCCTGTGATGACCTGGCGACTTGTCCAGGGTGTACCCCGCCTTTCGCCCGTAGTCAGCTGGGATAGGCTCCAGCTTGCCTGCGACCCTGTAGAAGGATAAAGCGGCTAGAGATAGTGAGATGAGATGAGAAACCAAATTCACGTCTATAAACAACCCTTTTGTGTCTGACCGCTAGGTGTCACTGCTTCATAAAATATTCAGCTTTATTCACCATCACATCAGTTCAGTGTCCAGACGTCAAATCAAATCAGTCCAACATAAACTGATGTTCTGTGTCTGAGTGATAAACAGTGACTAAATGCAAGTGTCACTGATCTGAAGCAGATCAGAGTGTTTTAGATGAAAGAAAATGGAGAACATGATTACACTGTGTACAAGGTCAAGGCCATCATCTGTACTCTCTTAGTACCTTACCCTCACTCCAAGGGTATTTTCTTTGTGATGAAAAACTCACTTAAGCATCCTCTTTTTCAGACACCTCCAAAAACTCAGCCCAGTTCCACAATCATCTTCAGATTAAAGTTTAAAGTCGCTGTAATTAACCCTCAGGGAAGTTCTCTAGCTGTTTTTAAGAGGTGACTTAAGGGAAATCTGACTCTTAAAAAAGACAGAAGGGATTCACTTAAGAGGGTTTTTTTCAGCATCTAAACTTAGAGATAAATAAAGATAAACTTAAGGGAAAATTCAATTGGTTTTTAGATCCAAAGTGTACACGAGGTAGTTTGGGATAGTTTTTAGTGTAGGGGTTCTGCAATGAGATCACAGATCACCTCAGTACAGATGTAATTTCCTGTAACTATTAAACATTTCAGAACTTTATATTTAAGATAAGATCAGATTTTTATTGATCTCCATGAGGGAAAATTCAGGTGTTGCAGCAGCTCAAGTACAGAATAAAATATACATAAATAGAGGATAAATTAAAAAGGAATAAAATATAATATATTATTATCCATACAGGACACTTTTTCGATGGAATAAAAACGTGTTCTATTCCCTTCTAGTTTCATTCATTTGGTTTGATAGCATGCAATATTGTTAGCATATCACTTATCCTGCATGTATTACATCACTCTACTCAATGAAGAATGAGCGTTCAATATGGTTATGATATTGCACGGTTGTCAAGACAACACGACGTCACATGTCGGAGATGTAAGACTTCCGTGCTAGTGAGTGACTGTGATAATTTGTAAGCAAACATGGCCACTATGTTTGCTTCATTAAATACAGAAGATTTTGAGAGAATTTTGAAAGAGAAAGATGCGTTGAACACCGAAAGGAATGTATAATAATAATAATAATAATAATAATAATAATAATAATAATATTGGCTGGGTTTTTTTCATGGTCTATCAGATATATTCCATTCAGCTACTCGTCTTCAACTCATTCAGTATCATGCTAGCTGAATAGAATATATCCGATATACCATGAAAAAAAAGCCATCCATCCATCCATCCATTATCTGGAGCCACTTATCCTGTACAGGGTCGCGGGCAAGCTGGAGCCTATCCCAGCTGACTACGGGCGAAAGGCGGGGTACACCCTGGACAAATCACCAGATCATCACAGGACTGACACATAGAGACACACAACCATTCGCACTCACATTCACACCTACTGTCAATTTAGAGCCACCAATTACCCGAAGCTGCATGTCTTTGGGCTGTGGGGGAAACCGGAGCACCCGGAGGAAACCCACACAGACACGGGGAGCAAGGACGCGTTATCCTAATGGGCTTCATGGGCAGCTGCCCAGGGCCTCGGCCACTAGGGGGCCTCGGAGGTAGCGAGATCGGAAAATATGAAACGATATTTTCAGAAGTTTTGATCATATTGATAACATTTTTGATGCATTTCGCCACCCGTAAGGAAGCCCACCTTGTCCCGTCGCATAAATCACCCATCACTGTCAATATGATCACTGTCCACCATGTCTTCACACGCTACGCCAGCTTGAGTTCAATGATTTAATTAATGACCTCGCTTTCCAGAAAAGTAGGAAAGTGCCCTTGTAAGTTGACCCATGGCTGTCAAACTGAATGTGCAAAGCTGTGTGCCACTGCTGTTTGGGACATTACGTGTGTGAAAGGATGAAATGTTTCACATAGCCTAACATTTTGAGATTTATTTCTGAGAAGCAAGATATTTTTCTTTCTTTGTTATCGCTCTTTGTTTTCACAAGTTAAAAGTCACCTGGATTCCAAAATGAAAACGAACGGTTATATACCAAATGAATGTTCTTGTTCTGAATACTAAAGAAACTGTTGTAGGCCGAGGTTATGTTCTTGACATGTTGTTCATTGACTCACTCATTCAAAGGCTTCTTGAGGCTAAACTTTAGTTAACCAGACTTGTTAACCGTGATGTCTGATGGATTTTTTCACCATGCAATTGCCTATTTCACCATCGCTTTTTCTCGATTAAATAGGTGTTGATGGATATAAAGTTTTATCGTTCAATAGTATTTCTAATTGTGCCACTGTCATTATTTAAGTTTCTGTGTCTAGTTAGACAGGCACGTCTGAGGGGGTGAATTTGCTGAGCGCAGTTGACAACAGGTGGGGGTGGGGCCTCAGGGGGGGTGTCTGCCCAGGGCCTCGGCAAGGGTTAACGCGGCCCTGACGGGGAGAACATAGCCCTGTCGGCCACTGGGCTTGAACACAGAACCTTCTTGCTGTGAGGCGACAGTGCCGCCTCAACAAGAAACATTTGGCTTAAAATAGAACACATAGAACCCGTTTTCATTACAAATGTCATTAGATCGCATCCAGCAGATTTACAGGAACAATAATCTTGATCTTGAAATGGTGGCTTTGTGATTTCCATCACTGTAACAGAATGTGAACCAGAGCCTGAGCAGACTCACTAAAGATGAAAGGGTAGGGATGTATCGAATGAATGAATGAATGAATGAATGAATGAATATCTTTGATTTAAGAAACTGATTCTTTAAGCACCCGAGTCACAGTGTGCGGTGTGTTTTACCCTGATTTTTTTGTTATTTTTAGAGATTTGTGCTCACTCCGGTTCGTCCTGTTTACATTTCTATAAAGAGCTTTCAACACCAAACTGTCAGGAACTGGCAAAGATGACAAATCTCAGTGCTGTGTGTGAAGGACTTCCTTAGAATAACACACACTTCTCTCTCTCTCTCTCTCTCTCTCTCTCTCTCTCCTTTTATGTTTCTCTATCTCTCCTTATGTTTCTCTCTCTCTCTCTCCTTTTATGTCTCTCTCTCTCCCTTTCTCTTTCTGTCAGTCTCTCTCTCTGTCTCTCTCTTTCTGTCTCTCTCTCTCCCTCTCTCTCCCCCTCTCTCTTTCTCAGTCTCTCTCTCTCCCCCCTTTTTCACTTTCTGTCAGTCTCTCTCTGTCTCTCTTTGTCTCTGTCAGTCTCTCTCCCCCTCTTTCTCTTTCTGTCAGTCTCTCTCTCTCTCTGTCTGTCAGTCTCTCTTTGTCTCTGTCAGTCTCTCTCTCTCTCTCCCCCTTTCTCTTTCTGTCTCTCTCTCTCCCCTTTTTCTGTCAGTCTCTCTCTCCCCCTCTCTCTGTCAGTCTCTCTCTCTCTCCCCTTTCTCTTTCTGTCTCTCTCTCCCTCTCTCTCCCCCTCTCTCTTTCTCAGTCTCTCTCCCCCTTTTTCTCTCTCTCTCTCCCTCTTTCTCTTTCTGTCAGTCTCTCTCTGTCTCTCTTTGTCTCTGTCAGTCTCTCTCTCCCCCTCTTTCTCTTTCTGTCAGTCTCTCTCTCTCTGTCTGTCAGTCTCTCTCTCTGTCTCTCTTTGTCTCTGTCAGTCTCTCTCTCTCTCTCTCTCTCTCTCTCCTTTCTCTTTCTGTCTCTCTCTCTCCCCTTTCTCTTTCTGTCAGTCTCTCTCTCCCCCTCTCTCTGTCAGTCTCTCTCTCTCTCCCCTTTCTCTTTCTGTCTCTCTCTCCCCTTTCTCTTTCTGTCAGTCTCTCTCTCCCCCTCTCTCTGTCAGTCTCTCTCTCTCTCCTTTCTCTTTCTGTCTCTCTCTCTCCCCTTTCTCTTTCTGTCAGTCTCTCTCTCCCCCTCTCTCTGTCAGTCTCTCTCTCTCTCCCCTTTCTCTTTCTGTCAGTCTCTCTCTCCCCTCTCTCTGTCAGTCTCTCTCTCTCAGTCTCTCTCTGTGTCTCTCTCTCCCTCTCCTACTCTTTGTCAGTCTATGTCTCTGTCAGCCTCTCTCTCTCTCTCCTCCCCCTTTCTCTCACTGTCAGTCTCTCTCTCCCTCCCCCTTTCTCTCACTGTCAGTCTCTCTCTCTCTCTCTCTCTCTCTCTCTCTCTCTTTCTCTCTCTCTGTCCCTCCCCCTTTCTCTCACTGTCAGTCTCTCTCTATCAGTCTATCTCTGTGTCAGTCTCTCTTTGTCTCTCTGTCTCTGTCAGTCTCTCTCTCTCTCTCCCCCTCCCCTTTCTCTCACTGTCAGTCTCTCTCTCTCTCTCTCTCTCTCTCTCTGTCCCCCCCTTTCTCTCACTGTCAGTCTCTCTCTATCAGTCTATCTCTGTGTCAGTCTCTCTTTGTCTCTCTGTCTCTGTCAGTCTCTGTCAGTCTCTCTCTCTCTCTCTCTCTCTCTCTCCCTCCTGCTTCCTCACTTCAATAAATCAGAGTATTCTAGTTTACCTACTCAACCCCACCCTCTTTCTCTCTTTCTCTCTTTCCCCTGCTCTATCTCTCCGCTCCACCTGGTCGAGTGCACACCTTAGCGTCAGTCTAACTTCCTGTCCCTCCCATCCGGCTGCAGTATTACCTGAACTTATTGCCATATTTGTCCATGAGCTTTGCTCTTTATTTGTTTTATTTCCCTCTCACCAGCTCTCTGTACTTGTCTTATACTTAAAGATATATATAATATCATCAATCTCCCTTCTTTTCTCTCATCTGGCTCGGTGTTTTATTTAAGCAAATGTATATTATTAGTGCATACATACATATTCTTTTTTTTCCCTTTGTTTCTGTCTCTCCAGTAAACCGGACTCCATGTCCACCTCCATCACCCATAAGGCGAATTGATCTTGACTCAAAAATCATCAAATATACATGGATAATCTCAAAGGAGCGCCAGGACAAATACAAACAGTACGAATCCATTTACATCCCAAATGATAGCTAAACATCATGATAATATTCTCAGATCTTTCCGCCTTCCATTTTACCTTTAACAAGATCTTAATGCAGTTTGTATTTAACCCTTGATACAGAAATAAGACCCTGTGTACTTCCTCATTTTCACTAAAATGCTAAAATTATTCCGGGCCTTTTGGCCTTTATTTTTGGACAATATTAGGATATGAATCAGCAATTTCATTATTAGCATGGCATGTTTCATTCGAGTTCTAAACAATGTAATTGCATCCAAAAATACCGGGGAAATGTTATTAATATGCTGTTGTTGTTTTTTTCATTGAAGCACGAGATTACAGCATGACATTACATCATTTCCTAAAAATGAATATTAATTAATATTTATAATGGGATCCTTCCCAGCTTCATCTGAGAGGTCAGTAGAGGTTATAATGTCCTTTCATCCTTCAACCAGAGGTTTTAATTCCCCATCAACACCTCTATACATCAGTGTGAGGTTTATTGATTCTATGAACAGGTTTTTAATAAGTGTGTGTAATTGTTAATATAGAAGAAGAAGAAGCCTTTATTTGTCACATGTACATTACAGCACAGTGAGATTATCTTCTTTGCATATCCCAGCTCGTTCAGAAGATGTGGTCAGAGCACAGGGTCAGTCATGATACAGCAACCCTGGAACAGAGAGGGTTAAGGAACTTGCTCAAGGGCCCAACAGTGGTAGCTTGGCTGGGGCTTGAACCCCTGACCTTCTGATCAGGAGCACAGAGCCTTAACCGTTGAACTACCACCACTATATTTTACTATAGCACCATTTACCAGGGTGGGGTGGGGGGATATTGCTCAGTACACCCTTTCAAGTCCTAAATCCATTCTCCAATAACCCCTCAGTTAGGGGTTATAATACTCCATCCACCCTTTATCCACCATCTCCACGCCTCACCATGACTCACCCCCTCAGCAAGGATCAATAAAGCCTCATCAACCAATAACAGTGATGTTATAGTTCTTTACCCAACTCTGCATCTCAGCAAAGAACGCCATCAACTCCTCAGCGAGGATTTCCAATGCCCCATTAACCCATCACTAGGGGTTTTAACGCTCCATCTACTCCATTCACCCTGTCACTGCTCAGCAGGGGGTTATAATGCTGCATCTATCCATCCTCCTTTCACAGTAGCATGCCTGTGAGGCCACTTGCCGGGGTAGCTGGAGATGGAAGACTTACTCACCCACTGAGGATCTGTGACTAATACTTTTCGGAGGAAGGGGGGATGGGGATTTTGGTCGAGACCTTGCTTATTTCTGGCACTGCACCTTCTACCACTCTTTAGTTCCCTTTTCACTCATTCCTCATTTCCTTACTTGCCCCTTATGCTGCCTTCGCTTCCTGTCTTGCCAACTTTGATGATTTTTCTTATGTTATTGATTTAACCAGAGTAGTCATGTGCAAATGAGTCCTGACCTGGAAGGCAGTTACCATAAACAACATTCAGACTCAAGACATAATAAATAACTTTTATAACAGCCATGGGTGTCGCAAAAGGGTGGGCAGCAGTACTATTAATTCTTCTCCTTCTTCTTCTCTTCTTCTTATTATTGGTCATAGCAGTAGTCATAGTAGCAGTGGCAATACTTGTAGTAGCAGTGGTAGTGGTAATACTAGCAGTGGTGATACTAGTAGTAGTAGTAGTAGTAGTAGTAGTAATATTACTAGTAGTAGTTGCTATAGTAGTAGTAGTAGCTGTTGTAGTAGTAGTAGTGGTAGTAGTAGTAATATTAGTAGTAGTAGCTGTTGTAGTAGTAATAGTAGTAGTAGTAGTAGTAGTAGCTGTTGTAGTAGTAGTAGTAGTAGTGGTAATAGTAGTAATATTAGTAGTAGTAGCTGTTATAGTAGTAATAGTAGTAGTAGTAATATTACTAGTAGTAGTTGTTGTAGTAGTAGTAGTGGTAGTAATATTAGTAGTAGTAGCTGTTGTAGTAGTAATAGTAGTAGTAGTAATATTACTAGTAGTAGTTGCTGTAGTAGTGGTAATCTCATCTCATCTCATTATCTCTAGCCGCTTTATCCTTCTACAGGGTCGCAAGCAAGCTGGAGCCTATCCCAGCTGACTACGGGCAAAAGGCAGGGTACACCCTGGAGAAGTCGCCAGGTCATCACAGGGCTGACACATAGACACAGACAACCATTCACACTCACATTCACACCTACGCTCAATTTAGAGTCACCAGTTAACCTAACCTGCATGTCTTTGGACTGTGGGGGAAACCGGAGCACCCGGAGGAAACCCACGTGGACACGGGGAGAACATGCAAACTCCACACAGAAAGGCCCTCGCCGGCCACGGGGCTCGAACCTGGACCTTCTTGCTGTGAGGCGACAGTGCTAACCACTACACCACCGTGCCGCCCCAGTAGTAGTAATCGTAGTAGTAGTGGTAGTAGTAGTAATAATAGTAGTAGTAGTTGTAGGAGCAATAGTAGTGAGTCCAGTTACCGATCTCATATGATGCGAAACTAAATGACTTGGTAAATCAGTGTTTGAATATACAGAATGTGCACTACAGCATCTCTGGGAAAAATGAAAGTTAATTTTAGCAATTTTAACTAGCTAACACTATTCCCCAGCCCCAGTGACCACAACAAACAAACAAACAAACAAACAAACATGTGAATAAACACTAGTCAAACATTTTCATGTGAATGTAAAAATATTCATGATGTGGAGGCATATTATTGGATTTTCTGGATCTAATGAGACTGAAATTATAATGCTGACCTAGTCTTAAGCTAGCTATGACTTTCTGTAGCGTTATAAACAATAAACAAACTTAGCTAATTAGTTACTTAGCTCTGTGCATGTTATGTCAGAAGAGGCTGCGACTCAGGTCACAGAGAGACAGATGAACCCTGATAATCTCACTGGGTCTAACCTGGCCAACCCACTGTAAATGGTCTGGCTCGGCCCCGAATGACTACACTGTGATGTTACCCCATAACCACACTCAGCAGACATGAATCAGTGGGTAAAATTCCACGCTCCTATATTCACTACATAAACAGAACGTTTCTGTTCTAACGCTGTGTGTCTGTGCATTACACAGTGGAAAAAATTTGACAGCTGCCCCTGTTACGGTTAAGCCTAAACGAGCGTGTTTAAAAGTGGATAGATCTAATTTGCAGCCACAGCTCTTTGATTGTCTCTCCATGTCCGTTCATGAATGGATGTTTGTGGTTTTTGGAAAGAAGACTGCATTCCGTCCTGTGTTGAGGAATGCATGCTATGTTGTGTGCGGCCACGCCTGAGAACGAGCGCGGGAATCTGGTGTGCACGCGGCCCACGGCAAGAGAACAACGTTTAGAAAAAAAAAAGAGCTTAGGAGTACGAATGAAGCAAAAAGCAAGACACCGGCAGGGAAAAACCCTATACTGAGGGTATAAACTCCAGACATGAGCTCATGTGGGTTACAGGTGTGCACACGGAGTAAACATGACCACATGAGGTGTGGCAGAGCGGAAAGACTGACAGCTAGACTGACATCCCACACACACACCCCTGGAGCAAAGTTCACACTAATCACTTGACTTGTGTAAGCCTAGTGTACAAAATTTGAATCATTTCCACGTTGACTAAACACATAAATATAACCTATCAAATATTATCTCACAAAGAAGAAACCTGTAATTGTTGATATGAGTAAGTTTTCTCAAAGGATTGGGTTTTACAGAAGGAGTCTCCCATGTCAGTGCTTTGTAACGTCATTAATTATTCAGGACAGAGAACTTTTTCTCAGTAATACAGGGTTCGACATTAATCTTTTAATCCACTTGTCCAGTCCAGCAAGCAGTAAGATTTTTCACTCGTCCTGACCGTAACCTTTTTTATTCCTATGTACTAGTTCAATGAAAGGAAAGTGATTAACAAAGTTTATCAGAAAGCAGGTCTATTTACAATAATCATTATGCTTTAAAGCTAGACGGCCTTTCGATTTCAGAAAATGGGTGAAATTTAGTTCGCTCTGAAATGTGGTCATTGTGATATATGTTTATTTCTGTAATATCTCACAAAATATCAGGCCGTTCTGTGTCTGGGAAGTTATTTAATTTGAGGGGATTAAAGCAAATAATGTGCATGAAATCGCTCGCTTCTCGCAGTCAAGCAGACAGAGGAAGTCCGTGTGTGCATGCGCAGGTTTACCTTTGGCTGTGAACTGACAGTTCCATCATTCTGGGCAAAGATATTTGTTTTTGCTCCATTTTTTCTTGAAGATGTATCCTTTTCCATTGCGTTCTCCATTCCGGTGCTCCACTTCCTCTCCAAACTAATGACACGCCCACTGATGCCATCGTGGTTCATGCTGGAAAAACCAGCAATATTTTGGTTCCAGCTGGGACCCAAGTTTTCAGGCTCCGAACCAATTTATTTTTGGTTGAAATGCTCAGAAAGGGTCGAAATTTGGTATGAGATCCAGAGGGATGGGAAAGTGCTGCTCATTCATTCATTCATTCAACTCCCCTCACATTTTTCCTGCTGGTCCCAGGAATCAAACCGGCGACCTTTTGGACCCAAGGCTGCTTCCCTAACCTTCAGGCTGCCTCCGTGTCTGTCACAGTTTATCTGAAGTCACTCTAGATATAGAAGTCATTTAAGTTTCATTTTTGTCAAGATTTGCAAAATTGTTTCAATGATATGTTTAGTGTAGTCAGTACACTTCAAAGATTCAGTCGGTACACATCATTAGCACTCAAAGAAATGCAGAGGTGCCCAGATGTGCAGCATGAGAGCCCAAGTTACCTGGCAGGCAGGACACAGGGGCCAGTCATTAAAATCTTTATGATGTGTCTAGCAGATAAGTGCCATGTGTGCATATGTGTGTGTGTATCTGTGTGTGTGTGTGTGTGTGTGTGTGTGTGTGTCTATAGTCAGGCACGAACATGGCAGGTGCCTGCTCCCAGAGGAAGGGGTGTAACTCCTGTAAGAAAAACAAACATTGCTCTGGTTTGGGAGTTCTGTAGTTTATCTAGCATAACGGAAGGCGAGATGAGAGCGTGCAGCATGACTAACGCAGGCCTATACAGCACACAGCCACGACCACAAAGATGAAAGTAAACACGCTGCATTCAATCAAAGCCTTAACAGACCGCAGGACATTATGAGAGCTTTGATACACTAATGATGGCGGCGGTGAGATGAAAATAAAGTGACCCGTGAGAATTCACGTCTGCGCACGGCATCATCGACATGACCGGCGTTCCTGAAAGTGCTGCACTTAAACACACGCAACCCGAGCGCTGCACTTTGGCTGAATAAATTAGCAGACGTGACTGAGTTAGCAAGGATACAAGGCTAGTCATTACATACACACATTTATATACACACCATAACACATACTGTGTTATGCTAGCCATGTGTCAGGTGTGTGTGAGAGAAAGCACATGAGCCTTGTTACCTTTATTGGCTTTGTGTGTTTGGTGGCAGCAGTTAAACTGCAACTGAGCAGCATGCGCGCACACACGCGCACACACACACACTGTGGCAGCACATGGCCAGCAGGAGGTGACTCATTTTGGCTCACTTGCTCCTGTGTGCGTGTGTGTCTATGTGTTTGGCTCTTCTCTGAGCATCTCACCATTTGTCCCTATCATTATGGCCTCGCCTCCTGCTTCGAGGGCACCAGGTGGGCCCAGGCATTTGGGCAATGTGATACACCACCATTGTCAAAACCACAATGTAAAACTGCACACACACACACACACACACATACACACACACAGAACCCTTGAAGGGGAAAACAGATGAGGTGTCTTAATCCCCTGCTTACCAGCTGCTTCAACACACTGGCGATTGTTACAAGTTTTATCTATCTATCTATCTATCTATCTATCTATCTATCTATCTATCTATCTATTCATACAAACAACAAGCACAATGTTGTTGCCGTCCATATGAGTCAAAGGAACGCAGTTCCACTGAATGGAATCGCTTAATGGAAAATCAGATTTCTGCGCAGAAATAACAGTTGTACTGTTTACTGATATTCATGCTACTTTTGCACTACATGTCTAATGTACCTAATCATTCCTATAAGTTTATCTCATCTCATCTCATTATCTGTAGCCGCTTTATCCTGTTCTACAGGGTCGCAGGCAAGCTGGAGCCTATCCCAGCTGACTACGGGCGAAAGGCGGGGTACACCCTGGACAAGTCGCCAGGTCATCACAGGGCTGACACATAGACACAGACAACCATTCACACTCACATTCACACCTACGCTCAATTTAGAGTCACCAGTTAACCTAACCTGCATGTCTTTGGACTGTGGGGGAAACCAGAGCACCCGGAGGAAACCCACGCGGACATGGGGAGAACATGCAAACTCCGCACAGAAAGGCCCTCGCTGGCCACAGGGCTCAAACCCAGAACCTTCTTGCTGCGAGGCGACAGCGCTAACCACTACACCACCGTGCCGCCCTTCCTATAAGTTTATCTTGCACAATATCTTTCTGATAAATACAGAACATAATCATCATATACTCACTTAATGTTTTGTTAGCAGCTCTGTGTGTGTGTGTGTGTGTGTGTGTGTGTGTACTTATACTTGCTACATATTAAAGATTGGAATGTGTTTTTTACCAACAGAGTGAGGACATTTTTGGGAAGTGAGGACATTTTGGCTGGTCCTCACTTCTTCAAAAGGCTGTTTGAGGGTTAAGACCTAGTTTCAGGGTTCAGGTTAGAATGAGGTTTAGGTTTGGGTTTGGGTAAGGCGCGGGGTTAGGCATTTAGTTGTGATGGTTAAGGTTAGGGTAAGAGGCTAGGGAATGTGTTATATCAGTGAGTCCCCACAAAGATAGAAGTACAAGTGTGTATATGTGTGTGTACGACTGAGGACCAAATGTCCCCACAAGGATAGTACAATTTGACAGTTTTCACCTTGTGGGGACATTTGGATGGGCCCCAAAAGAAAAGTATCTTAAGGTTAAGATTAGGTTTAGGGGCAGGGACAGCATGAATTAACTGCATTAACAGTTATGTCAGTGAAAGGTTCTCAGAAGGATAGTAAGACAAACAGTGTGTGTGTGTGTGTGTGTGCATTTGTTTGTTTGTATTTTTTATATACTATTGAGGACCAAATGCCCCCCACAAGGATAGTAAAATCTAACAATTTCGACCTTGTGGGGACATTTGGATGGTCCTCAAAAGAAAAGTGTTGCTGTTGTTGTTGTTTAACAAAAATAAATTAAAAGAGCCAAAATGTTTCCTTTGCATTACTGAGGTTAAGGTTAAAGTTGAGGTTAGGTTTAGGGGCAGGCAAAGCTTTTATTAACTGCATTAATAATTATGCCAGTGGAAGGTCCTCAGAAGGATAGTAAGACAAACTGTGTGTGTGTGTGTTTGTTTGTTTGCTTGTTTGTTTTTATAAGCAACTGAGGGCCAAATGTCCCCACAAGGATCGTAAAATCTGACAATTTCGACCTTGTGAGGACATTTGAATGGTCCTCACAAGGAAATTGCTGTTGTGTTTTTTTTTAAACAAAAGAGAGAGAAAGAGAGAGAGAGAGAGAGTTTCCTTTTCATTATGAGGTTAAGGTTAGGTTTAGGAGCAGGCATAGTATTAATAAACTGCAATAATAATGATGCCAGTGGAAGGTCCTCATTAGGATAGTAAGACAAACAATGCGTGTGCGTGTGTGTGTGTGTGTGTTGAGCCTGCAAGAAAAAAAGAGAGGTCATATGAGTTAATCTCATCATAAATCTCACTGCAGTTTTGAAAGCTTGACTGCAGTCATACCATCATGCCCTGAAAAGATATTAGTGCATATGAGCGCGTGTGTGTGTGTTCGTTCACCGTATCCACATGAATGGCCCCGTCTTGGAATATTTACAACATCAGAAGCTGAAATATTTTGCAATGTCTCAGATTAAGTTCATGACTTGCTGCTCATTGTTGATGTTTCTCAATATGTCTCGATATTACGGAAGTTCAATTAATGGTCAGTGATAATACAGTGTTAACTGTGCTAATACAGTGCTAATACAGCACTAACACAGTGCTAATACAGTGCTAACTGTGCTAATACAGCACTAACACAGTGCTAATACAGTGCTAACTGTGCTAATACAGCACTAACACAGTGCTAATACAGTGCTAACTGTGCTAATACAGCACTAACACAGTGCTAATACAGTGCTAACTGTGCTAATACAGCACTAACACAGTGCTAATACAGTGCTAACTGTGCTAATACAGCACTAACACAGTGCTAATACAGTGCTAACTGTGCTAATACAGCACTAACACAGTGCTAATACAGTGCTAACTGTGCTAATACAGCACTAACAGTGCTAATACAATGTGACATTTGTGAAACTAGATATTATTTTTTTTTAGGATTTTACCAACATATCTGAGGGAAATTTTAACTTTGTAGATGGTTTTGTCTTGTTTCTGTGATCACTGTGCCTTTGCAATGTCTGTGTAAATGCTAAATTGTTTTCCACAGACATTGGCTAGCTTACTCACAGTGTTCATGTTACTCAGCTGCCAGACACACAGATATAAATATTAGAGATCTGGGTAGCGTTATTTATTTATTTATTTATTTATTTAACCTCTTTACAAATTATGATAGTCACATGTTTTGTAGCATTACTGAAGGAACCATTAGCTAGGTTATGCTACGTTAACTAGCTAATTTTCTATGCAAACATTAGCTTACTAGATAACACTTATTTTGACTTGAGCATGTTGAAGTGGAAAATTCCCAATATGGCTGGAGATTATGGACGTTCAGTTAGCAGTCAATCCAAGCTCCATACGAGCTCCATCCGGGACATGGAGAACCAAAACCGCGACATAAATCTCTGTATGTCACTCGTGAGGAAATCGATGAATTGTTTTGATAAATTTGGGGACTTTTTGTTTGTGAATGTGTCGAAATAATTAAAAGAAAATCGCATGCTGGATTGAAGATATGACATTGAGTGGTCTATCAGATATATTCCATTCAGCTAGCATGGTATTGAACAAGTCGAAGATGAGTAGCTGAATGGAATATATCTGATATACCATGAAAAAAAGCCATTATCTCATCTCATCTCATTATCTCTAGCCGCTTTATGCTTCTACAGGGTCGCAGGCAAGCTGGAGCCTATCCCAGCTGACTATGGGCGAAAGGCGGGGTACACCCTGGACAAGTCGCCAGATCATCACAGGGCTGACACATAGACACAGACAACCATTCACACTCACATTCACACCCACACATTCACATTATTATTATATAGCCATTATTATTATTATTATTATACATACACACTCTCTTCATATCAGCATTCTTGAAGGCCAACGCGAGCTTAACTGCGAGTCGGCATCGTCAGTGCAGCAGTGAAGTCACCTTCCAGCCGGTGTAGCATTCATCAGTAGTGTTAAGGAATGCTAATAAAGTGCTTAAGCCAGTGCTATCTATCGAGAGCAAGTAGCACAGGCTAACGACCGAGAAATTAAGATTGCTGTCTCCAGACTCTTCTTCCATGCTGCACGCTTGCTACAGTATTTTTCACTCAGACTTAAGTATTCATTTCCCTGTGTAATTTACTGAGTTACTTTTAAAATCAACATTGACAGCTACACACAATGGAGCGAGCTGGCAGCCAAAATTCTCTCAAAATCTTCTGTATTTAACGAAGCAAACTTGGTGGCCATGTTTGTTTACAAATTGTCACAGTCGCTCGCTAGCACAGAAGTTCTATGTCTCTGACGTGTCTCTTTTCCAGTTTTTTAAAATGTCTGTTGATATGTTTTTCTCTTGTAAATATGCATGAAGAATATCTAATGAAGTTTTGGGAGCCTTTCGGGTGTTCAACATGTTTTTCTCTTTCCCGGCGAACACAGAAATGATTCTCCACATGCACAGCAGAAAACTTTCTTATTGAATATTCACATCAGCGCCGATGTGTGATGTAATGTTGTCTTGACAACCATGCAATATCGTAAACATATTCAACCCTCATTCTCCATTGGTTAGAGTGACATAATACACATACAGTGGTGCTTGAAAGTTTGTGAACCTTTTAGAATTTTCTATATTTCTGCATAAATATGATCTAAAACATCATCAGATTTTCACACAAGTCCTAAAAGTAGATAAAGAGAACCCAGTTAAACAAATGAGACAAAAATATTATACTTGGTCATTTATTTATTGAGGAAAATGATCCAATAATACATATCTGTGAGTGGCAAAAGTATGTGAACCTTTGCTTTCAGTATCTGGTGTGACCCCCTTGTGCAGCAATAACTGCAACTAAACATTTCTGGTAACTGTTGATCAGTCCTGCACACCGGCTTGGAGGAATTTTAGCCCATTCCTCCATACAGAACAGCTTCAACTCTGGGATGTTGGTGGGTTTCCTCACATGAACTGCTCGCTTCAGGTCCTTCTGCAACATTTCGACTGGATTAAGGTCAGGACTTTGACTTGGCCATTCCAAAATATTAACTTTATTCTTCTTTAACCATTCTTTGGTAGGATGACTTGCGTGCTTAGGGTCGTTGTCTTGCTGCATGGCCCACCTTCTCTTGAGATTCAGTTCATGGACAGATGTCCTGACATTTTCCTTTAGAATTCGCTGGTATAATTCAGAATTCATTGTTCCATCAATGATGACAAGCTGTCCTGTCCCAGATGCAGCAAAACAGGTCCAAACCATGATACTACCACCACCGTGTTTCACAGATGGGATAAGGTTCTTATGCTGGAATGCAGTGTTTTCCTTTCTCCAAACATAATGCTTCTCATTTAAACCAAAAAGTTCTATTTTGGTCTCATCTGTCCACAAAACATTTTTCCAATAGCCTTCTGGCTTGTCCACATGATCTTTAGCAAAGTGCAGATGAGCAGCAATGTTCTTTTTGGAGAGCAGTGGCTTTCTCCTTGCAACCCTGCCATGCACACCATTGTTGTTCAGTGTTCTCCTGATGGTGGACTCATGAACATTAACGTTAGCCAATGTGAGAGAGGCCTTCAGTTGCTTAGAACGTACCCTGGGGTCCTTTGTGACCTCACTGACTATTACACGCCTTGCTCTTGGAGTGATCTTTGTTGGTCGGCCACTCCTGGGGAGAGTAACAATGGTCTTGAATTTCCTCCATTTGTACACAATCTGTCTGACTGTGGATTGGCAGAGTCCAAACTCTTTAGAGATGGTTTTGTAACCTTTTCCAGCCTGATGAGCATCAACAACGCTTTTTCTGAGGTCCTCAGAAATCTCTTTTGTTCGTGGCATGATACACTTCCACAAACATGTGTTGTGAAGATCAGACTTTGATAGATCCCTGTTCTTTAAATAAAACAGGGTGCCCACTCACACCTGATTGTCATCCCATTGATTGAAAACACCTGACTCTAATTTCACCTTCAAATGAACTGCTAATCCTAGAGGTTCACATACTTTTGCCACTCACAGATATGTAATATTGGATCATTTTCCTCAATAAATAAATGACCAAGTATAATATTTTTGTCTCATTTGTTTAACTGGGTTCTCTTTATCTACTTTTCGGACTTGTGTGAAAATCTGATGATGTTTTAGGTCATATTTATGCAGAAATATAGAAAATTCTAAAGGGTTCACAAACTTTCAAGCACCACTGTAGGATAAGCGATATGCTAACAATATTGCATGCTATCAAACCAAATGAATGAAACCTGCTATGAGGGAACAGAACACATGTTTTTATTCCATCGAAAAAATGTCCTGCATGTATAATAATCCCTGATATTTCACTCTGATGACATCACTCCCAGTGTTTTCCCGCTGACTAGATGCATATTGTCAAAATGATGAATCAGTTCAGAATTAAAATTCTTTTACACAAAGTGTCCAGAAGAACTGTAGCTGGTTCTATAAGATGCTCAGTAAAACCTACAGCTCATTTCCTTATACGACTGCACTCATTGTACCTGAGACTACTTTTTTTTTAAGCAAAAGGTCATCTCACACCAAATATTATCTTTCTTTCATTTATTATGGCTTACTGATGACTGTTTATGGTATTTTTTATCCCCCGCCCAAACGAAGTTTGGTGGGGGATATAGAAACGGGTTCCATCCATCTGGCTGTCTGTCCGATGACATTTTCGTTTCTGGGCCATATCTTTAAAACTACTGAAGATATCTTCATGAAACTTTGTATACATCTCATCTCATCTCATCTCATCTCATCTCATCTCATCTCATCTCATCTCATTATCTCTAGCCACTTTATCCTGTTTTACAGGGTCGCAGGCAAGCTGGAGCCTATCCCAGCTGACTATGGGCGAAAGGCGGGGTACACCCTGGACAATACATATCAAGCAATATGTCGACTGGTGCCTTTTGCTGTTCTGGATTTTTGAAAAAAAGTATTTTTCACATTTTTACATAAAAAATAGATTTTGACTTAGTTTCTAAGAGCAATGTTGATTTCCGGAGCATATATCCAAAACTATTCATGATACGGATTTGAAACTTGGTATACATGTTAACAAGGTGATGTAGATGTGCCTTTTCATACTAAGAAATTTGAGAAATTTTAATTTTTCATGTTTCCGTGGGGCGGCACGGTGGTGTAGTGGTTAGCGCTGTCGCCTCACAGCAAGAAGGTCCTGGGTTCGAGCCCCGGGGCTGGCGAGGGCCTTTCTGTGTGGAGTTTGCATGTTGTCCGCGTGGGTTTCCTCCGGGTGCTCCGGTTTCCCCCACAGTCCAAAGACATGCAGGTTAGGTTAACTGGTGACTCTAAATTGAGCGTAGGTGTGAATGTGAGTGTGAATGGTTGTCTGTGTCTATGTGTCAGCCCTGTGATGACCTGGCGACTTGTCCAGGGTGTACCCCGCCTTTCGCCTGTAGTCAGTTGGGATAGGCTCCAGCTTGCCTGTGACCCTGTAGAAGGATAAAGCGGCTAGAGATAATGAGATGAATGAGATGAGATGTTTCCGTGGAAACAATTTCAGACTTAGTCTCTCAGGTTAGTCTGAGGGGTAGTTTTTTTTTTTCTGGAGCAGAACTTGAAAACTATGAGTGGTATGGTCTTGAAAGTTGGTATATGTGTCGATTAAATAATTTATATGTGCCTTTTGATACTAAGAAATGTGAGAAATTTTAATTTTTCGGTCACCTGGACCAAAGGTCCGCTGGGTTTATGCCATGGGCTGCTGAGGTCAGTGTAAAGAGGTAGGTTTGAGTTCCTGCAGCAGAACTTGAAAAATGTGACAAATAATATCTTGAAACTTGGTACATAGTTGGCATATTGGCCGGGGGATATAGATGACTCTGTCTTCTTGTTTATGTTGAAACATTTCACATTTCACACATTTTTTTCTATAAGTGCTTCACAATTGTTTTGTCTTCTTTGAGAGTTTAAACTAAATCCTAAAACATCTTTATCTTAAGTGCAAGCTGGTAATTTGGTAATTACACACAACCACACACACTTGAACACAAAGCACACCTTTGACCTACACTCTAAACTTGGTTTCAGAGTCTAAACCCTGTAATCACCATGTGTGCTCGGCTGAAAAGTCTTGTGTGTGTAAGATTAGAGAGTGAAACCTCGCCTATCACTAATCCTGACTCAGCACTTCATTACTGTTTACACTCCGTCTCACCTGCTGGTCTGAGGTCAGCATCTGACTGATGCTGATATCTAACATTAAAGTTCCAGGCAGTAAAACTGATCTCGGACCAGCAAAAATGGCAGCTTGTTGTGTGTGTTTGTGTGTTAATGTGTATGTATGTGTGTTCATTAGGGATCGTTCAGTGTGTTAAGATAATTATTGTGGTTTTTACCACCTTATTTCCTCTTTACTCAGCAACTGGGCCTTGCTTCCAGTCTCAGTTTCACCACTGAGATATCAGTCTCACCTGAAACCCTGGCTATGTCGCAACCACTTTACGCCCACTTCATGATCCCCTGCATTCTCTAATCACACTCACCTGTTGCACATTAACTTCTGTATATAGTCACTCCTTTCACTCTGTTTCTTTGCTAAATCTTGTTTATGCATATTTCTTTTTCTGAAAAACATGAGTATATAACCAGTGTTCAACATAAACCATCCCCTGCCCAAGGTATCCCTCAAGGCTCAGTCCTCGGTCCATTTTTTTCACCATATTTAGGCTTCTCTTTGTCCAGATCATTCATAAATCCAGTCTTACAGTTCACACTTCCTTCCACCTCATTATCTAAATGCATTCATGATCTAAAATCACAGACAGACTCTATCCATTATCCATAACCGCTTATCCTGTGCAGGGTCACGGGCAAGCTGGAGCCTATCCCAGCTGACTATGGGTGAGAGGCGGGGTACACCCTGGACAAGTCACCAGGTCATCACAGGACTGACACACAGAGACAAACAACCATTCACACTCACATTCACACCGACTGTCAATTTAGAGCCACCAATTAGTCTAACCTGCATGTCTTTGGACTGTGGGGGAAACCGGAGCACCCGGCGGAAACCCACACAGACACGGGGAGAACATGCAAACTCCACAGAGAAAGGCCCCTGTTGGTCACTGGGCTCAAACCCAGAACCTTTTTGCTGTGAGGTGACAGTGCTAACCACGACACCACCGTGCCACCCATGGATGGACTCCAAGTTTCTTAAATCAAAACCCTGCTAAAGCAGAAACTTTTCTCACTGACCCAAAAATTTTCTAAAATACCAGAATTTTTGGCTTCTATAGATGGCATCATTATAAATGTTCTCAATCTTGATATGATGTTTCTATGTATGTATGTATGTGCATGACACAGAGCTGTGATTTCAGCGACTGCAGCAAATAGCACAACATGCGACATTTACAATGAGATGTTCCCAATTCTGTGCAAATTAGGTACAACGCAATAAAACAACAAATCCAAACGATCAGCTCAAATGATTCCTGGGAACAATTCTATGGACCTCGTGGTCCAACGTTTCTTCAGTTTACCACTCCCTGCGATGAAACACAAAAATGCAAGAAAACATGTAAGCGTGGTTTGATTTCAGTTATTACCTCTCATTAAATGTGTATAAAGACATTATGGAGAAAACTAAAGCTTGGAAAGCGCAGCAGAGTTTGCCGGTGCTTCTGGTTTAAACGATTAATTTTGAAAGCTAACTTTGAAAGCTATGAATGATCTTGCACCAACTTATATATATAGCTTAGTTGAGGTAATGTATTCTAATGCATACTCTTTATGTAGAAATAGTGATATTCTTAAATCTTTTAAAGCTAGATTGCCTTTCAGATTTTTCAAGTGTAAGTCATAAAAATAATTTTCCCCGACACCCAATTATTTTTGTTGAGTGGACCAAAAGCAACTGAATTTGAGTCACAGACTTCCAGTTTTATTTATTTTTTAAAAAAATAGAACAATTAATAAATTTAAGGCCATGCAGCCCTAAATTCTCCGCTATTTTTTCCTGCTTCACCATGACGCGATACAAGATACTATGTCATGCATCACGTGGTGGGCTTTCCCCGTTCGCGCAAGGCATTGTGGGATACAAATTTGAAACAGGAGAGAAAGATGGAGGACGTGAGTGTGCGAATGAAACATGAAAGACCGACTACAGTAACGGAAAGCGAGAAGAAAAGACGTTGTGTTATATACGAAGGAAAGGAAACGCAGGACCAAACTAATAAATATCGGTGCTCAGCGAGCACCTCAATGTGATCAGCTGTTCATTTAGTGACAGAATGATGGAACTGTCAGTGCACGCTCAAAGGGAAACCTGCGCATGCACACACACACGGACTTCCTCTGTCTGCTTGACTGCGCAAAGCGAGCGATTTCATGCACATTATTTGCTTTAATCCCCTCAAATTAAATAACTTCCCAGCCACAGAATGGCCTGATATTTTGTGAGATATTACAGAAATAAACATATATCACAATGACCACATTTCAGAGGGAACTAAATTTCACTGATTTTATGAAATCAAAAGGTTGTGTAACTTTAAAGGGATAGTTCGGGATTTTTGACATGAATCTGTATGGCATCCCCATCAATAGTGTCGTGCAAACACACTGACTTACCCCTGACAGCATCCTGTGAGTCCAGTTCTTGTCCAGTTTTGGTCCAGACGAAAGTAGTCCGGCAAGTTTGTTGGGGTCACGAAAGTAAAACGTTTTTCGTCTCAAAACAGTATGTGTTCAAAAGAGTGATATATTTGCATCACAAAACCGTTGCCAAATAAAAAGTCAGACCTCGAAATCGCTTGGCACTATTTTCTCTCCCTTCTTATCACTGCGCACTGCCGGCTTCATCCAGCTGCGGCTCCAGCTTCAAGGATAAGCTGGAGCCGCATAAGTAGGAGTCCCGGCGGGTGGTTTGTATTCGATTCGTTTATATCCTGACCTTGTCAGCTGTCAGATTTATGTTCATGGACCCGGTAAGCTGGTAAATAATATATATATATATTTTTTTCTTTACCAAATTCTAACAGAAAACGAGAGCACCCGAAAGGGAAAACCGAGCCGAGCCACCTCACGGCTGTAATGCAAATTGCTTTCCTCCTCAGTATACAAGTGCGCTTCCATGGCAGGGAAAAAGAAACTACCACTGCTGCCTATGTAGTGCCCTTTTTATACAAATAGGAGTCATTCAGGATTCAGCTATGACACGGAGCAAAAACATGGCTGAATCCTGAATGACTCCTATTTGTATAAATAGGGCACTACATAGGCAGCAGTGGTAGTTTCTTTTTCCCTGCCATGGAAGCGCACTTGTATACTGAGGAGGAAAGCAATTTGCATTACAGCCGTGAGGCGGCTCGGTTTTCCCTTTCGGGCGCTCTCGTTTTCTGTTAGAATTTGGTAAAGAAAAAAAAAAAATATTATTTACCAGCTTACCGGGTCCATGAACATAAATCTGACAGCTGACAAGGTCGGGATATAAACGAATCGAATACAAACCACCCGCCGGGACTCCTACTTATGCGGCTCCAGCTTATCCTTGAAGCTGGAGCCGCAGCTGGATGAAGCCGGCAGCGCGCAGTGATAAGAAGGGAGAGAAAATAGTGCCAAGCGATTTCGACGTCTGACTTTTTATTTGGCAACGGTTTTGTGATGCAAATATATCACTCTTTTGAACACATACTGTTTTGAGACGACAAACGTTTTACTTTCGTGACCCCAACAAACTTGCCGGACTACTTTCGTCTGGACCAAAACTGGACAAGAACTGGACTCACAGGATGCTGTCAGGGGTAAGTCAGTGTGTTTGCACGACACTATTGATGGGGATGCCATACAGATTCATGTCAAAAATCCCGAACTATCCCTTTAATGCAAGAACCAAGAAGACTCTTGGCAACAGGGCTTTCGCTGTTGCAGCTAAACTTTTTAATGCTCTTCCTCATGAAATCAGAAACCACAAGAAGAATTTTGATAATTTAAAGTCTTTGATTAAAATGTTTTTGTTTCAGGCTGCTTGTGGATAAATTTTATGTACTACAACTGATCATATTAGTGTATCATATATTATATTATATTATATTATATTATATTATATTATATTATATTATATTATATTATATTATATTATATTATATTATGATTTTCTTTCATACCCTGGAAGATTAGCCGCGTAAGGGGCTAAAGGGTACCTCAATAAACTTAATAAACTTAACACATTTCACTTCCTGTGAGCTTTGTGTGTTGAAGTCATGTGATTATTCATGTCAGTGATATGTGATTTCACAGCGTGTTCCGTCATGTTAAAATCATGTGGGAGAAATGAACAGAAATTAATCATGTGGAAGGAAAAAATGAGCATGTGAAAATAAAAACTTGGGTGTGATTCACGTGGGAGTAAATCTAGATGCTGGAGTCCTTACTGTTACTGAACATCCAGCAAACGCTACAGCTGTACTCCAATGTCTACTCTTCCTGTTTCACAAAGACTCAAATACTAACTCAACAAAGACCATCATAAGAATGGTACCCACGTCCATCTGGTGAGGCACGCTGCAATACAGATGTGAGTAGGGAGTCAAACTCTTGCGGTTACTAGAGGACCCACCCCTCACTGTAACCCTAGCTATGTAATACCCTGTCCACATTAGGGATTTTGTACCGATACGAAACTACTTTCGTACCACAACACCTGTCCACACTAGCAACTATACAGGTACTGTAGCGGTATAACTGTATCGGTACGAAACCCACAAATGTATGGGTTTCGTACCGGTACAGTATTGGTACTGTAGCGCTTCGCTGTAGTGTGGACAGATGAAGTGGTTCTGTATCGATACAAATATAATGCGCATGCGCAAAGTCACGCACCTCAATCGATGTCTTCGCTGAATAAAATAGTGAAGAACGGAGATTCGTTTTCTTTGTTTCTTTCTCAACAGCACACACACGTTGTTTCATCCGCCATATTCTCGGAAGGAAGTTACTCGGTAACCACGGAAACATTTCGCGCACGCGCATTTCAACTACCGTGAAAGAAAACCGCAAACATTTCTCGCTAGTGTGGACAGATGCGCTAAACTGTACCGGTATACTTTGTATCGATACAATTATACCACTATCGTACCGGTATATATGTGAACACAGCTTAATAGGCAAGAGGCCGAGGGCTACTGAAATGGAGATCGGCGCCGCCCAATGTGCCTTAAATGGCTGGTTAGTACTGGGACAGGAGACTGCTTGGGAAGACCAGATCCTGGTGCGGAAGGGACTTTGACTTTTTGACTTTTCAAATACTAACTTCCTGCTTCTCCTATACAGAGTGGCCAGGGCTGAGCTCCTCCAGCTCATGTACACCTGTGCTATCGCTCAGCTTCACCAGTAAAGGTATATGTTTATTTCTGTAATATCTCTCATAATATCAGGCCATTCTGTGGCTGGGAAGTTATTTAATTTGAGGGGATTAAAGCAGATAATATACATGAAATCGCTCGCTTTGCGCAGTCAAGCAGACAGAGGAAGTCCATGTGCGCATCTGGAGGTTTACCTTCTTCTTCTTCTTCTTCTTCTTTTGGGTTTTACGGCAGCTGGCATCCACAGTGTTGCATTACTGCCATCTACAGGTTTACCTTTGAGCGTGCACTGACAGTTCCGTCATTCTGTTGCTAAACGAACAGCTGATCACACCGAGGTGCTCGCTGAGCGCCGATATTTATTAGTTTGGTCCTGCGTTTCTTTTCCTTCGTATATAACATAACGTCTTTTCTTCTCGCTTTCTGTTACTGTAGTCGCTCTTTCACGTTTCATTCGCACACTCACGTCCTCCATTTTTCTCTCCTGTTTCAAATTTGTATCCCACAATGCCTTGGTGAACGGGGAAAGCCCACCACGTGATGCATGACGTAGTATCTTGAATTGGGTCATGGTGAAGCAGGAAAAAATAGCGGAGAATTTAGGGCCATGTGGCTTTAAATACATTAATTGTTCTGTTTTTAAAAAAAACAAATAAAATTGGAAGTCTGTGATTCGAACTCAGTCGCTTTTGGTCACTAAACAAAAATAATTGGATGTTGGGAAAATTCTTTTTATGACCTACAGTTAAAAAATCTGAAAGGCAATCTAACTTTAACAGATTGCTGAAGGACCAGTTCACTTCTTACCTAACATAATTCACACACACACGTTTGCGTGATCATTTCTCTTTACTGGTTTCTCATACTGAAAACAAGGACGTCTCCTTTTCCCAGAAACAGTTTCCTTATTTTTTCCCCCTCCAACTTATTTGTGCTTTGGGTTTCATTTGTATTCGGTTTCTGTCCTGCAAACATTTTGCCCACAGCCACATCCCTCTGTACCGCCTGCTCCACGTCCTTGATGATGTTCTGATCTTCCAGCTGTGTTGAAATGCAATGTCTGTTGAACAGCTGTTACCAAGAACTATTTCAGACCAACTGAGAGAGAGTGAGAGAGACATTGACTTTAAAACAATTCAAATTGAACCACACTGAAATGTATGTTTTGATCACTGTAAATACACTCAGAAAAACTATGGAATGCCAGTCAGTGCTGATATTAAAGACATAACGATGAATAGGAATTCAATTATAATGTCCTTTTAAAGTCAATGGAAAGGGGTTTTTTTTGTTTTTTTTTTCCCACAGAGGACATCAGTGAAAACATCTTAAGTGGAAACATTACACTTTATGGATTGGATAACATCAAGAATGATCTGAAATTGATTTGTAAGAGTGCCTGGTCAGCTTATCCTTCAAACTGTGGGAATGTTTTCTTTTCCAGGAGAGCACACTGAATTAATTAAAACACTGGCACTATTTTATTCATTCAACAACTCAAAAACAGCAAATTAAAGGCACTGCTTTAAAAAAAATCACCTACATCTTGTGCACAAATTACGATTTTATGACCTCATTTCATTTTAGTATCTCATAGCTTCATGAGATTAGACTAGCTTTCAGAGCATAATGTTAAAAAAAAAAGAAAGAATAATACACTGGGCTGGATCAAGTGCTATTCTATAATCTGCTCAATAATGAGTTCATGCAGTAATATATTAGACAATAAATCAGACTCCTATCAGGTTTATTTCACTGCTTGACATCTCATTCATATCCAATATCATTATCACCGTATTAAGTGTTTTTTTATTTTCTCATCTCATCATCTCTAGCCACTTTTTCCTGTTCTACAGGGTCGCAGGCAAGCTGTGGGGGAAACCGGAGCACCCGGAGGAAACCCACACAGACAGAACATGCAAACTCCATACAGAAAGGCCCTCGCCGGCCACGGGGCTCGAACCCAGACCTTCTTGCCGTGAGGCGACAGCGCTAACCACTACACCACCGTGCCGCCCTGTTTTTTATTTTTCATATTTAAATCATCTCATGTTTATGCTACATGATATTATGTTTGATAGCAAAGAAAACAAGATGCTGTTTCGATCTTCATTCGGCATCTCTGAGGGCTTGTGTTCTAGACGCTGTGGATAAACTCCGTCTCAGATGCTTCTCCTGAAGAAATTTCTAGCAACCTCGGAAGTGTGAACTACACACGACACAGGCGATTTTAATAATCTGTACACAAAAGTGACTTGAAAGTCGGCACCCGCATAACCCGAGTCTGAACACAGAACTATTCCAGTGTAAATGTTTACATAACCTTTGGACTTAAGTCTGAACACAGCCCTAAATTATTACCCATAATACACCACCCACACACACACACACACACACAAAAGAGTTAATGAAGTGGAATGAAGGGAACAGAAAGAGAGATGTGTTTGAGTCTATTCTTACAAATAATGAAATCTTGTTTCAGAAATTATTATATATATTATAGCTTGGGGGCGGTATGGTGGTGTAGTGGTTAACGCTGTCGCCTCACAGCAAGAAGGTCCGGGTTCGAGCCCCGTGGCCGGCGAGGGCCTTTCTGTGTGGAGTTTGCATGTTCTCCCCGTGTCCGCGTGGGTTTCCTCCGGGTGCTCTGGTTTCCCCCACAGTCCAAAGACATGCAGGTTAGGTTAACTGGTGACTCTAAATTGACCGTAGGTGTGAATATGAGTGTGAATGGTTGTCTGTGTCCATGTGTCAGCCCTGTGATGACCTGGCGACTTGTCCAGGGTGTACCCCGCCTTTCGCCCATAGTCAGCGGGGATAGGCTCCAGCTTGCCTGCGACCCTGTAGAACAGGATAAAGTGGCTAGAGATAATGAGATGTGATATTATAGCTTGTTTTTTAAAGTATTTGATTACATATTCAGGGTTTCCCCTAGAAAAACTGGAAAGAGTAGTGGACCCCCAAGTGCAGCGAGGTGCAAAGAGCACGCTGCCATATTCAGGGGCAAATTTTTGAAATATAAGGGGCTCATTTCGTGGCTTCTGGTGACATCTCGAGCTGATTTTTTTTCTTTTTTTTACCAGTTCAATATGTTGGGGAAAAGGCTATATTTTACTTATAATTTGACTGAACTCCCAACCTAAAAAAAACAAAACAAACCCAAATACCCACTTGCATCACATAAGTTCCAGTGGAGTCTGTAATTTATTTCACATCAAACAAAGTGAATGGTGATGAAACATGGCATGAGTTATTCAAAATACTAACCGTTAAATTTTGGCAATAGTACGGATGACTAAATCCTCACATCACTGTCCGACTGGAGCTGGCCAGCAACATGCAGCGAACTGACCATCGCAGTCTCACAGCTATGGTCTGACGCTGTTGCTGAGTTGTTTTCCATAGTTTTCTTTGTGAAAAATTCCACAATTACAGTGGTGCTTGAAAGTTTGTGAACCCTTTAGAATTTTCTATATTTCTGCATAAATATGACCTAAAACATCATCAGATTTTCACACAAGTCCTAAAAGTAGGTAAAGAGAACCCAGTTAAACAAATGAGACAAAAATATTATACTTGGTCATTTATTTATTGAGGAAAATGATCCAATATTACATATCTGTGAGTGGCAAAAGTATGTGAACCTTTGCTTTCAGTATCTGGTGTAACCCCCTTGTGCAGCAATAACTGCAACTAAACGTTTCCGGTAACTGTTGATCAGTCCTGATGAGCATCAATGACCATTCCTCCATACAGCTGTTCTGTATGGAGGAATGGGCTAAAATTCCTCCAAGCCAGTGTGGCTTGGAGGAATTTTAGCCCATTCCTCCATACAGAACAGCTTCAACTCTGGGATGTTGGTGGGTTTCCTCACATGAACTGCTCGCTTCAGGTCCTTCTGCAACATTTCGACTGGATTAAGGTCAGGACTTTGACTTGGCCATTCCAAAACATTAACTTTATTCTTCTTTAACCATTCTTTGGTAGAAGGACTTGTGTGCTTAGGGTCATTGTCTTGCTGCATGACCCACCTTCTCTTGAGATTCAGTTCATGGACAGATGTCCTGACATTTTCCTTTAGAATTCGCTGGTATAATTCAGAATTAATTGTTCCATCAATGATGGCAAGCCGTCCTGGCTCAGATGCAGCAAAACAGGCCCAAACCATGATACTACCACCAGCATGTTTCACAGATGGGATAAGGTTCTTATGCTGGAATGCAGTGTTTTCCTTTCTCCACACATAACGCTTCTCATTTAAACCAAAAAGTTCTATTTTGGTCTCATCCATCCACAAAACATTTTTCCAATATCCTTCTGGCTTGTCCACGTGATCTTTAGCAAACTGCAGACGAGCAGCAATGTTCTTTTTGGAAAGCAGTGGCTTTCTCCTTGCAACCCTGCCATGCACACCATTGTTGTTCAGTGTTCTCCTGATGGTGGACTCATGAACATTAACATTAGCCAATGTGAGAGAGGCCTTCAGTTGCTTAGAAGGTACCCTGGGGTCCTTTGTGACCTCACCGACTATTACACGCCTTGTTCTTGGAGTGATCTTTGTTGGTCAACCACTCCTGGGGAGGGTAACAATGGTCTTGAATTTCTTCCATTTGTACACAATCTGTCTGACTGTGGATTGGTGGAGTCCAAACTCTTTAGAGATGGTTTTGTAACCTTTTCCAGCCTGATGAGCATCAACAACGCTTTTTCTGAGGTCCTCAGAAATCTCCTTTGTTCGTGCCATGATACACTTCCACAAACATGTGTTGTGAAGATCAGACTTTGATAGATCCCTGTTCTTTAAATAAAACAGGGTGCCCACTCACACCTGATTGTCATCCCATTGATTGAAAACACCGGACTTTAATTTCACCTTCAAATGAACTGCTAATCCTAGAGGTTCACATACTTTTGCCACTCACAGATATGCCATATTGGATCATTTTCCTCAATAAAAACTGAGTATAATATTTTTGTCTCATTTGTTTAACTGGGTTCTCTTTATCTACTTTCGGACTTGTGTGAAAATCTGATGATGTTTTAGGTCATGTTGATGCAGAAATATAGAAAATTCTAAAGGGTTCACAAACTTTCAAGTACCACTGTATATTCCCTTTTTAGCATAAGGGACAATTTTCAATTGGGTCACGAGACCTGTTTTGGTCTCTTACCAGCATGTTTATTGTTTTCTTTTTGGCCGTATTTAATTCTGTGGAGTTTTTTTTGTATTTAATTTAATAAAATTTTTTGTAATTATTTATATTTTTTGTGGCAAACTGCAATAAACTAAACTAAACTAAACTAAACATAATGCAAGCGAATGCCGTTATATTTTCCTAACTGATTAAATAATCAGAGCCAGAGAGAGTGTGTGTATATGAGTGTGTGTGTGTGTGTGTGTGTGTGTGTGAGTAATGAGTAGTATAAGTGTGTGTAGGTGTGTTTGAGAGAGAGAGAGAGAGAGAGAGAGGAATGATAATGACAGACTCCGGGTGAGTTGTTCAGCTCACATCTGCGTTTGAGGTGCAGACGAGACACCGTGCCTGAGAGCTGACTCTCCTGTCATCCCTATGACTTTTCACCTTTCAACTCATTGTTAAGGGGTCAAAATGAGGTCAACACCGTGATCCCTCCCTCCCTCCCCTTCTCTCCCTCCCAGCACTGCCTCTTGATATCCAGTGTGCTAAAGAGTTATGTAATCTCCATCGCTGTGATCTTTATACGCTTGTTAAACACCCACATGCTAAAGCACTTTTCTTAAGATACACTTAGCTTTTACATGTGACACGTTTCACCACGGCACACAGAGTATACGTTTAAATTACTTTAATATTAAAGCACGGAAGTCGTGGAAGTGTCTTGTTTTTCAAGACGTAAAAATGGAATTACAGTCAACTGCAAAACATGAAGTAAGAGATTTATCCTGAAGTTACACCACAGCGGCGCTAAACTCTGGATCCTGATTGGTCAGAAGGTGTTGATTCATCTTCCATAACAGCAGCACTGACGGTAGTGCAGGTTTATCTGATATTTCCAGTAAGGAGACGTTTATTAACATGAACTTTTCTGGAAGGATTCTCCCGTGTCAGCGCTTTGGGACAGTCAGAGGTGAAGCTGGACGCTTGCACTTTCTAGTTTCTCTGTAACATGAAAAGTTGTGTTTTTGGTCATTTTAACTTTAAGAGAGAAAAAAGTCGAGGCTGGTGAGGGAATGACTGTTTATAGTTGCTATAAAGGAAGTAAGAACCTGAAGTCCCGTAATAATGAACGTAGCTATAAATGGATAAAACATACACATAATGGCTCACTCTTCTTCTGAAGTCATTGAGAAATCACTATGGTGTAAGAGAGAATAATAAACTTTGGGATGTTCTGTTAGAGGGCGGCACGGTGGTGTAGTGGTTAGCGCTGTCGCCTCACAGCAAGAAGGTCCGGGTTCGAGCTCCGTGGCCGGCGAGGGCCTTTCTGTGTGGAGTTTGCATGTTCTCCCCGTGTCCGCGTGGGTTTCCTCCGGGTGCTCCGGTTTCCCCCACAGTCCAAAGACATGCAGGTTAGGATAACTGGTGACTCTAAATTGACCGTAGGTGTGAATGTGAGTGTGAATGGTTGTCTGTGTCTATGTGTCAGCCCTGTGATGACCTGGCGACTTGTCCAGGGTGTACCCCGCCTTTCGCCCGTAGTCAGCTGGGATAGGCTCCAGCTTGCCTGCGACCCTGTAGAACAGGATAAAGCGGCTAGAGATGATGGGATGAGATGTTCTGTTAGAGGAAATTAATCACTCTGTGGTAAAACATTATTATTTCATTGATTTTCCTGTAACAGAATGTCTCTTTGTGTTTTATTCCTTTTCGTAATGAATACAAACCAAGATTCCTTTCATGGCATTAATGTAACTTAAATAGGAATATATCATTTCTTCTGCTGCTTCTTCTTCCTCCTTTTCTTCTTCCTCCTCCTCCTCCTCCTCTTCTTCTTCTTCTTCCTCCATGCCCTTGACAGTAGATGTGATGTTGCAGTTGAAGTGTCTCACTCTTGATTGTCTGCTGTAGCTGAACTAATGAACTGGGGTTTGGCTGTCGTTCATTAGGGCTGTGGATTTCTGAAGTGAGGATGGGATTCTTCATCAGCGTCTGTCCAACACATCCACATTAATGTCCCACTGTGTGTTGAGATGAAAGTGGACTCATAAGCTGGTCTGATGTGTAAAGTGCTGAGTCATACCCGAATATCACGTCTGAAAGAACTTAGCAGTGGGAACGGGTTGTGTTTCTCCATGTCCCGTGTCAGGAACTTGGCCCAGAGTGTCCTGCTCTGGAACTGATCCTACTCCTGGAATCCGAGCCAGCCCGGAGGGAAACTCCCTGCATTTCCAGTGCAGCAGCGCTCACGGACGGCAGCTCCTGAGGGACAAAATCCTCCTCGCTCACAATACAGCTGAGTGCCAGGAAGAGGAGTGGAGTGGAGCTCATTACCATCTCAGCTCCATGTCCTCATGTCTGATAAAGAGGAGCTTCTTTATCATCACATCTGTCTGTCTATACCTGTTTGGCTCTATCTGTCTAGCTATCTGTCTGTCAGTCGGTCTGTCTTTGTGTTTATCTATTATTTTGACTGGCTTTGCCTCTCTGTCTGTCATTCTTTCTCTCTCCCTGGATGCCTCTCTGTGTCACTTCCTCTCTGTCTCCAGGTCTCTTCCTTTCTGTCTGTTTTTATCTTGTTTTTTTGTCTTAGTCTCTCTCCCCTGTCCATCTCTGTCTCACTCTCTCTGTCTCTGTCTTGCTCTTTGTCTGTCTCTGTCTCACTCTCTTTCTGTCTCTCTCTGCCCCATCTCTTTCTGTCTCTCCCTCCCCTGTCTGTCTCTGTCTCACTCTGTCTCTCTCTCTCGTTCTGTCTCTCTCCCTTGTCTGTCTCTGTCTGTCTCATTTTTTGTCGCTGTCTCTCTCCCCTCTCTCTCTCTCTCTCTCTGCAGGTAGATGGATATCGGTGTTCAGTGTGTTAAGTGCTGTTAGTGTTGTGGTGTTGGACGCAGAACAAAGAAGTGTTTTGTGGAGGATGCAGGCCGAGCTACAGAGCTGCACCGCTGCCTAATTACACACACACACACACACACACACACACAAACAACAAGACTCCTACTGACAAACATTAACCTTGTGCCTGACTCCTACATGAACAGAGAGAGAGCGAGAGCGAGAGAGAGAGAGAGAGAGATGTGTGTCCTGAGGGAGGGGGTAAAAAGGAAAACACATTCCATTTCCCGTAAAGTGGGAAGGGGAGGGGGGATTTTGGGAAGCTTAGTGAGTCATCACTTTTTCTTTCTGACACTCCACATCACTCCACATCTCACAACTCCCGCCGGTTCAGGGACTTTTCACACACACACACACACACACACACACACACACACACACACACACACACACACACAATTATGCCTGCTCATGCTGGGGAGCAGATCACATTCCCATAGTCATGGCTTTCAAAAGAGGGAGAGAGAGAGAGAGAGAGAGAGAGAGATTACTGTGAACTATACAGTGCTCGGCACCTGCTCAGCACAGCTGTACTGTTACAGTAACTGCCTCTCTCTCTCTCTCTCTCTCTCTCTCTCTCTCACACACACACACACACACACACACACACCAAAAACAGTATTTTAATTCATCAAAATTTTATATAAAATCCAATACTATATAATATACGTAATATATAAAATAAAATTCTTTACAAGAATATGCAGAAAAAAGGGCAAAGTACAAACAAAAATATAAAGATTACAAAATCAGGGGTTTATTTTCAATGGTGTGAAATTCTTCCAAAATGATGTATAATTCACATCACATCACATTATCTCTAGCCGCTTTATCCTTCTACAGGGTCGCAGGCAAGCTGGAGCCTATCCCAGCTGACTACGGGCGAAAGGCGGGGTACACCCTGGACAAGTCGCCAGGTCATCACAGGGCTGACACATAGACACAGACAACCATTCACACTCACATTCACACCTACGCTCAATTTAGAGTCACCAGTTAACCTAACCTGCATGTCTTTGGACTGTGGGGAAAACCGGAGCACCCGGAGGAAACCCACGCGGACACGGGGAGAACATGCAAACTCCACACAGAAAGGCCCTCGCCGGCCACGGGGCTCGAACCCAGGACCTTCTTGCTGTGAGGCGACAGCGCTAACCACTACACCACTGTGCCGCCCATGATGTATAATTTTTAAAATTAATTTTAAAATATATATATTTTTTATTTTTAGAATTTTCATGGAAAATTCATTGGAACAAGATTCCAGCATAAAGGACAAATTCTTGGGGGGAATAAATAATTATTTTCTTCTTCCTTTTTCCCCCTGTTTTGAAAACTCTTCATGTTTGCACTTGTTTGCACTTGCTTGTCCACACACACACACATTCACTCAGTACCTATATTTAGCTGCTCACCATGTGTGAGCGCTAACATTATGACATCAGTTGGACATGTCGGTCCAGCTACCAACCAGTTAAACCAACTTCAGCTCAACCCTGAGGTTCTGAGGGCGTCTGTTTTTTCATTCCTTTTTTCTCTACATCCTCCCCAATCAACCCCCCCCCCAACATCCATCTGCTTCTCTTCCTGAATTTACCGAAAACTCGACGAGCCGCCCAATCCCAGGGTCGTAAATGTGCCATGTGCTCCTGGGGCAGTCTATTTCTGCTCCTGTTGTTCACTTGCCTTTTGTTTTATTGTCCTTTTTTTGTGGGGATTTTGTTTCCTTCTTGATGCAGACCACAGGGGCATAGAAACCTTTCAAAACCCTTACCCGAGTGCGACACTATGTCATGCTATTAACACACTCTTGGAGAGCATGATGTCACCGGGCCAAGACACACAAACACACACACTCACACACACAAAAGAGAGTCATGTGCGCCCTTCTTACCCGCAACCGCATGTTGATCTCATGTGATTGACAGCCCTCACTGGGGTTATTGTGTATTGAAGAAGTACAGTCACCATGGAAACGGACAGCACATGACTAACCGTCATGATTGCCGCCCACTGTTTCAAAAACAGCCGATTACGAGCGCTGAAACACTGTCAAACACACGTCTGAGCAGATTTACAGATTGTAAGATGAAGTCACTGGAGCACCAGCATGGCATGTGTTTAGTATTTAGACCGCTGTGCTTAGTATTTATGCTGGTTATGGTGAATAATTCCTTGCTGGAATATTTTCAAAAAGATATTGAGATCCTGCAGCACATAGTCGCTAATCGTCTCTAGGTTCTCTCCCTATCTGTGATGGTTTGTCTGTCAGGGCTCATAAACAAGACTCTCTTTCTAAACAATGACTGACTGTGTGTTCATCCTTCAACAGGCGCGTGCACACACACACACACACACGAGGATCTCTACACAGTTAGCCAGAGACTATCCCACACAAAGCTAACTAGCTAGGTAGCTAAGCCTAAAATGTCCCACAACATAGCTAGCTGGTTGGTTAAGCCTAAAATGCCCTACAACACGGTGGTGTAGTGGTTAGCGCTGTCGCCTCACAGCAAGAAGGTCCTGGGTTCGAGCCCCGGGGCCGGCGAGGGCCTTTCTGTGCGGAGTTTGCATGTTCTCCCCGTGTCCGCGTGGGTTTCCTCTGGGTGCTCCGGTTTCCCCCACAGTCCAAAGACATGCAGGTTAGGTTAACTGGTGACTCTAAATTGACCGTAGGTGTGAATGTGAGTGTGAATGGTTGTCTGTGTCTATGTGTCAGCCCTGTGATGACCTGGCGACTTGTCCAGGGTGTACCCCGCCTTTCACCCGTAGTCAGCTGGGATAGGCTCCAGCTTGCCTGCGACCCTGTAGAAGGATAAAGCGGCTAGAGATAATGAATGAATGAATGAATGCCCTACAACAAAGCTAGCTAGCTGGTTAGCTAAGCCTAAAATGTCCCACAAAAAAGCTAGCTGGTTCGCTAAGCCTAAAATGTCCTACAACAAAGCTAGCAAGCTAATGCTGGCCAAATATGATCACATGATCTGATCTGTTTATATAATGAGTGAGGTAATTAGTTAGAGGTCAGGAATTTAGTAGGCGTTAGACAGCTAGCATACTTTTTAGCCCTTACCTCAGAGCTAATCTGTTAGCTTACTCTGTGAGCTAGATACTTTTTCCCCCCTTCATACAGTAGGATCATGTGATGTGATCTATATGTTTAATAATTTTGTGGGAGATGAGAGAAGTGGATTAGTTAGTTAGTTAGTTAGTTAGTTAGTTAGTTAGTTAGAGGACTGGTAGGAATTAGTAATTAGCCAGTTAGCTTGCTTAGCGTATAATCTGTTATCCTGCTGTGTGAATATAATGGGATAAATATCAAGTCTTGAGTTACACACTTGATGTCTCTCTCTCTCTCTCTCACACACACACACACACACACACACACACACACACACACACACACACACACTCTTTCCTTTTAAGCTATATATGCAGTATTTACGGTATTAATTTGGTAGGGAAGCGATGAATTCCAGTAATGTTTTGATATCAAATGTAAAATGCATCCCGAGGTTCTGATCAAATGATGGCTTCCAGTAAAATGAAATGGTTGAACAGTTTAATAATCCTGGGTGTAGTTGAAGCCAAGTCTTGTGGACACGGACACACACACACACACACACACACACACACACACACACATTACAGTAAATACAAAGACCTTCCATATGGGTGAAAGGAAATCCACTACTGTAATTTATGAAAAGTCTATACAGATTTCCTCTCTCTCTCTCTCTCTCTCTCTCTCTCTCTCTCTCTCTCTCATCCACATAAGTACACACACACACACACACACACACACACACACACACACACACACACACACACTCTTGATGTAGTGAGGTTTTCATACAGAGCTCTTAAATGGGTACTGACTCATTTACTGGATTGCGGCACATTTCCAGTTCCAATTTGGAACTGTTTACAGAGAGAGAGAGAGAGAGAGAGAGAGAGAATATACCCCATGCCATGTGTTACACCTTGCTTTCAGTACAGGATGAGGACCGAAATATCTGAGCAAAAATATCCTCATTAAATGGTAGAGTGAGCATCACATTGAACTCTCTCTCTCTCTCTCTCTCTCTCTCTCTCTCTCGCTCTCAGACCAGATGGATCATATGATTTACTATGGCATGACAAGTTTCCTTCACAGTGTTTGAGTAGCTACAGGCTCTCCAGCTGGAGATCATAGCGACAGGCTCAGACGCATATGAGATCTGCTGTATAGATACAGAATTTGTCTTTACTACATCATGGCCCAAAGATCCCTGGGAGTGGATGCCTGAAGGCCTGTGGTGCTGGTGTGAGTGTGGATCTGCTGCAGAGACTCTAAACACCCCTAGTGCTCTCATGGTGGTCCTTTTCCCTTGATAGATGGACAACAGTCAGTGGTACCTGAACCATTTCTAATGAAAATAGATAAAAGATGGGTGTGGTTAATAAACAGGCAGCCTGGTGTATAATAGCCCCTCAGTGTCTGTAGGCCCATGAGTCATGTTTCTGAACCTCAGGACCGTTGTATGTTTGGAGCGCCATGTCTGATGAGAGATGGATGGAGGTGCAGATGGGACTCTCGGCTTTCTTCACATGAGTCATGTGTGTGAATCACAGCAGCTGTGGGCGACTCATCGCGACACAGGAGTGAAAAACAAACAGCATGCAAGCCAGGGTGTACACTTGGTGACAGAACAGACAGACAAACAGACAACAAGTCAAAAACTAACACAGACACAAACACAAAAACACCTACAACCGACGGGCGGAGGCATGCACAGTGACTGTACTGTCCTCTCTTAACTGTTCACAACGGTGTCAGTTTGAGTTTGTATTTGTAAAGCATTGAACTATTTACCAGTGTGTTCTGGAGTGAAAGAGAAACTTTTAGTGAAGGAGCAGCTTTTATATAGCTCTTGATTTTATAGGAATATTTAATGTGTATACTTTCTGTGACTGGTCACAGGACCAGAGCCATTTAAGGAGAAAGATGATGACTGCATCTGAGCTCTATAATACTAGTGCATCTCAAACAATTAGAATATCATGAAAAAAGTTCAATAATTTCCATGTTTCAAACATTTTTCTATTTTAATTTTGATAATTATGGCCTACAGCGCAAACAACAACAACAACAACAACAACAACCCATATCTCAAATTATTAGAATATTTCATTTCGAGTTTTGGTAAAACAGTATAAATACTGTGTATCTCTCAGTCTAGTTCAGTCCACGCAACCACAATCATGGGGAAGACTGCTGACTTTACAGTTGTCCAGAAGACGATCACCAACACCTTCCACAAGGAGAGTAAGCCACAGGAGGTCATTGCTGAAAAGGCTGGCTGGAAAAGGTGCGCAAGCAACAGGGATGATTGCAACCTTGAGAGAATTGTCAAGAAAAGTCGATTCAAGAACTTGGGAGAGCTTTACAAGGAGTGGACTGAGGCTGGTGTCAGTGCATCAAGAGCCACCACACACAGACATCTTCAGGAAAGGGGCTACAACTGTCATATTCCTAATATATAGCCCCTCCTGAACCAGAGACATCATCAGAGGCATCTTACCTGGGCTAAAGAGAGAAAGAACTGGACTGTTGCTCAGTGGTCCAAAGTCCTCTTTTCAGATGAAAGTAAATTTTGCAGTTCATTTGGAAATCAAGGTCCTAGAGTCTGGAGGAAGAGTCTATGGAGAGGCACAGAATCCACGGTGTTTGAAGCCCAGTGTGAAGTTTCCACAGTCTATGATGATTTGGGGTGCCATGTCATCTGCTGGTGCTGGCCCACTGTGTTTTATCAAGTCTGAAGTCAACACAGCCATCTACCAGGAGATATTAGAGCACTTCATGCTTCCATCTGCTGACAAGCTTTATGGAGATGCCAATTTCCTTTTCCAGCAGGACTTAGCACCTACCCACAGTGCCAAAACTACTCCAAAGTGGTTTGATGACCATGATATTACTGTGCTTGACTGGTCAGCCAACTCACCTGACCTGAAACCCAGAGTGTGGTATTGTCAAGAGGAAGATGAGAAACACCCGACCCAAAAAATACACACGAGCTGAAGGCCGCTATCAAAGCAATCTGGGCTTCAATAACACCTCAGCAATGCCACAGACTGATTGCCTCCATGCCACACTCCATTGATGCAGTAATTTGTGGTAAAGGAACCCCAACCAAGTATTGAGTTTAATGAACATACTTCTCAGAAGCTGGACATTTCCATATTGTAAATCTTTTTTATGCCTCTGCCACCATAAGGTGCAGGAGGCATTATGTTTTCAGGTTGTCCGTCTGTCCATGCGTCCGTCCGTGCGTGCGTGCGGCCGTCCCGAAGCCTTGTGAACACAATATCTCCAAGGCAAATGAAAGGAATTTTGCCAAACTTTCACCATTTGTGGATTTGGGGACACAGATAAACTGATTAGATTTTGAGATCAAAAGGTCTAAGGTCAAGGTCACTGTGAGGTCAAATGTCTGTCCGAAAACCTTGTGAACACAATGTCTCCAAGGCTGATACAAGTAATTTCACCAGGCCACGATTACTGTGAGGTCAAATGTCCATCCCCAAATCACAACTTAATAAGGCGTGTAGTCTACCGGGCGGAGGCATCCCCATCGACGCCGTTGGCATCGAGTTCTATCTAGTTTCTTATTAATCTTAGGAAATATTCTAATAATTTGAGAGACTGGATTTCTGATTTTCATGAGCTATAAGCCATAATCATCAAAATTAAAACAAAAAAGGTTTAAAATATTTCACTTTACATGTAATGAATATAGAATATGCAAAAGCTTATCCTTTTTTGAACTAAATTATGAAAAAAGGAACTTTTTTCATGATATTCTCTTTGTTCTAATTCTTTGAGATGCACTAGTACTTAAAACTACAGTATTAATATTCAGATTATATTACCTCATTATGATGTCACATTTATTTCTTTCCCACAAGACATATCGTTGTGACTCATTGCAAATAAGTTGTGGTTCATTATAGCCACTAGGTCTGTGTTTATATTTACATTTACAGCATTTGTCATAGACCCAGAGGGACTTAATGAAGAGTTTTATAGTCACTATTGGGGAGTAGATTATGAAAAGGAAGCACAAGAGAAGGATTATCTTTTTATTTACAGATCAGTGTTTGAGTGACCTGTCTGTGTTTGACTGGACAGGTCAGGGTTTAATCAACAGCATTGGGTTTGATTAATAGGTCTGTGTTTGATTGGTGGGTCAATGTTTGGTTGACAGATCAGTTTTTGATTGACAGGTCAGTGTTTGACTGAAGGGTCAATGTTTGATTAGTGGGTCAGGGTTTGATTGGTGGGTCAGTGATTGAAGGGTCAGTGTTTGATTGAAGGGTCAGTGTTTGATTGAAGGGTCAGTGTTTGACTGGTGGGTCAGTGATTGAAGGCTCAGTGTTTGACTGGTGGGCCAGTGTTTGAAGGCTCAGTGTTTGACTGGTGGGCCAGTGTTTGACTGAAGGGTGTGTGTTTGATTGACGGATCAGTGTTTGATTGACGGGTCTGTGTTTGATTGGTGGGTCAGTGATTGAAGGGTCAGTGTATGATTGGTGGGTCAGTGTTTGATTGGTGGGTCAGTGATTGAAGGGTCTGTGTTTGATTGGTCGGTCTGTGTTTGATTGGTGGGTCAGTGATTGAAGGGTCTGTGTTTGATTGGTCGGTCTGTGTTTGATTGGTGGGTCAGTGATTGAAGGTTCAGTGTTTGATTGGTGGGTCTGTGTTTGACTGGTGGCTCAGTGTTTGACTGAAGGATCTGTGTTTGATTGACGGATAAGTATTTGATTGATGGGTCAGTGTTTGGTGAGTCTGCATTTGATTGACGGGCCAGTGTTTGATTGGTGGGTCTGTGTTTGATTGAAGGGTCAGTGTTTGGTTGATGGGCCAGTGTTTGATGAATCTGTGTTTGATTGATGGGTCAGTGTTTGATTGATGGGTCTGTGTTTGATTGGTGGGTCAGTGTTTGATTGGTGGGTCTGTGTTTGCGTGATGGGTCTGTGTTTGATTGATGGGTCAGTGTTTGACTGAAGGGTCAGTGTTTGGTTGATGGGCCAGTGTTTGATGAGTCTATGTTTGATTGATGGGTCAGTGTTTGATTGGTGGGTCTGTGTTTGATTGGTGGGTCAGTGTTTGATTGGTGGGTCTGTATTTGAGTGACGGGTCTGTGTTTGATTGATGGGTCAGTGTTTGACTGAAGGGTCAGTGTTTGGTTGACAGTTCAGTGTTTGGTGAGTCTGTGTTTGATTGATGGGTCAGTGTTTGATTGGTGGGTCAGTGATTGAAGGGTCAGTGTTTGATTGACAGGTCTGTGTTTGATTGACGGGTCAGTGTTTGATTGAAGGGTCAGTGTTTGGTTGATAGTTCAGTGTTTGATTGATGGGTCTGTGTTTGATTGAGGGGTCAGCGTTTGATTGATGGGTCAGTGTTTGATTGAAGGGTCAGTGTTTGGTTGACAGTTCAGTGTTTGATGAGTCTGTGTTTGATTGAGGGGTCAGCGTTTGATTAATGGGTCAGTGTTTGATTGAAGGGTCAGTGTTTGGTTGACAGTTCAGTGTTTGATGAGTCTGTGTTTGATTGAGGGGTCAGCGTTTGATTGATGGGTCAGTGTTTGATTGATGAGTCAGTGTTTGGTGAGTCTGTATTTGATTGGTGGGTCTGTGTTTGATTGAAGGGTATGTGTTTGATTGGTGAGTCTGTATTTGATTGACAGGTCTGTATTTGATTGACAGGTCAGTGTTTGATTGACAGGTCAGTGTTTGGTGAGTCTGTGTTTGATTGATGGGTCAGTGTTTCATGGGTCAGTGTTTGATTGAAGGGTCAGTTTTTGATTGACAGCTCAGTGTTTGGTTGAAAAATGATAGATGACTGTGTAAAGGGAACAGCGTTGTTTTGAATGAATTGCGTGGTGAATTCTGAAGTGTAGTCACATCACACACACACACACACACACACCATCTGTCCATCAAACACACACACACACGAATTTGGATGCTCTAAATGTCAACAACATCACTGCACATGCTCGTGCTGCATAATGTGTGTGTGTGTGTGTGTGTGTAAATGTGTGTCGGTGTGTCATCCTTTCAAATTTTTTTTATTTGTGTGTGCTTCTGTTTGTTGTAAAAGCCTGTGAGGTTATTGCTCTCTGTGATTTATAAAGTGTGTGTGTGTGTGTGTGTGGGGGGTGGGTGGGGGTGGGGGGGGGGTCACAGTAAATTGGAGCAGTGGTACTGATTAAAGTCCTGTGCAAATGAACACATGTAAATCAGAAACATAATGGACAGCATGTTTTGTGCCCTGGTGGTCCCATATCAGGCACATACACACCTCTGTGGTGGTCTGACAGTGTGTGTGTGTGTGTGTGTGTGTGTGTGTGGCCATCCACTGTCAGCCTTAATACTCTGAGACAGGCCATGCCGTGATGAGTAAGTTGCTCTCAAACGGTTGTGTGTGAGGGAAAACCCCCTGTGGGGCCTCACCGTTGGCACACAGTTGCACTTTACTTTACTGTTGTAGACCACGGCATTTACCAAGTTTGTGAATATAGGGACAGCTTTCTGACTAAAATAATTTCCATGGACCCCACTACAAATTCATTTGAACTACAACAATAACAACAGGGTAAAGATGTAAAATAATATTCATTTATTCAAGCCATGTAGTAGAGCTTTTTATTCCTGAGCTTTAAGCTCATCCTGAAACACGGTGTGTATCATTATGACAGCACTTTCAAGTTTTTTTTTTAATTTATCAGTTTATTAGAATAATTTAAATCTTGCATGTTACATGAATTGAGATGAAGCCAGTGGTGAGATGCTGTACAATTTAAGCTGCACAGTACCTTCATTATTTTGTTCTAGGAATTGCATGTAGCTGCGTAATGAGTCAGAGTTTCATAAACAGTTTCCTAACTTGACTGATAGGACACACTTCGTGTCCTACTTTTATTAAAATGTTAATGAATTTATCATTCCATTTACAGGTTGTTAGTTATGTTTAAGTTTAACCCTTTTCATATCAAATTACCAGTCAGTTCAGCTTACTACAACGAGAAGTAAATAATAACTATAGCAGCTTTGACAGTAGTTGATCAAAATCTCCACCACTGTAGAGTGAATAAAAAAAGCAGTAAAGTCAGGAACCTGCCTGGCTATACATTACAGAGCATCCCATTCACATCTCCAGAGCAAATTCACCTGGGCTCCTTTCTTCACCTCTCCACCTGAGCTCCTCTCTTCACCTCTTCACCTGGGCTCCTCTCTTCACCTCTCCACCTGGGCTCCTCTCTTCACCTCTTCACCTGGGCTCCTCTCTTCACCTCTCCACCTGGGATCCTCTCTTCACCTCTTCACCTGGGCTCCTTTCTTCACCTCTCCACCTGGGCTCCTCTCTTCACCTCTCCACCTGGGCTCCTCTCTTCACCTCTCCACCTGGGATCCTCTCTTCACCTCTTCACCTGGGCTCCTCTCTTCACCTCTCCACCTGGGCTCCTCTCTTCACCTCTCCACCTGAGCTCCTCTCTTCACCTCTCCACCTGAGCTCCTCTCTTCACCTCTCCACCTGGGCTCCTCTCTTCACCTCTCCACCTGGGTTCCTCTCTTCACCTCTCCACCTGAGCTCCTCTCTTCACCTCTCCACCTGAGCTCCTCTCTTCACCTCTCCACCTGAGCTCCTCTCTTCACCTCTCCACCTGGGCTCCTCTCTTCACCTCTCCACCTGGGCTCCTCTCTTCACCTCTCCACCTGGGCTCCTCTCTTCACCTCTCCACCTGGGCTCCTCTCTTCACCTCTCCACCTGGGCTCCTCTCTTCACCTCTCCACCTGGGCTCCTCTCTTCACCTCTCCACCTGGGCTCCTCTCTTCACCTCTCCACCTGGGCTCCTCTCTTCACTTCTCTACCTGGGCCAATCTCTTCACCTCTCCACCTGGGCTCCTCTCTTCACCTCTCTACCTGGGCCAATCTTTTCACCTCTCCATCTTTCTTTTTATGCTGAATCATAGAAAACATCATGTCTGTATTGTAATATTATATTTTTTGCAATGTTTCCATTCCCTCTGGACTGGTCACATGGTTCAGCGCCAAACACTCAGGCTGTGCTGGATTTAGAGTGAGGTAATTGAGATAAATTGTGTGTGTGTGTGTGTGTGTGTGTGTGTGTGTGTGTGTGTGAGAGAGAGAGAGAGAGAGAGAGAGAGAGAGAGAGAGAGAGAGAGAGAGAGAGGAATGTTACAGAAGAGGAAGTGGAGAGATGGACCTCCAGAAACAGATTCGGTCAAAGCACCATGAGCAGTAATGAATATCTACAGCTGGAATGCTAAACAATCACATGACTAAACCCACTAAACCAGGTTCTTCCTTCCTCTCACAACCTCAGTGTGGAAACTGTGTGTGTGTGTGTGTGTGTGTGTGTGTGTGTGTGTGTGTGTGTGTGTGTGTGTGTGTGTGTGTGCGCGCGCTTGCCAGCATATTTTTCCATTTTGATCTTGTCATGTGTGTCTTGAAACCATATTTTTTATTTCTTCCTTATTCACATCAGCCAATCAGGTCACTTTAAGGAGCGCTGAGGTCATCACTTCCCATGGCTGTGGTTAAGGAGGCTTCATTGACGTACAATTTGAACTGTGTGACCGGTGTTTCTCAAAAACCATGCTGTGTGTGTGTGTGTGTGTGTGTGTGTGTGTGTGTGGACAATACATGCATGAGTGTGCATGCGTGTGTGTGTGTGTATGTGTGTACTTGTGCAGATGAGAGAGAGAGAGAGAGAGAGAGAGAGAGAGTATACAGTACTATGCAAAAGTCTAATTCATACAATTTTTTTCTCTCAGAAGTCTGTATCTTCTGCATTACTGAGTAAAAAAAAAGAGATCGTTTTATATTTCCAAGTATTTCAATTTAAATTACATATTTGTATTTGTCTAAAGAAATATAAGTATTAAACCATAGGTCACTGTTTAGATTAAAAAAAAAACTAATGAAGGCTGTTCTGGGTTTATCTGCAGAAACAAGAAGTAAGTGAACAGTCAATGTCTCCAGAAGAAGTTTAGAAGGTTCTCCACCGCCGTGCTGGAAAAATGTACCAACTGATTTCCTTATAATGCTGTATGACAATGATCCTGAGAGGACAGATGCAGTTTTAAAGGCAAAAGGTCACAATTAAAGTGAAATTATTTTCATTTTCTATTTCTGAAGATGTGTCTGCTTTGCTTTATAGAATATGACATCACAGGGAGTTTATTTCCTGTCATACACAGAGTAATAGACATTCCATAGAAAATAATGAAATAAATTGAAAAAATCTCTCTCTCTCTCTCTAAGCTAAATAGTGTTCAGGTAGAAAAAGTTAAGTGAAATACATAACACTACCTAGATTTCTTGACAACATTACGTTTTGAACAAAAGTCCATCATCTGTGCAAAGAAAACACTTCAGCTGCAGGACTTTCATCCAAAATGTCACATTTCTGTAGAACGATGATGGCTTCAGTACACTGCAGCCAACCCTGGACTCTTCTTCCTCTTGATTGACTGCTCTGCTGCTACACGATTGGCTGATTGGATAATTGCACGACTGAAGGAGCAGGTGTACAGGTGTTCCTAATAGAGTGGCCAGTGAATGTCTATTTGTGTTAACACTGTACATTGTATAACACTTATGGCTTCCCCAAACCATTGTACTCTACTGTATACTTTAATAAAGCACTCAGAGTCTCATTACAATGACGAAGTTCTTAAATACAGATTTATGGATTTTATGGAACAATTTAAGGTTAAGATTGATTTTTTTTCTCCCTTCATTAATTGCCATCAGTGTAATAAAACCTCTGTGTGTTCTAAAACTTTTTGACTGGCATATTGTAAGTTGTGATCACTCTTATATTTTTCCATTTCCTTTCATGATTTTCTACTGAATTCGTTATTGAGTGTAAGACAGGAAATAAACGCCCTGTCGTCTGTGAATTTCCACCAAACTCTCCATTAATGAAGTTGATCTGAACCTGAATTACACACACGCGCGCACACACACAGGTGCTGTTTTTAACGCCCCCTTGTCAAGTTCCCCCTCCATGTTTCCACTCGGGTAAATCTCCATCTTAAAGTCACAGGGAACAGAATGAAAATAACACAACTGTTTACATGATCTCAGGATGATACTGAGTGTTATGTTAAACGTCCAAACCTGTCCTCATGGGCGTGGCCCAATATTCTAATGAGTATGCTTGATTGACATGGGAGTTTCCATCTGAGATTGCCAGCATGCCACAGTACTATCCTATTAAATAGCTGACTGTATATCTCATTAACTAGCTAAGTACCAATCTCATTAACTAGCTGAGTACCTATGTTATTAACTAGCTGACTGTATATCTCATTAACTAGGTGAGTACCCATGTCATTAACTAGCTGACTACATATCTCATTAACTAGCTGAGTACCTGTCATTAACTAGCTGACTATATATCTCATTAACTAGCTGAGTACCTGTCATTAACTAGCTGACTATATATCTCATTAACTAGCTGAGTACCTGTCATTAACTAGCTGACTGTATATCTCATTAACTAGGTGAGTACCCATGTCATTAACTAGCTGACTACATATCTCATTAACTAGCTGAGTACCTGTCATTAACTAGCTGACTGTATATCTCATTAACTAGGTGAGTACCCATGTCATTAACTAGCTGACTACATAAATATCAACTAGGTGAGTACCCATGTCATTAACTAGCTGACTACATATCTCATTAACTAGCTGAGTACCTGTCATTAACTAGCTGACTGTATATCTCATTAACTAGGTGAGTACCCATGTCATTAACTAGCTGACTACATAAATATTAACTAGGTGAGTACCCATGTCATTAACTAGCTGACTACATAAATATTAACTAGGTGAGTACCCATGTCATTAACTAGCTGACTACATATCTCATTAACTAGCTGAGTACCTGTCATTAACTGACTGTATATCTCATTAACTAGGTGAGTGCCCATCTCATTAACTAGCTGACTACATATCTCATTAACTAGCTGACTACATATCTCATTAACTAGTTGAGTACCTGTCATTAACTAGCTGACTATATATCTCATTAACTAGCTGAGTACCCGTCATTAACTAGCTGACTGTATATCTCATTAACTAGCTAAGTACCCATCTTATTAACTAGCTGACTGCATATCCTAACAAGCTGAGTACCTGTCTTGATTGTTTTACTCTTCATGTCCCAACCTGCTCAATTATCGAGTTAGCATAGGATGCTAAACTTGCTAAATTAGCCTTTTCTTGCTAGGTTGTGTGAATTTTTTTGGCTGTTTTCACAGCGATTAGCCAAAATGATACGTTTGGATCATTCGCTGATTGATTTGTCTTTTTCTTCTTTTTCTTTTGGCTGTTCCTATTAGGGGTCTCCACAGCAGATAATGCCCTTCCATCTCTTCTTGTCCTCTGTATTTCTGGAGCACCAACCGACCTCATGTCCTCCTTCACCACATCCATAAATCTAATCTTTGCTCTTCATCTTTTCCTTCTACCTGGCAACTCCATCTCCAGTTTTCTTTTCCAAATATACCCTGGATCTCTCCTCTGTACATGTCCAAACTGTCTCAATCTCTCCTCTCTCACTTTGTCTCCAAGCCCTCCTACATGTCCTGTCCTTCTAATATTCTCATTTCTCATCCTGTTTAACTTTTGTCCCTCTCAGTGAACATCTCAATATCTTCAGCTTTGCTACCTCCAGTTCAGCCTCCTGTCTTTTTGTCAGTGCCACTGTCTCCAAACCATACAACATCACTGGTCTTGTACACTTTCCCTTTCACTCTTGCTGGCAACCTTCTGTCCCAAATCACTCCTGACACTCTCCTCCATCCTTGCACCCTCTTCTTCATTTCTCCTCCACACTCGCCATTACTTTGTCCAGTTGACCCCAGATATTTGAACTCATTTGCTTTGACCACCTCTATTTCTTGTCGCTATACCATTCCCTCATTCACTCACATGTACTCTGTCTCACTCCTACTGACTTTCATTCCTCTTCTCTCTAGTGCACACCTCCATGTCTGTAAGTTGTCACTGGTTTGTCTTCATACTGGAGATAATTTAACAAACTCTGGACTGTATCTGCTAACACTTCCTGCAGTTGGGTTGATTGAGGGGTTTAACCATATACTCAGTGGAACTGGACCACATTACAGCTCAGGAGGTCTTGGGTCAACTGTTTTTACTGTAAGGTATTACAAGATTAGCCCCGCCTATGAAAAGGAAACAATGTCAGCACTGAACAGATATAAATCAGTATTGTGAAACATTGTGTCACAATATGCTTTCCAGAGACATTGCATTCTGAGCAGGAAGATGTGATTTTTTTCCTCCTGTTCAGTTCATCTCATCTCATTATCTGTAGCCGCTTTATCCTGTTCTACAGGGTCGCAGGCAAGCTGGAGCCTATCCCAGCTGACTACGGGCGAAAGGCGGGGTACACCCTGGACAAGTCGCCAGGTCATCACAGGGCTGACACATAGACACAGACAACCATTCACACTCACATTCACACCTATGGTCAATTTAGAGTCACCAGTTAACCTAACCTGCATATCTTTGGACTGTGGGGGAAACCGGAGCACCCAGAGGAAACCCACGCGGACACGGGGAGAACATGCAAACTCCGCACAGAAAGGCCCTCGCCGGCCACGGGGCTCGAACCCAGACCTTCTTGCTGTGAGGCGACAGCACTAACCACTACACCACCGTGCCGCCCCTGTTCAGTTAATTTGTTTCTTAATTTTATTTTAAAAAAACCCATTTATTTTATATATTTTAAATCCTCACAAGGGTACAGGAATACACTTTGCGATCTACGAAAAGCCCCGAGGAGATAAAATTGCACTCATTTGACTCTAATCTCTATATAAAGAGTTGGGTTCTAAAACGTGATAAACACCAAATTTGAAAAATTGAAACTCCCACCAGCAATTATCATATCTTACTTGTACCATATTCAGTTTTTGCCAAAACGCGATGTCTGCCATTGATTTACACACTGCGTTACGGCCTTTCATTCCAAAACGCAACAAGCGCCATCACCGATTTTTCTCAAAACCAGACATATCCATTTGGCCAATCAGAGGCCACCACTAACGTGCAGTCTTCTAAGATGGCCGCGCCCATGAAGTAGGAAATCGCTTTATCACTTCTCGCATTTATTGGACAATTTCATGCTGAATTATGAATAATTTCGATAAAATAATCTAAAAAATGTAAATAATCTATAAAATAAAATAATCTGTAATGAAAGAACACGGTTAAATGCACTTTAAATAGAAAGGGATATGTAGCATTTTGTCTGTGTGGGTTTCCTCCGGGTGCTCCGGTTTCCCCCCACAGTCGAAAGACATGCAGGTTAGGCTAATTGGTGGCTCTAAATTGACTGTAGGTGTGAATGTGAGTGTGAATGTTTGTTTGTCTCTGTGTGTCAGCCCTGTGATGATCTAGTGACTTGTCACAAGGAACCCAGAAGAAACTTTTATCAATTTCATGGTTAGTTTGATTCAAACAGCGCAAAAAAAAAGCAAGCGCAAGGCATTTTAATGACTAGCAAGGCGCCACAGTGATAGTAGTGCTTTTTTTGAACAGTGAGCTCAGCTGACCACCACTTCATGTCTTGCATATCTAATGAACTGGATGTGACGTCGGATGCAAACCACCTATGCTGCAAAAAAGAAAAAAAGTTGTTCTTTCATCAGATGAGGAACAAATCAGTATTTGACAAAAATGACCTATAAACATTTAACATTTAAGTTGTTATATCCATTGATGGAATGACTTCACATTGCTAAGTTTGAGGGTACTTCAAAAAGTTCTTGGCCTCACCCGGAAACAAGAGGCATAACTCCCATTTTGGGGTGTAACTGTACATGATAAAACCTTTTATCATTGTCCACAAAAACTCAAATGAAAGAAGCAATCACAGAAAAAAGGAGAGGAAAGAAAGCTTTGAGCTGGTGTGATGTCGCTCCAGGACAATGCGCCTGTCCACACAGCACAGCTGGCAGGAGCAGAAGCAGCCAGATGTGGCTTTGAACTGTTGCCCCATGCACCTTACTCACCCGACCTGGCACCGCCTGACTTCCACCTGTTTCCCAAACTGAGATCCCATTTTCAAAGTGATGATGAAGTCATCCATGCTGTTGAGGAGGATCTGGAGGCTCAAGATGTCACCTTCTTCCTCCTCGAAGAGATAGCGAAGCTTAAGTTAAAGGCGCATTGAAGTTAAAGCGAGACGGCCTTTTGACTTCATAAAACCGGTGAAATTTAGTTCCGTCTGAAATGTGATCATTGTGATATATGTTTTTATTTCTGTAATATCTCACAAAATATCAGGCCATTCTGTGGCTGGGAAGTTATTTAATTTGAGGGGATTAAAGCAAATAATGTGCATGAAATTGCTCAGTCAAGCAGACAGAGGAAGTCCGTGTGTGTGTGTGTGCGCATGCGCAGGTTTACCTTTGTCCGTGCACTGACAGTTCCATCATTCTGTCGCTAAACGAACAGCTGATCACACCGAGGTGCTCGCTGAGCGCCAATATTTATTAGTTTGGTCCCGCGTTTCCTTTCCTTCATATATAACATAACGTCTTTTCTTCTCGCTTTCCGTTACTGTAGTCGCTCTTTCACGTTTCATTCGCACACTCAAGTCCTCCATTTTTCTCTCCTGTTTCAAATTTGTATCCCACAATGCCTTGCATGAACGGGGAAAGCCCGCCACATGATGCATGACGTAGTATCTTGAATTGGGTCATGGTGAAGCAGGAAAAAATAGCGGAGAATTTAGGGCCACGTGGCCTTAAATTTATTAATTGTTCTATTTAAAAAAAAATAAAATTGGAAGATTCAAATTCAGTAGCTTTCGGTCCACTAAACAAAAATAATTTGGTGTAAAAATTCTTTTAATGACCTACAGTTGAAAAATCTGAAAGGCGGTCTACCTTTAAAGGAGACTACTATGTTGAAAAGTAATGCAAGAACAATCTTTCAAGAACTTTTTGAAGTATCCTTGTTGACTAGTTAGCATTCTCACTTTTTAGCTAGCTCAGGATAACAAAAAAAAAACAATGACGCGGATTCAAGTGCTAAAATCATGAAGCTTTCTTAATAAACATGATTAGAAATGTAACACGTGACCGCTCCGTGCTTGGGTTTTCTTCTTATTCGCAAGCAAGTTATTTAGCAAATGTGCTAGTTGTTGGCAAGCAGGCTAATCTGATGCTGCACTCTGCTTTTCTTTTAGTTAGCACACAAGATACTGTAGTTCAGCAAATAACATATTTAGCAAGCAAAATAATTAGCTAATCTGACGCTGCACAAAGTGATAATCTGACGCACGTCTGAGTGCTTTTAGGGAAGTCGACTCGCATAGCAACCCAAAGGCAGGCCTGCATTTGAGCAACTCTGGAGTTCTCACAGTGGATCTGTTCTTTCCTCATAGTGGCTCGAGTGAAATTATCGACACACTGCCCTGAAGTGTTTCTATAGTGAACAGCTCTGCTCAGGTACAGCTGGCGTGAATGAGCTGTCAGGCCTCATCCTCCTGTCTGACACTGTTGGTTTCATTATTGAGCTATTTATATATATTAAGACGTCTAACATCACCTTCACCGCATTTTTTTTTTCAGACTTTTCCTTCACGGAAAGTAGGAAAGCATGATATGCGTTTTCAGGAAATTTCCCTTCCATTCCCTGCCTCTCTGTTTTTTTTTACTTTACCATAAATCAGTATGACTCACTGATATTTATCAGTGGATGGATCTATCTTTTGTTTCTGAAGAAGCTCTTTGCCTTGGAAGTATGGCTCTGAGAATAGTGCCAGCAGGCAGTTTGTGGCTTTAATCACACATCTGTATCATTTGTGCCACTTTCTGGTGGCCTTTGTCATGCAGCTGTGTGTGTTACGTGACTTGGGTGTCGCACGCTGGTGTGATAAGGTGATGTGGAAAAACAGAACACTCCAAAAACTCAGCCTACAAACATACAGCATTCAAGGAAAGCTGATGCTCAGAAGCCTGTCCTACATTAACTTCTGATCAGCACGGCTATTAGTCAGTGACATGACTGATCACAGAGTGCAATTATACAGCCTCGGGACAGTGTTCAGTGCAACCAATAGCGCCAAATGTTCATGATAATACCATGTGTGAATACTATAGTCTCCTGGGTTACTCTTAACCCACAATATGTGGTATTTTATATATAGTTGTGCATTCACACACTGATCTATGACATCATATGTTGATAAAAGGTCACACTAACAAGTACAGGTCCAAGTACAGGTTTTTGCTACATTCTGTGACACTCGTGTGGACGGATGAGGTGATGTTTAATGAATGTTACGATTCTTTGAACTTTGGGTTCTGAGAACATTCAATCTGTAATCTTTTCCAGGTCGAATGAAAATGCTTGTATAGTAACACTTAGGAACGTTCCTACAACATTTCCACAATGTTTTCCGTAACGTTGCACAAAATATTCTTGTAATCCAAAAGCCAAATTTACTTAGAAAATGCTTTGTACTCATATACGCAGAGTCTGATCATGTTCTTTGTTAGCAACGTTTGTGTGTGTGTGTTTTGTTTCTTTTTTTTTTTGGTTTTGTTAACTGTAATGTTTGATTTGAGATGTTCTTATCCTACAAACACCCAGCAATCTTGTTTTATACAAATCTAGTACTTGGAGCTATTTAATGATGGACTGCACACTTCAGTGTGTAAACTAAACAATATGACTGTACTGTGATGATTGTAAGAAGGCATCAAGAAGAACACTCTCTGGCCATGTTTAACATCATGATGAACCTGCTGGAAAATTGCTCTTGGGGTCTCCAGAGGCAAAGCGTAGAAAAAGGAGACTACACGATACACTGAAGTCTCTCAACGAGATGGAGGCCTTAATGGATCAAATGTACCGGCTGCGAAGAAAGATCAAGGGATATGGAATGCGCAGATTTCGTTAATGCTTCACCACTGCCTGATGGCACTGGATGTCTCAAGGAAGGAAAGTGATGAAACATGTCAGTGTGGAAGTTGACCAAAAATAAATAAATTTTAACGAGACCGTCAATGACGGCGTAGCTCACTTCAGCCCCACTTGAGTCCAGAAGGAACGATCTAAAGTGGGCCACCTTTCTTGCACGATAAAGGTTACAAGCTATATGCACTATATATGTACAAGCTATATATAGAAGCGATATCCACCCTAGGAATACCGACCTATTTGCCAGAAAGAATCCAAAACGGTGAGGAATTGACCAAGAAGAAGCGATTTTTGTTGAACTACTCACTCTTTAAGGCTTAATTAGTCCATATCTTCATTAATCATTATAATAAATCTGGGTAGAAGTTATATGCACCCTAGGTACCCCTACCTTCATGCCAGAAAGAATCAAAATCGGTGAAGAATTGAAGGGGAAGAAGCGATTTGTGTGGAAACTACTCATTAGGGATTGATTAATTGATCCATATTTCCATTATTAATTGCAATTATGCAAATTTGGGCAAAAGCCATATGCACCCCAGGCAGACCTACCTTCCTGCCAAAAAGAATAAAAATCGGTGAAGAACTGAGAGAGAAGAAGCGATTTTCATGACATTTGGACGATGCTGGATGGATAACACATGATGGCATAAACTCATCACCTGTTGGCTGGATGAACTAATAAAAATCAGTACTTTTTGGCTTGAAAATGGCTCAGAATTCCATCTACTGCTTACAATCATCCTGAACGTTCCAAGGCCGATGCTGTCGACAGTTTGTTACTTCTCTACCTCAAGATATGAATAAAGAATATTAACATGTGAATTAAGAATATGTGGGCAGCCCCCCTGGCCCCCTCCAGCCCCGCCCCCAGCCCCACCCTTGAGTGTGAGTCTGTGAGCCCGATCTCATTCTTAAATACACTGTTTGGTGATTGAGGCCTATATGTTTCTATGCACTTTGGGATGAGATCCCTTCGACTGGTGCAGGAGTATGAGAGGACTTCCAGAAAACTGGCAGACATCTTGGCCAGAGGGGATCGTTCATTTTTGTCAACCCGGAATGACCATCACTGAACAGAGGTGGGTGTCTAAGACATCTTTTATCAGCCACCTACAATGCAGCCGAGGCGAAGTGGCCAAGTGGTTAGAGCGCTTGACCACTAAGTGAACGGTCCCCGGTTCGAGCCTCGCCTCGGACGGTGATCTGGGGCTCGCCTCCTGTCCACCCAGCAGTGAATGGGGACCTGGTGGAAACACTGGGAAAGTTAAAGGCGGTGAGGAAAGGAACTGGCCACCCTACCTCACCATGCCGACGGCCTAGACAGAGTGTGCTCTCTAACAGGCACGCCCCAACGTATGTACGAAAATGTATATGGGACTCTTTGACTTTGACTTCAACAATGCAGCCATCAGCATTCGGATTCTATGATGATCCATGAGAGGATAAATACTGGATACTCCCTATTAGTCAGACAGAACTGAGGAAGCCTTTCGGATGAGAGGTGAAACGTTTTCAAGAATCTTCAAGTGAGTCCAGTTGCTCTCTTCTACCAACCACAGATTGAGGCCCATCATTCACAGGAGTTTATGCCCCCACCCACCCACTCCCCGCCCCGCCCCTCTTCTCAGCCTATTTAAAATTATACAGTGGGTGGAGTCAGGAGTCAGGCTTAGATCTGGGGGTGAAGTTACACTTTAAATGCAAGCAAGCATCTACTGGTTCAAAAAACAAACAAACAAACATAAAACAAAGTCTTAGCTCCAGATTTGACACTTTTTCACTGTTAAACTCAAAGCTGGATTTTGATTGGCCACTCCCTCAGCTCAGGACTGAGTGTGTCCCCGGGATGTCCAGAAGAGTCCTGGGATGAGCAGCAGGACAGTCTTTATGAGTACAGCTGAGAATCTGCACCCAGAGAGAGAGAGAGAGAGAGAGAGAGAGAGAGAGAGGGCAGATTTAGTAATAATAGCTCAGTTGCCAGGGTTTCAGATGCAACTTGTCATTTTGTGCGTCAGTTATGCTATTCCTAGCCATAGACGCAGGTACACACACACACACACACACACACACACAGAACTCATATTCGCTTCCCTTTTCTCTTCCCCTTCAGAATGTTATTAAATCTGATCAGCATAGCCTCGCTCACTCGCTCATTCCTCCTCCTCTTTCTTATTCTTCTCCTTTTCCCTCGTTTGTTCTCTTTTTTCCTCCCCTTGTTTTACCTCTAAATCTCGCCCACACTCTGCCTGCCCGTTTCCCTGGCAACAGCTGCTTCCTGTTTGTCCGTCTGGTCTATTTTTTTTCCAGGAGGTGCTGTGGGTTTCATTACGCTGATCATTTTGCGTGTGTGCGCGTGGCCTATTTAAAAAAAGTGATATTACCTGAAAGCACAGTCCAAACCAATACTTACATACTGTTCACACACCTGCCCTCTGCTCTCTGCGCATTCCTGTTCTTGGGTTTAGTGAACCTCACCCGAGCACTTTCTTCTTTAACACAGTCCTCACGCAGGCAGCTCCCTGCGTAGGCACTGGTTTTGGACAATTGGAGAGAAGAGCTGTTCTACTTAAAAGACCGCATGAGCATCTTAATTAAGGCAAATTTGAAGAGAGCAAAGTTCTTGGTGTACACAGTCCAGATTCTGTTGTCATGAAATTCATGGTGGACTACAGTGTTCCTCTGAGCCAAGAGTGTGTCTATCAGTAAGGGAAGTTTCTTGTGAACTAACGTGTTCAGTGTGTAACAGAGAATTCAGCGTGTAACACTGACACGTGAGAGCGTTTATCATGCCAGTCAGGAGGATCTGCTAAACGAGCAGCTGAAACCATTCAACTAATGATAAATAAGGAATAAATCCCCCAGTGTCAGGCCCTTATAGGTAAACAAGACCATCAGTGACAGCGTAGCTCACTCTGGCCCTGTCTAGTCCAGAAGGAACGATCTAAAGTGCACAATAAAGGTTACAAGCTATATACACTATATACAAGCTACAGTATATATAGAAGTGATATCCACCCGAGGAATACTGACCTATTTACCAGAAAGAATCCAAAACGGCGAGGAATTGACCACAATTTTTGTTGAACTGCTCATTAAGGCTTAATTAGTCCATAACTTCATTAATAATTGTAATGAAGCAAATCTGGGTAGAAATTCTATGCACCCTAGGGTCCCATACCTTCATGCCAGAAAGAATCAAAATCAGTGAAGAATTGAGACAGAAGAAGCGATTTTTGTGAAGTGTGGACGACACCGGATGGACGACGGACAACACAAGACACGATTAGGGCTGGGTAAAAAAATCGATTTAATCGATTTTGGATTGATTTCATTTAAATTTCGCACTATCGATTCACAGGGCATGAGCTCGAGTTTTTTTTTTTCCACAACACAATCTTGTGTGTTGTGTGATTTTCCTCCCTCAGCCGTCTCGTGCGTGATGACACAGCTACGCAGTCGTACGTTGTGACGTTCAAGCACGCACACAAAATGGCTGAGGCCAGAGCCATGGCTGAGGCAGGGAAAACACCGCACGGCAAGCCGTCTCAAATGAAATCTGACGTGTGGAATCATTTCAAATTTAAAACGACAAAGGACGAAGAGCTTGATTAAACCAAGGTAGTTTTCATTTCATTTTCATTATTTAAGAGCAGATTGAATTGATTCAGACTGAATCGAATCGAATCGTGATTAATCAATTTAAAACCCTAAGAATCGAAATCGAATCGATCTAGGAAATTGACTGTGATACCCAGCCCTAGACACGATGGCATAAACCCATCATCTGTCAGCCGGATGAGCTAACAATCAGTTCCATGGTAGTGTGATGAAGCAGTGTTCCTATTACCACCATGCGGTTGGTGATTTTCCTAGAACAGCACGTCCTCGAGGGTTTCCACAGCGACTTAGCAATTAATAACGATTTATTAAAGATCAACACTTCACACTTTTTATCCATTTACAGTTGCATTTAATGTTCTGTCAAACAAACTACAAAGCGTAAACCCGTTTGTCCTGAAGGATTTCCCAAGTCGTACCTTCTGACCAATCAGAAAGCAGAATTTAAAGGAAGTATCTTTAAAGGAAATATCTCACAAATAAACAAATTGAGCTCAAAGTTGGTCTTTATGTCTGTCCTTTATAAAAAAAAAGTTGCATTTTGAATTTGTTCTTAACGAGACTGTTTTTTGGCAGGGAGGCCGCCATAACTCCATTGTGCGCGATGTCATTTTCCGCGAGCACAACAGAGGTGTACAAGTGCATGCTGTACTAGACTATAGTATAATATTATGGTTGAGTATCTCATGGTCTCAGTCAATTTGTTTGCATTTCTACACAAAAATTATGGCAATGCAGGATTTGAAAAGGAATCAGAATTAAGCTGTGGCCAGTTTATTGCCTGTTTGTTTACAAAAATATATCTTTAGTTGCTTACCTTCCAACCATTTGATGTGTGACATGGCGGTATGCTGTCGGGCTGCCGGCGTTTTATGGCGAAACAAAGTTGGGATCACATCTGGCTTCAGTTGTCATTTCTGCCTTGTGTCTCGCTTCTTCCCAGTGAATTTTTTCATCCAAGCCCTCTACAAATCCACAATCTTCTGTAAAATGCTCACTGCACAATTCGCTGCTTTTTCCAGGAGTAAAGTTTTCTCGCTTTCCTTGATGAAGCCACTCGGCCAAAGGTCTTGGATCCTTCAAAGGATAGCCGTGCTATGACACTCTCGGTGTTTTCTTGGGTCCTGAATCATATCATGGTTTTCACCCTTGTAGGTGGGGCATTTACCCATCTTTGAGAAGATAGTAGTAGTAGTAGTAGTAGTAGTAGTAGTAGTAGTAAAACTTTATTGTCCCCCATGGGGGAAATTTCCTTCAGAAAATGAAACGTTAGACATGGAAAAAAAAAACAATCAAAACAAGCAAACACTCACAAACCCCATTTTGTTGCTACACATATACCCAAGACACCACATTTATCCCAATACATGACAAGGCATTGGACAGATGTCAGCCATCAACAATCAGTCAACAACCCCAGTTTATCCATAGCATTCCCATAGCATAAGAGCTGTACAAAGCTGCAAAGGTGGTAAAAAAATAAATGGTAAAACTATAAAAATAGCATACCTGCTCAGGCCAGCTGAACAGGGAGACGCAAATTAAGATCTATATTTTTGTTTCACATATTTGTTAAAAAGGCTAATGGCTTGTGGGATAAAAGATTGCTTCGTCCTGTTTTTAAAAATAGCGGGGTATCGAAATCTGCTGCCTGATGGCAGCAGCTCAAAAGTATAAAATAATGGATGTCTTTCATCTGTTAAAATTATAGATGTTAAAGCTATAGATGAAGACACTACTCCTTCACAAACCACTAGAATTATATAACTTACAATGTAATACATAGACACTCTTATCCAGAGCAATGTACAACATACCCAGAACAGCCTGGGAAGCCACTAGGGGTTAGGCACCTTACTCAAGGGCACTTCATCCATTCCTGTTGGTCCAGGGAATCAAATCGGCAACCTTTTGCTCCCAAAGCTGCATCCCTAACCATTAGGCCATGACTTCCCTGAAATAATGCTTCAAAAATGGATGGTGATAACAGCTTTGGCTGCACGCAATGGCGGATCCAGGACAGAATGAAGATGTGTGGAATCCTAAATCACACAGCACTACACTCATTTTCATCTCCTAATACATCCATGTATCTGGCTAATCCAGTATGGCGGCGCGTGGGGAAATGGCCTAACGGACTTATGTTACAACTTTAACTTTTTTATTTAAGCTAAAGCAGGCTTGTTGTCCTTGAGTCCAACTCGTGCCCTAATTTTAAGGACTTGTGACGTGACTTGGACTTGAGCACTGATGACTTGGAGTCGTGCATTAACTGCATTCAGACTTGTAAATTGGAGACGAGGACTCGGATTTTTTAAAATTTATGTAACATGCCATAATAATTTGGCATAAGATATTTATATTTAAGCCCTGTGATGACCTGGCGACTTGTCCAGGGTATACCCCGCCTCTCGCCCAGAGTCAGCTGGGATAGGCTCCAGCTTGCCTGTGACCCTGCACAGGATAAGCGGCGACAGATAATGGATGGATGGATATTTATATTTATATCTGCATTAATTTTTGTACTCATTTTGTGCAAGAGTGTCACACCTGCTTGCCTTGGTGCGTGCATTAGATAGACTCTTGGGCGCGTTCCGGACAGACTAACCAAACTAAGCCTCGCGTGCATGTCGTAAACAGTTTCACATAAAGGCAGCAACAGCCACTGTCAAATGGTGCGAATGGAGTTTTGTTCTCAGATTCAACTTGGATCAATAGTGGACTCGAGTCGGACTTGAACACTGGGGACTCGAGACTGGACTCGGACTCAAGGTTTAGTGACTTGACGACAATACTGAGCTAAAGTCCGCTTAATTTTTTTCATCTAGAACATCTTGTATTAATGTATAACAATGATGTTTAATAACCCCATAATTCCAAAATTTCCTAGTTAATTACTATTACAGCACTACGCTGTAATAAAATGGATGCGACGTCACTCTGGATTAGTTCTGGAGGAATCAACTCCATGACCTCTTCAGCCTCACTGACCTCAGAAAGTGAGAGAGAGAGAGAGAGAGAGAGAGAGAGAGAGAGAGAGAGAGAGACAGTATGAGTGTAGTTAAACATTTCTGGCATAGCTGAGCAGCGTTAAATCATTTCGTATATATTTTCCCAGGCTTTGGTCCTCAAACAGAGTGCTTTAATATCAGTCAGCGGGCGAGGAAGAGCGAGAACAACTGTGTGTGTGAACAAGCGTGTGAAGGTCACATCACACTGGGATGTGTGTGTGGTTTGATAAACTCCTGATGTTGGCTGAGTGAGGTGAGCAAGTGTGTAGGAGGATCTCGTTGCGTTCCAAACCCTTTTGTTGTTGTTTTTTTTGTCTTTTCTTCCCACTCCAAGACTGAAAGCCACAGAGGATAAAAAAGAGCGTTGAGAGAGCTTCAAAGAAAAGTAAAGAATTTCTCAAAAGTAGGCTTCTCCAAAGACCACATCAAACAAGAAGAGCCAAGAAGGAGGGCGATGGGAAAAGTGTGTGTGTGTGTGTGTGTGTGTGTGTGTGTGTGTGGCATGAAAACATTGCCTCTCAGAGCCACCTGTAGGTTACTAATCCCTATAGAGCCAGCTGGGAGAAAAAGCCTGTCAACTCAAATATAGAACTGTGTTTGTGTGTGTGTATATGTGCGTGTGCGTGCATGTGTGTATAGAACCTCGAACACCCAGAGTGTACTTGAACTCACCAGCTGAGCAAGCCAGACTCGGAGGGAGGGCTCGCAGCCCACACACAGAAACACATCTTCCCTGCCAGTGAGCCTAATGGCACACACACACACACACACACACACACACACACACACACACACACACACACACACACACAGAGTTTCCTACATCAGAGGGCTTTTTGTATTGTGTGGAGGTATTGATCGTCATGGTTTAAAATATCTCCACACCTTTACTTTTTGTATTACACACACACACACACACACACACTTCTCTTTTGTACCAAGTTCTATAGTGATGAGGGAATCATCCATCCATCCATCCATCCATCCATCCATCCATCCATCCATCCATCCATCAATCCACCTCCATCACCCTGCTCACTATCCTTTCATCCATCATCCATCCTCCTCTACCTGCTCACTATCGATCTATCATCCATCCTCCTCTACCTGCTCACTATTCCTTCATCCATCATCCATCCTCCTCTACCTGCTCACTATCCCTTCATCCATCAGCCATCCTCCTCTACCTGCTCACTATCCCTCCATCTATCATCCATCCTCCTCTACCTGCTCACTCTCCCTCCATCCATCACCCATCCTTCTCCTCCTGCTCACTATCCATCCATCCATCATCCATCCTCCTCTACCTGCTCACTATCCCTCCATCCATCATCCATCCTTCTCCTCCTGCTCACTATCCATCCATCCATCCATCCATCCATCCATCCATCCATCCATCCATCCATCCCTACCTGCTCACTATCCCTCCATCCATCACCCATCCTTCTCCTCCTGCTCACTATCCCTCCATCCATCACCCATCCTTCTCCTCCTGCTCACCATCCATCCATCCATCCATCCATCCATCCATCCATCCATCCATCCATCCATCCATATCTACATGCTCACTATCCCTTCATCCATCACCCATCCTCCTCCTGCTCACTATCCCTCCATCCATCACCCTTCCTCCTCTACCTGCTCACTATCCCTCCATCTTTCCTCTTCTACATCATTAAAGCTCTCCCTGTAGGCTGATTGACATTTATTTCATGTAACAGTTATATTTTTACTTGGTTTTTAATCTCAGTCAATCACATTTCAGGATGCCGCAGTGACTTCCAGCAGTCCCGCCCACTGTAGAAGCAGTCAGCTGAAGACTTTTGGCCCACATGACCTCATTCCAATGCAGCTGGAAATCCTCTCAGTCTTTCTCTCAGTCTATCAGTCGATCTGTCCTTCCTTTGGACCTGCTGTGATCCTGAGAACACTACCGTTGCAGACAGCTTTGCATCCATGGTTCCTTCCTGTCTGACTGTCTTGGCCTGTCTCCCTCTTTTATTTGGTCTCTGGCTCTGGTTCTGTCTCTCTCACTCTGTGTCTGGATGATGAGTGCATGGGAAGCCCCAACTTCCTGACTTCTACTTGTGCTTCCTGGCTTCCAGACATTCTCTCTCTCTCTCTCTCTCTCTCTCTCTCTCTCTATCTACAGTTCCCATAATTGCTAACATTTTATGCAATTTTATATAATTAAGAATAAACAGAATGCAATTTTTTGTTGTTTTTTAATCTGCAAAAATAAGACCAGCTATAATCCGATAGCTACTTTTTTGTGCTTCTTCAAAAAAAAAAATCCCTTGTCAATCCCATGACAGAAAGCAGATTGAGACTTCATGAGAATTTTGGGTTCCGATAACCTCAACAGCAATCAAGAGAATGTGTGATTAGATCTGGTTTCCTACTTTAACGCTAATCTGTAACGCGACTGCAGTCAATTCTAAACAAATAAATAAATAAATAAATCAGACATCCTTTGACCTACTTCCTCAACCGCATCTCATTATAGTCATGACATTGCAGGAAGAGACTAAACTGTCCTGTTGGCTGATTGGTCAATTAGACAGGTGATATTGGAGCTAAAGACACAGTTATGATTCAGATTTTAGGGTCATTTAATGAGAAAATTAGCTCACTGATTATATAAAAAGAGAAATCCAAGTGTCAGAAAAGGATCGAATCAGCAGAAATTGTAAAGCATGTAAACAGAGGTGGATGAATCATACAACACCAATTCCAAAAAAGTTGGGACGCTGTGTAAACTGGAAATAAAAACAGAATACGATAATTTGCAAATCATGGAAACCTGATATTTCATTGAAAATAGTACAAAGACAATATATCAAATGTTGAAACTGAGAAATTGTATTGTTTTTTGAAAAATATATGCTCATTTTGAATTTGATGTCAGCAACACGTTTCAAAAAAGTTGGGACAGGGGCGTGTTTACCACTGTATTGCATCACCTCTACTTTTAACAACACCCTGTAAACGTTTGGGAACTGAGGAGACTAGTTTTGAAAGAGAAATGTTGTCCTATTCTTGCCTGATATACAATTTCAGTTGCCCAACAGTTCAGGGTTTCTTTTATCATCTTTTGCGCTTCATAATGTACCAAATGTTTTAAATGGGAGACAGGTCTGGACTCCAGCAGGCCAGTTTAACACCTGGACTCTTTTACTATGGAGCCATGCAGTTTTAATATGTGCAGAAAGCTGTTTTGTCTTGCTGAAAGAAGGAAGGCCTTCCCTGAAAAAGCTTTTGTCTGGATGGCAGCATATTGCTCTGAAACGTGTTTATATCATTCAGCATTAATGAGGTCTTCCCAGATGTACAAGCTACCCATGTCATGTGCACTAATGCCCCCTCATACCATCACAGATGCTGGTTTCTGAACTGTGCACTGATAAGCCAGATGGTCCCTCTCCTCTTTAGCCTGGAGGACGTGGTGTCCATGATTTCTAAAAAGAATTTCTACTTTTGATTCGTCAGACCTTGGGACAGTTTTCCACTTCACCTCAGTCCATCATAAAAGAGCTCGGGCCCAGAGAAGGTGGCAGTGTTTCTGGATATTGTTTATATCTGGTTTTAACTTGCATTTGTGGATGCAGTAATGAACTGTTTTCACAGACGATGGTTTTCTGAAGTGTTCCTGAGCCCATACAGTGATTTCCACTACAGACACATGTCTGCTTTTTATGCAGTGTCTCCTGAGGGCCTGAAGATCACAAGCATCCAATGTCAGTTTTCAGCCTTGTCTCTTGCATACAGAGATTTCTCCAGATTCTCTGAATCTTTTAATGATATTATGGACCATAGATGATGTGATCCACAATTTTTTTGCAGTTTTACATTGAGAATGTTTCGTTATTCTTAAATTGTTGCACTGTTTACCCACACAGTCTTTCACAGAGCGGTGAACCCTGCCCCATCTTTACTTCTGAGAGTCTCTGCTTCTCTGGGATGCTTTTTTTTTTATCCCCAGTCATCTTACTGACCTGTTGACAATTAACCAAATTAGGGTGTTTTTTAGCATTACACAACTTTTTCACTCTTTTGTTGTTCTGTCCCAAATTTCTGAAACATGTTGCTGATATCAAATTCACAAGGAGAAAATATTTAAAAATAAAAATAAAAAAAAGTTAATTTTTCCAGTTTCAACATCTGATAGGTTGTCATTCTACTATTTTCAATGAAATATCGAGTTTCCATGATTTGCAAATTATCACATTCTGTTTTTATTTATGATTTACACAGCATTCCAACTTTTTTTGGAATTGGGGTTGTACCATTCGTTGGTGTTTCTGCCTCTCATTTTCTTTTAACAGCATCTGTTCACGAAACGCCATTTGAGTCATGAATTAATGTTGATGTTTTATAATATTTTTTGGTAAATTGTCTCGAAGTGAGACTTTTCTGGACAGGGAAATGACGCAGTTGATAAGGCGGTCTCTTTGGGATGTATTGAGATGCTTTTGGACCCTGTTCACACCTGTACTTAGTACTGTCCACTTACGATCAGATCACCCAGAAGGCATGTTAATGTAAAGTCTGAATGATACCTGAAGTCTCTTCTGGTATCAAGTGTTGGTATGGATGTGTATTTCATAAGTTTGAGTCAATGAGCATGGAATCAGACCGATATCCGATACCAATATTAGTGTCAACCCTTACAAAAAAAGAAGTTTATTCAAGTGTGCTTCTAGGATACTTCTTTCAAACTAAAAATATGAGAGTATGCTTTCAGTTTACTTTTTGTTTACTTCTCAGAGACATACTTAATAAAGTTATACATAAGTGTACTTGGCTTATACTGAAAAGTATATAGAAAAGTCTAAGTATATTAAGCTTAAACTTTTGATCAAGATATACTTAACAAAAGTGTAATAAAGTATTAAAATATTTGTGCTTTATGTTTAAGTGGACTTGCCCTGTCGTTGTGCTTCTCCTTTTGATAGTAGCCGATAAAATACTTCTTTTTCCCACATTTTGACTTCTTTGTGATATACGGCAGCATGTTTTAAACCTACATGTACCATAAGTTTGTGGTCAGCTCTGGGGTGGAATAGTTTAAAAGTAAACAGTGTTGGAACTTAAACTTATCTTTCATGTACTGTACATAGTGTTGCAACAATGAAAGCTACACAAAGCAAGCTGCTGCACAGAAGATCACATAAACATATTTTTTTCCATCATTGAGAAGGACTTTCAACTGCAACATTTAAGCTGGACAGAAACTATAAAGATAGTAGAGAATTTGCACACAGTTGTGGACTGAGAGAAATGGCAAAGAACTTGTAGTTCACACATTTCATAGTTCAGACATTTGCAATATTTCTTCCGCCTTTGCGCTAGTTCTGTCACTGCTCTTTGCTGGGTTCGACGGCATTGTTGACTCTTAGGTATGTCTGTGGTTCCATATAAGTTTTTCATCTCATCTCATTATCTCTAGCCGCTTTATCCTGTTCTACAGGGTCGCAGGCAAGCTGGAGCCTATCCCAGCTGACTACGGGCAAAAGGCGGGGTACACCCTGGACAAGTCGCCAGGTCATCACAGGGCTGACACATAGACACAGACAACCATTCACACTCACATTCACACCTACGGTCAATTTAGAGTCACCAGTTAACCTAACCTGCATGTCTTTGGACTGTGGGGGAAACCGGAGCACCCGGAGGAAACCCAGGCGGACACGGGGAGAACATGCAAACTCCACACAGAAAGGCCCTCGCCGGCCATGGGGCTCGAACCCGGACCTTCTTGCTGTGAGGCGACAGCTAACCATTACACCACCGTGCCACCCTCATATAAGGTTTTTTTTTTAATTTATCCTGAGTAGGATAATTTTTTTTTTATTTATTTTTCTTTAGAGCTTGGATGTCAATGTCAGTTGCCATTGCCATGTTTTTATACTTTGTCATTTAATACAATGTTGCTTTAAATTTTGATTTTTAAAGAAAATTAATATGTTCTTAATCCTGACTATCTGTTGTTATTTTGTGAATTCTTAACTTTATAACATCATTGTAACTTGAAGGAGATACGCAGAGCCTTTATTTTTAAATACATTTCTGAGTGGATAGTGTCTCCATCCTTGACTCTTGTATGCTGTATAAATGGGAATAAAAAAATATTTTTGAGAGTTAAAATCGACTGCAAAGTTGGCATTTGAGCTGCCCTGCTGAGCCAGCCAGCCCTGAGTGCGTGACATCACAGCAGGAACTGGTTTTAAGGCCGGGGCCTTTGACAGCTATAGATCAAAGTCATATAAATAAAAATTTATGACGATAGTAAGAAATACTGTTACCGACTTGCTCAACTAAGACTGATTTGACTTCATTGTTGACTCTCATTAAAACAGGATGGGTGTTATAACTTATACAACATACACGTACATGCATGCATTTTCACTGATAAAACGTAAAAGGCTAATTAAATAATCAGATGAACTGAGACAATCACATTCTGAAGCAAATTAAATAATTTTATCCCGGTAACTTAAACACACAATACAAGTGACATGTATTAATCTAAATGCAGGGAAACAACGTGGTGTTTTTTTATCCAAATGAGAGTCGGAGTTTACCCGTCTGTGTTCTCGCTTCTTGAAGGCCAATTGTTTTTGAAACAATCTGACTTTCAGTTATTCGTTCAGTTCTCCGTTCATTCACTTCTTCCATGTGTGAGATGGCAGCAATATCCAGTTTAGAAATCAGATGGCTGCTCCACTTATTTACTTTTCTTCATACTGTGTTCTGCCATTACTGCTGGGCCCAGGCAATTACTCAAACCCGGGATGGAACGGGACGTCACCGGTTTTAGCAGCAACCATGGGGAGGTCACTGCCAGAGCGATATGTCCCATCCCGTTCCGTCCTGGGTTTTACCAACAACCCTTGGCTCACTCTGGGAGGACTGGTGCAACTGAACTCACTTTCCTTTTTAAAAAATAAATAAAATAAATATTTTCCTTTTCTTGTAGTTTTCTTTTCCTTGAATTGTTGGTACTGCACCCTCTTTCAGTACGGGCTTATAGCCAACGCTCCTCAACAGATCAGAGGTCTCGTACGAGTCTTCAGTAAAATGTGCAGAGCAGAGGAGAGACCACTTCGTAGGTGCCCAATGTGCCTGTGAACTTCTCGCAAAACGCATCCAAATCTTTGCAGTTTGAACATTCTTGGGCCATGAATGCAACGTAAATCCACCTTCTGTCATGTTGCTGCACCGGCCAGCAACACATCTACGTGGCATGGCGATAAATTTGCTCAAAATGGAGGATCGGAGTTGCAGTCAGCTCTGTGTTTTAGTCAGTAACGGAGATTTGGGGGGGGGCTGTGGCGCGAACAATCCAGGGCCTCACCGCTAGGGGGGCCCCCACTGGTCGGGATTTCTTTTTAAAATACAGTTTATTGACCACATGTCCAATTGGAATTATTTACAACAAAATTGTTCAATAAAAATATATTATGTAGGCTGGGTTAGGCATAGTTTTTGTCTGTTTAACATTTTGTTTATAAAATGCGTCATTTCCCTCCCTCCTTTTAACAATCTTGAGTTCACAGTTGCTCATTTTCCTGATAGGCGTGGGCTATGGGATATTGTTTTCATTTAGCCTAAGTTTCTTTTCTTTAAAAAGGATGGGATAGTTGTTGTCCCTTTAACATGTTAAATAAGTTTGCAAAGTTGTTGCTTGCTTGTTTGACCGGAATAGGCAGCTATGATCAAAGTTTTTTTTTTCTGAAATAAACATATATTAAATATTTTGGTTTGTGGGTGGCACGGTGGTGTAGTGGTTAGCACTGTCGCCTCACAGCAAGAAGGTCCAGGTTTGAGTCCCGTGGCTGGCGAAGGCCTTTCTGTGTGGAGTTTGCATGTTCTCCCTGTGTCCGCGTGGGTTTCCTCCGGGTGCTCCGGTTTCCCCCACAGTCCAAAGACATGCAGGTTAGGTTAACTGGTGACTCTAAATTGACCGTAGGTGTGAATGTGAGTGTGAATGGTTGTCTGTGTCTCTGTGTCAGCCCTGTGATGACCTGGCGACTTGTCCAGGGTGTACCCCGCCTTTCGCCCGTACTCAGCTGGGATAGGCTCCAGCTTGCCTGCGACCCTGTAGAACAGGATAAAGCGGCTACAGATAATGAGATGAGATGAGATTTTGGTTTGTACTGCATGTTGCATGTGTGAATGGAACGGTTGCTGAAATTACACTAGTGTAAGCCAACGTTTAGAATTGGCTAGTATAATAGACTGTTTGGGCTACTGCAACATATCAATGAGGGGCCCAAACATCTCCCGCCTCCCCGACACAATACCCGAGCTCCGCCCCTGGTTTTAGTATAGTGGAAATGGTGATGAGACCGATAGACTTCCTGCTGTGACGTTACAGATGTCAATGTCATTCACTCAGACTGCTACCTACTGTATATAAATCACTTTAACTGTTAAAATTACAATATTAGATTTATTATTAACACTTAAAACTATTCCTGTGCCATTCTTGAGGTCTCAAGGCATTTATAAACGAAAGTGAGGCCATGGCTCTGCGTATATGCTTTAAGGTACAAAACACTTAAGTTGTTTACTGGTAGCGTGCATGAGGTAAGGGTTCGGGCTCGAAAACTAATAATATACTTAGAAGGGTAATTGCAGTATACTTCAAAACTAAAAAGTGGACTAGATGTATATAACCAGTAACTAATAGTATATTTCCAATATGCTATAAAGTATACTTTCATAAACTAAAAAGTGGATTAGAAGTGTGTAACGAGTAAACTAATAGTATATTTCCAGTATACTACAAAGTTTAGTAAACTAAAAAGTGGACTCGAAGTATAAAACAAGTAAACTCATAGTATATTTCCAGTATACTATGAAGTATGCTTTTGTAAACTAAAGAGTGGACTACAAGTATAGAATTAGTAAACTATTAGTATAGAAGTTTACTTGTGGTATACTTGCAGTACAAAATTAAAAAAAATGCTAGTTGTATACTAGGGTGCATCAGTTGCCCCCTAAAAATGAAAAGTTCCTCCGATCATGATGCATTTTTGTTTTTATGTTCCTTTTGGTAAGAAAACACACTGGGTGAAATATTTTGACAAAATTCAAAAGTTTAATCAAGTCATTAGTTTTCTTTTGTTACAGACATGTAAAAGTCCGGGTGACCCTCTGATGAAGACGGAAGTTACACCGTTGAAACATGTCAGGTAAAGGTAAAAACTTTTACATGTCTGTAATAAAAGAAAACTAATGACTTGATTTAATAAGAAGACATAATGAACGTGACACATCTATCAAAAGTTTAATGGTGGCACCAGGAGCTCAAAGTTATGGAAAAAGCTGCTATTTTATGACTTTTATGACAAAATTTCGATCACTTTTCATGAAACGTTATGGCACCTTATAGAGTATACCAAATATCTTAGATACACATTTTTAGTACATATTCTATATTCTAAATATATTATCAAGCACAGTTTGAGTTTTAGCTGTTCATTGAATCATTGTTCAACTACTTTTAAACAATACAAATGTATTATGAATCACATTAATGCTTCTCAATCCCTTGCATAGGTTCTTAACATGATCTCTGGGTCACAAGAAACCAATAAATGGAGTCCAATATTGTGATTCAAACCTCACGCGAAAACATAAAATAAGCGTTTTTTGGCAAAAAATGAACCTCATGGTGCCACCATTAGACCTTTGAATATGGTCAAAAAATTTTACAGGATGTCTTTATTGGTGAAAAGGAACACCCAAACAAAAATGCATCAGATTTTATGAAAGTGAGGGCAACTGATGCACCCTATTGTATACTCAAAGTTTACTTCTCTTCGACTTAAAGTATACTTTTTATAAACTAAAAGTGGGCCAATTTAGTCCCAAGAAGTATTAGATTAGTTTACTTACAAGTATACTGTAAGTACATTGATATCAGTATCCTAGGTGCACGAAAGTATACTTAAGGAAATATACTTTAACTTTACTTAAGTATACTTAATCAAATAAACTTGAAGTATACTTCTTTTTGATAAGGGGATGCATCTTTAATACATCGCAAATATCAAAACTTTAAGATCAAAGGTGAATTGAGGGTGTTTTTTTTTCTGTTTTATGTAATTTTTTGTGACTGGCTGCCCGGGTTACTGATTTGTTCATCCATGGGCCCTTGGTAATGTACCAAATATTCACATTTTGATCTCAGAAATCTCTGTTTATCTGAGGTTACTCGAGAGTACATGATGGTTGCACTCTCGAGTCATTTATGTTGTTCTTTGACAAACCTACACACACCTTCAGCAAATCATCAAAGCAGAAAATTTGAACTGACTGGAAATGCATCAGCTTTGATGACTTTCAGGATTTTTCAGCGTTGACGTCCGTACAGAATGCTCCTCCGTCACACACCACACTTTTTTATTTATTTACTGTAGCATGTCTGGATATGTCTGAAAGTCTAACAAGACATCAAAAAGGAAAAAAAAAAAGATGCAAACAGTTGTGCTAATCACACTCTTTTCCTGGCGTTTAGCAATTTCATTGAAGAAAAAAAAAAAGGTTTTGACCTACTAACATCTTCCGGAGAGAGATAAGATGCCTGTGTGACCTCAAACATCCTGCCTGAAAGTACCACAGTACAGGAAGTGAGCTCTGCACCTACGGCATGAATGAGAAGGCCTGCAGCATGATGTGATTAATATTTATCATAATATTTGATGCATTCATTAAGATACGTGATTCACACTTTCTCTTTCTTCCTGTCTCCTAATTCTTAATGTAATTCCTACCTCACGTATTTTCTGCACTAGCCAAGACATCTGGCACTGGGGAAGGACTTTTCATCCTGCTTCACTTGTGAACAAGGAGAACTTTTGGTTGATTTAAATAAAAACACACACATGTTCAGGGTCTTCTGGCTCTCGACAGGGATTCAACAGTATTTACAGTCATCATGCTCACAAAACCGAGGTGCACTTCACTGATCTGACATGATGAACAGATGCAGGTGGCACTATAAATGTTCAGGGAAGGACGATAAACGGTCAAGATTAGAGGAACATGAACTCCGAGCAGGACAATGATTATAAAGCAGGTGCTTGTTAAGGTTCATTACAGCAGCTTTCTGTGATGTGGTCTGGAAAAGCAGCTGATCTGTTCCCCCTGCAGGGAGAGAGGGAAGAGAGGAGAAGAAGAAAACAGAAAGGAAGAAGAAGAAGAATTCTTCACATTACAACACAGTGAAATTCTTTTTTTTTTGTCATATCTCAGCTGGTTATGAATCTGGAGTCAGAGCACAGAGTCACGGTGTCTCTGGAACAGAGAGGGTTAAAGGGCCAAGGGCTCAGCAGTGGCAGTGCTGGGGCTTGAACCCCTGACCCGATCACCCAGAAACTTAACTGTTGAACCATTGCCCCTAAATGAAAGTCAACAACAACAATCTCTTTCTTACCCCCTTATCAGTGCTATTTACATTTTTTTTGAATCGATATTTTTCACAACAAGTTTGAATAAAACAGAATAGAAACCTTTATTTGTCACATGCACACTTCAAGCACAGTGAAATTCATCCTCTGCATTTAACCCATCTGAAGCAGTGAACACACGCACACACACCCAGAGCAGTGGGCAGCCCAGAGAGCCTGGGGAGCCCAGAGAGCCTGGGGAGCAGTCAGGGGTTCGGTACCTTGCTCAAGAGCACCTCAGCCCAAGGCCACCCCACGTCAACCTAACTGCATGTCTTTGGACTGTGGGGGAAACCGGAGCACCCGGAGGAAACCCACGCAGACACGGGGAGAACATGCAAACTCCACACAGAAAGGCCCTCGCCAGCCGCTGGGTTTGAACCCGGAACCTTCTTGCTGTGAGGCGACTGTGCTAACCACTACACCACCGTGCCACCCATAACCCGAGATGGCTAAAATGGCAGGGTGTCAGCTTTAAGGAAGCGTTTGCTGTCTAAGGTCAGACATTTACACACTTTCCACATAAAACACAAAAACGACACACAATATACCAGAAGAAAACAATCAAATAAGCCTTCCAAAAGAGTAAGGAAGGTGAAAGAAGGGATGGGAAAAGGAAAGGAAATAAAGGGAAAGAAGCAAAGATTAGGGAAGGGAAAGAAAGCACAACTTTATTCATCACACACTTGTGAAATTCCTCTCTGCATTTAACCCATCTGAAGCAGTGAACACACACACACATGAGCAATGAGCACACACACATACCCAGAGCAGTGGGCAGCCATGCTAACAGCACTCAGGGAGCAGTTGGGAGTTCGGTGCCTCGCTCAAGGCCGTCCCATATTAACCTAACCTGCATGTCTTTGGGGGGAAACCAGAGCACCCAGAGGAAACCCATGCAGACAACATACAAACTCCACACAGAAAGGCTCCCACTGGCCGCTGGGCTCAAACCCAGAACCTTCTTGCTGTGAGGCAACTGTGCTAACCGCTTACACCACTGTGCTGCCCAACAAAAATACAGGGAGGATTAGGGAAGGGAAGATTAGGGAAGGGAAAGGAAGGGGAAAAAGGGAAGATTAGGGAAGGGAAGATTAAAGAAGGGAAGATTAGGGAAGGGAAAAGGAAGGGAAAGAAAGTGAAGGGAAGATTAGGGAATGGAAGAGGAAGGGAAATAAAGGGAAAGGAAGAGAAGATTAGGGAAAGAAAGAAGGGAAGATTAGGGCAATTCTATTCTTCAGTTCTAATTCAATGTTTTTTCTTTTTTAATTAAAATACACTTCAGAGAGAGAGAGAGAGAGAGACAGAGAGAGAGAGAGAGAGAGAGAGAGAGAGATTAGTTCATCACGAGGACCCAGGCCCGTTTCAAGCTATTTGGGGGCCCTAGGCAAAGGGGGATCTGGGGCCCATAATTATCCCCCCCCTCGACGAAAGGCCTTATGGCCGCCTACTCACTGAAGACTTAATAAATAAACATCACACATATTGTAATCATTCTTACGATTTTTACTTAATAAATGAACTCTTTACATTATTATAAATAATTATCAAACCCAATTAAACACAAGAATAGACAAAATACACACACACACACACACACACACACACACACACATATATATATAAAATATGAAAATAAGACAAAGTAATATTAAATGTGCAAATAACACAACACTAAATATTTACAGTATATACACAAGTAGAAATAACTTCAAATGGTGATTAAATGATTACAAACATGAATAAGAATCTTAATAAGAACCAGCACACACAGAAAAGTGCAAAAGGTATAGAAAAACACATAAAAATTTAAGAATACACAACTAGAATCATGGACAAAATGTCTAAAACTGCTGCTTGCGGGCTTTGGCCAAACGTGGTTGACATGAAGATTTACAAACATGATCATAAGCATTTAAAATCCATGTCGCGGGTGTGGTTGCTTGCTGTCACCTTTCCTTGGCTCAGTTGAATATTCGAAAGGGCTCTGCATCTATGCATTACGTTCACGTTCCAGTTCAGTCATGATGCATGGAATTCTTGCAGAGGTTACTAGAATCAGAGAAAATGGCAAGGGCTGTCCTTCCTTCCCATGGAAGCAAAAACAATACAGAGACACAAGCGAAGCAAACTTGCCATGTCATAGCCATTAGCCGTGCTGATCGCAGCAGGGCTTCCTTGCAGAAAGTTCATGTTTCTTAGCTGAATTACTGCATTAATATCCGACCAAGGTCACAAATGTAGCCTATTTATGTAAAAAAGAGCTTTCTTGTGAGCCATCCCCTGTCCTACTCCATTCATGCTCACGACACACTAGCTACTTCTGATGAAAGCCATGCAGCTCGCTGAAACTAACTCTGACTATGACATTTTGATAAACACAATAAGTTAATCTGGGAGAAGCTGACAGTCTTTCACCTATTTGTGTGGCACATATTAGAATTTTTAGCCAGTCCTTGCAAGTTTGTAAGCCTGTTGTGCATGACAACGTTTACATCACTGTTATAAACACTGTCTACAAGATAACTACCATTAACGTAGGCTAGCTACCAAATTTGCTTGTCGACCCGCTTGGTATTAATGAGTGTGTACATTCTCACTTACCAGTGTCTTGTTTTTTTCTGTCTTCCTCTTCCCTTTTCTTCTTTCTCTTCTGGCTCCCTGAGGGGTAATTTCGCTTCATATTTGATTTTGGGTTTTTTTTTGCCAGGGAGCTCTGCAACCACTTGACTGGACGGAGATGGGCATTGAGGGGTTGACAACAGACTGTCATTGCACTTTTCGGCCAAAGCATGTAGGGAGGCGCTGTTGTGCATTAGGGGGCCCCCCTTGGAACTAGGGTATTTCAACAAGTGTCATTAGGCGCTGCGCTGCCGCGCTCAAAAAGTTGTCATTGCTATTGAATACATAACCAGTCGTTCAGCAGCGGGGGCCCTTCGAGGGCTGGGGCCCTAGGCAATTGCCAAGTCTGCCTACCTTGTTGCAACGGGTCTGCGAGGACCCCTCTGTTTCTCCTGCTTTGCTCTCCTGGGTCGTGAGGTTTTGGGTGGAGGTGGACCGTTTGTCTGAGGTTAACTTTGGTCTTTACTCTCTCTCTCTCTCTCTCTCTCTGTGATGAGTGACTTTCTCTTCAACAGTCACACCTTCACTCCATCACTCAACACATGTGAAGGAGGGAACTTACATGACAACACAGATGACTGGGCACTTTTTAGATTACTCAATGCTGAAACACACACACACACACACACACACACACACACACACACACACACACACACACACACACACACACACACGTGAAGCTGAGCTCTAGGTGTGCAGTCATGAAGTAAAAAGATTGTGTCTTACCCCACAGCACTGTTGAATTCTGGATCCTGATTGGTCAGAAGGTGTTGATTTATTTTCTATAACAGCAGTGTTGTCAGGAACACTGGTTTATATTAACACGCTCAGACTAATACATCATCGTTTCTATAGCAACAGCTCGTTTACAGGGACTTGTATAGTGGCCGCTGGATTAAAAAAATAAGATGTGTGATCGTGAAAATAGTGATGTTTTCTGTAAGGAAGTATTTGTTTAACCATGGTGGTGGTGGTTTTTCCTTCTTCTGGAGTGGTCGGAGCAGCGCTGAATGATGAGAGGCAGGTGTTGGGTTTGCTGTCACATCCCACCTCACCCAGAAACTTACCAAACTCCCGGAGGGCATCGACAATCACCTGATGACACTTCAGCTCCCATTTGGAGGCAAGAAGAATGTAACATTGATTAGTGCTTATGCTCCCACAATAGATGAAACACATCGCCGAGGCCCAGAAGAAACGAGCTGCGTGGAAGTCTCGAACTATCACCACTCCCACTACAGCACCTACCCACGCATGCCTGACATGTGAGCGTAGCTTCAAAGCCCAGATTGGCCTCATCGGTCAGCTCCCGACCCACAACCGCCACCCACCAAATGGAAATCATGGTCATCTTCGACCCCAAAGCACAAACATCATCATCATCATCATTATTAACATTTACGGAAGGAGTCTCCAGTGTCAGTGTAAAGCTGTAAGTTAAGTTTCTGACGTCATCATGACAAATCTTTATGCTTTACACTTTGTGGTTTCATGGTAACAGGACACGTTGCGTATTTTTGTCTTGTTAACCTCAAGAGAGAGAAGGAAAAGAGGCTGGTGATGGAGGGAATGGCTGTTTACAGCTGCTATAACTTAAACGAGAACAGGCGTGAAATTGTTTTTCGAAGCAACAAACAAAATGTAACTACAAATGGATAAAAATTACAAGTCATTCTTGAATAAATTAATACTAATAAAGCCTTTATTTTGTCCCATGTACACTCAAGCACAGTGAAATGTCTCCTCTGCGTTTAACCCATCATGAGCAGTGAGCACACACACACACACACACCCCCAGAGCAGCGGGCAGCTATGCTACAGTGCCCAGGGAGCAGTTGGGGGCTTGGTGACTTGCTCAAGAACACTTCAGTCATGGTACAGAAGGACAGGAACATGCTGTTCATTCACTCAACTCCCCTCACATTTTCCTGCCAGTCCCAGGAATTGAACCAGCAACCCTTCAGGCCATGGCTGCCCCCAAAAAGCCCACTAGTATTCTGTTGGTGCAAGACATCAACATGATTTGAACATGCAACCTTCTGATCTGGACTCAGACACACTACTTTTGCACCACGAGTTCTGAGAAAGTGTAATCATGTAACAGGAATAAAAAAATCCATTTTGCAATAACTCAGTGTCATCACACCACCATGCTGTTGATTACTTTCCTATAACACCATGATGTTTCAGAAGACTCATCCCGGTGTGACGTAACCCTCCTTTTCCCCCCTCAGGTCTCATCTCCACGTGTGATGTTAGCTGATCAATTCTCAGAGCCTTTTTATATTCTCCATAATGTTCTGGTGAGAGCCTTTGTGGCTGAAAGTTATTAAAAACACTACATCAGATAAAAGAGACAACACTCCCAGGAATGTGAAATGTCTGTTCAGTGGAACTTGGTGTGTGTGTGTGTGTGTGTGTGTGTGTGTGTGTGTGCACAAACTGGTTTATTTAATCAGTTATTGCATTTTTAAAATATTTCTAACTCAGAACTGTGCGATCTTAATGGCTGAAAGCAGAAATCATAATGACAACACACAAAGAGGAGTTTAGAACCCTGAAGGCTCCTTCGATTGTCCCTCAAGAGGAACCTTTAAAGGTTCTACAGTACAGTATGTGTTTTGTGTCTCTGTTTCCATATCAGAACAGATACACTGTAGGAAGCTAAGAGCCTGTATTTATTTCCTGAACCATTAAAGAACCCATACAGTGCAGTAACCAGGAAAAGAACACTTTGTATTGTGGTCATGCTGCTCCAGGAAAATAATCAACGACAAAGTGAAGTGATGAAGTGGACTTACTGGTACCACTCTAATGTTGATCATATTCCCATAACAGCATGTTGTATTTCTCTGTGTGTTACATGTTCATGTAGAACCATCTGAATGGACTGTATACAGTGATGTGAAGATGGAGATACATTTGAGTCTCATACACAGTGACACAATCTCAAGTCATTGTTTAACTACTGATTTAGAAACAATTCCAGGTACTTAACCATTTGAACCCTGTGTCCTGGGCGTCGAGGTGAGAAATGATCTTGCATGCATATCGATTTCTGTAAAACACTATCGTTCATGTGAAGTCATTCTTGTTAAAAAAGAAACATTCCATATACCAGAGTACACACTTTCTTTTTCAGTCATTACTCAACCACTGTGACTCTCAGATCTTTTGCTTTAACACTACATGCGGGGAAGCCATGGCTCAGTGGTTAGAGAAGCAGCTTTGGGACCAAAATTTGCTGGTTTGATTCCCTGGACCAGCAGGAATGGCTGCCTTGAGCAAGGTACCTAACCCCCAGGCTGCTCTGGGTATATTATAAGTCTCTGGACGTCTGCTAAATGACTGGAATGTAATGTACTAGCTGCTCACATGTATTTTGTAGCATCTGGGTGCCCTCTATTACCCCTTTTTGGTCAACAGGAAATGGGTTCTGTTCTGGTTTTCGCACCAAATTTTGACCCTTTCTGAGCATTTTGATGAAAAATATATATCGGTTCGGAGCCTGAAAACTTGGTTCCCAGCTGGAAGCAAAATATAGCTCGTTTTTCTAGCATGAACCGTGATGACATCAGTGGGCATGTCATTAGTTTGGAGAGGAAGTGGACCACAAGAATGGAGAACATAACGGAAAAGGAGACATCTTCAAGAAAAAAATGGACTGAAAACAAATATCTGTACTAACAGAACAAAAGCTCAGAGGGAATTAATACATTCTGCCATCTTGCAACTACAGCCTAATGGTTAGAGAAGCAGCTTTGAGACCAGAAGGTTGCTAGTTTGATTCCCTGAACCAGCAGGAATGGCTAAATTGCCCTTGAGCAAGGTACCTAACCCCCATCTGCTTCCCAGGCTGCTCTGGGTACATTGTACATCACTCTGGATGTAAGCGCATCTGCTAAATGACTGTAATGTAATATACTAGCTGCTCCCATATATTTTGTAGCATCCAGATGCTCTCTGTTACCTCTTTTTGACCAACAGGGAATGGGTTCTGTTCTGGTTCTCGCACCAAATTTTGACCCTTTCAGAGCATTTTGACCAAAAATAAATTGGTTCAGAGCCTGAGAACTTGGTTCCCAGCTGGACCCAAAATATACCTGGTTTTTCCAGCGTGTACTGTGATGACATCAGTGGGCGTGTCATTAGTTTGCAGAGGAAGTGGAGCACAGGAATGGAGAACACAATGGCAAAGGAGACATTTTCAGAAAGAAAGGGACCAAAAACAAATATCTGCAGTAACAGATTAAAAAAAAGCTCAGAGGTCATCAGTGTGCGCCACCATTTTGCGACTATGGCCTAATGGTTAGAGAAGCAGTTTTAGGACCAAAAGGTTGCTGGTTTGAGTCCCTGGACCACCAGGAATGGCTCAATTGCCCTTAAGCAAGGCACCTAATCCCTAACTGCTCCTCAGGCTGCTCTGGGTGTATTGTATGTCGCTCTGGATAAGAGCATCTGCTAAATGCCATTAATGTAATGTAATGTACTGTTTACTCCCATTATGAATTGTGCCAAGTCCTCCGTTCATGACGCATCCTTGATTCTGTTCAAAACTGGTGAAAACGTGGGCTGGTTCGCTACCTGGCACTAAGATTCAAAGAATCCTGAACCAGTTCAATTCAAGAACCCGTTCTTTGTTGGTTGAAACGAGGTATGTTCAACTATTTTTTTTTAAACTAAGTAACTACTAATTGTGCGAACTCACTCGCTATCTCAGCTATCTTCTTTTCTATTCAGTGTGCATGATCCCAAACTACACACAATAACGTTCGTTGCTTGTTAATAAGAACTCTTTGACTAGCATCTGCAGCACTCACAATCCCGAGAACGTAGCACATCCATTCGCTTTATCACTGCGAATGTGACAAAATGTGTGTAACACCTTAAACATTCATCTTCTACCTCAGTAACACACACACACACTTGGATTTGTGCCCTTACAAAAAATAAACAGCTTTCAGACGGCTAATGTAGCCTGACAGAGCATTTGTTAGCTAGCTAATGTCTGGAATCAACCACAAAATGTTTACAATGACAGCTAACTTGCTAATATTACATTAAGTATTTGTAGCTAAGGAATGCTAGCCTGTTAAGTTAGCGTTCTTCCATCTTAACGTGTTAGCTGTATTAGCTAGCTAACTAAGAAGACAGGAGGAGGTTCACGTTGTTTAGCAGGGATAAAAAAAAAACAAGGATAAACATGATTTAGGTAAGGAATGATATTCACTTTCACCTGCTTGCCTGTGTGTGTGTGTGTGTGGGTTGACTTTTTGGCACACATCGATTGACTATTTCTGTTCTCTCTCTCTTCGCCTGAGCTGCTGAATATTTGGCGTGACTTCAGTCAGCGTTAGTGAGGTGGAAAGAACAACAGAGAGGACTTTCTGGTTCTCCAGAGATACCGAGACGGAGAGAGGGAAGTGGAGAAAGAGGAGTGAAAGAGCATTGAAAGAGGGGTTTTATTGTACTGTGTTTTAAAAGAAACTGATTTGATTTACATGACTGAACTGTGTAGGCTAATCAGCGTGTAAAGCGCATCTGCTCTCAAATACATGATAGATGATAGATGATACCTGCAGTGATGGAAACACGTGTACAATATTCTACATCAATCTATCAACCCTCAGTCTTTCTCCAGTATTAAAGGAGAACTGAAGGCAAATTTTTTATTATCAAAATTTTATTTATCTCATTTTATTAAATATCGGAATGCATTTTTGATCGCTATTTTGTCGCTGCTATAGCGAGTTATGAGTGTTTGAAATATGCTCTGTAATATATCAGTCCATATGTCAAAGCAACGGCCGTAAACAAGATTCGTTGAGACCTGTGCGAGACATCGTAGGACAGAAGTAAAACGTACAGTGGAAATCAAAGTCACCAACATCTGCCAACGTTGTCAAAAGACGCATTGTTTCCTGATTGCTATCAAAACAAAAGTTTTGTTTGTTTTGATAGCAATCAGGAAAGTTTTAAAAAAAAAGTAGGCAGTAATCATCATTTAAACTCGTTTTTGTGCAATATTTCATTTGGAAAACAGTTTTCAAAATGGCAGCACTGACACCTGGCTGACACTTGACGTTTTGAAGTCTCGCACAAGTCTCGTGAAGATCGCGCGGATAAGCGACGCCTGCCGTGGACCAAACGAACTAAATTCAACACGGCTAAAAACCAAATAGGCCGATAAGTATAATATTTAATTGCAATTATGTGCCAATATGAGTCACGATATAAGGTTACTAAAACCGAAAACGTAACTGAGTAACACGTTAATTAAGAAATAAAGCAAGTTTAAAAATGACTTCAGTTCTCCTTTTATGATGTTAATTATTAAATGACAGTTCCACTGAAAATGACTGAAGTGAGATGCCAGTAACACAGTGGAACCCTCCTTTATAAATCCAGATCTACCAGAAAAAAAACAACAACACATGACTCTGATTGGTTTATGCTGTGACTGGAAAATCATAAAATGTGACAAAACAAAGTCAGAGAAGAAGTGATAAATTACTACACGGTCACAGGCAAGCTGGAGCCTATCCCAGCTGACTACGGGCAAAAGGCGGGGTACACCCTGGACAAGTCACCAGGTCATCACAGGGCTGACACAGACAACCATTCACACTCAATTTAGAGTCACCAGTTAACCTAACCTGCATGTCTTTGGGGGGAAACCGGAGCACCCAGAGGAAACCCACGTGGACAACATGCAAACTCCACACAGAAAGGCCCTCGCCGGCCACGGGGCTCAAACCTGGACCTTCTTGCTGTGAGGCAACAGCGCTACCCACTACACCACCGTGCCGCCCACATTTGGAGCTCTAATAAAATAAATTATTAACTCATCCAGCTGAAAAGTGATGAGTTTATGGCATCATGTGTTGTCTGTCATCCATCTGGCGTCATCCACATTTCACGAAAATCACTTCTTCTCTCTTAATTCTTCACCGATTTTGATTCTTTCTGGCATGAAGGTAGGGGTACCTAGGATGCATCGAACTTCTACCCAGATTTGGGCCGGAATGAGCTACACTGTCACTGACGGTCTCGTTATACATACAGAACACTTTTTTTCATAGAATAAAAACGTGTTCTATTCCCTTCTAGCAAGTTTCATTCATTTGGTTCGATAGTGTACAATATTGTTAGCATATCGCTTATCCTACGTATATTACGTCACTCTACCCAATGGAGAATGAGCGTTGAATATGGTTTACGATATTGCATGGTTGTCAAGACAACATGACGTCACATGTCAGAGACGTAAAACTTCTGCGCTAGTGAGTGAGCGACTGGGACAATTTGTAAACAAACATGGCTGCCAGTTTTGCTTCATTAAATACGGAAGACTTTGAGAGAATTTTGAAAGAGAAAGATGTGTTGAACACCCCAAAGGAATGTGTATGTATAATAATAATAACAATATTGCCGGCAGCACGGTGGTGTAGTGGTTAGCGCTGTCGCCTCACAGCAAGAAGGTCTGGGTTCGAGCCCCGTGGCCGGCGAGGGCCTTTCTGTGCGGAGTTTGCATGTTCTCCCCGTGTCCGCGTGGGTTTCCTCTGGGTGCTCTGGTTTCCCCCACAGTCCAAAGACATGCAGGTTAGGTTAACTGGTGACTCTAAATTGACTGTAGGTGTGAGTGTGAATGGTTGTCTGTGTCTATGTGTCAGCCCTGTGATGACCTGGCGACTTGTCCAGGGTGTACCCTGCCTTTCGCCTGTAGTCAGCTGGGATAGGCTCCAGCTTGCCTGCGACCCTGTAGAAGGATAAAGCGGCTAGAGATAATGAGATGAGATGAATAATATTGCCTGACTTTTTTTGTGGTCTATCAAATATATTCCATTCAGCTAGCATGATATTGAACTTGTCTTTGACTTGCTAGCTGAATGGAATACACTACCGTTCAAAAGTTTGTGGTCACTTTGAAATTTCCTTATTTTTGAAAGAAAAGCACTGCTCTTTTCAATGAAGATCACTTTAAACTAATCAGAAATCCACTCTATACATTGCTAATGTGGTAAATGACTATTCTAGCTGCAAATGTCTGGTTTTTGGTGCAATATCTCCATAGGTGTATAGAGGCCCATTTCCAGCAACTCTCACTCCAGTGTTCTAATGGTACAATGTGTTTGCTCATTGCCTCAGAAGGCTAATGGATGATTAGAAAACCCTTGTACAATCATGTTAGCACAGCTGAAAACAGTTGAGCTCTTTAGAGAAGCTATAAAACTGACCTTCCTTTGAGCAGATTGAGTTTCTGGAGCATCACATTTGTGGGGTCGATTAAATGCTCAAAATGGCCAGAAAAATGTCTTGACTATATTTTCTATTCATTTTGCAACTTATGGTGGTAAATAAAAGTGTGACTTTTCATGGAAAACACAAAATTGTCTGGGTGACCCCAAACTTTTGAACAGTAGTGTATATCTGATATACCACTCAACATCAACCAATATTATTTAAATATTTCAGGGGTGGGCATCTGGATAGGACAGTGTAGAGACAGGAAATGAGCAGGAGAGAGAGACGGGGAGGGATCGGGAAATGACCTCCGGTCAGAATCGAACCCGGGTCCCCGGATTTATGGCATGGCACCTTATCCACCTAAGCCACGATGCCCCCGTGAGTCAATGGCAAAATTAAAATGATTTTTTGATTCCGCTTGAATTGTGACATGAATTTCACATATCGTGTTTCTGAAATTTTAAATATAATTATTTGTACCAATAAGGTCATGATTTAGTAGGAAGAAGTTTGACACAATGACTGAAAATGTTGCCACCTGCCATCTACTGTGCGGGAGTGTGATGTGCATGTCAGTCCCTACGAGATCTCATCAAGTAAAGTATACATGATTTGTTTAGATATAGTTCGTAGTAGGCCAGTTCACATAGCGTTTATATGATTTAATTGAATATATTTTCAATTTTATAAACTTTACTTAAATTTTATGTGTAACTATTTCTTAATATTTACCTGGACCAAGAATCATTTTTTTGAGTGTAGCGGTATAACTGTATCGGTACGAAACCCACAAATGTATGGGTTTCGTACCGGTACAGTATCGGTACTGTAGCGCTTCGCTGTAGTGTGGACAGATGAAGCGGTTCTGTATCGATACAAATATAATGAGCATGCGCAAAGTCACACACCTCAATCGATGTCTTCGCTGAATAAAATAGTGAAGAACGGAGATTCGTTTGTTTCTTTCTCAACTGCCTCGCGCGTTTTATACGGTTCGACTGAATAAATAACCACCAGAAATACAGACTGTACATTGACAACAAAAAGCACACACACGCTGTTTCATCTGTACGGAAGCCGAGAGAGGCCCTTCATATAATCCTTTTTTTTTTTTATTCACCTTGTTATCCCGAGATAACGACATAATTAATTCAGGATCTCGAGAAAACAACACAACTAATTCGAGATCTCGAGAAAACAAAACCGTTATTTCGAGATCTCGAGAAAACAAAACAATTATTCCATGATCTTGAGAAAACAAAATAATTATTTAATGATCTCGAGTAAACAGCTGAGAAATGGTTCATTCACATGCGCCAAGAGACTTGTGATATGCTGACTTTGGGGCTATTTCTCATTCTGTATAGACGCAACTTTGGTCATTAGAATGTCTGGAATAATTGATCACCTAATAAGGCAATATTTTGATCAGGGGTTGACACAGGGAGAGATTGCATTAAGTCTTTTAATAAGAGATAATTTCAAAATTAGTCCGCGGCACCTCCGCAGAAGACTGGCCCGGCTTCGTCTCTACCGACGGAGATACAGTGATCCAGCTGAGATCATGAAATAATTGTTTTGTTTTCTCGAGATCACGTTATAATTGTTTTGTTTTCTCAAGATCTCGAAATAACGGATGCCATATATTCTCGGAAGGAAGTTACTCGGTAACCACGGAAACATTTCACACACGCGCATTTCAACTACCGTGAAAGAAAACCGCAAACATTTCTCGCTAGTGTGGACAGATGCACTAAACTGTACCGGTATACTTTGTATCGATACAGTTATACCACTTTCGTACCGGTATAAGTGTGAACACAGCATAAGACTCCAGCCAATGTAGCACTCAGGGTCATAGGGACACACAGACTGCCCCACCATGATAAGGTGGCAATCCCTTTGGAGCAGCATGCATTCCACAACATTAAATGTAATGTAACTATCAGTGGTGAGCTGTTACCATTAGAGCTGGGACTTGAGCTCAGCCAAAACTGAGCCAGACACCAAAAAAGTGCCAGGGCAAAGGATTTTGCGAGGGATTAGCGGCAGGCTGCCAGGTCGCACCGCTGTGTGTAGCTGTCAATGTTGAGTTTAAAAGTAACTCAGTAAATTACACAGGGAAATTAATCCTTAAGTTTGAGTGAAAAATACTGCGGTGTGGAAGAAGAGTCTGGAGGCAGAAATTTTAGTTTCTCAGTCGTTAGCCTGTAGCTCTCGATAGCACTGACTATGCACTTTATTAGCATTTGCTAACACTACTGATTAACGCTACACCGGCTGGAAGGTGACTTCACTGCTGCGCTGACAGCACTGATTCGCGGTTAAGCTCGCGTTGGCCTTCGAGAAGGCTGAGGGTGATCAAATTTTAGTCTCTCAAACAAACAACAAATCACAATCTGATTGGTTAATTCATCTACTCTCTACATAAAGATACACTGCCATGGCCTTCTGTCCCAGCAATGAAGTCCTAACCAATGAGTGAGCAGCTCTAAACTCTTCTCAGCCTCGAGACAACAAACAAAACAATCTCACTGGAGAACTCGATTTTAACGTTTTCAGGACAGTAATTTCTGTCCTTTCATTTCTGAAGCACATTTGATAGAAAATGAGGCCAAATTAGAATCCGAAGAGAATAATTACAATGAAATTATGAAAGAATGAAAGAAATTAAATTGAACATTTGAAATGCTGATATGTTTGTGTTTCTCTGAAGGCCGAGAAGGTCCTGACAGTTCCACTCTGGTAACTATAAAAGGATAAAAAGTACATTATAACTTATTGTCCTTTAATAATAAAAGAAAAATGCTGTGGTATAAGGGGAATAAAACACACGAAACATTAACCACACTTCATCATACCCACCCCCTCATTCATTATTTTTCTGTACCTGTATGACACTGATGCTTTCTAAACGACTCAAGAAACAGCAGCATAAAAACAGACGTCTTTTTTTTTTACACTGTGTGAAAAGCTCTTGTGTCTCTGCGAAGAGTCGACTGAGAGAGTTTTTCGAGTTTCTGTTGTGGTGACAAGACAGCAAGCTCTGCAGCGGGCTCCTACAACGAGTTCAAACCACAACTGTACGGGTGAGTGTGTGTTGTGGCTGAGATCGAGAGAAAGAACGAGACAGTGTGTGTGTGTGTGTGTGTGTGTGTGTGTGTGTGTTGGAGTCTGGGTGTTTCTAGGCATGTGTGCTGTGAGAGAGAAGCTCTCGGAGATGGCACTGATGCTGAGGCCCTGACACACATCACATTAATACAAAGACAGAAAAAGATCGAGTCATAAACACACCTCGGTTTTTAGCTCATGCTCCGATGTTATTGTGATGTAAATGTTAGTAACTGTTAGTAATCGTTATATTATTGGGGAAATTGAACGGAAACTGTTGGTAGAAAAACAGGATGTTTATGGCTCCTGGAGCCGTTCCTGCTGCTAACGGCCGTACTGTTCTCGTGCACTCTGCTCTCACTCTCCGGCTCGTTCTCTCTCAGTCCTGACCATCAGTCAGAAACTAATTTCAAATTTAATCGTTAAATCACCTGAAGTCATTCTCTATTGATGCAGACTTTCATAATTTTCATGACAAATCGTTTTAATTATCAGCGCTCTTGCTGCTCTATAACTGTTCCCTCCTCACTCCAGCACTCCTCACTGTATTCGACTTTCATACAGTTCACATTTATACACTATATAAAGGTTGTTTTTCCCTCTCTCTCTCTCTCTCTCTCTCTCTCTCCCCCCCCCTCCTTCTCTCTCTCTCACTCCCCCCTCTCTCCCCCTCTCTCCCTCTCACTCCCTCTCACTCCCTCTCTATCTCCCTCTCTCTCTCCCCCCTCCTTCTCTCTCTCACTCCCCCCCTCTCTCCCTCTCGCTCCCTCTCTCTCCCTCTCCCTCCCTCTCTATCTCCCTCTCTCTCTCTCCCCCTTCTCTCTCTCTCACTCCCCCCTCTCTCTCCCTCTTGCTCCCTCTCCCCCCTCTCTCTCCCCCTCTCTTTCTCCCCCTCTCTCTCCCTCTCTCTCCCTCTCCCCCTTCTCTCTCTCTCACTCCCCTCTCCCCCTTCTCTCTCTCTCACTCCCCTCTCTCTCTCCCCCTCTCTCTCTCTCCCTCTCCCCCTTATCTCTCTCTCACTCCCCCCTCACTCCCCCTCTCTCTCCCTCTCCCTCCCTCTCCCTCCCTCTCTATCTCCCTCTCTCTCTCACTCTCTCCCCCCCACTCTCCTCTCTCTCTCTCTCTCTCTCTCACTCTCCCCCACCCTCTCTCTCCCTCTCCCCACCCCCTCTCTCCCTCTCTCTCTCACTCTCCCCTCTATCTCCCTCTCTCTCTCACTCTCTCCCCCCCACTCTCCTCTCTCTCTCTCTCTCTCTCTCACTCTCCCCCACCCTCTCTCTCCCTCTCCCCACCCCCTCTCTCCCTCTCTCTCTCACTCTCCCCTCTATCTCCCTCTCTCTCTTTCACTCTCTCTCACGCTCCCTCTCTCTCTCACTCCCTCTCCCTCTCTTTCTATCTATATCTAGTGGAACAGAAAACCCCCACACAGAAGTGTGTGCTTGAAAACAGTTTGAAAAACAGGGCTTCTTCAGAAACACCGACAGTACCTAATTCACTCAGCCTACTGTCTCGACACCATTAAAACTGATGTATTCTACCCCTTTTCCACTAATTGACCCACTTCCCCTGAGGTCTTAATAAAATGACCGTGACATGTTTTGATCAAAACACTACGAGGATAAAACACCACAGCTCCTTCTCACCCTGTCTACACAGCCCTGTTCAGAAATGGCTGATTTGAGGGATGGCCTGTTCCTTTAAATGATAATGAGCCACCGCTGACTCCACCCCCTCTTCCACAGCTCAATCAGGTAGCACTTTCCTCATTAATGTTTATTTATTTACAAAGGCAGCTCTCAAGCCATGAGTGGAGTGGAGATGGAGTGTTCAGATGAGGGGGCGGGATTATTCTAATAAGCTCCACTTGTGACGTAGAAAGAGGAGATGAATCTGAACGGCTTGTTGCAGTGTTGTAGTCGAGTCACTAAATTTCAAGTTCAAGAGTCCCCAGTGTTCAAGCCCGAGTCTTTGAAGAAAATTTTGACTCGAGTCCAAGTCGAGTCCACTACTGATCCAAATCGAGTCAGAAATAAACGACACAGCTGTCACACGCACAATCTCTAAAACACACTGATGTTAAGATATAAATATCTTATGCCAAATTATTATGGCATGTTACAAAAAATAAAGAAAAAATCTGAGTCCTCGTCTCCAATTTACAAGTCCGAATGCAGTTAATGCACGAGTCCAAGCCCAAGTCCAAGTCATCAGTGCTCAAGTCTGAGTCGGGTCACAAGTCCTTAAAATATTAGGGCACGAGTCGGACTCGAGTACAACAAGCCTGGCTTATTGAAGCTCATGTTTTCTGAAACTGACTGTGCGTCTTATTTCACAGTTTGAAGCCTGATAGGCTCCAGATCCCCACATGTATACGCACAAGCACTGAAAAAGTGACTTTTTAAATAATATGTCCTGTTTATATTAAGTATTAAATAGTAACCTGTTTTATTTTTTTCGCGCTGCGGTTTCCATCAAATCCTGTGCTCTGATTGGCTGGCGAGCGGGTCCGTATCCTACGGTATGGACCCCAGTTACGGACCTCTGGTGACTCGCTCATTCACAACAACAACAAACATCATAGCAATATTTGCCAGCATTTCTCAGGAGAATAGCATTAATTTTACATCATGGATAGTGATAATGACAGTATTCACAGCGAAAGCGAGTTTTACTACCCTGAGGAAGAAGAAATAAAAGAAAACATTTCAGGAGAAAGCTAAAAACCTCTAACTGTTGCTAACGCTGAGCAAAAACGTGGCTGAATCCTGAATTACTCAATTTTGTATAAATAGGGCACTACATAGGCGGCAAAATGTAGTGTTTTTCCTGCCATGGAAGTGCACTTGTATACCGAGGAGGAAGCAATTTGCATTACAGCCGTGAATGAGGATTCAAAATGGCGGCTCATCTTGGCTCGGTTTTCCCTTTCGGGCACTCTCATTTTCTGTTAGATTTTGGTAAAGAAAAAAATAAATCTATTATTTACCAGCTTAAGGTCGGTCTGTATGGTGAAATACCGTGACCTTGGCCTTGAATACTGACCTCGGCCCAGAGGGCCTCGCTCAGTACTTTCAAGACCTCGGTCACGGTATTTCACCATACGGAACTCCCAGCTGGTATATATTCATACAGCACATTTCTCATTCTCAATATCACTTTATAATCAATAAAAAAGAACACACACACACACGCAGAGTAAACCGTTGGTGCACACAGTTGGAGTGGCCACATCTTACTTTGCTTGCTCAAAAAAAATAAAAGTGAATTATTACATGAATTGTTTATTCTGTATGATCATTTCTGCTCATTTTAATGAAGGGTGCCAATATTTCTGGACTACACAGTACATGCATAAGTGATTATTTTCCAATAAGCGCATGCCCTGAAGTGTTTTATTCCTCATATGCAAATTGCCATCAATTATTAAAATTTTTTTATATATGAAAGAGCGACTTGTTATAGTTTTTTTATCCGTTTATAGATACATTTTTTTGTCGTGAAACAAGTTCTCACTTAAATTAAAGCAGCTATAAACAATCATATCCCTCACTCACCAGTTTATTTCCTGTTACCCAAAGTTAATAAGAGTTAAAAGCAGACTGTATATATATTCTCTATCCGGAGTCCGCGCTTTCGCTGTCTCTTCACACCCGTGAGTGATTGTTGTTGCTGCTGATCGGTTCGTACGCACAGCCACAGGAGGGAATTAAACTCAAACACAACTGAGTCATTTGTTTACGGTTTGCGACTCGACACGCGAACACCATATGCTGCGGTGAGACGTATGAAAAAGCACTTGGACGGTGTGTTTAACACTCGGAGCTGTGAGATTCGCCCGGAGAAGTGTGTGTGTGCTAATTAGTGTGTTAAGCACACACTGCAGAGAGGAGCAGGGCCTCGCATGGGCTGGATCTCACATCACACACTGCACCGTGAAAAGAGCTCCACTGTGGGTGACAGACACCTGGACGTACACTGAGCCGTCCCATCCCGTGATGCACTGTGGACCAGAAGGGGAGGGCCATGTGTGAGATGAAGGACAGAATCGCCATGGTTACGGAGAGAGCTGTTTGTGTTTGTAAAAGTTCTGATGCAGTGAGAACAAGAGTAACGGCTCACTTTGTGCACAGACGCCTCCGGGCAGTGTGTGTGTGTGTGTGTGTGTGTGTGTGTGAGTGAAAACTGACAGCTCTGCAGATGTGTGTGTAGCTGTAAACAGAGGCGACGGCGCCAATGTTCACTTTAATATGTACAACTTCGCTGTAGGGGAAAGTCTGAACATGTCTCGCATACACCACTCTGTCTGTCTCTCTGTCTGTCTGTGTCTCTTTTTCCTTCTGTCTGTCTGTCTGTCTGTCTGTCTCTTTTTCCTTCTGTCTGTCTGTCTGTCTGTCTGTCTGTCTGTCTTTTTCCTTTTCTCTGTCTGTCTGTGTCTTTTTTCCTTCTATCTGTCTGTCTGTCTCTTTTTCCTTCCTTCTGTCTGTTTCTTTTTCCTTCTGTCTGTCTGTCTGTCTGTGTCTCTTTTTCCTTCTGTCTGTCTGTCTGTGTCTCTTTTTCCTTCTGTCTGTCTGTCTGTCTGTCTGTGTCTCTTTTGCCTTCTGTCTGTCTGTCTGTCTGTCTGTCTGTCTCTCTTTTTCCTTCCTTATGTCTGTCTGTCTGTCTGTCTGTCTGTCTCAATTTCCTTCTCTCTGTCTATCTGTCTGTCTCTTTTTCCTTCTCTCTCTGTATGTCTGTGTCTCTTTTTCCTTCACTCTGTCTGTGTCTCTTTTTCCTTCTGTCTGTATGTCTGCTGTCTCACCCTTTTTCTGTATCTCTCACTCTCCTTGTCTCTCTCTTTCTCTATATCTGTCTGTCTCTCCCTCTCTGACCATCTCTGTTTCTATCTTTCCTTCTTTCCCATTCTCCATTTCCTATTTTTCTCTCTCATTATTATCCCTGTCTCACTCTTTCCCTTTTCCCTCAGCCTCTCTGTCCTTCGTTCTCCTTCTCTTGATTTATTTTTCTCTTTGTCATTCTTTCACTTTCTCTGTGTCAGTTTCCTTCATTTGCTTTCTTGCTTGCTTATATCTTTTATATTGTCTCTCTCTCTCTCCCCATGTTTCTCTCGATTTATTAGTCTCTATTCTTCTGTCTTTTACTCCTTTCTCTCTCCCCATCTAATCTTCCCCCTTCTCTTTCTGTCCTCCCCCCCACTGTTCCTCCCACAGTAACTGATAAACTCATACAATTGCTGTTTCCACTCAAACCTTCTGCACTTATAACTCCGTTTTCAAAACACTCGCTTCCTGTAGACCACGTCTTCGAACATTCCAAGCCTCTGTGTGTGTGTGTGTGTGTGTGTGTGTGTGTGTGTGTGTGTGTGTGTGTGCATGTGTGTGTGTGTGTGTGTGTTAACCTTGTGTCTCTCTCTCTTTCTCAATGTGTTATCAGTTTACCTTACTCCTCTTTAGTGGTCCCCGCTGAGTCCTTGTTTACTCATCCCTTCATCACCTTCCTTAGGGATTACCATGACGATACACTCGCTCCGCCACTCTCCATGCACACGCAGGGTCACAACCTCAACTTCCTCCTGGTCTTCAGTGGGACATTTCCCAATATCACTTATATAAATGTATACTTTATACACTTCATATAATGTTTTATAGAAGAGTTAAAAGTCACTGGTGTGTAACATAAAATGATACACACACACACACACACACACACACACACACACACACACACACACACACAGAGGCTGGGAAACTTTAGGCAATGTGGCCTACAGGAAGTGAGCACGATGAAGAACAGTTATGAGGCCAAAAGGTTTCAGTGGAAACAGCCGCCGTCTGAGTTTATCAGTTCTAGTGGGTGGAAGAGAGAGAAAGAGAGAGAGAGAGAGAGAGAGACAGAGAGAGAGAGACAGACAGACAGAGAGACAGGGACAGACAGACAGACAGACAGACAGACAGACAGACAGAAAGAGAGACAGAGAGAGAGAGACACAGTGAGAGAGAGAGACAGAGAGAGAGAGAGAGAGAGAGAGAGAGAGATGGAGACAGAGAGAGAGAGAGACAGAGAGAGAAGTAGAGAGATGGAGACACAGAGAGAGAGACAGAGAGAGATGGAGACAGAGAGAGAGAGACAGAGAGAGAAGTAGAGAGATGGAGACACAGAGAGAGAGACAGAGAGAGATGGAGACAGAGAGAGAGACAGAGAGGTTGTAGAAAGAGTAAGGAAGGAAAGAAGGAATAAAGATAAAGAAAGACAGATAAGGAGAACGAGAAAGGCAGAAACAAAGACAGTAAAGGACAGTGAAGGAGAGAGGGATAAAATGCAGGAAATCAAAAGACAATAAAAACAAAGGTAAACAGAAAGAAAGCTGTGTTGTAACTCGGTAATAAATTAAACACAAAGTAAAATTCCTGCAGACGTTACCGAGAAGAAGGGCAATGAAACTGATAGCATATTTGTTCTTTGAAATGTCCTGCTTCTCTGGAAATTTTAAGTAATTTAAAGTGTGTGTGTGAGAGAGAGAGAGAGAGAGAGAGAGAGATTATTTTTTTAACTGTTGGCACATTGTGGAAGAATTGTGCAGAGTAAAAAGTGTTAAATGACACATTAAGCGTCAGGAGTCAAATTCAGCAGAATCACTCCATAATGTTGTCCTTAAACTCTTGCAGACTACTTTGTGATCAGTACCTGAGAAATAGGCTGGAGGATTTCACACACCTGACTCGACCCATCGGCTTGTCTCGGATTTAAATGCTCTGCCTACCCGCCTCACCAAGAGCTGGCCTAGTGGTTAGTGTGTCTGCCTCTCGATCGGGAGAGGCAGACACACTAACCATGGAAACAGAGATCGGTGCTGCCCAATGTGCCTTAGGGGCCTGGATAGTACTGGGTCAGGAGACTGTCTGGGAAGACCAGGTCATGGCACTGGAAGGACTTTAGACTTCTAGCCTATGAGCCTCAGAGTATCTCTGTCCTTGGTTCACTTTTCTGGCTCCAAGCTTCAGGATCTTTAAGGCTGCAATCTCATTGGCTCTCCAAAACTCTATGCACCATTTTCCAATGTTTTAACATCATGACACTGTGAACACCATGTAGTCACATGAAAATGTTCTTTTTAATTGTTTTATTGTTTGTTTTAAAGGTAAAGAGATTTTGTTAGGTGTGACTGGACCCAAAAGTGAAACTCAAGACAGGCAGCTCAGCAGATAGGGTTGATTTATTAAACAAAAGCAAGTAGAAGATTAGGGGTTTTCCAGGGGGTCTGAGTGGACAAGCAGAGCAGGCAGACGGGGGGGGGGGGCTGGCAGATAGGTAACAGGAAAGCAGTGGATCTGAAGCATAGAAGATTCATCTATGCATTATCCATAACCGCTTATCCCTGTGCAGGGCCAGGGGCAAGTTGGAACATATCCCAGCTGACTATGAGCTAGAAACGGGGTACACCCTGGACCAAATCATTGCAGAAAGGCCCCCATCAGCCACTGGGCTCAAACCCAGAACCTTCTTGCTGTGAAGTGACTTTACTAACCACTACACCACCATGCCGCCCCATAGAAGTTTCACAGTTAGTTAAAACTCAAAACATACAAGAGACAACTTCACCAGTTACAGGAAGCCTTCACGCAGTACCAAGCTAGTGGACTGAATGATCTGGCAAAGACTGGATTGCAGAGGTGGGGTGCTGGAGCTTGATTGCTGGATGGATAGCAGGTGTGTAGACAGATTGGCACCAGGAGTTGATTGGTTGAAGCAGGAGAGCCACCCCCAGATAAAATGAGAAACATTACATTACAGGCATTTATCAGATGATCTTATCCAGAGCAATGTACAACACACCCAGAGCCAGGGCCGCGTTAACCCTTGCCGAGGCCCTGGGCAGACACACCCCCGAGGCCCCACCCCCGCCTGTTGTCAACTGCGCTCAGCAAATTCACCCCCTCAGACGTGCCTGTCTAACTAGACACAGAAACTTAAATAATGACAGTGGCACAATTAGAAATACTATTGAACGATAAAACTTTATATCCATCAGCACCTATTTAATCGAGAAAAAGCAATGGTGAAATAGGCAATTGCATGGTGAAAAAATCCATCAGACGTCACAGTTAACAAGTCTGGTTAACTAAAGTTTAGCCTCAAGAAGCCTTTGAATGAGTGAGTCAATGAACAACATGTCAAGAACATAACCGAGGCCTACAACAGTTTCTTTAGTATTCAGAACAAGAACATTCATTTGGTATATAACCGTTCGTTTTCATTTTGGAATCCAGGCGACTTTTAACTTGTGAAAACAAAGAGCGATAACAAAGAAAGAAAAATATCTTGCTTCTCAGAAATAAATCTCAAAATGTTAGGCTATGTGAAACATTTCATCCTTTCACACGCGTAATGTCCCAAACAGCAGTGGCACACAGCTTTGTGCATTCAGTTTGACAGCCATGTGTCAACTTACAAGGGCACGTTCCTACTTTTCTGGAAAGCGAAGTCATTAATTAAATCATTGAACTCAAGCTGGCGTAGCATGTGAAGACATGGTGGACAGTGATCATATTGACAATGACAGGTGATTTATGCGACGGGACAAGGTGGGCTTCCTTACGGGTGGCGAAATGCATCAAAAATGTTATCAATATGATCAAAACTTCTGAAAATATCGTTTCATATTTTCCGATCTCGCTACCTCCGAGGCCCCCTAGTGGCCAAGGCCCTGGGCAGCTGCCCATGAAGCCCATTAGGATAACGCGTCCTTGCCCAGAGCAGCCTGGGGAGCAGTCAGGGGTTAGGTGCCTTGCTCAAGGGCATTTCAGCAATTCCTGCTGGTCCAGGGAATTGAACTAGCAACCTTTTGGTCCCAAAGCTGCTTCCCTAACCAATAGGCCATGGCTTCCCCCAAAAGGGAAACAGCTGAGTCACTAAGAATGAGGAGGAGGCAAAACTGGACTTTGAAACATTCAGCACCAGGGAACTACTGAGGTTGTGGTATAGTTGTTGGTTGGCTGCCTGTATTTGGTTATTTGCAGTGGCATCTCTCTGAGAAAGTATACAGGTCTTGGTCATGACAAAGTCTACTAGGGCTGTAGTGAAAGCTGGACTGCTTGTAAAATTACTCACTAGCTAATTACCCAAGCTTTCATTTGATGAATCACATGGAAAACTAATCTTTATGGTTGTGGCCGGGGCAGTTTCTAGCTATAAGAGGTACATGTAGTCATTCAGACCATTCAAGACACCAATAGATGAATAAATAAATAAATAAATAAATAAATAAAGTAGGATGTCTCTTAGGGTCACCAAAAGCTCAAAGCAGCCATACAGCTGTGGTTTTGACCCTCCGGGATGTAAATATGACCTCATCTGTAGCCGCTTTATCTTGTTCTACAGGGTCGCAGGCAAGCTGGAGCCTATCCCAGCTGACTACGGGCGAAAGGCGGGGTACACCCTGGACAAGTCGCCAGGTCATCACAGGGCTGACACATAGACACAGACAACCATTCACACCTACGCTCAATTTAGAGTCACCAGTTAACCTAACCTGCATGTCTTTGGACTGTGGGGGAAACCAGAGCACCTGGAGGAAACCCACGCGGACACGGGGAGAACATGCAAACTCTGTACAGAAAGGCCCTCGCCGGCCACTGGACTCGAACCCGGACCTTCTTGCTGTGAGGCGACAGCGCTAACCACTACACCACCGTGCCACCCATAAATATGACCTCCATAATGAAAATATTTAACGGTTATTCCATGAAATCGAGTCGTACATGAGCTGATAGTCGACGAGGCACGTAGCAACAAGTTGTCTATAATCCATGTACGACAAGATTGAGTGGAATAACTGTTTTATTCTATCCACATTCACTGGATTTTAAGAAACGGAGCATTTTTATTTTAATTTTTTTTGCATATTCGATAAATAAAAACTTCATACAAAACATTCAACAAAATAATTTCTGTTGAGAATGGAAATGAACTGGTGAAATGACAGGAGCAATTTGGGGGAAAATGCAATAATACAATTAAATACTTTTATTCCATATTTTGTTGCTTTTTTTTTGTATTTTTGGGGTTTTGTTTCCAAGGAGAGTTTTTATTTCATCCTCAGTTGGTTCAGCAACACGCTCCGCCAATTTGTTTTACTCTATTTATGGTATATGAGCAGATATCGGAGTCGTAGAGTAGCCAATCAGAGTGTGCGATTGCTCATATCCAGTGAATGTGGATCGAATAATATGGGATACATAGTGTCTCCTGAGCAGTAGTTCCATCATGTGTCTTTGAGGATGAATCCCCAGATTTTTAGCTGTGCTCTGGTACTTGGCTCTAACTACGGTATATTCAGAGAAATATGTCTAAAAACAATGAAGCAAACCCCAATATTGTGTCTTTTGGACCCTTCAGAGGATTGTTGATGCAGATTTGTGCTCTCTGTGCATCGAGCAGCAGCTTCACAAGAAGCCTGAGCAGCTTTTTAGGTCTTGAAGAAATTCCCACATGTTTAACCTCACTTCCTGTTTCCACCTTTGCATTCGATTAATAAATTGAGATTTTAACTAATACAAATGGAAATAAATGCACAGAATAAAAGCTAGAAGATATGGATCAAAGGTCTCATTTTAGGAAGTATGATGTAGATTTTGTAACTATTCAAAGATGCTGCTGATATTAATCCCAGACTGTTCACAGACTGAGCCCGTGTAAAAGAACTGAGATCAGCAGTTACCAAGGGAAATTACTCAGAATCGTCCTGATTTATATTATCGTAAAGTTTACCTTTATAAGCTCCATATCCTCATCAGAGCAACAGTCAGCTCCGTACTTTCATTTCATCTGAATCAAAGCTTGGCTGCGTTACTGTTTGGGACGCGAAGACAAACACATGTGGTAGAATCTGACTCGATGTTTTACAGGAAACAAGCCAGGACATACTCCCCCCCCACACACACACACACACGACATGGTCAGGAAAAGTTAAAAGGCCTGAACGGGACTTTTTAAGTACCTGTTTTCGATTTAACTTCAAACACCAGACGGAGAGAGACAGACACACAACAAGACATAAACATCAGAAGTAAAAGTGTGTTCACACACTCACTGCATGCGAGTCACGAGTTCACCACGGATGCACAGTCTTTGAAAATAGCTAGCGTCTGCAGTGGTGTGATGCGATTACTCTGAAAATTCCTGCATTTCTGACCAGACAACCTCTCATTGGGTCAAATATGGACAAAGTGGACTTTTTATCCAGGGAATCCAATCTAATCCAAATCCCTTTCCATTGACACAGTGTCAGTTTATTTATTTATCATGTACACAATATGTCAAGACATATACTATATGGCCAAAACTATGTGCACCCCTGACCATCACACCCATATGTAGTATGAAATATGACAATGCTCCTGTGCACAAAGCACAGAGCTCCATGGTGTGTTAAGGTTGGAGTGGAAGAACTCAAGTGTCCTGCACAGAACTCAAGCCCACTGACCACCTTTGTGATGAACAGGAACTGGAACTGGAGCCTCCTCATTATCCCAACATCAGTACCTGATCTCACTAATGCTCTTATAGCTAAACTGAAGGAGCTCAAATCCCCACAGCCATGCCCCAAAATCTAGTGAAAGGCCTTCTCAGAAGAGTGGAGTTTATTATGATGGTGAAATCTGGAATGGGAAGTTCAACAAGCACATATGCATGTATGGTAATGATACATTGTGCACAAACTCATGGCCATAACATGTATATTGTACATTGGAATGCTATTGGTGTGGTTCAGATAAATTGGTTACATGTAACACAATATAAAGACCACATGCACACACACACACACACACACATTTTTATGTATTTCAGACTGAAAAGAGACAGCATAGTGTCATGTAGTAGTATATATTATAGTAATAGTTTTTTACTATAGTGGAGTCGAGTACATTGTAGTATAGTACAGTATAGAGTGCGGTGTAGTATAGTGTAGTATATGTTTGGCCATATTGAGACATTATAGTCTTTAGTATAGTATAGTGTAATGTAGTGTAGTGCAGTGTAAAGCAGCGTTGCGAAGTATAGTATAGTATAGTATAGTATAGTATAGTATAGTATAGTATAGTATAGTATAGTATAGTATAGTATAGTATAGTATAGTATGGTATGGTGTGGTGTGGTGTGGTGTGGTGTAGTGTCGTATATGTTTGGCCATTTTGAGATATTATAGTCTTTAATATAGCATAGTATAATGTAGTGTAGTATAGTGTAGTGTACAGTAGTATAGTGGAGTATAGTGGAGTATATGTTTGGCTGGATTGAGACATTTATAGTCTTTGATATAGTATAGTGTAATGTAGTGTAATATAGTGTAGTGTACAGTAGTGTAGTATAGTGAAGTATATGTTTGGCTGTATTAAGACATTATAGTCTTTAATATAGTATAGTGTAATGTAGTGTAGTATAGTGTAGTGTACAGTAGTGTAGTGTAGTATATGTTTGGCTGTATTGAGACATTGCAGTCTTTAGTATAGCATAGCATAGCATATTATAGTATAGTGTGGTGTAGTGTAGTATATGTTTGGCCATATAGTATAGTACAGTGTAGTGTAGTGTAGTATAGTGTAGCATAGTGTAGTATATGTTTGGCCACACTGAGACATTATAGTCTTTAGTGTAGTGTAGTGTAGTGTAGTGTAGTGTAGTGTAGTGTAGTGTATGTGTGGCCATACTGAGACTATATAGTCTTTAATGTAGTGTAGTGTAGTGTAGTGTAGTGTAGTGTAGTGTATGTTTGGCCACACTGTAAAAAAAATCTGTTGTTTTTACAAAAAAAAAATGGCAGCTGTGGTTGCCAGAATAATTCAGTATAAAATACAGTGAACATGTAAACAGTTTTACTGACCAAACAGTAATTACAACAGTGTTAAATAAACAGATTGTCCCATAATTTTGTACAATTTTTTGGGGGGCTTTTTCCACCTTTATTGGATAGGACAGGGTAGAGACAGGAAAGGAGCAGGAGAGAGAGAGATAGGGAAGGATCAGGAAATAACCTCAGGTCAGAATCGAACCCAGGTCTTTGGATTTATGGTAGGGCACCTTATCCACCTGAGCCATTTTATCAAGGCCGAAGTCAATGCAGCCATCTACCAGGAGATTTTAGAGCACTTCATGCTTCATGTCTGCTGACGAGCTTTTTGGAGATGCTGATTTCCTTTTCCAGCAGGACTTAGCACCTACCCACAGTGCCAAAACTACTACCAAATGGTTTGCTGACCATGATATTACTGTATTTGATTGGCCAGCCAACTTGCCTGACCTGAACCCCATAGAGAATCTATGGGGTATTGTCAAGAGGAAGATGAGAAACACCCGACCCAAAAATACAGATACACTGAAGGCCACTATCAAAGCAACCTGGGCTTCAATAACACCTCAGCAGTGCCACAGACTGATCACCTCCATGCCACACCGCATTGATGCAGTAATTCATGGTAAAGGAGCCCCAACCAAGTATTGAGTGTATAAATGAATATACTTTTCAGAAGTTGGACATTTCTGTATTGTAAATCCTTTTTTTGATTGATCTTATGGAATATTCTAATAATTTGAGATACTGGATTTCTGATTTTCATGAGCTATAAGCCATAATCATCAAAATTAAAACAAAAAAGGCTTTAAATATTTCACTTTACATGTAATGAATATAGAATATATGAAAGTTTACCTTTTTGAATTAAATTACGAAAAAAAAGAACTTTTTCATGGTATTCTAATTTTCTGAGATGCACTAGTATACCATGACTGGCTCACATCATATCCTTTTTTTTTTTTTTTTGATGTCACGAGATACATTGCTTAATCAATGGTGGAACTGTTTTATGTCACATGAGCCATCCTTAGCCAATTCCTGCATAGGAATATTTTGATGATGAGGGATATAATATTATACCATATAAATATAGTATAGTAGAACTTTTTATAGTATACATATACATATAGTACAGTGTGGTATAGTAGTATAGTATAACGTATGCCTTGTAGAATAGAGATGGCACAGTCTACAGTTTATTCAGTACAGTGTAGTATAATGTACAGTAGTAGAGTGCAGTATAGTGTAACACAGGACCTTAAACAAATGATTTAAACAGAATTAAATCAGAAGACAGCAGACAGCGAGGTGTTGAGTTAATGTTAACGAACAGCGCTGTGGACCGCTACCTTGCTGGTTATGTAAATACTTTGAGAATGGTACAGTGTATTCCAATAATTTCTGTTTTGCCTCAGAAGCAGCATTGTTTTCCGAATGAAGATTCAGAAAACAAGAGCTGGTTCATCTGCTCAGTGCGATCTCTTTTATTTCTGACCACGAAACCAACTGAGTGAAATCTCCAGCGTTATACCAGCTGTGTACAGGAGTGTGACACTTGTGCCTGCACCAAAAGAGTGCTTAATGTTTGGGGACAAAGTTCTCATCTTCTGAAACGGCCCTTTCAGGAGAGGAGATGTGTGTGGGTGATAAGAGTGAGCATTTCATGACCGATTTACGACAAAAAGCTGACCTTTGACCAATAGTCTTACTCAGGGAGTGTTTGATAAATCAACGCAGTGTTTCTTACAAATAAGAGAAACTGGGAGGGAGCGTTAACCATGAACTCAGTTTATGATAAAACAATTTATTTTTCAGGCAGGATTTTCAGGATGTGTTTGGAAAGTACAGGTTACTAGACAGCTACACAATGATATGATGAAGTTTATCATTACATCATTTCAGCCTTAGTAGCATAACTGCTAGCAGCTAGCGCCCTTCAGGAGATCAGTCATGAGCAGTGACAGGAGGAGAAGCAGAGAGCTGAGCTGTAAGTGCTGTGTGCAGTGCCTTTCTGCCTCATCAGCTACCCGAGCTGTTAGTGACATGCTAATCATCCAGTGTTAGCGTGATGCTTATCGGCCTGTTTGTGGGTTTGTGGTCAACACGTCAGCTCCATTAAGGCCTTGAGCTGATGATGGATGGGTTTATTTCTGTCCTCTCGCTGACCACACACATCAACAGCAGCTCCACAGACATGAGTGCTGTCGTTGTGTCGGATAAAGCCGAGGAGTGACTCAGGGGGCAGTACACTGACCTCTTCAGATGGCTCTTGACATCCTTTTCTCAATCTGATGGGCTGTTTGTGTGTTTTTGGTTCAACTTCGTGCTCTGTACAGTTGACCCAGTTGACTCAGGTCATCTCTTTAAAGCTTTACAGAAATAGAACAACATCAGCGAAAATGAGGATCATGATTATGCTGCTTTGTATTACATAAAAGCAAGAGTTTAAAAAAAGCCCAATAAATCTACATACAGTACATGCCTTTATCACATTATATTAAGTTTAAAATCTTATTTCACCTGGCCCATATGTACGGTTTTATCTTATTAAATAGTTTTACAAATTTGAAATAATTTCTGTATAGTAAATGGTTTATTTATGTTAGATATAAAGAGAGAGAGAGTATTACACGGTAGTGCAAAGATATGAAGTTTATCTTCGAGTGGTGAATGTATATACTTTTCAACACGGGAAGATAAACTTCATATCTTCGCTCCACTGCATAATGTTTTTTATATGATATGGACACATCCACAAAAATATACACAAGTTAATGAAAATAATTTTAATTTTGAACCGGTTCATGGGAAAACATTGGGAGTGACATCATCAGAGTGAAATATCGGGAATTATTATAGATACAGGACACTTTTTCCATGGAAGAAAAATGTGTTCTATTCCCTTCTAGCGGGTTTCATTCATTTGGTTGGATAGCATGAAATATTTTTAGCATATCGCTTATCCTACATGTATTACGTCACTCTACCCAATGGAGAATGAGGGTTGAATATGGTTTATGATATTGCATGGTGGTCAAGACAACATGACATCACACATCAGAGACGTAAAACTTCCGTGCTAGTGAGCGACTGGGACAATTTGTAAACAAATATGACCGCCAGGATCACTTCATTAAATATGGAAGATTTTGAGAGAATTTTGAAAAAGAAAGACACATTGAACACCCCAAAGGAATGTGTTTGCATAATAATAATAATAATAATAATAATAATAATAATAATAATAATGGCTTTTTTTCATGGTCTATCAGATATATTCCATTCAGCTATTTGTCTTTGACTTGTTCAGTATCATGCTAGCTGAATGGAATATATCTGATATACCACTCAATGCCAGGCAATATTATTTAAATATGTCACTCAGATCTGCGATACATTTCGTATGAAAAATTTGAGTTTTTCAACACAAGAAGATAAACTTCATATCTTCAATCCAACACGTGATTTTCTTTTTATTATATCAACAAATTCACGAACAAAAAGTCCCCAAATTTATCAAAACCATTCATCGATTTCCTCACGAGTGACATATTGAGATATATGTCCCAGTTTTGGTTCTTCATGTCCCAGATGGAGCTCGTATGAAAAATACGAATGCCAGATTTCCCAGGAAAACATTTGTGTCTCTGTAATATATAAATAAGCTCTCGTTCCAGTGTCCCATTTCTCATCAGGTTCCTCAACACCTGACACAGACCTTGTTAGAACCAGTAATACTCTTGTTTTTCTGTCTCTCATTTTTATCAGGTAGGCAGATATCATTAAGGGCCTTGCCTACGAGCCCTCACTGGAGTTGCCTCAACCAGGGCACAAACCCATGACCCCCCTGCACCAGAGTGCACTAAGTGAGTGATGTTATCAACTGAACTATCTACCAAAGAAAAGATGTGGAAGATGAAGACAACAGTGATCCCCATGGTAATAGGAGTCCCTGGTGCAGTGACCCCCAAACTGGGAGAGTGGCTCCAACAGAGCCCAGGAACAACTTCTGAGATGTCTGTCCAGAAAAGCGCAGTCCTAGGAACAGCTAAGATACTGCGCAGGACCCTCAAACTCCCAGGCCTCTGGTAGAGGACCCAAACTTGAGGGGAAAAAATACCACCCAGAGGAGGGGCGAGTGGGGAATTTTATATATATATATATATATATATATATATATATATATATATATATATATATATATATATATATATATGTATATACGCACACACACAGCACTTTGAGATTGGGCAGACCTAACAACCTGCGTTTTTCTCCCTCTCTCTTTTCTCCCCTCTCCCCCCACTCTGTCTGTCCCTCTGAGTTACGTGTCAATCCTGAGATCAAGATGCTGAGCTCTCCTGCTCCTCGACCTGCCTGATCCATCCTGATGCCCTACATCTGACTGGAGTCTCATCACATCGCTCCTGTGGAGGATGGCCCCATATGGACATTCGAAAGTCACCCTTGGAAGACGACTCTGGACACTTACAGTAATGCTTTTGTGGCTGAGGACTACAGTTGACTTGCTAACTTTAGGAGTGTGGTTGTCATGAACAGTTTTGCACTCAAGTTTCCATCAATGACCAGTTTATAACTTCAACAAAACACACTTCATGTTAAAACTGTTAAAAATGTTATAATCACATTGTCTGTTATCACCCAGATGAGGATGGGTTCCCTTTTGAGTCTGGTTCCTCTCGAAGTTTCTTCCTCATGCCGTCTGAGGGAGATTTTCCTTGCCACTGCTGCCACAGGTTTGTTCACTGGGGATAGATTAGGGATAAAATTAGCTCATGTTTAAAGTCATTCAAATTCTGTAAAGCTGCTTTGTGACAATGTCTATTGTTAAAAGCGCTATACAAATAAACTTGACTTGATTTTGGTCCGGGAATTGCTCATTTATGTGATTGTAATTACCCAGTCAGGAGTGCAGTGTATATAATCCTGCAAACACATGTCAAGAGCTTCATAAATGTTCATATCAATCATCAGAATAAAGAAAGTGTGATCTCTGTGACTTTCACTTTGGCATGGGTGTTGGTTTGAGCCAGATGGACTGGTTTGAGTATTTCAGAAATTGCTGAACTCCTGGGGTTTTCACACACAACAGTCTCTAGAGTTTATGCAGACAGAATGGTGCAAAAAAAAAACCATTGAGTGAGTGAGCGACAGTTCTACAGACTTGTTGATGAGAGAGATCTGAGGTGAATAGTCAGACTGGTTTGCTACAGTAACTCGCTCACTAATCATTCTTTACAACTGTGGTGAGCAGAAAAGCATCTCAGAACTTAATGTATGTTGATCCTTGAGGCAGATGAACTACAACAGCAGGATGACATGTTGTGTCCACTTCTGTCAACCAAGAACAGGACTCCAAGGCGACAGTGGATAAAAGTCTACTTAATGTACACATTTTTAGATTGGACCTACCAGGTGATGTAAACTCTAGAGCCTGTTGTGTGTGAAAAACCCCAGGAGATCAGCAGTTTCTGGAAAACTCAAACCAATCCATCTGGCTCAAACCAACACCCATACCACAGTCAACACTCCAGCAGTCATTGTTAACCGAGGAAGAAAAAATCATGAGCTGGATTAAAATATGAGTAACAGTGAAGCCTTAAGTAAAAATGGATCATCTCAATGATGATTATTATAAACAATCCTCATGGGAATGGAGTCCCAAAGTCTGATGTTAGAAGGGAATATTTAACAGTTATTCCACAAAATCAAGTCATACATGAGCTGATAGCCGACGAGGTGCGTAGCACCGATTGGAAGAACTGTTTTATTCTATCCACATTCACTGGATTTGGAGAAACAGAGCATTTTTATTTTTACAAATTTGATAAATAAAAAACTTTGTACAAAACATCTGACAAAATCATTTCCACTTAGAATGTAAACAAACTGGTGAAATGGCAGGAGTAATTTGTGAAAAATGTGATGATAATAATAATTCTTGAAAAATAAAAAAAGATACGTTCTTACCATCAAATACTTTCATTCTGTATTTTGTTGTTGTTTTTTTTATTTTCTGGGGTTTTGTTTTCGAGTAGAGTTTTTATTTCGTCCTCGCTTGGTTCAGCAACACGCTCCACCATTTTGTTTTTCTCTACTCATGGTATATGAGCTGATATCCTAATAGTAGAGTAGCCAATCAGAGAGCATGATTGCTCATATCCAGTTAATTTGGATAGTATATATATATATATATATATATATATATATATATATATATATATATATATATATATATATATATATATATATATATATATTCCTTTCTCCAAACATAACGCTTCTCATTTAAACCAAAAAGTTCTATTTTGGTCTCATCCATGCACAAAACATTTTTCCAATAGCCTTCTGGCTTGTCCACGTGATCTTTAGCAAACTACAGACGAGCAGCAGTGTTCTTTTTGGAGAACAGTGACTTTCTCCTTGCAACCCTGCCATGCACACCATTGTTGTTCAGTGTCCTCCTGATGGTGGACTCATGAACATTAGCCAATGTGAGAGAGGCCTTCAGTTGCTTAGAAGTTAACCTGTGGTCCTTTGTGACCTCGCCGACTATTACACGCCTTGCTCTTGGAGTGATCTTTGTTGGTCGACCACTACTGGGGAGGGTAACAATGATATTGAATTTCCTCCATTTGTACACAATCTGTCTGGCTGTGGATTAGTGGAGTCCAAACTCTTTAGAGATGGTTTTGTAACCTTTTCCAGCCTGATGAGCATCAACAACGCTTTTTCTGAGGTCCTCAGAAATCTCCTTTGTTCGTGCCATGATACACTTCCACAAACACGTGTTGTGAAGATCAGACTTTGATAGATCCCTGTTCTTTAAATAAAACAGGGTGCCCACTCACACCTGATTGTCATCAGGTTTGAAAACACCTGACTCTAATTTCACCTTCAAATGAACTGCTAATCCTAGAGGTTCACATACTTTTGCCACTCACAGAGATTAGATTAGATTAGATTAGATTAGATTAGATTAGATTAGATTAGATTAGATTAGATTAGATTAGATTCACTTTATTCATCCCACATCGGGGAAATTCACGTGTTACAGTAGCAAGAAAATGTCAAACAGATAACAAATAAAACTGAAATAAAAATTAGACAAACGAAGGATTAAATACAGAGGGCTATTTGCATTATCTACTGTGAAAAAGTATAGAAAAATTGCCTTATTGAGAGGCTCGGAAAAATTGCACATTACAATATGTAATGTGTATGTAAAAAAAAAAAAGATATGTAACATTGGATCATTTTCCTCAATAAATGAATGACAGAGTATAATATTTTTGTCTCATTTGTTTAACTGGGTTCTCTTTATCTACTTTTAGGACTTGTGTGAAAACCTGATGATGTTTTCGATCATATTTATGCAGATATATAGAAAATTCTAAAGGGTTCACAAACTTTCAAGCACCACTGTATATGAGATGTACAGTGCCTTGCAAAAGTATTCATCCCCCTTGAACTTTTTCACATTTTTCCACCTTACAACCACAAACTTAAAAGTTTTTTTATTGAGATTTTATGTGATAGATCAACACAGAGTAGCACATAATTGTGAAGTGAAACGAAAATGATAAATGGTCTTCAAAATTTTAAACAAATAAAAATCTGAACAATGTGGTGGGCATTAGTATTCAGCCCCCCTGTGTCAATACTTTGTAGAGCCACCTTTTGCTGCAATTACAGCTGCAAGTCTTTTGTGGTATGTCTCTACCAGCTTTGCACATCTAGACACTGAAATTTTTGCCCATTCTTCTTTGCAAAATAGCTCAAGCTCAGCCAGATTGGATGGAGAGCATCTGTGAACAGCAATTTTCAAGTCTTGCCACAGATGCTCAATGGGATTTAGGTCTGGACTTTGACTGGGCCATTCTAACACATGAATATTCTTTGATCTAAACCATTCCATTGTAGCTCTGGCTGTATGTTTAGGGTCATTGTCTTGCTGGAAGGTGAATCTCCTTCCCAGTCTCAAGTCTTTTGCAGCCTCCAACAGGTTTTCTTCCAGGATTGCCCTGTATTTCGCTCCATCCATCTTCCCATCAACTCTGACCAGCTTCCCTGTCCCTGCTGAGGAAAAGCATCCCCATAGCATGATGCTGCCACCACCATGTTTCACAGTGGGGATGGTGTGTGCAGGGTGATGAGCAGTGTTAGTTTTCCACCACACATAGCGCTTTGCATTTAGGCCAAAAAGTTCAACTTTGGTCTTATCTGACCAAAGCACCTTCTTCCACATGTTTGCTGTGTCCCCTACATGGCTTCTTATGCCTGTCTTTCAACAATGGCTTTCTTCTTGCCACTCTTCCAAAAAGGCCAGATTTGTGGAGTGTACGACTTATAGTTGTCCTGTGCACAGATTCTCCCACCTGAGCTGTGGATTTCTGCAGCTCCTCCAGAGTGATCATGGGCCTCTTGGCTGCTTCTCTGACCAGTGCTCTCCTTGCTCGCTCTGTCAGTTTAGATGGACGGCCATGTCTTGGTAGGTTTGCGGTTGTGCCATACTTTTTCCATTTTTGAATGATGGATTGAACAGTGCTTCTTGAGATGTTCAGAGCTTGGGATATTTTTTTAATAACCTAACCCTGCTTTAAACTTCTCCAGAACTTTATCCCTGACCTGTCTGGTGAGTTCTTTGGTCTTCATGATGCTGTTTGTTCTTCAGTGTTCTCTAACAAACCACTGAGGCCTTCACAGAACAAGTGTATTTATGCTGAGAGTAAATTACACACAGTAGGACTCTATTAACTAATTAGATGACTTCTGAAGGCAATTGATTGCACTGGATTGTATTTAGAGGTATCAGAGGACAGGGGGCTGAATACTAATGCACACCACATTGTTCAGATTTTTATTTGTTTAAAATTGTGAAGACCATTTATCATTTTCGTTTCACTTCACAATTATGTGCTACTCTGTGTTGGTCTATCACATAAAATCTCAATAAAAAACTTTGTGGTTGTAAGATGGAAAAATGTGAAAAAGCTCAAGGGGTATGAATACTTTTGCAAGGCACTGTATAAGATGGGACATGACTAACATGAATTTTTAATTCTTTTTTATTAAGAATTGTATTCTGCCTTGTTGCTGACGGTGTCCAAACGAGCTGGATGTCATCTCTGATCTTTTAAATGACTTCATCTGTTTACAAAAAGTGAGCCAGGCGCATAAATAATCCCTAATCTGATTTGAGATAATTCTCTCTCTGTCTGTTTGTCTGTGGTTCGTTTTCCTGGCCTCCAGCTCTTCGTGTCTTTCTGCTGACAGGGAGAGAAAAAAGTGTTGACAATCCCACATTCACCCCCGTCTCTATCGCTCCACTTTTCATTCCTGCTGACTGCAGTAAAAGTCTGGAAGACAGCGAGGGTCATCCAGAAGATCCCTGACACCGGAGTCAAGTGTGAGTCACTGAGCATGCGGCTAGGCAGAGGCCTCGTCTCTCTGAGGGACGAGAGGGACGGCGTGTGAGAGTGTGAGACACAGATATACAATAGCAGGGTTGTGTGTGTGTGCAGAGGACATGTACAATAGACAGTCTGTGTGAACATGCTAAACAACATGTGCAGCAGTGACGGAGGTGCTGTTGGGACCTGTCTGAGAGCAGGATGGAGGATTCACACACACTCTGTGAGCAGACAGCAGCTGCTACAACCTGCAAGGGCTGTTTGAAAAGACACCGCATGAAAGTCTGTCCGAGTATGAACATCTGAGTCGACAAATCCATTTCTGTCCAAATCAGTGTTCTTCACAAAAAATGAAACTAACTTTTACTTTACCTTCAAAAAAAAAACTCCCCACCGTGTGAAATATCTGGAATATTCCACAAGTCACATGTTCAACAGGAAGTTGCATCATTGCAATTTTTTGATCACAGGAAGAACACAGGTTCTTCAAGTTCCCTCGTTCTTTTTTCTTTATCTTGAGTTTCATTCACACTGTGTGATCGAGATGCTTCTAAATACAAGTTTACACATGACTCTGCATCCTGTTCACGATGTACAGTGCTGTGAAAAAGTATTTGCCCCATGCTGATTTCTTCCATTTTTGATTATTTCTCACATTTAAATGTTCCTCCAACTAAGTCTAACATCAGACAAAGACGATGTAAGAAAACACAAAATGCAGCTGTTTAAATGATCACTCCATTTATTAAAAGTAAAGTGTTAATCAAAACCTGTATCACCTGTGTGAAAAAGTAATTGCCCCCTTAAACCTAATAACTGGCTCACCCGCCCTTGGCAGCAACAACAACTGCAATTAAACATTTGTGATAACTTGTAATGAGTCTTTTACATTGGCATGGAGGAATTTTTGCCCACTCTTCTTTGCAGAATTGTTTCAGTTCAGCCACACCGGAAAGTTTTCGAGCATGAACTGCCTGTTTAAGGTCATCTCAATTGGATTCAAGTCAGGACTTTGACTAGGCCAGTCCAAAACCTTAATTTTATTTCTTTCGAGACACTCAGAGGTGGACTTGCTTGCGTGTTTCAGATCACTGTCCTGCTACATAACCCAGCTGCGCTTGAGCTTTAGGTCACGAGCTGATGGGCGGACATTCTCCTTCAGGATTCTCTGGTACAGAGCAGAATTCATGGTTCCATCAATTATGGCAAGTCATCCAGGTCCTGAAGCACAAAAGCAGCCCCAGACCATCACACTACCACCACCGTGTTTCACTGTCGGTATGATGTTCTTCTTTTGGAATGCTGTGTTAGTTTTACGCCAGATGTACAGGACCCATGTCATCCAAAAAGTTCTATTTTTGACTCATCAGTCCATAGAATATAATCACAAAAGTCTTGGGGTCATCAAGATGCTTTTTGGCAAATGTGAGACGAGCCTTCATGTTCTTTTTGCTCAGCAGTGGTTAGTTTGCACCTTGCAACTCTCCCATGGATGCCATTTTTGCCCAGTGCCTTCCTTATTGTCGAATCATGAACACTGACCTTAACTGAGGAAAGTGAGACCTGCAGTTCTTTAGAGGTTCGTCAGGGTTCTTTTGCGACCTCCTGGATCAGTCGTCAAACACTCTTGGTTGAATTTTGGAAGGCTGGCCACTCCTGGGAAGGTTTGCCACTGTTCCAAGTTTTTTCTATGTGTAGATAACGGGTCTTGCTGTGGTTTGCTGGAGTCCCAGAGCCTTGGCAAGAGCTTTGTAAACCTTTCCAGACTGATAGATTTCAATTATTTTGTTGCGCAGCATCTGTTCTTGTAACTCTTCACTTTGCTGCATCTTTTTAAGCTCTATTAGCCGACTTCACACTGGCAGCCTGGTTCTATTTATGTGATATTTAGATTGAACAGGTCTGGCAGTAATCACGTCTGGGTGTGGTGGTGAGTGAAATTGAACCCAATTATCAATTAAATTTGGTTAACTGTTTGATTGCTTGATTGGTTGAGGGGGACATTACTTTTTCACATCAGGCCAGGTCCGGTTGGGAAACTTTTTTCCATCAATAAATGAAGTCATCATTTGAAAACTGCATTTTGCATTTATCTTTGTGTTTATCTTTGTCTAATATTAAAATTAGTTGACGGTAACATGAAATGTTTAAGTGTGACAGATATACGAAAATAGAACAAATCAGGAAGGGGGCAAATACTTTTTCACAGCACTGTATAAACACTGACTAAAAAAAAACCAAACAAAAGGACGACCTGATATCACTATCACTATCACTATCTGCTGCATCTTTAGTGAAAAAAAAAGCCACATCAGATTTCATAGCGGCGGCACGGTGGTGTAGTGGTTAGCGCTGTCGCCTCACAGCAAGAAGGTCCGGGTTCGAGCCCCGTGGCCAGCGAGGGCCTTTCTGTGCGGAGTTTGCATGTTCTCCCCGTGTCCGCGTGGGTTTCCTCCGGGTGCTCCGGTTTCCCCCACAGTCCAAAGACATGCAGGTTAGGTTAACTGGTGACTCTAAATTGAGCGTAGGTGTGAATGTGAGTGTGAATGGTTGTCTGTGTCTATGTGTCAGCCCTGTGATGACCTGGCGACTTGTCCAGGGTGTACCCCGCCTTTCGCCCGTAGTCAGCTGGGATAGGTTCCAGCTTGCCTGCGACCCTGTAGAACAGGATAAAGCGGCTACAGATGATGAGATGAGATTTCATAGCCGTTTAACGCTTTGATCCAGCTGTGTGTCTTTTACTATTCTGTTGCAAGAATGATGAACACCCACATAGTCTGGTCTTCAGCAGCCTTCAACACGTATGATGTGTGTACGTGCGCACACACACTTATGGTAAGTGTCCATCACCTGGAGGCATGTATATCTCCCATCCCCTTACAGGTAACACTCAGTCGATTTTGAAAAAATCAGAATGTGCCAAGACAAATACAGCTAGATTACCACACACCTACACACACACACACACACACGCACAAAGAAGGATAGAGACACCAAATTCTACAGATCATTTGCGATAAAACTGCATCCTTTACGGTGTTCAGTCATGTAGTTAGTTATCTGTGTGAAACAATGGAAGCATTGAATATGGACATGAAAACAAGATTGTTTGTATGGTGTGTGTGTGTGTGTGTGTGTGTGTGTGTGTGTGTGTGTGTGTGTGTGTGTGTGCACGCGCGTTTGGAAGGAAATGCCTCGAATTGCCTGTATTGTGCACTCTTATGTTGAAATCTATTAACGCAGATGGATCAGCATGTAGAAAAACAGGAATTTCTCAGATGTTATATAAGCCTCTCGTATTCGTATTTATTTCTTTGGCAGATGTGTTTGTAAAGGAGCCAGAGAGATTCTAAAGCGTCTGCCAAATAGACAGACAGACAGACAGACAGACAGACAGACAGACAGACAGATACATACATACATACATACATACATACATACATACATACATACATACATACTCAATCTGATACTGGTCCAGAGTTTTAGATCAGTAAACTACTGCTGCACTGCTGTGATGAAATTTATGCCAAGAGTCATGTTGACCAACGCAAATCGTGTGTACTGTGAACATCATGTTCAAGATATATTCAGCACAAGAGTGCCCTTGGCCCCTGTACATCCTGAACCTGGCATATCTCTCTCTCTCTCTCTCTCTCTCTCTCTCTCTCACACACACACAAACACACACACAATACGGCTCTTTTTAGCCCTTTAGAACTCAATGCCTTATATTAACAATCTGAAGGTCTTGATTAAGTTGTGTAATTTCAAGACAAATACCTTCATGTTAAAACAAAACACAGTTCTACTGATTATACTGTATGGCTTCAGTAGTGTGCACGCCTCCTCCTCCTGCTATCTAGTGCTCCGTGTCTGTAGATCTACAACCCCGTTTCCAGATTTGTTAATTCATGCGAACCTTTATTTAACTGATAAAAGTCCAAATCAAAGATTTCCAATACTTTAACTGACCAACTTAATTGTATTTTGTAAATGTAGACAATGTTAGAAGATTCCTGAAACACACTCAAAAGTTGAGACGGAGGCATTATTACAATTGTATTACATTACATTGTTCCTTTAATCACACTTTTTAATTGTATGGGATCTGAGGATACGAACTGTCACAGTTTTGCATTTGGAATTTTTTTTGTCCATTCTTGCTTGAGACAAGATTTCAGCTGCTCAACAGTCCGTGGTCATCGTTGTCTGATTCTCCTCTTCACGATGCACCATACATTCTCAATAGGAGACAGATCTGGACTGGCAGCAGGCCAGTTAAGTGCACACACTCAGTGTCTATGAAGCCACGCTGTTGTAGCCCTTGCAGAATGAGGCCTGGCATTGTAAAGCTCAAATAAGCATGGACTTCCCAGGAAAAGACAAATATATCAATGGTACCTTCACACAGATATAACTCCCCCATGCCGTGGGCACTGATGCCCCCCCCCCATACCATCACAGATACTGGCTTTTACACCTTTCTCTGATAACAAACTGGATAGTCATGTTCACCTTTGGCACTGAGAACTTGACGTCCAGTGTTCCTGAAAACAAGCTGAAATGTGGACTCCACTGACCACAGCACATGTTTCCACTGACTTTCGTTCCATCTGAGATGAGTTCAGGCCCAGAGAACTCAACATTGTTTCTGCATAGAATTGATGAATGGCTTCCTCCTTGTGTAATACAGTTTCAGGTTGCATTTCTGGATGCAGCGATGGATAATGTTAAGTGACAACAGTTTTCCGAGGTACTCCCAAACCCATGTGGCTATATTTGTCATATTAGCATGACGGTTTTTCTGGCAGTGCTGCCTGAGAGCTCAAAGGTCACGCATGTTTCCGACCTCGCCCTTTACGCACTGAGATGTCTCTGAATTCCCTGAATCTTTTCACAATATTATGTCCTGTAGATTTTGAAAGACTTGCATTGAGAAATGTTCTTATTGAATTGATGAACAATTATCTCATGAATTTTGGCACAAAGGAGTGAGCCACACCCCATTCTTGCTTGCAAAGACTGAGCCTTTGGTGCTGCTCCTTTTATACCCAATCATGATCGCAATTAACCTGCTTATTGTGGAATCTTCCAAAATGGTGTTATTTAAATATCCTATAAACTTTTCAGTCTTATTTTGCCTCAAATTCTAACTTTGTTCATATTTACAAAATACAATTAAGGTGATTGAAAATCTTTTCTTTTTACTTTCCTCGGTTAAATAAAGGTTCACACGAATTAACAAATCACAGATTTTTGTTTTTCAATGCATTTTGGAAAACATCCCAACTTTTCTGGAAATGGGGTTGCAAGCACAGAGCTGAGCTGAGTGCTTGAAGCTTAGCGGCCTTGCTCAGTAGTAGCTGAACTCACAACCTTCTGGTCATTAGTACAGATGCTTCACTCTGCTCAACATCATCTCGGAGAACCCTGATCACTGATCCCTGATATATTTTGTGCATGTTGAGGCTGAGAAAGCTCTATGGACTATTTCAGGGAACAGTGTGCAGGCATACACACACACACACACAGCTGACAGAGCAGGCAAGTAAACACATGTTGCCTCCCAGGTGTGTTGCCTCGCTGGACCTCTTTAACATCTTTCTTTTCTTTTCTTTTTTTGCAAGTGCCTCCAAGAAATAAATGTCCCAGCTGCAAAATGTGTCTGACAGCACAGACCGATAAAGATAAATCACCCCTCATCCCAGTCCTGAAAAACCCGGCTACGGGTGCCAGATGAGTCAGGCACTGTTTTTAAAACCAAACACATGACATCGTGCTGAGACTGAAACCGATGACCACAAACTCCAGATCTGAACTCTTCTGCTCTTGGAAGAGAAAGGAGATACACTGAGAGGTCCATCCATCCATTATCTGTAGCCGCTTATCCTGTACAGGGTCGCAGGCAAGCTGGAGCCTATCCCAGCTGGCTATGGGCAAGAGGCGGGGTTTACCCTGGACAAGACGCCAGATCATCGCAGGGCTGCCACATAGAGACACAAAACCATTCACACTCACAGTGAATTTAGGGCCACCAATTATCCTAACCTGCATGTCTTTGGACTGTGGGGGAAAAACGGAGCACCTGGAGGAAACCCACGCAGACACGGGGAGAACATGCAAACTCCACACAGAAAGACCCTCATTAGCCACTGGGCTTAAACCCAGAACCTTCTTGCTGTGAGGCGACAGTGCTAACCATTACACCACTGTGCTGCCCAGAGGTGTGTGTGTGTGTGTCTGCATGTCTTTGGACTGTGGGGGAAACCGGAGCACCCAGAGGAAACCCACGCGGACACGGGGAGAACATGCAAACTCCTCACAGAAAGGCCCTCGCCGGCCACAGGGCTTGAACCCAGGACCTTCTTGCTGTGAGGCGACAGTGCTAACCATTACACCACTGTGCTGCCCAGAGGTGTGTGTGTGTGTGTCTGCATGTCTTTGGACTGTGGGGGAAACCGGAGCACCCAGAGGAAACCCACGCGGACACGGGGAGAACATGCAAACTCCTCACAGAAAGGCCCTCGCCGGCCACAGGGCTTGAACCCAGGACCTTCTTGCTGTGAGGCGACAGCACTAACCACTACACCACCGTGCCTGGTGGTGTAGTGGTTAGTGCTGTCGCCTCACAGCAAGAAGGTCCTGGGTTCAAGCCCTGTGGCCGGCAAGGGCCTTTCTGTGCAGAGTTTGCATGTTCTCCCCGTGTCCACGTGGGTTTCCTCCGGGTGCTCCGGTTTCCCCCACAGTCCAAAGACATGCAGGTTAGGTTAACTGGTGACTCTAAATTGAGCATAGGTGTGAATGTGAGTGTGAATGGTTGTCTGTGTCTATGTGTCAGCCCTGTGATGACCTGGCGACTTGTCCAGGGTGTACCCCGCCTTTCGCCCGTAGTCAGCTGGGATAGGCTCCAGCTCGCCTGCGACCCTGTAGAACAGGATAAAGCGGCTAAAGATAATGAGATGAGATTATTATTATCACGTTTTCCACAAATTGCTCCTGTCATTTCACCGGTTTGTTTACATTCTAAGCGGAAATTATTTTGCCAGACGTTTTAGATAAAGTTTTTATTCATCGAATTTGCAAAAAAAAAGAAAAGAAAAATGCTCCATTTCTCAAAATCCAGTGAATGTGGATAGAATAAAACAATTATTCCACTTGATGTTTCTTGGTGTTACATACCTCATTGGCGATCAGCTCATGTACGACTCGATTTTGTGGAATAACTGTTAAATATACATACAAATCTAAAAAAATTTGCAGGTTATCAAGAAGGTTCTGGGTTTGAACCGCATGGCTGACTGGGGTCTTTGTGTGTGCAGTTTGCATGTTCTCACTCTCAGGGTGCTCTGGTTTCCTCTGACAGTCCAGTGATATGCAGATTAGGTCAACTGTCTACTCAAAATTGCCTGTAGGTGCGAGTTTGAGTGCGAATGTGATGGTTTTTGATCTCTGTGTAGCCCTGAGATACCGTAGATTGGCGATCTGTCCAAGGTGAACCCCGCCTCTCAAGCAAAGTCAGTTGGGATTGGCTCTTGTGTCCTTCACAATCCTGATGGATAAGTGGTACAGATGACTTGCAACCATGTGATCAAAATGTATTACGTCATGAACATCCGCCATGATGGTGGATATACAAAGCAGCTAGGATGGCGGCGTGTCTGTAAATAAACAATGCTAAATTTTCTCAGTATTACCACAATTTGAACGATCGAGCAGAGATTCAATACATAGAGAAGATAGATATAGATATGTGTGGTTTTTGATGCATATTATTTAAAACAGTCAGAGTTTTCTGAAGATAAGGCACTTCTACTGACCATTGAGTACCCAGATATCGTGTTCTTTCTGGTTTGGCTGCTGAAGAATCAAGTCCGACCTTGGATGAAATGTAGCCCATTTTCTGAGTGGGTGCCCAGTCTGGATTATTTCTATTGTATAATTTTTCTGATAACACACGTGTTCAAATGATAACAACGACCGAGTGAACCACGACAAGAGAACACTTATTTTATAGCAAAATTCTAGCAACGCGAAATAAAATTCTTCCATGATATTATCGAGAAAGCTTTTGAGTCTCACCTGAGATAAAATGATGACTGCAAACACGAGCTGTTTTGGTTTTAGAGAAAATTCTGTTAAGCCTAGGTCACAACCGGACATACGATTTTTTGGCCATGTGATTTTTGGCATTTCCCAAATCGCTGCGTTTTTTTTGTTCATGGAGAAAGACGCACGTTGGCCGTAAGTTTGTCTTGCAACCTGAAAAAAACGTAAGCGCCCGTAGAGTTTGTTTGACATGACAAAGAACCTCTGCAGCCGGTCTGCGGCCAGTCTACGGCTCGAAAATCAGCACATCACACGCGCGCCCTCCGTGCGTTTCATGCACGCCCTCCGTGCGTTTCTTGCATTTTTTGCACGTAGACCGGCCATAGGAGCACGTATGGCCGGTTGTGACCGAGGCTTTAGATCAGCCCTGCCGATGTTGTTCAGCCATGCTCGTCTCCTCTCCGTACTAAGCCTCAGATTCCTCGCCCTCTTTCCGAATCACGGACAGAACTCTAAAAAATCGGAACGTGCCACGGTCACGAGTACTGCTGTGACCACAAAGATATGGCATTGCTAAAAGAACGCTTAAAGCAGTGAAAAAACAAAGACAGCTGCTAAAAAACGTATCGCTTGAGCCCGCGTTTGTATCTCCACCAACATGGACGACATCTGGGTTTCTATTTTGTTTTGACGTTGCTTGCAAGTCAAGGATAGATTAATGGATGGATGGGTGGAATTATGGAAAAATATAATTTGTATGAAATATCAAGCTGCATTTTGTTACAGCTTGATATTTTGATATTTTTTTGTTGTAGTAAGCTGTGCTTATTAATGTATTATGATGCATTCATTACTCCTTCTTCTCATCTCATCTCATTATCTCTAGCTGCTTTATCCTGTTCTACAGGGTCGCAGGCAAGCTGGAGCCTATCTCAGTTGACTATGGGCGAAAGGCGGGGTACACCCTGGACAAGTCACCAGGTCATCACAGGGCTGACACATAGACACAGACAACCATTCACACTCACATTCACACCTACGGTCAATTTAGAGTCACCAGTTATCCTAACCTGCATGTCTTTGGACTGTGGGGGAAACCGGAGCACCCGGAGGAAACCCACGCGGACACGGGGAGAACATGCAAACTCCACACAGAAGGGCCCTCGCTGGCCCCGGGGCTCGAACCCAGGACCTTCTTGCTGTGAGGCGACAGCACTAACCACTACACCACCATGCCGCCCCCCTTCTTCGTGTGATGGTTTTTATTTTGTCCTCTCCTTCTCACCATCATCATCATCATCATTACTATAAATGTAATTCCACACTAAACTCCAGAGCCCTGTTTCACAGCTGTAGCTGTAGAGAAGTGCAGCAGATCTATTCTGAGGGAATAAATGGCACTCAGTGCCTCTCTCTGTTCAGAGGTGGAAGTGGGCTGGGCTTCCCGCTTTTCACACGAACAGGAACTCGAACGTCACCATACCCATATATGGAATGTATAGGCTTCCGGTGCTGAAAGTGGCCATGGGAGCGTGGCTTCACCACACGCGCGCGCACGCAGGTATAACCAGTTTATTGTGCAATTTCACCAACTTTTCCGCAGTGCTGATTTGGCACATTAAAACACACACACACACACACACACCATGCATTCATTTAATCGGACAGACCGCTTAGGGCCGGTTTTGTATCCAAATGTGACAATGTTTGAGTCAAATAATTTTCATAAAGATCCACACTAGACTTAGAACTTGCTTTATTCTATTCATTTAGACCTGCCGTGCCTTTTATAAACATTTCCAAGTGCACAGAAATCAGCCTTAGTGCTGACTGTGTGTTTAAATGAAGCACTGAGCGAGTCTGGGATTGTAAATGTGTCTGACTTGCGACTCGTATGGTGTTAAATCATTAATTCTACCGCTTTAAATAGTCAGATTAAAAATGTCGGATCTTATTCACAGATATATATTCATATCTATTAGGCTATTTGCATTATTTATCTCGCGCGCGCTCTCGCCTCCTTGTCGCCCAGGGGCTTGTTTACAGACCAGCAGTTCCTGACAATGACGTCGCGTCGCGTCATTAAAGCGGGCGTGTTCTGTCGGCAGGGCTGGACTTCCAACCAATCAGCGGGCTGCGTTCAGCTCGGGCTGCCGGCTGTCAGCATAAAAGCGAATGTGGCGGCCGGGACTCCAGTCCATGTGAACCCAGAGAGTGCTGTAATAACACACAGGAGACAAACTGACTGACTGACGGGGATTTTTGTGCGCTGGTTATTTTTATTCTGCATTTGTGTTTGCACAGATTTGGAAAAGATCTTGACTTTTTTTTTTTTTTAAAGAGAGAACCGACCTTGTGCTGCTTTTTATCCTGGGACTTTTCAGACTGGACATTGTAAAGAAGAAGAATAAGAAGAAGAACAAGCAGCAGCGCTTAAAAAAAAGACAGAACTCATATTAGGGTTGTGTTTTGAACCAAGACTCAGTGCTGCTCTGATTGAAGCGCACACACACACACACCTGACTGACTCAGGTAAAGGTAAGCCCCAAAGCCTCAACTCTTCATCACGCCTCTTATGTCCACAAAAATGGAGCAGCCTTTTTACCATGACGACTCTTTTCTGTTGGGTTACGGCCACGCGGACGCCGCGCTGCACGACTACAAGCTCCAGAAGCAGCATCAGCATCAGCAGCAGCCCATGAGCCTGAGCAGCCTGAGCGAGCCCTACCGCAGCCTCAAGTCCGACCCGGTGTACCACGCGTCTCAGGCGGACGTCGGGTCTCTGAAGCTGGCCTCTCCGGAGCTGGAGAGGCTGATCATCCAGAACAGCAACGGGGTGCTGACCAGCCCGACACCGCCGGGTCAGTATCATCTCTACGGCCACCGCTCCATCACAGACGAGCAGGAGGGCTTCGCGGAGGGCTTCGTGAAGGCGCTGGACGAGCTGCACAAGATGCACCAGCCCCCGCCCAACGTGTCGATCGGAGCGGGCGGGGTGACGACGTGCTCGGTGGCGGCTCCCTCGGCGTTCGGCTCCGCCCTGCAGCCAGAAGCTCCAGTCTACACCACGCTCAATCCTTACTGCCCGAGCCTCGTCTCGTCCACTACAGCCACCTCGAGCTACCCGTCAGCCACCATCAGCTACCTGCCTCCTCCGGCGCACGCAGACGCGTACCAGAACCCTCTGGCTGGTGGCGTCCATCCCGCACAACAGCAGCAGCAGCAGCAGCGCTTCGTGCCTCTCAAAGAGGAGCCGCAGACGGTGCCGGACATGCACAGCAGCGACGGCACGCCGCCCGTCTCTCCGATCGACATGGAGAGCCAGGAGCGCATCAAGGCGGAGCGCAAGCGCCTGAGGAACCGACTCGCCGCCACCAAGTGCCGCCGGCGCAAACTGGAGCGCATCGCGCGTCTCGAGGACCGCGTCAAGGTGCTCAAGTCGGACAACGCGGGTCTCTCGAGCACCGCGTCGCTCCTGCGCGAGCAAGTGGCGCAGCTCAAGCAGAAGGTCCTGCGGCACGTCAGCAGCGGCTGCCAGCTCATGCTCACCAGCAAGATGGAGGCTTTCTGAAAACAACCGCACCACACCACACACACACTCTTTATTCACTAACACTCAAAACACTGGAAAGCTCGTCAATGGACACTCATTCACGTCCAAGAATGGACATGATGACATTCTGAGCTTCAAGACGCGCCGAAACATAAATCAATCAATAAACAAAACGGTACGGTTGCCGGACACCGTTCACTAGATTGAGGCGACTGAGAAACACAAGAGCCATGTGGGCTCGAAAGACTGAGTGACCAGGCCAGTAAAGCCTTCTCCAGGCCAATAATGTCATGATCAAAGGGAGATTTGTATGTTTAGTAGCCTATGACGTCACCTGATACTGTCATTTTTTTTCTAAATGTGTAAATTATTTGTTTTGTTTTGTTTTTTCAAGTCAGGTTGATCCTGACTTAATGTTTTAACTATGTCATGTTTACAATGTCATTTTTTATTTGTTTTATTTAAGTAAAAAGAACACATTGGAATATATACATCTCTCTCTTGTTCCTCTTGGTGGTCTTTTTTTTCACTTCTCATATCTCATCTCCTCTTATCTCTTCAGCCCTGGAAGCTCTCAGCTTGGCGTTTTGTTTATGAACCTTGACCCAGTTGAAAGGCACTTCCGGTTGTTATGTAACCGATTAGCATTCTGTTTACTGTTTTTGTGTTTTGTTTTTTTTGACACCTGAGCCGTTCAGAGACCTTTCCATGACCAACACGGCGGGGGGTTTTCCACCTTTCATGCTGTTTTTGTTTCTAAATCTCGGACTCGCCTCGTTATTGATTTGGGCGTTAAAGGTCTTTCCTATCTACGTCAACCAGCATGTCCATATATGGGCATTTTTAGTGCTTCCTACGTCACAGCTGGGAAGTGTTTGCGCGAAAATCCGCCGCCGCCCACTCGCTGTTTGGTTTCATTTCTCTCCAATAAGTGCACAGGCGAGGACCGGAGCAGTGTAGGGGGCTGGAAAACGCCGAATAGCAGCAAATTTCCAACAAATCACGACCTCAGTGGGTTTTTAAAAAGAAACGTTCATTCAGTGGGGAAGTTTGAAAGCGGAATTAGTTTACCTGTTCACACCTTTTTAGTTAAATACCACGCACACACCATGCTTATAAGAAAGGTACTACACTTTTTCACTTCAAGCATGCCCACCTTCTCTACCTTTTTTTTAATACTAATCTAATTACATAGTGATGCGAAAATGTTTGGTACTACTCTGGTACCTTGAGCACATTAAGTGAGATCCACTCCATGCACCTTTCCAGAAAATAAAGTGCATAACTGGCCTGTCATCGAGGCAGCATCCTCTAAGGTACTCATTTGTTCCCTTTTATACTGCCTGAGAACATCAAAGTACCCTTTTAGCCTGAAAAAGGTATACATAGTTCTCTTGAGGTCCAATAATGAGCCCGAGGGGGACAGAAATGGACTCCTAAAGTATTTCTAACAGTGTAAGATACACAATAAAGATGTGCCTTTGGTTGAGGGAAACCACTCAAGTGATATGGGAAAGTAGAATTTAGTACTTCTTTTTTTCTTCTTCTGAGAAAATAAAACATCCAGTTATGGACCATGTGCACAACATCTGTTTCAGATGAAAGAACAGCTGTTCCATTTACCACTCTGTACAAAAGATTCTTCTCTTATCTAGTGACAGAAAAAAAATAACTTTATTACCTTTTTTCCCCTCCTGAGAATATAAAACATCCAGTTATGTACCTTATACGTTACATGCTGAAAGACACAGTGATTACATTCGAGGTATTTATCAGATGCTCGATAAACACACCCGGAGCAGTTAGGGGTTAGGTGCCTTGCTGCTCAAGGGCACTTCAGCCATTCCTGCTGGTTTAGGGAATCGACCCGGCGACCTTTTGGTCCCAATGCTGCTTTTCTAATGATTTAGGCCATGACTCCTCCTTTTTCTGAGTGTAAAGGGTCCAGTTATGTACCTTATGCTGTTTCTACATTTCCAGGTGAAAGATAGGTGTGGATATTAAATGGACATAAATCAGTAGATAGATAGATAGATAGATAGATAGATAGATAGATAGATAGATAGATAGATAGATAGATAGATAGATAGATAGATAGATAAAGGTACTACCCCAGTGACATGGAGAAAGTACAGTTTAGTACCGTTTTTCTTCTGCAAATGAGTAATACATGCTGGAATCTTGCCATCATTCTCTAATCAGACTTCAATCACCTTTAATCTGTGACATTTTGTGATTTATGAACGACACTTTCATCAATCAAATGTCACCCAATTGACATTAAAAACATTTGTCCTGCAATAAAGAGGTTTGAAGACACATAAACAGAAACTAAAGTAAAGGAAAGGAAATTACAGTTTTTGATTTGTTGACTGTAAAGTGATTATATTATATTATATTATATTATATTATATTATATTATATTATATTATATTATATTATATTATATTATATTATATTATATTATATTAAATTATATTATATTATATTACAGTGTGAGTCATTCTGATTATTAAACTCAGGACTCAAACGACCACAATCTCTTCATTTCTTCACACTTTCTCTGATCAAAATTATTTGTGTGTGTGTGTGTGTGTGTGTGTGTGTGGATTAATCACACATCCTATGCATGACGAATGTGTACAAATAATAAAAGCAAACAGAAACACGTGCATTTCATGTGATGACATGTGAGATGTGATACAGCACAGGTGAAGTGTCTAAAACCCACGTGGCTGATATAGAGGTTTAGTAGGTAGAAAACAGATTTAGAGGATTTATTTAAACCAGAACACAAGGTCATGAATAAGTGAACCTCTCCATTAAAAAAGAAAAAAGAAGCAAGCCTTGTTCACCTGTACTGTTTTTTTTAAGTGAAAAATGAAGATCACATGATGTCAGGGGGGTTTTTTTGGTCCATGAACACCACTGGTCCCTTCAGGGTTAAAGGTGCTGTTTGCACGAGGATGTCTGGATGCTCGTTGTGGGGATTTTGGTGCATGTTTGAAAGCTGACGTGTCTTTTGATCCTTCTGTTCTTCCTTTGTAGCGCGCGCACACCCCTCCTGGCATGGTACACCCACGCGCACCCGCGTGCCGTTACTGACATTCCAGAGCAGCCAGTAATTTCCCTCCACATGCATTTTAACATCACTGCTCAAGCTATGTGCCCTGTCAAACTCTGCCAACAACCCATTTACAAACTCCAACAACCTCCAACAACCCATTTACAACCTTCACCAACCTCCAACAACCTCCAGCAACCCATTTACAACCTCCGACAACCCATTTACAACCTCCAGCAACCCATTTACAACCTTGAACAACCTCCAACAACCTCCAGCAACCCCACCTTCCCAAGCACCAGGCACATACCATCCCTCTCCTGCTCACTTCACTCAGATTATCTTCTAAGCTGCTCCTACAGAACATTAATCAACACCTTCTGACCAATTTAAACCCTACCCAATACTCATGCATAGCAGCTGATAGTAATCAGTCCTAATCTGGCAAATACTAACAATTATGAGTGTACATAAAATCAAAAATGATAAAAAAAGAGCAAATAAGTGGTGTGTAAAGGAAATTATTGTGTAAAGAATTTAATAAAAATACAAAAAGTATTTCTGTTGCTTCCGTACGTCCGTCTCTACGTCATCAAAACCCGAGTGTGAACAAAATTGGTCACTTATCAACTGTAGCGTATTAAACCTAATCAATAATCATATATTGTATCATCCAGAGGTATTGTCTAATTATTATCCATACAGGACACTTTTTTGATGGAATAAAAATGTGTTCTATTCCCTTCCAGCAGGTTTCATTCATTTGGTTTGATAGCATGCATATCGATTATCCTACGTGTATTATGTCATTCTGCCCAATGGAGAATGAGCGTTGAATATGGTTTACTATATTGCATGGTTGTCAAGACAACATGACGCCACACGTTGGAGACATAAAACTTCCGTGTTAGTGAGCAAGCGACTGTGACAATTTGTAAATGATCATGGCCGCCAGGTTTGCTTCATTAAATACGGAAGGTTTTGAGAGAATTTTAAGAGAAAGACGCGCTGAACACCCGAAAGGCTCCCAAAACTTCATTAGATATTCTTCGCGCATATTTACAAGAGCAAAACAGGAGTTTTTGGAGTTGGACTTTTTGGAGTAGGACCATTTTTACTGTTAGATCTTTGACTTTTTTATATGTACACTGGCTGGACAGAAAACTGAATGACATTGGATCAGAACCAGTATTGGATATTCATATTACATCAGAGAGTATTTACTCTCCCCCCTTACCACAACATGAGTTTCTCAGCTTGTCACTTATAAAACATGAAACCTTCAGGCTTCACGTTTTCTGTCATTGTTTTTTGAGGAGACATGGGACATTATGTTGGGACACTTGGGACATTGAGGGGAGGCATGGGACAAAAATAAAATGCCTAGCTTCATCCTCCATGTTTAATTTTTATTTATGGTCAAAACTTGTCCCGTATGAACTCTATAACACACAATGTTGGCTCAGCGATAGAAAATGTCAGTTTACCCCAAACCTGACTCAACAAAACAGATCCAATCTTAAGAATGAATGAAATATGATTAATCCTCATGCAGGGACATGCCCACGTTTTTAACCTACATTTTAAAACAATTTAATATTTGTAAATGTATAAGAACAAACCAGTAATATGATGAACCATCCCAACTCTCCCCATCTGGCCATTTTGAGGAACAAAAAAATGAAGTTTAATAAATAATACCATATCTAGTCAGTCTAAGCAACATAATTTAATTCCGAACAAATCCCCAATTCACCAGCAGAGAAAATACAAGTTTGGGTTGATAAAAATATTGAACTGCACAAACCTGTCCAGCTTCATGGCTCCAGAGGAAGTAAGTTACTCTCAGGGCCAACATCAAACCTCTGATGGAATTTCAAACCTGATTGGTTGAAATTAATTGATGGGAATACAAACTCTCCCAAGTCTCCCTGCCTTCCCCCATTATCAAATATCGAATTGTTATCAGACAAATCAGAATCGTGTTGTACGGTATCATAGCAGATTCAGTGATTGAATCAAAAATTGAATATTTAAATAATATTGGCTGGCGTTGAGTGGTATATCAGATATATTCCATTCAGCTAGCATGATACTGAACGAGTCGAAGACAAGTAGCTGAATCGAATATATCTGATAGACCATGAAAAAAAGCCAGCCTATATTATTATTATTATTATTATTATTATTATTATTATTATTATACATTCCTTTGGGGTGTTCAATGCATCTTTCTCTTTCAAAATTCTCTCAAAATCTTCCGTATTTAACGAAGCAAACCTGGCGGCCATGTTTGTTTACAAATTGTCACAGTTGCTCGCTAGCGTGGAAGTTTCCAACGTGTGACGTCATGTTGTCTTGATAACCATGCAAAATTGTAAACCATATTCAACGCTCATTCTCCATTGGGTAGAGTGACATAATACAAGTAGGATAAACAATATGCGAACAATATTGCATGCTATAAAACCAAATGAATGAAACCTGCTAGAAGGGAATAGAACACGTTTTTATTCCATCAAAAAAGTGTCCTGTATGGATAATAATAACATATATTGTATCATATAAAGTAGTCCTTATAAGGATCCTATGACATGACATAACCACATCATTCCAGGACATTTGAGGATTGATTTCAGTCACAAAAAAAACCTGTTCTGTATTAAATAAACAGTAGAATGTATGCGTGTCTACTTAACTTGAAGGGTGGCGTTTATTTACTGGCTCATATTTCTTATTCATTCAGCTTTAATTTGGTGAATCTGTGAAGCATTAGCAGATATTTCCACACAGAGGTCAACGGGACTTTTTCAGGAACTCTAATTCTGCAGTTCTGTCTTCTGTCACAGTTTTTTCCAAGCTATAAATATCAGGAATTGTAAAGGAAAGGGGAAAAAAAAATCTGGCTCCATTCCAGAACAGTCTCTTCAGTGAAATACAGAATAAAGTGACCTCATGAACCACTGTAGGACTGGAGCAAATAAACATCACAGTGACTATAAAAGTTGAGGGTGTGAGCTGTTTAAGTGGATAATAATTTGCTGTGGGTTTATAATTAACATCTTGTACTTTATGGAGACATTACTTTCAGATTTGTAAACAGTTGTTCCTTGCCCCGGCATTCCAGCTCACGAATAAAGGGTCAGCAGGGATTTTCCAAACACATTTAGATGTACACACACTGTCCACCTGACCTTTGACCTGTAATAGCCTGGTTGAGGTTTTTTTTTGTTGGTTTTTTTTAAAGTATTTTTTTATTTTCATTCACTTGTTCTTCATCGCCTGCCACAGAAAACAGCTTCAAACAGTCATCATGAACTTGACCACAGATCTGCTCCAGTTTCCATCCACAAGGTTTTTTTTTATTATTTTCCTTTGGAAAATTAACACACACACACACACACACACACACACACACACACACACACTTGAGAGCTCTGTGGAGGAATGAAATTAATTCTAGTTCTTTGTGCCACTGTATAAATGTTGTGTTATGAAACAGGAGTCCAAGTGGAACCATTTTGTTCGCTAATAAGCCTTAATTATAATTGCAAAACTCTTGAAGTGTGTAAAACCCGATGATTATCTTGTGGTTGTTTTGCTTTTAACTTCTGGAAACAGCTGGAAAAACAAGTTAAATCTTGAACACTATAACTATTTCCCTTTTACAAAAAAAAACAAAATGCTCCAACCTTAAAGCTAGACGGCCTTTCGATTTCATAAAATCGGTGAAATTTAGTTCCCTCTGAAAAGTGGTCATTGTGACATATGTTTTTATTTCTGTAATATCTCACAAAATATCAGGCCATTCTGTGGCTGGGAAGTTATTTAATTTGAGGGGATTAAAGCAAATAATGTGCATGAAATCGTGCAGTCAAGCAGACAGAGGGAGTCCGTGTGTGCGCATGCGCAGGTTTACCTTTGTTCGTGCACTGACAGTTCCATCATTCTGTCGCTAAATGAACAGCTGATCACACCGAGGTGCTCGCTGAGCGCCGATATTTATTAGTTTGGTCCTGCGTTTCCTTTCCTTCGTATATAACATAACGTCTTTTCTTCTTGCTTTCCGTTACTGTAGTCGGTCTTTCACGTTTCATTCACACACTCACATCCTCCATTTTTCTCTCCTATTTCAAATTTGTATCCCACAATGCCTTGCGCGAATGGGGAAAGCCCACCACGTGATGCATGATGTAGTATCTTGTATTGAGTCATGGTGAAGCAGAAAAAAATAGCAGAGAATTTAGGGCCATGTGACCTTAAATACATTAATTGTTAAAAAAAACTAATAAAATTGGAAGTTTGTGATTCAAATTCAGTAGCTTTCGGTCACTCAATAAAAATAATTGTGTGTCGGGGAAAATTCATTTTATGACCTACACTTGAAAAATCTGAAAGGTGGTATAGCTTTAATAACTGTGCTGACACTGGAAACTCCTTCCATACATTTTAAATTAAAAAAAATCTCCTTACAGAAAACTTCACCACATCAACAATTACATGATTTTATATATATGGCGGCATTATTATTAAATTATTATTATTATTAATATTATTTTAGGGCAGCACGGTGGTGTAGTGGTTAGCGCTGTTGCCTCACAGCGAGAAGGTCCGGGTTCGAGCCCCGTGGCCGGCGAGGACCTTTTTGTGTGGAGTTTGCATGTTCTCCCCGTGTCCGCGTGGGTTTCCTCGGGTGCTCCGGTTTCCCCCACAGTCCAAAGACATGCAGGTTAGGTTAACTGGTGACTCTAAATTGACCGTAGGTGTGAATGTGAGTGTGAATGGTTGTCTGTGTCTATGTGTCAGCCCTGTGATGACCTGGCGACTTGTCCAGGGTGTACCCCGCCTTTCGCCCGTAGTCAGCTGGGATAGCCTCCAGCTTGCCTGCGACCCTGTAGAACAGGATAAAGCGGCTAGAGATAATGAGATGAGATAAGATTTTATATATATATATGATCATGTCAAGAATCTGCTGTACAAGTCCCTGTAAACAAGCTGTTAATAACATAAAGAGAACGAGTGCATTAATATAAACCCATACTATTGTCAGAGCTGCTGTTCCAGAAGAGTAATCAACACCTTCTGATCAATCAGAGTCCAGAATTCAAAAATGCTGTGATACAATAGCATTGAAATAAAGTTGAATTTAAATAAACTGAGAGATACTGTAAATGTGCACACGCTGCATGTGGATTTGAGACTATTTCCTGTGAGGAGGAAGCAGCTGTAGTTACCACTTCCTGTTTGGTTACATCAGACCTCTTTTACATCAGAAAGCAGTTTCCTATATTGTAGAGGTTATTTAGAATGGTTTAGAGGATGACAGACGTCAGAAGGTGGGTTTTGGAGCATCATGCTCTCTCTCTCTCTCTCTCACACACACACACACACACACACACACACACACACACACACACACACTGGGGGATCTTCTATGATGCAGCTGCTGACGACAGAAGGTGATGGTGGGCTCAGTCTCCCCACTCACATTCAGACCAACTCACATTGTCTCTCCACTCACCTCCGTCATTCTTTCATCCCACCTCCTCTCTCTCTCTCTCTCTCTCTCTCTCTCTCTTTCTTTCTCTCCATTTACCTCATAGTTTCTCCATCCCACCTCATCTCACTCTCTAAATCCTACCCTTGTCCTTCCATCCCACCTTCTCTCTTAACCTCATGAATATTCCGCCTACCTTCACATCTCAAACACGCATTAGCACACAAAAAGACGAATAAACTCTGAGAGCTTGACGCACATTGCACATGGCTTGTTTTTCCATAATCCTTGCTTTTCTTTTCTTTTATTCTGTTCGTCTCCAGGTTTAACCCTCTGCAACTATGGCCTAATGGTTAGAGAAGCAGCTTCGGGACCAAAAGGTTGCTGGTTTGATTCCCTGGACCAGCAGGAATGGCTGAAGTGCCCTTAAGCAAACTGCTTTGGATAAGAGCATCTGCTGAATGGCTGTAATGTACATCCAGACAAGTATATATAATCAATAACCCCAGGGCCCAGGATGAGCAGATTTCATATACAGGATTTTTTACAGTTACCCAGACAAGATAGTGGTACAACCAAAGGAAGAAAGAAAAAGAAAAGATACGCTCCATATTATCTTTCATGGACTTCTAACTTTATATGTTTTATATGTGTTTCTGTTTAAAAGTAACACTGTAGTGCGACAAGCCTCAAAGCTGTAACTATAGCGCAAATGTCTGAATCTCACCACCTGCTGCACTACACACATTGGTCCAGAGGTGGAAAGGTAGTTCATCCGTCCATCCATTCATTATCCGTAGCTGCTTATCCTGTACAGGGTCGCAGGCAAGCTGGATCCTATCCCAGCTGACTATGGGTGAGAGGCGGGGTACACCCTGGACAAGTCGCTAGGTCATCACAGGACTGACACACAGAGACAAACAACCATTCACACTCACATTCACACCTACGGCCAATTTAGAGCCACCAATTAGCCGAACCTGCATGTCTTTGGACCGTGGGGGAAACCGGAGCACCCGGAGGCACGAGGAGAACATTCAAACTCCACACAGAAAGGCCACCATCAGCCACTGGGCTTGAACTCAGAACCTTTTTGCTGTGAGGCGACAGTGTTAACCACTACACCACCGTGCCGCCCCAAAGGTGGGTCGTTGTTTTTAAAATGACTGATATTATTAAGTTTTGAGGAAACCCCCCCAGCACCTGTGAGGCCAACACAAAGGCCATGAAAATGTCAAACTTCAAAGTGCAAACCCTCAGATGTGTGATGTATAGAGAACTTTATACCAGGAAGCCCCCTAAAAAGATTCCATCTCGCTAGCATGGCAAAATAGAGAGTTTCTGTGAATACTGGGAAATTTGTGCCCCAGATCCATCGCGAGGCCTGTGTAATGTGGAGAGATCTAAAACCTGTACATACAGCAAGAACTCCCTCGGGCTTACTGGGAAAAAATTCAGCAGACCTCTTGGACATTTCTTAGTTGTTGGAAAAAATTGAAATAAGTGTGAAAACAGCCAACTCGGCTTGTCCCGCCCACCTGCCACCTTGGTTTGAACTAACAGTGTTATTTCTCCACTGAAAGCCAGCAGACAGGATTAACCTTCTGTACATGTCATTGATATGTGTTTAAAGAAAATTCAACTAAACATGATGCAGCTTTTAATCATTTTGACTGCAGCTCAGCCAAAGTAGGTGTCCCATGAACGTGCGGTCAACTCTGTGACGGTGTTGAATTCAGCCCCAGTGTTGCAACAGTTACTCGGATACAAGGTTCGCCTGCCTCACGTTATGTTATCTGGCAGGGAGAGCAACAGAACAACATTTCATACACACGATCGTGTGTACTCATTTTGGTATATTTTTTGCATGGAGTTGAGTGTATAAAAATTGAAGCGTACCTTTTTTACGTGTCAACTCTGTGATGGTGATGACATCTGCGTGATTAACTGTGGTAAGTGGTCAGTATGATGAAACAAAGTGGCAGCCCACTCCCTTCACGCACATGACCCTGGGCGATAATAGGTTGAGACCAATGGACATGGAAAACCAAAATGCCCCAAATTTGTCAACTATGTGACGTCAACGATGTGACATCTAATTGAAGGTAGATGTAGCATTGCCAATGCTGCTGGATACTGCAGTGCAGGCTACAGTTCCACCAACAACGTCTACTGAAGAAGCCAAATTCTAGACAACAAGCCATTTGATTTTGACTTTAAAGGAAGGGGAGCGCAAAAAGTAACAGGCCTAACTTAGTAACTTAGTTATTATTAGCTTATTATTATTTTGACTACATTTAGTCCCAAATTAAGGTTAAAAAGTTACAAATTAGTATTTTCTGTCATTTAAACAAAATCGTAATTAACACTAGATGGCCTTTCGATTTCATAAAATCGGTGAAATTTAGTTCCCTCTGAAATGTGGTCATAGTGATATATGTTTATTTCTGTAATATCTTACAAAATATCAGGTCATTCTGTTCTGTGGCTGGGAAGTTATTTAATTTGAGGGGATTAAAGCAAATAATGTGCATGAAATTGAGCAGTCAAGCAAACAGAGGAAGTCCGTGTGTGTGTGCAAAGGTTTACCTTTGACTGTGCACTGACAGTTCCATCATTCTGTTCACTAAACGAACAACTGATCACACCGAGGTGCTCGCTGACTGCCGATATTTATTAGTTTGGTCCTGCGTTTCCTTTCCTTCGTATATGACATAACATCTTTTCTTCTCGCTTTCTGTTACTGTAGTCGCTCTTTCATATTTGAGTCGCACACTCACATCCTCCATTTTTCTCTCTTGTTTCAAATTTTTATCCCACAATGCCTTGTGTGAATGGGGAAAGCCCACCACATGATGCACGACATAGTATCATGAATAGGGTCATGGTGAAGCAGGGAAAAATAGTGGAGAATTTAGGGCCACATGGCCTTAAATTCATTAATTGTTCTATTTAAAAAAAACATAAAATGGGAAGTCTATGATTTGAATTCAGTAGTTTTTGGTCCACTAAACAAAAATAATCAGGTGTCAGGGAAAATTCTTTTTATGACCTAGACTTGAAAAACCTGAAAGGCAGTCTAGCTTTAAGGATCACAGCCACCAGGGTTGTTTTACAGGAATAGATCGTAGCTGGTGTATCTGTCACAGAGTTGACATCTCACAGAATGATGTATGTCATAAGTGTTGTATCCTGAAAAATATAAAAGCGTTTGAGTGCGGCTCTGCTGTGGACCTTTCACTTGGGAGGTGGCAGTATTATCATTTGGCAGTATTTAAAACCCAACCTGCTTCATTTTTGCCAAATTGCCCGCCCCAAATTTCTCAGCATTCACAGAAACACTCATTTACGACATGTTCAGACTCAGGAAAGCATAGGTTTCTGAAGGCACCGAGCAAAATGAAGTGCAGCACAAAGTCGTTGTATAATTTCCTGCTTATGATGCACTGTCACCTTGAGAGTAAACATATCTCGAGGAAATAATGATATGATGCAAGTAAGCTTTGAATAATATCTTAGAGACATGATACGGCTTATAGCCGAAACTCTGATGATGACGTGCTGATTTTTTTGTTCAGAGTGTAAACATGATGTGCTACATGATCATAAACAATTAGCTAGTGAACTAAGAAGTTAACCTAAACCACAATACACATTAATGATAGCTAGTTAGCTAGTTAGTCTTTGCAAACATAAAGATAAAAAAAACAACAGCAGCTTTTAAGATGGGGGGACACGAATGTCAAAAGTTGAATTGCCCTTAAATTTTGGACCTCTAAATGCACTTTATAAGCCAAGACATGTTTCTTCATTGTTTTTCTGCTGTAGCTACAAGGTGATTAGCCTCTAGTTTAGCATCATGGATCGTGTTCATGCACTCAAACCCAGAGCTTTTTACCAATACCCCATGAATCAGCTTGTCTAGTCGTTGTAAATAATATGTTTTATGAGTCAAGAAATCAAATTTGTATTGTTGGATGTACAGTATTTGTGTGGCTGAGTATTTTTTAAGGATTTTCCACTAGGAGACCAACTGGTCTGGGCAATACAATCACAGGCCCCAGAGTCCATGCGGCTGCACCGCTGCGGCATATTCTGTGATGCAAAATGGTTCACCAATCACCATACAGACAAACACACTACAGTGACTACACAGCTATCAAGAGCAATTACCAAGCACAAATGTTATGTCAAAGACACTCGAAGTTACACAGTAATGACATCGGATTCTGACATCAGCCATCTCAGTAACCAAATTTTAGTTTTGTTTTTCTTAACCAACATGATCTTGTGTGTATATCTTATAACATAGATCTTCGTTTTCCTTGTTAAATGTATACTTGCATGGTACTTGGTTAATTAATTGCAACTGATTGAACCAAATGATAAGATATAACTTGGTTTAAAATTTGGTCTCCCAGTGAAGCTGGTTTGGCATTGACTAGGAGACCAAATCTGGCCACTGGGAGACCATTTGGTCTCCCAGTAACTATGTTAAAAAAAATGCTCTGCAGTGTGTGGCCTGAGGTGATCATTCGGCTGGATTAAAAAAAATGTAACCCAACATCGCCACCTAGTGTCACATTAATGCTACAACTGAAGTTAGGCGATAAATGTGAATGTCAGGTTCTTACAGGTCGAAACTAGATGTTTAGCTACAGTACTGAAGTCTGGAGAAGCCTTGAGAAACACTGCAGAGCAAAAATCCCTTCAAAGATAATAAAATTACATGTTTCTGCATTAAGAAATAGTATAAAGAGTATCCACTCACTAGCCAATTTACTAGAAACACCCATCCATCCATCCATCTGCTGTTTGATGCAGCTCTCTAACCAGCCGGTCCCTTGATGCATCAAATCACACAGATACAAATCAAGAGCTTCAGTTAATGATCACAATGTTCAAACATCCAAATGGGAAAAATTGTGATCTCACAGTGAGGTGTGACTTTCATTCACTGTGGCATGGGTGTTGGTTTGAGCCACATGGACTGATTTGAGTATTTCAGAAACTGCTGATCTCCTGGAGGTTTTCATACACAACAGTCTCTAGAGTTTACACAGACAGAATGGTGCGAAAAACAAAAAAACAACCATCAAGTGAGTGAGTGAGTGAGTGAGCGACGGTTCTGTGGATGGAAAGTAAGCAAATGCCTTGTTGATAAGAGAGGTCAGAGATCAGAAAATGGCCAGATTGGTTTGAGCATTTTTTTTGCCAGGAGGGATGTAGTAACTCATATAATCACTCTTTACAGCCATGGTGAGCAGAAAAGCATCTCAGCATGCAACAGCAGAACAGAAGGACACATTTGGTTCCACTCCTGCAACCAAGAACAGGAATCTTAGACTCACGAATAAGTTCCTGTTAAAGTGCCCGGTGAGTGCAGAGTAAACAGTAATGAGTGAAACAAAGTGAGTATTTGGTGTAAGATGACCCTTTGCTTTAAAAATAAAAAAATAGTAGTCTCAGGTCCAGTGAGTGCAGTTTTATGCGGAAATGAGCTGTAGGTTTTACTGAGCATCTTACAGAACCAGGTACTGTACAGTTCTTCTGGACACTTTGACTGTCACACTCACTTCTTCATTTTGCACCAAAAATAAAGTAGCCTTCATTATGTTTTCTTTTTTAATCTGAAAAGTGCTCTCTTGTGTAACATCCATCCATCGCCACTCATCCTGTACAGGGTCACAGGCAAGCTGGAGCTTATCCCAGCTGACTATGGGTGAGAGGCAGGGTACACCCTGGACAAGTCACCAGATCATTATAGGACTGACACATAGAGACAAACAACCATTCACACCTACGGTCAGTTTAGAGCCACCAATTAGCCCTCGTCAGCCACTGGGTTCAAACCCAGAACCTTCTTTCCATGAGGCAACAGTGCTAACCACTACACCATCATACCACCTCTTATGCAATATGCTGCTTTCTTTATTCTGTAATGTTTACACTACCGTTCAAAAGTTTGTGGTCACTTTGAAATGTCCTTATTTTTGAAAGAAAAGCACTGTTCTTTTCAATGAAGATCACTTTAAACTAATCAGAAATCCACTCTATACATTGCTAATGTGGTAAATGACTATTCTAGCTGCAAATGTCTGGTTTTTGGTGCAATATCTCCATAGGTGTATAGAGGCCCATTTCCAGCAACTCTCACTCCAGTGTTCTAATGGTACAATGTGTTTGCTCATTGCCTCAGAAGGCTAATGGATGATTAGAAAACCCTTGTACAATCATGTTAGCACAGCTGAAAACAGTTGAGCTCTTTAGAGAAGCTATAAAACTGACCTTCCTTTGAGCAGATTGAGTTTCTGGAGCATCACATTTGTGGGGTCGATTAAATGCTCAAAATGGCCAGAAAAATGTCTTGACTATATTTTCTATTCATTTTACAACTTATGGTGGTAAATAAAAGTGTGACTTTTCATGGAAAACACAAAATTGTCTGGGTGACCCCAAACTTTTGAATGGTAGTGTAATTCTGTGCTGGAAAACTAATGTTTGGAAATCTAAAAAGTTTTTCTACTGACTCTATAATGTAGAAACCATCAAATAAAAATCTATCACAAAGTTTATACTAAAAAAACAAACAAACAAACAAACAAAAAAAAAAAATCAGATGCCTAAGACTCCTGCCCAGTAATATATGCTTTGCACTTGGCTATGCTATGTAAAGTTTATATGATCTATGCTAATAACATAATTCGTGATAGATGTTGAGGTCATGCTTTCTGTCAGAACAATTTCTCAAGCATAATCATCACGTTACGTGAAATTCTAAAGCTAGTTGTGCAAAAATAATGAAAGACCTTTTGTACACTGACTCTTCATTTATTGTACTTTGTAAACAAAATGCTGAATAAAACTTTTTAATCTGTATAATTTGGTCAGGTGCCCAGATTTATCATCTACACGCGAAAAAGAGAATGATGTGGGTTTCATTGGAAATGATACACAAACATAATATTGTCTCAAGAACATGATAACAGAGTTGAGTTTCAATAATATTTGACTTTGCTAATTTACGATTTGTAAAGTTGCCAACTTTCAAAGGTTGACCTTGAGAACCAAAAAACTGTAATACACAATAGAATTATACGCATCATAAGATGTCAATTTCTGTGTAATATCAATACAATATATAGCCAAAAGTATGTGCACCCCTGCCCATCACACCCATATGTCCTTGCTGAACATTCCATCACTGTAATAATAAGCTCTTCTCTTTTCTTCTGGGAAGGTTTCCACTAGATTCTGGGGTGTGGCTGTAGGGATTTGTGCTCATTCAGTTCAGCTACAAGAGCATTTGTGAGATCAGGTGCTCATGTTGGGATGTTGAGGAGGCTCCAGTTCTAGTTCATCCCAAAGGTGATCAGTGGAGTTGAGTTCAGTCAGTGCTCTTGAGTTCTTCCACTCCAACCTTAACACACCATGTCTTCATGGAGCTCGCTTTCTGCACAGGGGCATTGTCATTCATGCCTGAACAGGTTGGAGTTCCAGTGAAGGGAAATTATAATGCTACAGCTTTACAAAAACATTCTATACAGTTGTCTGCTTCCAGCTTTGTGGTAAGAGTTTGGGGAAGAAGCACATATTGGTGTGATGGTCAGGTGTCCAGATACTTTTGGCCAGACAGTGTATACACTGATAAAGGTTCGTGCTCACTCTTTAGGTCTGACTGCTGCTTCATGATGTGAAGGAGATTAGACAGGAAGTGTACAGCTAGCTCCATAGGTATGATGTGTTAGTCATTAAGAGACCAGGAATACCATGAATTCTTATTTAAATGAAATGCTTGGTAATGGATTCAGACATTAGTACCTGACTGTATATGCCGTGTTCTTACAATAACACTACCAAGTGAGGAAATGTAGGAGGAAATGTGAGATGTGATCTAAAACACAGGATTGTGAAGTAACACACAACTGTTCTAGAAGAAGCTCGACTCTATAATGATATACAGTTATTCTGATTTAGAATATTCTGTGCTTTCAGAACTCAGCTTTTAAAGTGATACCTGATCTTTCAGAACATTCTAGAACATGTCATGATTGTGAGTCTAGAAGCCGCTGCCGCTGCCCTCTGAATCGTGTACAGAGGGAGCAGAGTGTTTGTGTAACAACAGCTTGTCATGGTTCCTCTGCCCCTGCTGGGGCGCTGCATTGAGGGGGGTTCCATGGTGTTTGGTGGTGTCCAGCTCATCCACGTCATCGTTCTGCATTCTCACAGCAGCAATAACCTCTTGGTCTGAGGCGCTGAGTTTCAAACATCCAGAGCCCTGACCTTTGACCTCCATGGTTTCATCCTCCACCATCACAAAGGCGTCACCCCAGAGGCTCTCGCAGAGGTTTCGACCATGCTGGTACATCTGCTCATTGTGCGCGCACACGCACACACACACACACACACACACACATCAAAAAATATCAAGCATTATAGTATTCAATATAGGAAAATAATAGTGTGTGTGTAAGATTAATGACTGAGGAAACTTTCAATTGACATTTTATAATCTGAACATCCATCTAATTTAATTCAGTCTAATCCATCCATCCATCCATCCATCCATCCATCCATCCATCCATTTATCTATTCATTCATGCATCCATTAATTCATCCAACCATCCATTCATCCATCTGTTCATTCATTCATTCATTCATTCATTCATTCATTCATCCAACCATCCATCCATCCATTCATTCATCCATTTATCCATCCATCCATTCCTCTATCCCCCGTCCATCCCCCTGTTCATCCAAATCCCGTATTTCATGCCATAGCATGTATTCAGGTGAGTATTGGGTACCTGTTGATAGGGTATGCAACTACCAGTGCAGTTTAGTCCTCTGGGGTCTCTGGTCCAGTCTCGAGCACATGTGAGGTCTGATTTACAAACTTCATACCTGACACAGAGACAAAGCAACACAGACGCTCACACTAGTAACTTAAAACAAGCGTGTGCTGCTCAAGACAATGTAAGGCTAATAATTAATGGATAAAATTGTTTAAGGAAACATTTTTAACATTTATAGATGGAATGTTTCCAATGTCGGATGGCATGGTGGTGTAGTGGTTAGCACTGTCACCTCACAGCAAGAAGGTTCTGGGTTCGAGCCCAGTGGCCAACAGGGGCCTTTTTGTGTGGAGTTTGTATGTTCTCCCCGTGTCTGTGTGGGTTTCCTCCGGGTGCTCCGGTTTCCTCCACAGTCCAAAGACAGGCAGGTTCGGCTAATTGGTGGCTCTAAATTGACTGTAGGTGTGAATGTGAATGGTTGTTTGTCTCTCTGTATCAGCCCTGCAATGACCTGGCAAGTTGTCCAGGGTGAACCCCGCCTCTCGCCCATAGTCAGCTGGGATAGGCTCCAGCTCGCCTGTGACCCTGCACAGGATTAGCAGCTACAGATAATGGATAGATAGATGTTTCCACTGTCAGCACTTGAGGATGTAACTTAAAGGTTTCTGACATCTGAGATTTTTTGTGATATTATCTTCAGTACAGAGTAAAAAGAGAGGCTGGTGAGGGAACAACTGTTTATAGCTGCTGTAACACAAATGATCGCAGGAGCTAACTTGTTTCATGCATGTTCATAACAATAAGTATAACTACAAATGGATAAAAATTATGGCGTGGTGTTCTTTAATTAATAAAAAATTATTATATTAGTTTACAAATTGTTTTTCATTGACAATTGGCAGGTGCCCTTGTCCAGAGAAATTTAGAGACATGAAAGGACATTACATTTTAAATTTATACAAGCGAGCACTGGAGGGGTAAGGTCCTTGCTCAAGGTCCGACAAGGGACAACCTTTTGATCAGTAGTCTAACGCCTTAACCAGTGACGTACACACAGTTTTCAGCATGTTATGCTAATAAGGTGGGTGTGGCCTCACCAGTCTCTGCAGAAGCTGTGGCACAGTGGCACCGCCCTAAGGGAAGAACTACTCTGAGGGTGTGGCCAGTATGTGGTATCTGGAGAGCAGCGGTAAAAGCAAATGACTCTCTTCAGGAACTCCTCACATCTAGAGAGAGAGAGAGAGCGCGAGAGAGAGAATTACAGTTACTGAGTGTAGCCCATATGTTGGCTTTGTACTGTTGGAGTACTCTGTACAGTATTCCACCTGAACCCCACCCACAATAATTTGGGTATTATTTCGATGCTAGCACAGTAGTGCTACTTACCCTGGACTGAGAGAGCCACACCTGTCCCACAACACACCAGCAGTAGCAGCAGTAAGGTCTTCAATGTCCTGCTCTGAGCAACAAGCATCTGAGAAAAATATACTCATTAGCATTTTATATAAACCACCTGTGAATGTAAAATTAATACTTATATGTCACTGTTAGTTTAAAAACATCCAGCGTGTTCATCTATTTGAAAGCATTTACTCACTCTCCACGTACAATGAGCATTCTTTAAGATTGGGCTCTGGACTGGGCATGGATTTGTGAAGTCCATCCTGAAGACACACCCTTTCTCTGCACCAACCAAATGCAACCAGAAAACTTGTCCAATAGGCAAAGACTAATGCTGAGGGAATGACCATTTCAGCAAGTGGAAGAACGTCACTTGGGATGTGATGTGTTGCCTTGGAGAACAGTATTAGAAGTAAGACATTGGCCAATGAGGATGTATTAAGCCACTCGTCAATGAGGATATGATAAGCCACTGCTCAATGAGGATATATTAAGCCACTAGTCAGTGAGGATATGTTAAGCCACTAGTCAATGAGGATATTTTAAGCCACTGGTCAATGAGGATATTTTAAGCCACTAGTCAATGAGGATATATTAAGCCACTGGTCAATGAGGATATAATAAGCCACTGGTCAATGAAGATATATTAAGCCACTGGTCAATGAGGATATATTAAGCCACTGGTCAATGAGGATATATTAAGCCACTGGTCAATGAGGATATGTTAAGCCATTGGTCAATGAAGACATGTTAAGCCAATAGTCAATGAAGACATGTTAAGCCAATAGTCAATGAGGATATGTTAAGCCACTGGTCAATGAGGATATGTTAAGCCACTAGTCAATGAGGATATTTTAAGCCAGTGGTCAATGAGGATATTTTAAGCCACTAGTCAATGAGGATATATTAAGCCACTGGTCAATGAGGATATATTAAGCCACTGGTTAATGAGGATATATTAAGCCACTGGTCAATGAGGATATGTTAAGCCATTGGTCAATGAGGATATGTTAAGCCACTAGTCAATGAGGATATGTTAAACCACTAGTCAATGAGGATATGTTAAGCCACTAGTCAATGAGGATATGTTAAGCCACTAGTCAATGAGGATATGTTAAGCCACTAGTCGATGAGGATATGTTAACCCATTGGTCAATAAAGACATGTTAAGCCACTAGTCAATGAGGATAAGCCACTAGTCAATGAGGATATGTTAAGCCATTGGTCAATGAGTATATGTTAAGCCAGTAGTCAATGAGGATATGTTAAGTCAATAGTCAATGAGGATATGTTAAGCCACTGGTCAATGAGAATATGTTAAGCCACTATTCGATGAGGATATGTTAAGCCACTGGTCAATGAGGACATGTTAAGCCACTAGTCAATGAGGATATGTTAAGTCATTGGTCAATGAGGATATGTTAAGTCACCAGTCAATGAGGATATGTTAAGTCACCAGTCAATGAGGATATGTTAAGCCACTGGCCAATCAGGGTACTTTGTCATTGTCTAATAACGATACATTAACACACTAGCCAATGAGCATATGTTAAATTACTGGCCATGTAATGGTAAAAGTGCAGTAAATAATCAGATGTTATGGTAAAAGTGGGGTAAATAAAGGGATGTAAGGGTAAAACTGTCATACCTGGGTCCTGTTGCACGCTGCACTTAACTTCTTTTCTTCTGTTTTCTTTTTTCCCTGCTTCTCTCTGCTTGGAGCTGATGTTTTCCCATCAGCTGTCTGTGTGTCTCTGATTCAGTGGAGGACAACAATGATAACACACCCCCTCATTCACACATGCGCATGCACCACACAAGCCATCTTAGACTCCACCCCTTCACTCCTCCCCTCCCCCTCTCTCTTATACATACAGAGTTCTGTAAGGTTGCGACTGTGAAAATAAAAGTATGGAAACAGAGTGTATGTTTTAGAGCAGCTCCTGAACCCTGTGCTCAATTAAAGTGCCCTTGATGACTCCAGAGTGAACTGCCTCAGGCGATGCTGACTCACACCTGCACTTCTACCAAGTCAGCAACAAACACAGCTACGTTCCCCATGTTCATGTAACACCTACAGTGTTTATAGTCCTGGACAAAACTGGACATCGGGAAGGATTTAGTTCAGTACTGAAAGTGTCAGAGAAATATAATGAATGTAAGATTTAAGAAAAGCTTTCATTTAGTGTGCAAGCATGTGGCAACGTTAACTTTTCTTGCTTACATTATACTGTAGTACATATAAAAATTTGTTTGCTAAAATGAGAAGCCACAAAGTGTGAACGTCTCTGTCCTGAAGATGTCAGAAAGCTTAGTTACCTCTGACTGTTACAAAGCACTGACACTGGAGACTCCTTTAACATCAACAATTACACATGGTTTTAAAATCCAGTATTGAGGGCATTAATATAAACCTAAACCTGCATTACTGTCCGAGCTGCTGTTAGATAAAATTAATCAACACCTTCTGACTATTCAGGATCCAGAATTAAACAGCGCTGTGTAGCTCAACTTCAGACACGTCTTTGCTAATCGATGATGTAAGAGTTAATTCAACTATGTTGTAATCTGAGGAGAACTGGGATTCCCACAGTGCTTATAATACACAATGCAAATCTGTTAAGATGCTTTTCCAGAGTTTAAGCCCAAAGAAATGAAAACAAGTGAATTTGTTTTACGTAACTACAGCTAACCTGAAATCCATGCCGTCTAAAGCGGAGGAGATTTTTGTAATGGCAGGCAGCACGGGAACTGTTTTGTCTGGCTTTTGTCTACTCACTAGTGGACCTGATTAATGTTCTGTATTTCCCAGTCTACCTTATTCTCACTTAATGCACATAAAGTCCATGAATGCATAGCTGTGGAGTGTTTATTAATGTGTCCACCTTATACCTTCATCATCCCAATTATCCTCAACCATGTTGGGTCATTTTGGATGTTGTGAAAATGATAAAATGAGAAACATCTGGACATAATTAGCTCATGTGACCATAAAGCCGATGAGCTGTTGCCATGGTGTGGCATCCATCGTCCACAATTCAGTTAAATCGTATCTCTTCTGTCAGTTCTCCACGAATTTCTGTTCTGATTGTTTTGTTTGAAAGAACTCATCACTCTGCACAAAATTTGGTCATTGTTTTGTCAATTTTTTTGCTAGCAAGTTACTAATTAGTCCAAATTAACAAATTTTCCAGGCCTCTCACTAGAATTGTATCTCTTCTCTGATTTCTCATCTGATTCCAGTTCTGATCCATGTTTTGGGTCTATCTCCCCTCGAGGAACAAAACTTGGTCATTTGTTTGTTTGTTGATTTTCCTGTTGTAAACAATTTGTTTACAACTTTGTTTATTTTCAATTAAATCATATCTCCCCCCCCCCCCCCCCAGTTCTCAACGGATTTCAGCTCTGATTGTTTGATTTGAAAGAACTCAATATTCTGCACAACACTTGGTCATTGTATTGTAAATTTTTTGCTAACAAATTAGTAATTAGGTCACTTAACACATTTTCTTCTGACTAGAACTGTATCTCCTCTCTCATTTATCATGCGAATTCAGTTCTGATCGATGTTTTGGGTCGATCTTCCCTTGGGGAGCAAAATTTAGTCCTTTGTTGATGTTCTTGTTGTAAACAGTTTGTCGTGAAGGTTGGTCCTCTCTCACATCATCACATTTCAGTTCTGTTTCATGTTTTCGTCGTCATGGTTGTTTTGATGGCAGGCCAGATGAGCTACTACGCCCTTGACATTCTGGTCTGAATATAATCTGATCTGGGTTGAGACAGAGAGTGACCTAGATACGATGGCGCTGAGGGAAACAAGGGACTGAAACACAGCCTTGCAAAGAGGAGCCAGAACAAAAGTGTAATCCCTTTATGGCTGCATTTACTTTGACAACCAATTATTGATTGATTTTTTTTTTTTTGCAAACTTCTGACAAAAATCTGATATTGCTGCATATGTCTAAACAGCTTTCAGATCTGATATGGGGCACATTTGAATGAAGCTCTAAATTCAAAATATGTATAGCCATATATGATTAAAAATATCCATAGTCTTTATGGTCATTTGACTCATATCTAAACACACATCTTTTTTCCTGTTAATTGTGAAGTTATTATCATTGTTATGCAGTTGAAATTCATCATTTGGCACTCATTTGGAGTCCAGATTATATAAACTGTCTTATCAGTCTGTAGGAGTATATGACTGTGTAAAACCCTGCAGGATAAGTACAGATCCCAGGCCATCTAAGAGGACAATTCTTGTGAAATAGCAGAGAGAGGATATTGTCGGTCATGGCGTCAATCTTCTTTTTCTTCTTTTTACATCTTTTTCCTATTTCTACATGGGGTTGATGTGGAGAGGTTAAGCTGATAAGGTTAAAGGCCTTGCCTAAGGGCCCAACAGTGGCAGCTTCGTGGTACTGAACTCGCAAACCTCTGTAACCCAGAGCAGTCAATGCTTCAATGTTCATGTAAAATGAAAGGATTTAAGAATCATCTCAGTGTAAATAAAGTACAGAACCATTTTGCTGGGGGAATTATGTAAACATGGGAATCAGATATGGCTCAGGATTTATCTATCATGAGTCAGAGTCCTACAGCCTGGGTCTAACCAAGAGCCAGAGTCCTAGAGACTCTAACCAAGAGCCAGAGTCCTAGAGCCTGGGCCTAACCAAGAGTCAGAGTCCGAGAGACTGGGTCTAACCAAGAGTCAGAGTCTGAGAGACTGAGTCTAACCAAGAGTCAGAGTCCTACAGCCTGGGTCTAACCAAGAGCCAGAGTCCTAGAGCCTGGGCCTAACCAAGAGTCAGAGTCCGAGAGACTGGGTCTAACCAAGAGTCAGAGTCCGAGAGACTGGGTCTAACCAAGAGTCAGAGTCCGAGAGACTGGGTCTAACCAAGAGTCAGAGTCCGAGAGGCTGGGTCTAACCAAGAGTCAGAGTCCGAGAGGCTGGGTCTAACCAAGAGTCAGAGTCTGAGAGGCTGAGTCTAACCAAGAGTCAGAGTCCTACAGCCTGGGTCTAACCAAGAGTCAGAGTCTGAGAGACTGGGTCTAACCAAGAGTCAGAGTCCGAGAGACTGGGTCTAACCAAGAGCCAGAGTCCTACAGCCTGGGTCTAACCAAGAGTCAGAGTCCGAGAGACTGGGTCTAACCAAGAGTCAGAGTCCGAGAGACTGGGTCTAACCAAGAGTCAGAGTCCGAGAGACTGGGTCTAACCAAGAGTCAGAGTCCGAGAGACTGGGTCTAACCAAGAGTCAGAGTCCGAGAGACTGGGTCTAACCAAGAGTCAGAGTCCGAGAGGCTGGGTCTAACCAAGAGTCAGAGTCCGAGAGGCTGGGTCTAACCAAGAGTCAGAGTCTGAGAGGCTGAGTCTAACCAAGAGTCAGAGTCCTACAGCCTGGGTCTAACCAAGAGTCAGAGTCTGAGAGACTGAGTCTAACCAAGAGTCAGAGTCCTACAGCCTGGGTCTAACCAAGAGTCAGAGTCCGAGAGACTGGGTCTAACCAAGAGTCAGAGTCTGAGAGACTGGGTCTAACCAAGAGTCCGAGTCCTAGAGACTGGGTCTAACCAAGAGTCAGAGTCCTAGAGACTGGATCTAACCAAGAGTCAGAGTCCGAGAGACTGGGTCTAACCAAGAGGAGAAGCTCTAAATACTGGGACAGAACAAGAGTCAAAGACCTAAAACTTGGGCTATGGAAGAATAAAAAAAATCTAAACACTGGGATTAACCAAGAGTCAACACCCTAAATACTGGGACTAACCAAGAATCAAAAACCTAAATAACCAGTCATGTCTTCAATGCTCATGTAAAATTAAAGGCTTTTAGGAAGGCCACAATCATCTCAGAGAACCATTTTGCTGAGGGAATGATGTAAACATGGGAATCAGATATGGCTCATGATTTATCTATATGTAAATGTAAACAGGCAGAACAGAAACTGGAGAAACCATGGCCTAATGGTTAGAGAAGCAGCTTTGGGACCAAAAGGTCACTTGTTTTATTCCCTGGACCAGCAGGAATGGCTGAAATGCCCTTAAGCAAGACACCTAACCCCAGGCTGCTCTGGGTGTGTTGTACATCACTCTGGATAAGAGCACCTGCTGAATGCCTGTATGTAATGTAAAATCAAACCTACGTTAAAATATAGGAATTGTACATCAAAGGCCCACAGTATAAATGCAGGCTTTACTACTATTATTTCCAAACTTGCTCGATTCCACTTTTGTCCTGTCAAGTAAAGGCAAAGTTGCATAAATTATGCAGTTTCATAACCGTGGTTGAGCACAGACTTTCTCAGGCCTGGTTCATTTTCAGGCTGAAAGGGCACATCATAGCTTTCTCATTTAAACAGGCACAATGGTGTCCTTTGTGCACAAGCTATTCAGGGAAACAGCCACAAAAGACCCGGGCCTCAGTGTTTACCCGAGAAGGAACTCAAAATGTTCTCTACTGTAATAATCCAGTGCAGATCCTTCAGCTAAAGAGGAAAAAAAACTGCTAAAACGATGATAGAACAAAAATACACCAGATATCATCATGTCCTAGAAGTGTTGTAAGGATACAGCAGGATATAGAGCAAAAAAAAAAAAAAAAAGGTATCATATTCTATACATGTAAAGTTCAGAAAGGTCTATCCTTTAATTCTGCTCCAAATGTACACTCACTAAGGACTGTATAAGGTACACATTTGCATCTGCTCCTTCATACACAGGACTGGAATCAGTTCACATCACACATCAGAAAGTGGGGGAGATGTGATCTCAGTGATTAGAGCAAATAGTTTAAACCTTTCTTTCCATTAATAAAACAAAATCTCCAACACACACTGCATTTCTGAAATCCCATGGTGTTGAGCCTCGACATATACGGTAAATGAAAAATGATATTATATTTTGAAGAAGCATGGCTTAGCATCATGTCACAACTGACTGAACACAAATTTTTTGAGTGATTTTTAATGGATTAGGATTTTACTTTCATCCTCGAGAACAGTTTGACGACAGTATTAATGTGTGGCATACAAGGAGAAGTAAAATTATTATTATTATTATTATTTTAGGGTGGCACAGTGGTGTAGTGGTTAGCGCTGTCGCCTCACAGCAAGAAGGTCTGGGTTCGAGCCCCGTGGCCGGCGAGGGCCTTTCTGTGTGGAGTTTGCATGTTCTCCCCGTGTCCGCGTGGGTTTCCTCCGGGTGCTCCGGTTTCCCCCACAGTCCAAAGACATGCAGGTTAGGTTAACTGGTGACTCTAAATTGACCGTAGGTGTGAATGTGAGTGTGAATGGTTATCTGTGTCTATGTGTCAGCCCTGTGATGACCTGGCGACTTGTCCAGGGTGTACCCCGCCTTTCGCCCGTAGTCAGCTGGGATAGGCTCCAGCTTGCCTGCGACCCTGTAGAACAGGATAAAGTGGCTAGAGATAATGAGATGAGATTATTATTTAAAATTTTTTATTGTGTATTGCAAATACAGGTAGGTGTCACAAAAGTGCATCATTGTTCTATGTTATCTCCATTTTCCTCAACACAAGTGTTCCTGTGCTTAAGTGCCTGGATTCCTCTAAAAAAATTGCTTCAGTTTTAGTTTATGTTACACTTTTAAGGTTTTTGTTTGACTGACCGTCATGCTTATTCATGGCACTCAGAATTTCTCAGAATCACCATCAGTATATTCAGTAATGCTGATTACATATGAAGATGTTGGCCTGAGTAACATGATATAATTCTCATCTCATCTCATTATCTCTAGCCGCTTTATCCTTCTACAGGGTCGCAGGCAAGCTGGAGCCTATCCCAGCTGACTACGGGCGAAAGGCGGGGTACACCCTGGACAAGTCGCCAGGTCATCACAGGGCTGACACATAGACACAGACAACCATTCACACTCACATTCACACCTACGGTCAATTTAGAGTCACCAGTTAACCTAACCTGCATGTCTTTGGACTGTGGGGGAAACCGGAGCACCCGGAGGAAACCCACGCGGACACGGGGAGAACATGCAAACTCCACACAGAAAGGCCCTCGCCGGCCCCGGGGCTCGAACCCAGGACCTTCTTGCTGTGAGGCGACAGCGCTAACCACTACACCACCGTGCCGCCCATGATATAATTCATGAAATATAATTATATGAATTGCACAAATATATGAATATATAATTTATCATTTTTAAACTTCAAAATGAGCCGATCACAGTAGAAACGTTTTATCGTTTATTTTATTTATTTAACCTCTTGCCACAACATTAGTTTCTCAGCTTGTCACATATACTGGCCTTCTGACTTCACTTTTTCTGTCATTATTTTTTGCAGGGAGACATGAGACACTGAGGGGAGACTTGGGACATCATGTTGGGAGACTTGGGACATAGTGTGGAGACATGGAACAAAATAAAATACCTAGCTTCATCCTACATGTTTAATTATTATTTATGATCGAAATGGGACAAAACATGAAAATGCTTTCAAGTTTAAAATTTTAAATATTTTACAACAATAAAAAAATAACCCTTAATGTCCAACTTACAGTACCGCGCAAAAGTCTTGAGCGCATGTAAAGGAACACTGTTGACCAAAAAGAGTTTAAAAATAATGAAATGAAATGTTTCAACATTTAAAAAATACTATGAACAGTCAGCAGTAAGCCATAATAAATGAAACAAAGTCAGTATTTGGTGTGAGACGACCTTTTGCTTTAAAAAAAAAAAAAAGTCTGAGGTCCAGTGAGTGCAGTTTGATAAGGAAATGAGCTGTAGGTTTTACTGAGCATCTTACAGAACCAGCCCCAGTTCTTCTGGACACTTTGACTGTCACACTCGCTTCTTCATTTTACACCGAAACCCAGCAGCCTTCATTATGTTTTCTTTTTTAATCTGAAAAGTCATCTCTTATGGAATATGCTGCTCAGATACATTACAAACTTTTTTTCTGTAACATTTAATTTTGTGGGGGCGGCACGGTGGTGTAGTGGTTAGCGCTGTCGCCTCACAGCAAGAAGGTCCTGGGTTCGAGCCCCGTGGCCGGCGAGGGCCTTTCTGTGCGGAGTTTGCATGTTCTCCCCGTGTCCGCGTGGGTTTCCTCCGGGTGCTCCGGTTTCCCCCACAGTCCAAAGACATGCAGGTTAGGTTAACTGGTGACTCTAAATTGAGCGTAGGTGTGAATGTGAGTGTGAATGGTTGTCTGTGTCTATGTGTCAGCCCTGTGATGACCTGGCGACTTGTCCAGGGTGTACCCCGCCTTTCGCCCGTAGTCAGCTGGGATAGGCTCCAGCTTGCCTGCGACCCTGTAGAAGGATAAAGCGGCTACAGATAATGAGATGAGATGAGATGAGATTATTTAGCATGTTAATTTTTGATGTCTAAATTTTAATTTACACACTGCTTTTACACATTTACACGTGTTGTTTTTTAGGAGAAAAAAAAGATACTTTCTTTTAAGAGACTTCAAAACCAGAGGTCAGTGCTATGAATGTTTCCTGTGAGTGTAGGTTATAGTGAAAGTTTGGATTTTTATTCTATAAAAATCAAACTGATGCCATGAGGAGGCTGTAAATATCAACATATCTGTGTTTGTTTGTTTGTTTGTTTGTTTTAACCCCACCATTTCTCAATTTGTGCCCAGTTCTCCTTATCAGATTTTATTTATTTAAACCAGATTTTATTCCTGTAAATATTCAGGTTTGCAGTGACTGGCTGAGAAAAGAAAATGTTTTCTAATGTGACTGCATTTCATAATCGAGGACAGTGTCATCACAATTCAGACATGAAAAGAATTGAACTTGAAACCTGTGTGGTGTGAAATGGTCAGTGTACTAACACAGCTGCACCTCCCTGTGTCACTGTCGTACCACGTCTCCTGGACAAAGGGCTTCGACTAAACCTCCATTACAGTATATTAGCTGCATTAGTTCTGTATCTTCAGCAGAAAAAAAAAATAGAATATAAACATTTCCCGGCTGAATATCGACATTTGTTGCATACTTCTTTTATTTATTAAATATTACAAAATATTATTAAAACTTTTCATTTCGTTTTTATTAAATGACCTGTTTTACTTTTCATAATTTAAATATTGAAATAATTTTAATATTATCCAACTGAATAATTTTACTTTTTTTATTTAAATATTTTATTGTCTTACTATTGTGTGTGTATATTTATTTCCATCTTCTATTTAACAGTTTGAGCTGCATGATAAATGTATGAAAAGTGCTATAAATAAAGAGCTGAGAAAAATAACAAAAATTCAAATGGCGTTTAGAGCTATAACTGTTTAACTGTGGGTAATTAGTCTCAATCTTTTGGGCTCTGACTCTTGGTCAGTCCCAGTCTGCAGTCCCAGTCTGCAGGGCTTTGAATCTTCTTTAGCCCCAGCTTTAGATCTTTGACTCTTCATTAGTCCTGGTCTTTACGGTGTTCACTCTTGGTTAGTCCCAGTCTTTAGATCTTTGAGTCTTCTTTAACCCCATTTTAGGTCTTTGACTCTTATGCCGCTTTTCCACTACAAACGCGGCTGAGTCGGGCTGAGCCGTGCCGTGCTGAGTCGAGCTGAGTGGGGCTGTTGGAGTTGCATTTCGACTACAACCGCGCTGAACCGTGCTGGCTGGAAGTGGGTGGACACATTGGGTGGAGTTAGCGAAAGTGGGTGGACGTCAGGTGATGTCGCTAAGCAGCGCAAACAGTGACATCAGTGATCTTTTAAGCGGTTGTCTCACGACCCGGATAGTAAACAGTAAACATGGAGGACATGGAATCGTTAGTGTTGCTGGTCTTGGTGCTGTGGCTTGTTGTCACCGACAACGCCAACAGATACTGGCAAGAGCGTATAGATGAGGCGAGGCACATAAGGCTTCAGAAATTCTCGTAATTCGTAATTCTTCTCCTTCCGGGTTTGCAGTGTTTACAGATCCCAGTGCGCTCGCGGGGCGTGTGTGGGCATGTGAGGACACTCCTCCTCACCAATCAGTGCACAGGGGAGTGGAAAAGGGCCTTTTGGCTCGCTTCAGCCCCACTCCAAAACAGTGCGAGTTTTAGGGGCTAAGCAGGGCTGAAGCGAGCTGAGTCGTGCTGGTTTTTGGTAGTCAAAACGCGAGCCGTGTCGGGCTGAAGTGAGCTGAAGCGAGCTGAAGTGAGCTGAAAAAGGGTAGTGGAAAAGGGCCTTTAGTTTAGTCCCAGTCTTTAGGTCTTTGATTATTCTTTAACTCCATCTTTCAGTCTTTGACTCTTGATTAGTCCGAGTATTTAGGGTATTGACTCTTGGTTAGTCCCAATATTTAGATTTTTTTTATTCTTCTTTAGCCCAATTTTTAGGTCTTTGACGCTTAGTCTGTCCCAGTCTTTAGGGCTTCTACTCTGGGTTAGACTCAATCTCTCAGACTCTGACTCTTGATTAGTCCCAGTATTTAGGGCTTCTTCTCTTGGTTAGTCCCAGTCTTGAGGACTCTGATTCTTGGTTAGACCCAGTCTCTAGGACTCCGACTCTTGGTTAGACCCAGTCTCTAGGACTCTGACTCTTGGTTAGACCCAGTCTTTTGGATTCTGGTTCTTGGTCAGTCCCAGTCTTTAAGGTTTTGACTCTTCATTAGTCTCAGTATTGATGGCTCAGATTCTTGATTAATCCCAGTCTTTAGGGATTTGTCTTTTGGTTTAACCTAAAGCTCAAATTCTAATTCTTGATTATTACCAATCTAGTGAATTTTGTTTGTCTTTGTGCTTAAGACTTTTGATTTTTTTTCACAGTCTTTATGTTTTTTGGTTAGCCCCAGTGCTTTAGGATCTGATACATGGTTTGTCCCAGTCTTTGGGTCTCTGACTCTTTGTTAAACCTGGTATTTCGATCTTGGTTGGTGTCAACATTTAATGTTTTTTTTTCTTTATGTTCTAACGTTGAAAGGTCTGACTTCTGGTTTATCCCATTGTTCAAGAATCTATCTCTTAGTTAACCCCCACGGGTAAGAATCTGACTCATGATTAGTCATAGTCTTTAATATTCCAGCTCTTGCATATTTTCAGTTTCTGACCATTCCCAGTGTTTACAGTTAAAGCCCATTTAAAAAAAATTAAACCTAGTTGTGAGCTTTAAAACTCTAACACTTTTATAGAATACCAGCCATGTTATATTGTACGACAATGCCTTTTTTTAACATCTCTACACACCAGGGGTCAGACCTTCACTCCCTTCCATGATGTGAGTCTCCTGATTTTAGAGTTCTGAGTCACACACTGTGCTCATATGCCATGGAATTTCCTACAATTATGTAGAAATGCATTCAAGATTATAGCATACAGTGAGTGCAAACAATTTGATTTACTGCCCCTGGACAATCAAAATAAGTTACAGGACTGTAAGTCTTTAGAGCTACATTCAATCATTGCTATCGCTTTCAGTCATTCTCTCTCTGTAAAGCTCATTCGGAGTTTAATCACACTGCTGACTGTTCCTGCTGTGTCTGGCATGATGATGATGAGCGTGGAGGTTGAGTGATCACAGCATCTGCTGGCAGTGATTCCCACTGTTTCCACTGTTTTATTCTTTTTTTTCCCCCCTCAAACTCATTTTGCTGTGAGATTAAGACCTGTTTGGTGGTTTCTGCATGTAGAGACTTCTTATCTGTGTTGTATGGTTTTCTCATAATACTGTATGTGATGAAATAGTTTCCAGCTTATTATTTTCCTTTCTCATTACTCTTCTCTCCCTATATGTCTGTTTCTCTCTGTAAGTCTGTGCGAAAGACTGTTGCATTTTATAATTAGCTTCTCATAACCAGCCAAGAAACAATTACGTAATTCGGGATCTGGTCTGCAAATGATCTCATTTCTACTGTTTTACCATTTTCAGCCATAACGTGTGGTTACCCTTAACAGGGTTGCCAGGTCTACGTGACAAAATCCTCTCCCAAATCCTGAGTATTGCTTTTACAGTCCAGAATTATGACCTTCGTTGGAAAATGTAATATTCAAACCTAACATCATATAGTATTTATTTAAAGATGCTTAGATGAATAAAAATAAAGGTCCTATAATAATTTTCAGATACTGTTTTATGCAATGTTATATGAAATGAAATAATATTATTTCATTAAATAAATAAATAACCATTAATTAAATATATATAAATAAATAGCCAGCCAAACAAACAAACAAACAAACAAACAAACAATTTAGTTTATATATTTATTTACTAATATTATTTAATGAAATAATATTAGTAAATAAACAAATAAATATTTTTAAAAATAACTAAATATTAATAAACAGACAAGCAAATAGATAGATAGATAGATAGATAGATAGATAGATAGATAGATAGATAGATAGATAGAAAATCTCATCTCATCTCATTATCTGTAGCCGCTTTATCCTGTTCTACAGGGTCGCAGGCAAGCTGGAGCCTATCCCAGCTGACTACGGGCGAAAGGCGGGGTACACCCTGGACAAGTCGCCAGGTCATCACAGGGCCGACACATAGACACAGACAACCATTCACACTCACATTCACACCTACGCTCAATTTAGAGTCACCAGTTAACCTAACCTGCATGTCTTTGGACTGTGGGGGAAACCGGAGCACCCGGAGGAAACCCACGCGGACACGGGGAGAACATGCAAACTCCACACAGAAAGGCCCTCGCCGGCCCCGGGGCTCGAACCCGGACCTTCTTGCTGTGAGGCGACAGCGCTAACCACTACCGTGATGCCTTTCGTCCACGAAACGCACACATCAATTTTCATTGTGTCCACGAAATGATGAAGACAGTATGTCATTTCGTGTGTGTGAAGTCAAGCACGGAATGCATTCCCTATATCACGAAATTCATGGTGTCAATCACGACATGTATTTCGTCCACGGAATGCATATGATGCATCACGAAATGAATTTCGTCAATGACAGAACGCATTTCGTCCCACGTGGCACCCCATAGTTTAACCCTCAAACAGCCCTTTGAAGACAGCTAACTTGACAGTGGATTTAAAAAACAAACAAACAAACAAACAAAAACAGCCAAAATGTCCTCACTTCTCAAACAGGTCCTCACTCTGTTGGTAAAAACCGTATTCCGGTCCTCAGTCTGTACCACACACACACACACACACGCACACACACAGGCGCCTCCGCATTGTTCTGCCGGTCTCCTCCTCATAAAAGGAATAAAAGGAGCAGAGGGGGCGCGCGGGCCAATCAGCTGAGCTCGAGGAGGAGACAAGCAGCTCGTGCGTTCGGTGCTGCTGACATCCTCACTGCAATAACGGGCGACACGCGCGCGCGCACACACACTTCCGCGTTGCGTCTCGAGCGCGTGAGTTCCGTTTCTGTAGTGTTTACATGTGTTAACGGAGCAGCGACGGAGCGCGAGCCGCTTCCTGCTCAGTGACTCCTCTCTCTCGCGCGCGCGTGTGGAAGATGTAACCGTTATTATTATTATTATTATTATTATTATTATTATCCGGAGCAGCCGTTATTTATTTTTCTCCGTTACCAGAAGAGGATTTGGATGTGATCGGGGTCTGCGCTTCTTGTTTCAGGGCGTTTACGGGTTAAATATGGTTTTCTGACACGAACCGGGACGATAAGGAGCTCCGTTAGCTAACGGGAGAAAACCCCGGACCGGATGCGGCGGTGAAGCCGTGATGGCTGTGCTGTGTATAAGGTAAGGTCCGGTCCGGTCCGGTTATTGTGTGAGGAAACGGTGATAATCGGACAGCAACGCAATGATTCAACATCTGTCCAGTTCCAGCGGTTGTGGACTGAGCAGCTCCCTGGTGTCGGTTTAGCAGCCCGCCTTCTTTCCCCTGTGGTACCGGAACATCATCCGACCCAACCATGGACGACACCGGCATCATCCGGCGCAGGCGGCTGCAGGTGAGAACATCAGTCTTTCAGCTCTCATACCGTCAGAGCTGAGCTGAGATATCGCGATACTACCGGCCATCGCGATACCGATAGACCGCACAGTAAGTGTCATGGGTAGTCAGTGGTATTTATTGTTCATAAACATTTCCCAGGATCTCTGCTTTAGTCCTGCAGCAGAGCGCTTTCATTTTCATCAAGTGTGTATGGAGACATGATGATCTGTTTACAGGAACGCTATTGTTCTGCATGTTGCAGGTTCGTGTTCTTCAATATGCAAATACGAAACACAGAATAAGGGAACAGGCTGCCAGAAAATTACGCACGCAACCCAAATCGCATCCTCCGGCTAAGACACGTTTGGCGTCTGAGTTTTGCTACGATTAATGAACAACTGCCACTGAAAATCATAACCATAAAGCACATTTAAGGTTTCAGTGATATCACACACACACACACACACACACACAATCATCCAAGAGGTTAATTCATGGATGCTTTCGCTGAGCAGGACTCAGATGTTTCTAACACACCTGATCCAGATAAAGCCTTATCCTGTAGCCTCCTCATGAGAGAAGTAGGTGTGCTATGGGCACAGAGGCCACGCCTCCTTCAGTGAGACTGACAGGCATGTAGGCCATGCCTCCTTCAGTGAAACTGACAGGCACGTAGGCCACACCTTCCTCACTGAGACTGACAGGCATGTAGACCACACCTTTAGTGTCACTGACAGGCACGTAGGCCATGACTACCTCACTGAGACTGACCAGCACAGAGCCCATGCCTCCTTCAGTGTCACTGACAGGCACGTAGGCCACACCTTCCTTAGTGAGACTCACAGGCACATAGACCACACTTTCTTCAGTGTCACTGACAGGCATGTAGGCCACACCTCCTTCACTGAGACTGACAGGCACGTAGACCATGCTTTCCTTACTGAGACTGACAGGCACATAGGCCACACCCCCTTCACACCTCCTTCTGACCGTGACTGATCCTGACTGATACAGAGGCCACACCTCTTTCAATGTGACTGACAGGCACAGAGGCCACACCCCCTTCACTTTTAAACCCTTTCCACCAACGCAAACTAGGTGCTTGTTCTGGGCTGGTGTTAGTCCCGGTTCTGACTCAGTTCAACTTGTGAATGTTTTAAGGACCGGTTTGCTTTTCCACAGGTTAGAGAGCCACATCATTACATCACTGTTTACAGCTGTATATGTCTCCGCTTTCCCAGCAACACAGTACAGAGACTTTACTTGGGCGGGGCCAGGTTTATTAGCGGAAAAATGAGTGTTCTGTAAGAGACATTTTGATAAATAATAATAAACATAATGTGTATTTTGGTGTATCACCAAACGGAGCTGTGCTGTGCTAGAACAGTTGGCCAAATCACCGATCACGTGAACGGAGAACTTTCACTCCGGAGATGATCTTTATCAGTGTGAATGTTAGGTGGTATTGTCAGTGTTACCATGACAACAGGGAGAGTCCAGTGAGCATGTTTTTCACCTTTTTAACTGATTGTTAAAAATGTGTACATTTGGTGGGTGTTGTTTTCATTTCAGTAACAGAAATGAACAGTCCATTTTTGTTTTGATTATCAGAACTCGCAGGCACGACATTTCAAAGCACACTGTGTTTCTTTGGAAGTCAAATGAAATAATAAGAGAAAACTGTTTTTCTGAAACCCGTGGTTGTTGCTGATCTAGAACATGCGCGATGAGCAGCCTGAGCAGAACAGGTTCTAATCCACGTGAGCGGAACCTGGTGATGTCAACCCGTTCCACTGACCACCACCACAAGTAGATTTCAGTCGTGGGGTAAACGCTGGGGCAGAACAGTGGATTATGCCACTTTTCCACTACAAACGCGGCTGAGTCGGGCTGAGCCGTGCCGTGCTGAGTCGGGCTGAGCGGGGCTGTTGGAGTTGCATTTCGACTACCACCGCGCTGAACCGTGCTGGCTGGAAGTGGGTGGACACATTGGGTGGAGTTAGCGAAAGTGGGTGGACGTCAGGTGATGTCGTTAAGCAGCGCAAACAGTGACATCAGTGAGCTTTTAAGCGGTAGTCTCACGACCCGAATAGTAAACAATAAACATGGAGGACATGGAGTCGTTAGTGTTGCTGGTCTCGGTGCTGTGGCTTGTTGTCACCGACAACGCGGACAGATACTGGCAAGAGCGTATAGATGAGGTGAGGCGCATAAGGCTTCAGAAATTCTCGTAATTCGTAATTCTCCTTCTTCCGGGTTTGCGGTGTTTACAGATCCCAGCGCGCTCGCGGGGCGTGTGTGGGCGTGTGAGGACACTCCTCCTCACCAATCAGTGCACAGGGGAGTGTCTGCTCACGCCCCCAGCCTCACTCGGCTCGCTTTGGCTCGCTTCAGCCCCACTCCAAAACGGTGCGAGTTTTAGGGGCTAAGCAGGGCTGAAGCGAGCTGAGTCGTGCTGGTTTTTGGTAGTCGAAACGCGAGCCGTGTCGGGCTGAAGTGAGCTGAAGCGAGCTGAAGTGAGCTGAAAAAGGGTAGTGGAAAAGGGCCTAAAGTCACACTAGATGCTACACTCACTCTGGTTTTTGCAAAGAAGGGGTTACAAAGTTTAATTAGTCTTCTTGGTCTTGATAGTCCCATCTAAGCCCCTGATGTAAATGGTTCTTGGTTCGAGAACAGCTCTGGAACCAGTTTTCCAGGCTGAGATCCAGTTCTTTGGTTGTTGACACGGGAAGAACTGGGTCAAGATCAGGCACCGGCTCTGAACTGCAACTTGAACTGCCTTGGTGGAAAAGGGGTATTTGGTGTGTGTGAATGCTTACAGGTGTTTATGTGCATTCTGAGCAGTATAGTAAGATAGTAGCGCTGTTAATAACTCCTGATAAACCTCGCCTGCTCAGTCTTTACAGGAAAATATCAGACCGAGGTCTTGACAGTACGGCTCGGCTCGTACAAAAGACCTCGGACTGATATTTTCCCATAAAGACAGAGCAAGCGAGGTTAATCAGGAGTTTATTATCTGGCTTCATTATTTCTAAGATTAAAATAGATGGTCATTATAACGAGGTGTGATGCTGCTTTCTTTCAGTCATGTCATATTTGTACCGTAGATAAGTTGCGCAGGCAGAATAAATGGCTAGCGGTTTCAGAACTGAATTTCTGTTAGCGGTTAGCGCTTTCTGAACGCTCTTCGTTGCTCATTTCTTGAATAACTCAGTGACTCTTGTTTGTCTTTTGTGTTTCGGCTGTTTTTGATTCCGTTTGATTTCCAGTTAATCTTTATTTGTTGTTTTGTTCTTGTTTATTTTTTGCAACATTGAAAGCCGGCGCCTTGGAAAGAAAGTCCATAATCACGCACGGGATTATTACAGGAAAATATTACCCGCCAAGGAACCAATCAGAGCGCATGATTTTACCGGAAGTAGCTCATGCCATATAATAATATCTTGTATACATTAGATACATTGAACAGTTATTCCACGAAATCGAGTCGTACAGGAGCTGATGGCTGATGAGGTGCATAGCACCGAGTAGAATAACTGTTTTATTCTAAATACATTCACTGGATTTGGAGAAATGGAGCATTTTTATTTTCATTTTTTTGCAAATTCTATAAATAAAAACTTTATACAAAACGTCCGACAAAATCATTTCCACTTAGAATGTAAACAAACTGGTGAAATGACAGGAACAATTTGTGAAAAATGTGATAATAATAATTCTCGAAAAATAAAAAAAAATTGATGTGTTCTTTCCATTTATTATTTTGTTGCTTTTTTAACTTTTTTTTGAGGGGGGTTGTTTTCGAGCAGAGTTTTTTTGTTCTCGGTTGGTTCAGCAACACGCTCTGCCATTTTGTTTTTCTCTACTCGCAGTATATGACCTGATATCCTAGTAGTAGAGTAGCCAATCAGAGCATGAGATTGCTCATATCCAGTGAATGTGGATAGAATAATAACAATTACACTACATTTGTAAAGACTGTGTGTGTGTGTGAGAGAGAGAGAGAGAGTTTACTCAGTATCACATGTTTATGACACAGAGGAAGGCTTGTTGTCTTGAAGCGAGAATAATTGTCCTCTAACGGCTTTCTTGGTCCTTTGGGTCTCTTCCCTCCATCTGACACACACACACACGCACACACACAAGCGGCATTTAACACCCCTGCCAGGCTGCCCTGTCACCACCATATGGCTGAGCACCCAGTCTCTGGGGAGCAAAGGTCAGAGTTCAAACCCACAATTTCACTCATTTAAGACTCCACACAGAGTGAGAGAGAGAGAGATGCATTAGGGTGTTGAATGCGTTCTCCAGTATGGTGTGTGTGTTTTCTGTCTCCAGTGGAAAATCCATTTACCGAAATTCAGTTTTCCACTACAGTGCAGTCGAGTTCTGGATTCTGATTGGTCAGGAGGTGTTGATTAGTTTTCTACAGAATGGCAACTTTGACAGTCGCACAGGTTTATATTAAATCACTCAGTGTCTCAAAATGTTATGACATCTACTCAAGGACTGATGCGTTGTATGTATTCTGAGATGCTTTTCTGTTCAGTACGGGTGTAAAGAGTGATTATTTAAGTTAATATACAGGTCTTCCTGTCAGCTCAGACCAATCTGCTGATTCTCCTCTGATCTCTCTCTCTCTCTCTCTCTCTCTCTCTCTCTCTCTCTCTCTCTCTCGTCTCTCTCTCTCTGTTGAAGCCCTGGTCCTACAATACCGATAACTATAAATAAATCGGTCCCCCTGCAGTTTATGTGGTCGGTGCTCACACCAAACCAATAACGATCCCTATAGCCCAGGCCTGGGTTTATCCGTATCGGTGAGACTCTGGAGCTTTTGGAGCCATTTTTCCAGGCTTGGACCTGATCCAATAAAACATCTGACCAATCAGGTAATTGTTTACACGTGACTTTGTCTGAGCACGTGCTATTTTTCTCCAGGCATCTTTGTACATCCTTGTTGGATCATCAAGTCAAGGAATAGGGATTCACGGAAAAAAAAAATATAATACAAAGCACGGATCTTTTATTCACAGATATGTGATTTTCCATGAAGTAAATTAATAAAGTAAATACTATATAAATGCAGGTAAGATATTTTAATTATGAACTTCAGCCATCCAAACATTTAATTATTTTAAACTTCTTTTTTTTTTATCCGTGATGCATCATCCGTATGAAATCAGTAACGAATCTGTAATGTACTGAAACGTCTGTGACCGATCCGTAAATTATTAGCATCCGTATTAAAATCTGTAACCACTCTGCATTTTGTATTCTTTTTTTTTTTAAATTATATTTCCGTAGTCTGTGACCTCTCCGTATTTTATCAACCACCGGAGTGTGTAAATGGGTTGTTTTGGAGCCCAAGCTGTACAGTATGACCCAGAATAGTGTGCTCCAACTTGGAAAAAACTTCCCTGACTATTCCTAAGTTGCATGTGTTCATTTCCCTGAGTGTCAGGACCAAGCGATATTATAGTTGTGGTGTTCCTGCTCCAGACTGGAACTAAATTCAGGCCGAGGGATAGTCAGAGTTGGAGTTATAGGTATACAGTGGTGCTTGAAAGTTTGTGAACCCTTTAGAATTTTCTATATTTCTGCATAAATATGACTTAAAACATCATCAGATTTTCACACAAGTCCTAAAAGTAGATAAAGAGAACCCAGTTAAACAAATGAGACAAAAATATTATACTCAGTCATTTATTTATTGAGGAAAATGATCCAATATTACATATCTGTGAGTGGCAAAAGTATGTGAACCTCTAGGATTAGCAGTTAATTTGAAGGTGAAATTACAGTCCGGTGTTTTCAATCAATGGGTTGACAATCAGGTGTGAGTGGGCACCCTGTTTTATTTAAAGAACAGGGATCTATCAAAGTCTGATCTTCACAACACGTTTGTGGAAGTGCATGAACAAAGGAGATTTCTGAGGACCTCAGAAAAAGCATTGTTGATGCTCATCAGGCTGGAAAAGGTTACAAAACCATCTCTAAAGAGTTTGGACTCCACCAGTCCACAGTCAGACAGATTGTTTACAAATGGAGGAAATTCAAGACCATTGTTACCCTCCCCAGGAGTGGTTGACCAACAAAGATCACTCCAAGAGCAAGGCGTGTAATAGTCAGCGAGGTCACAAAGGACCCCAGGGTAACTTCTAAGCAACCGATG